>NW_027395277.1:743333-1486666 GCF_027580225.2 Misgurnus anguillicaudatus | reverse complement strand
GCTTGCGCACGAGAAAGATTTCTCGTGCGCACGCGATAGTCTTATTTATTTATTTTTTTGCAAACGGCTTCCGTAGTACGGTGTGACAAGGTGTACAACTAACAAGCCAAAAACCCAGAAATAAGTTTTTATAAGCCCAAAAAATGAGCGCTTAAAGACACAAAAGTGGAAACAGGCAACTTTTCATGAACACACATGAAGCAGTGGCATTCATTTCGCCGCCCTGGAAGTAAAGGCAATCTGGTCATTATAAAACGTTTTATTTGTTATATCTTATATTATATCTAAAAAATAACCTGGAACGCTCTCATTATTTTATAAAATAAAACCTACAAATAATAACATGTAGGGACCGTTCTGGGCAGGTTCTCGTTATAAAATTAAATCTAAAAGAACCTGCAGTAAACGTCCTGGGAAGGTTCTCTTTAGGTTATTATAAAAAGAACCTAAAGGAAACGTTCATAGAACGTTTTTATTTGGTTCCCAAACAAAGTTGGTTTAACCTTAAAAAGTAAGTTTACTTGGTTGCCTTAAAAATTTGCCTTAATTTAACTTATTTTTAGACAACTTTTTGAGTTACCTAATATTTTAAGGTTAATTTAACTTAAAATAGTAAGTTATCTGTTTGCCTTAAATGTTTAGTTGAACTAACAAATCTTCTTTAACAGTGCAAAAAACAACCAAATGGAAACCATATGGGAACGTTATAGGGGAACGTTCTGTTTGCTGGGTATATTACTCTATCACATTAATTTATCCTTAGTGGTAAACTAGAATTTTATTACTTAACACAAATTTCTCAGAAGACTCCTTCCGTGGGCTGTCCTGAAGCTAAGGTTAGAATATTAGCATGCAAACTTCTTGTCCTGTAAATGAATAAAGTTCGCAACTAATACTTTCAATCAAAGGCACACCAAGTCTTCAGCAATTACACAAGAAACAAGCAATTAAGCTACTGTCCCAGTTTCTGTCAAACTGATCAAACTTCACCCTTTATAGTCACCAAGTCCAAAAATCCCCTAACATTCCAATCTTGAGAAACGCCCGGAGCATCCTGCATTGCTGCCAGTGCCAAATATTATTTTACATATCATATAAAGAGATATTATGTAATCTATCATAATAACAAGATATCATGTCCAAAAAGTTACTTTTAAAAGTAATGCATTACAATATTAAGTTACTCCCAAAAATGTGCTCATGCTTTGGTTACATTTGCATTACTTTTTCTTGGCTGAGATTTGATCTCTTTCAGGTCTTGCGGGTGTTTTTTATGACTGAAAAGTTCTGCATTCAGAAATTGCAGATTTCATCACAAAAAATGTCGAGCTCTGGCCATCTCAGTTTCTGACTCAAACTGTTCCCACACAAGTGTGTACGCATAGAGTGCATGTGACTACTTTAGTTTCATTCAGTACTTAATTTTAATAATTTTTAATCGAATTACATAGAACATAATTTTTAAAAAGTAACTTGCATTACTTTTTTTAAAAGATAACTCAAATATTAATGTGTACATTTAAAAAGTAATGCGTTACTTTACTCGTTACTTCAGAAAAGTAATATTATTACGTAATGCATGTTACTTGTTATGCGTTTCCCCCAACACATATCATCTCATTAATGTCACATTTTTCTAGTTAAAATAACATATTTTCCATATGTGAAATATTATATCATTTAAACGAAATATTTTCTCACGCCGTTCCATTAATCAACACTTTAATATGGATTACTTTTCTTTGAATTTAGTGGTTACATTACTTTGGTGTATATATCATAATACAAGTTACTGGTGTGGGTTACATATTAAGCTATATATACACTGCAAAAAATGATTTTCAAGAAAAAAATTCTTATTATTTTTGTCTTGTTTTCAGTAAAAATATCTAACAAATCTTCAATTAAGATGCTTTTTCTTGATGAGCAAAACGACCCAAGAAAATAAGTCTATAGTCTTTAGACCAAAAATATAAAATTTAAGTGATTTTGTGCATGAAAAAAGCAAAAAAAAATCTCCAAAGGGGTAAGCAAAAAATCTTGAACATTTTTCTTAAAAAGTAAATTCAAGAAAAAATCAATGGAAATTTGCTTACACCATTGGCAGATTTTTTTGCTTGTTTTATGCACTTAAATGTGATATTTTTGACTAAAAACTAGACTTATTTTCTTGGGTCATTAATATTTATAAAATTTTTCTTTATACTGTAAATCTACCTCTGTGATAACTCCTTGTGTCCGACATCTTTAATAATTAAGATTAATAATAAAAAAGAAAAACAAGAACAATAAATATGTCAGTATTTTTTATTTATATATTTAGTATTTTTTATATATATTTACCATTTTATTCAGGAAGAAAGACACTTTTTAAAATATGTGGTTAATTAAACTAATTTTTTTTTTTTTGCACCAAATCAGTCATCATTTATATTTCATAACCTTTTCCCACACCTGTTGGACTAGAGAGAAGGTTTTGAATTCTGAAAATTGTAGTGAAGTTGCAAAGCACCAAATTGGATCCCCATGGATAAATGAAAATATTCATAATAATATAACCCCTTGCAGCTAATAATATGGATTAAATGCCTTCTGACATCGCAGAAAGTAGAAACACTGAAGTCTTCAGATTCCCAAAGTTTCTTCTTTCACCTGACATCCCAGTAGATGATTCCCATCACACACACACTGAGACAGACTGACCACTGAAACACACACAAACACACACATCACTTTAGTTTAATACTTGACCAAACGTCTCTTTATCTGCTGATGAATGTCGTCTGGTTTGGAGATCTCACCGTTCTGAGAGCCGATCCATGACGCCGCCTTCATGGCCACAAACTGCCACTCAATCTGTTGCTGTATTTTATAGCCGTATAACCAGATGAGAGACAGAAGAGTGGCCCACACTGACCCATCCACCTGTAATACACAAATACACACCGTACACATGCATTTATTATCATCTTTCATTATTTCATCATGTTGAATCATATGTCACACCTGTGCTGGTTTCTGATTGGTCAGCTCATCTTCAGTCTTTCCAAACACTCGAGCCAAAGCAGCGTTCAGTTCCCAGCAGCCTGAAGCCTTTTGAAGAGAAATCAGCTGAAGTAAAGGATCTTTATGGAGATCAGATTCTGGTGGATACAGACAGACACACAAACAGATGTATAAATTAACTGTACTGATATTAAATACAAACTATTGCAATTATATTTTAAATTCAACCAATGGTGAGGCTTAATGACAAAGACAGGGTGACATGAGAGTCAGGAAGTATATCGCTATCTGAAATATTGCCAAAGACGGCATTACAGGGACACATGAAGTATGGCAAAGGAGACGCAGCATCTCGTTCCCTTCTCAGGGAACAACAGTTACAAACGTAACTCGAGACGTTTTCATGTCAAACACAACTATGCAAAAAGCATTTTGGTATGAATCAACATTCATATACAGAAGATATAAGCATTGAAAGCGAACAGTCTAGCATCTGTGCTTAAAAAGTCTAGAATTTTTATGATGTTATCTGACACTACACAGGGAAATATGTGATTTTTTTGCATAAAATAGATTCAAGCACTTTCAATGACCTGTATCTATGTGTGAATATTTTCAAAAACTTCCAAGGGCCTTGAATTATTTCCCCCACATTCAAAAACTTTCAAGGATTTCAAGGACTCGTGGGAACCCTGAAAATACATTATTTGGTGTATTTGGTGTTATGCAATCTGTTCATGCGGTTTAAGGTTTAAAAATTTGAGTTACTGACTTTATAAAACCCGTTGATTTTTACAAAGCTCATAGTTTTGAAAAGTGCAGTGTTCTCTGATTGGCCAGCTATCTGGTGCATTGTGACTGGTCAAATACCTTAAGCGTGTGATGAAAATGTTATGCCAGACACAAACTGTACGATGACTAACCTTGTCTGGTCTGTATCGGAGGTTCTTCAAATTCCTTCATGCTGGGAATGTTTGTATCAAAACTGCTCAAATTTCCTTGATCAGGGGCCATCATTATAAAGTTTGTTTTGGGATAACCCCTGACGGGAACTCCTGAGCTCATGTCTCCTACAAATAAAACAGCTTCTTAAATATCACTCCTAAACCCTCAACACAACAACTCATTAAATAATAAATAAATAAAAATCTTTGTACAGTGACTTTGTATTTCTCTTACTTGCACATGCATTAGCCATCATGGGCATAGGCCTGTTCGGCATGGACCCCACTAAAACACAAACAACCAGTTACCATCAAACACTGCTAAACCATGTCAGCACATTGAGAAACAATACAAATATACAAATACAAACACAACAAAGAAACAAACAAAGCAGCAAATATCTGTACAGTAACTGTGTGTTTCTCTTACTTCTACATGCTATACGCATCATGGGCACGCACCTTAAACCTAAAACACAAACAAACAGTTACTGCTGAACCATGAGAAATAACACAATTATACAAACAAAAAACATGGAAGTGTTTGGTGGCCTCTAGATTTATCCCTGTTTGGATCTTTGTAATTTAACCCTTACATCTAAAATTATTAAAATAAAAAAATGTGTTTTGTAAAAGGTAAAAAACATTAAATGAAAACTGTAATTTTAACAATCAGATGACAAACCTTGTGTTGGTACTCTTCTCTGTATCAGAGGTCCTTTCACAGCCTCTCTGTTGTGTTTATTAATGGCAATGAAGGCTGTATGAACACTGCTCACTCCTGCTTCAACACTGATCTCCACCATCCTCCTCTTGATATCCTCCACATCTACACCTCCTGTCCTCTCCTCCTGCTCCAGACAGCGAATCAGAGACCGGGCCGCCAGACGATGGATGGACAACCTGCAGAAACATTGATGAAAAGTTTACAAAATTGTGATTTAAGGAATCTGACTGTTCATGAATGAGTCCCAGTTACCCAGTGTCCTCAGTTGGTTTAAGGCAGAAGTGAAGCTGGTTTGTCACTGGTTGATCTTTCAGGTTGTATTGAACTATCACTGATCCTTCAGAGCTTTCTGAACTCTATCACACAGAAATGAAAACAATTTACCTAAAAACCCGTGACCAGAATAAAAAAATGACAAACCTCAAGCTGAAAGTTCTCACCTGTCCTTTAAGTTGGGCATAAATGAGTGACCTTTGACCCTGGAAGAGCACATTGATGGGTGGAGACAGCGTGTTAACAGTAATGCCATCTGGTACTTTCCACTGTACTGAGATCTTGTTCACTGCAGGCTGAAGAGCAAACCTGAGAGACTCCATCACCTGATAACATTTGAAGAGAAATAAAACAATGTCATACAGATTCAAACCCTCTACATTTACATCATCTCTGGTTTCAAACTAAAACTCATCCATAGTCTCACTTTGGGTTGCATGCGGTCTGTGCCTGTGATGAACTGGGCGTGTCCAGATCCCTCTTTGGCCATTCCTGTGATGAGGGCGGTACTTGCACCCTCACCAATCCCGAATGAGAAACACCTGAAGATACAAATCATCAATCAAATCTTCAATAATTTACTGTCATGAGCTATTAAGTGGAAATGTAAATAAAGAGAAATGTACCTGTGAGATTTAGCATGAAGTTTCACAAGATCCAGAACCACTTTAGTGTTTCCCACCTCTCCATCAGTGAAGACAAACAACTGCAGAGAAAAAACATCTTACAAATGACACTTAACTATCTGAAAAATGAAAGCCTGACAAATTTGGAAAACTCCAGTCTTTTTAAATGCTTCAGGTTTGGTTTCTGATGTATTTTAAGGTGATGCACCTGTCTGGGGTGTTCAGGGTAACAGGGTTGACTGTAGATGTGTTTTAGGGGCTGTAAAATCTCTGTGCCGCCCATGTTTGCTGTCATTTCATTGACTTTCTTCAGTGCCTGATCCATTGTGTCCTGATTGTACACAACACTCTGACTGCAATGACACAAACATTAAAATCCTCTCACATGATGAATATAACAAAATAACAACTATAGATAATTTAGATTCTAGTTACTAACGGGAAGAAGGACTCAAAATGAGAGCCAAATCCATAGATATTAAAGTAACAGCCCATGGGCAGACTCTTCAACAGTAACAGCAGAGTTTCCTGCAGACAGACAGATGTGTACAGAGATTTAAATTTATTTTTTAATTGCGTTTAGAAAGATTCAAATATTGGTGAAAAAATGCATAACACTTTAAAAACACATACCTTTGCGCTTTCTATACGGATCTGTGCTCCTTCCCCGTTATGCATCATACAGCCCATACTGCCTGATCTGTCAATCACAAAAACAAACTCGCCTCGAGTTGCTAATGATGACATCACTTCCTTTGGGAATTCTGGGTACAAACTTATCATCACCACTGGGTCACTCATCAGAGAACCTGAAACACAGAAAGAGATCAATGACTGATGTGAACATCTGAAAAATAATTGTGTTGTGTTTGTTCTTTAGGTATCAAAACAATGTTGAGTTTATATCAGATTGATGTAATGTAGTATGTACCTGGTTTTGCAGTGGTCACTCCTGCCTCCACTATAGCAGTGGGCTGATGGGTATTCTGATAGTACAGAAACAACTCAACATCTTTATCAAACTTGTGACCAGAACTCAGATTTACCTAAAACACACAAATACATTATTACAGGCTTTAAACAACATTATCTCTGTAAAAACACACACATATAAACTGTATTAACCCCACAGTACCGTTGCCTGAGTGTGATCAGAGTTGAGGAACACAAGAGGATCTAGAGTACAGTTGGACTCTAGTTTGGAGATGGGGTTTGGAGAGCTCACATGAACACTAAGAGTCAAAGTGTAGGGAACAGAGTCACATGAAGAAATCTCTGAAACTATTCCAGCATCTGAACCTGAGGACAACACAGAGAGTGTGTTATAAAAACAATATTTAAACTCACTTATTACTGTAAATCTTGTGTATTACTGTAAATGTGTTGTATTACTGTAAATGTGTGATATTACTGTAAATATTGTGTGATGCTTTAAATGTACGGTATCACTGTAAATATTGTGTGTTGCTTTAAATTTACGGTATTACTGTAAATATTGTGTGTTGCTTTAAATGTGCATTATTACTGTAAATATTGTGTGTTGCTTTAAATGTGCATTATTAGTGTAAATATTTTGTGTTGCTTTAAATGTGCATTATTACTGTAAATATTGTGTGATGCTTTAAATGTGCATTATTACTGTAAATATTGTGTGATACTTTAAATGTGCATTATTACTGTAAATATTGTGTTTGCTTTAAATGTAAGATATTACTGTGAATATTGTGTGTTGCTTTAAAGGAGCATTTCACCCGTAAAAACATGAATCTTTATTGAAAGTGCGTCACATTTGTAGTCGAAATGTAACATACATTTCGAATTTGGTGCCCATTTGACAGAGAAAAGGGGTGTTTGTAGTCTCACCCCCTCAACAAAGATACTGGACTTCCTGCTTTCAATAATGCAAAATGATGATTTTTACATCATTGAAAGAAGAAAGTGCAACACTGAAATCTGTATTTCTCCCGTCTCAGCGGCAGCTGAGGAAATGATGCACGACCTTACAAAAACATGACTGGGGTTCTAACGATAGAAAGCTTAATGCAAATGGGTGAAGTGACCCTTTAAATGTACAGTATTACTGTAAATATTATGTGTTGCTTTAAATGTGCATTGTTGCTGTAAATGTTGTGTGTTGATTTAAATGTACGATATTACTGTAAATATTGTGTGCTGCTTTAAATGTGCAGTATTACTATAAATATTGTGTGTTGTTTTAAATGTGCATTATTACTGTAAATATTGTGTGTTGCTTTAAATGTGCATTATTACTGTAAATATTGTGTGATGCTTTAAATGTGCGGGATTACTGTAAATATTGTGTGATGCTTTAAATGTACAGTATTACTGTAAATATTGTGTGATGCTTTAAATGTGCATTATTACTGTAAATATTGTGTGTTGCTTTAAATGTACAGTATTACTGTAAATATTGTGTGATGCTTTAAATGTACAGTATTACTGTGAATATTGTGTGTTGCTTTAAATGTACGGTATTACTGCTGATATTGTCTGTTGGTGTAAATGTGCTGTATTACTTTGATTATTGTCTGTTGCTTTAAATGTATGGTATTACTGTAAATATTGTGTGTTGCTTTTAAATGTATGGTATTACTGTTAATATTGTGCGTTTGCTTTAAATGTACGATGTTACTGTTAATATTGTGTGTTGCTTTAAATATATGGTATTACTGTAAATATTGTGTGTTGTTTTAAATGTACAGTATTACTGTGAATATTGTGTGTTGCTATAAATGTACGGTTTTACTGCTAATATTGTGAGTTGCTTTTAAATGTACAGTATTACTGTTGATATTGTGCGTTTGCTTTAAATGTACGGTGTTACTGTTAATATTGTGTGTTGCTTTAAATGCATGGTATTACTGTAAATATTGTGTTCTGCTGTAAATATGTGATATTACAGTGAAGTGTTGACAGCTGTTGAAGTGCAGTACCTGCTGGTGTGTATCTGGGGTTGAGTACAGCAGGCAGACAGAAACGCAGCGAGTGGTCGGCCTGCACAGAGAGTTCAGTGATGTATGTGATGGTGATGTCAGCGTTCTGACCCGGTGACAGACACCCAATACTCAAACTGAACACATCAGAACTTTCTTTACTCTCTTCCAACAGAAACGCCTGCTGACCCGAACTCACAGCATCATCATACTGATCTCTCGCCTGCAACACAGAGAGAATTTAAATATGAGGAAATAAATGCAAATGTTAAAATGCTTCTGCTGTGTCTTTTCCTGTATGTTTGTGCATGTAGGTGTTTAGACTCACAGTTTGTCTGTCTTGAACTTCTGCTACAATCTCTTGATCTCCGATCTTGGCACTGAAGTGACAGACAGCAGCATCAGCAGGCAGAGGAAACACAAACAAGGCCTCCAGGTGGCGCTCTTCCTCATTCACATACTGCAGAGTGGAGGTGACTGTAGCTACATGACTCTTCACCTGCACCTCAACTCTGATGCTCTTCAGAGGAACTGACAAGTAAACAAACACAACAATATCTGTCTATCTATCTATGTACTGTATCTATCCATCATGAAGGAATTTAAGCAAATGTATGATGTATGTAAACATAGTTTGAATGAAAGAGAGTAAACTGGTCTGGTGAGTTCATACCTGGCTGTTTTTCTTTAGTCACGAGACCACAGGTCGTCATTCTGTCTCTGTTCAAGAAAATAAAGCTTTAGGTTACTGTACATACAAACTGCGGTCTAAGAAGATCATGTTTTTAAAACCTCGTTATTACATTAAACACATATTATTACCTCACATTAGTACTGTAAATATATACATTATAAACATAAAGTTATAAATCCTGTCAGTTCTCGTCAAAGTAAAAGTACATTGAACACGAACCTCAGTAGTTGAAAATCCTCAATGAAAAACAGCAACAACTGAATGAATCAGAGCTTGTAGATAAGTGCGAGAGAAAGATGGGAAACGATCCAAAAAATGACGTTTAAATACCAGAGACGCAAGCGATCGTGAACATTCCTTTGTTTGTGGGCGGATCCTCACTGAAGAGAACCAATAGCCTGAATGAAGGTACCCATCCGCCTAATTAATATTCATGAGCAGAGCTAATATTCACAGTGGGGGCGGCTCACAGAGTAGTTTCACTTTGTATTTACCCTGAAATACATAAATAGACGCTTTAATCTATATACACAAGATGATAAAAATGACGTACAAAATATTAAAAAAATCCATCTAGTGGATCAATATTGGTACTCAGATTATAAGTTAATGTTTATTTATATAAGAAATGTCATGAAATGTCAATCTATATTTGTTGTTTAATTTTTACATCACTGTAACCTTACATGTTATAAATCATATATTTTGACATATTTTTCATAATCGATGTGAATACCTGCCTCAAAAAGAAAAAAAAGAAGCAAAGAGGGTAAACATTTTCAAATAATTGCCATTAAGATAAATAAGATTCTGTGTAAGTCTTTGTGTCCAATAGCTGTAATGACTATCATGGTCAAAATGATCAAAGGTAAACAATAACAACAACAAAACAGAAGAAATGTCTTTTTTATTGAGATGCTTTTAATTTATTTAGAAAGTTTCAATTTTATTTCAGAATTGCAAAAAATAGTTAAATCGTCATCTGCAAGCACCAAAAAAGACAAAATGCTCAGGACCCTTTGTCATGCCGGTTGGTTTCCGCCATTGGGCCAAACGGATGAATATATATTAATATTTTTCCTTACAGGATCATTTACATTTTTGAGCAAATGTGATTCCATTTGACAGCAAATAATATCAACTAAATGATATAAAACACGACTATATAAGCAGTTTGGTCTTCTGACAGCACAGGAAGTAGAAATACTTAAGTCCGTACTGAAATGTAAATGTATGTCTTCAGATTCCCAAAGTCTCTTCTTTCACCTGACATCCCAGTAGATGATTCCCATCACACACACACTGAGACAGACTGACCACTAAAACAAACACAAACACACACATCACTTTAGTTTAATACTTGACCAAACGTCTCTTTATCTGCTGATGAATGTCGTCTGGTTTGGAGATCTCACCGTTCTGAGAGCCGATCCATGACGCCGCCTTCATGGCCACAAACTGCCACTCAATCTGTTGCTGTATTTTATAGCCGTATAACCAGATGAGAGACAGAAGAGTGGCCCACACTGACCCATCCACCTGTAAACACAAATACACACACCGTACACATGCATTTATTATCATCTTTCATTATTTCATCATGTTGAATCATATGTCACACCTGTGCTGGTTTCTGATTGGTCAGCTCATCTTCAGTCTTTCCAAACACTCGAGCCAAAGCAGCGTTCAGTTCCCAGCAGCCTGAAGCCTTTTGAAGAGAAATCAACTGAAGTAAAAGATCATCATGGAGATCAGATTCTGGTGGATACAGACAGACACACAAACAGATGTATAAATTAACTGTACTGATATTAAATACAAAACTATTGCAGTTATATATCAAATTCAACCAATGGTGAGGCTTAACATCAAAGACAGGGGTGACGCCCTTTCTCAGGGAACAACAGTTACATACTGTACGTAACCAGAGACGTTTTCATGTGTCAAACACAACTATGCAAAAAATCATTTTGCTATGAATCAACATTCACATACAGAAGATAAAAGCATTTAAAGTTAACAGTTTAGCACGTGTGATTAAAAGTCTAGAATTTGTATGATATTATCTTACACTACACAGGGAATAACATGGATTTTTTTCTAGAAAATTTCTTACATAAAATAGATTCAAGCACTTTCAATGACCTGTATCTATATATGTATATTTTCACAAACTTCCTTCTTGTATTTAACATCTTTGCTTTGGAATAACCCCTGACGGGAACTGCTGCGCTCATGTCTCCTACAAATAAAACAGCTTCTTAAATATCACTCCTAAACCCTCAACACAACAACTCATTAAATAATAAATGAGAAAATCTCTGTACAGTGACTGTCTGTTTTTCTTACTTGCACATGCATTAGCCATCATGGGCATAGGCCTGCTCAGCACGGGCCCCACTAAAACACAAACAACCAGTTATTATCAAACACTGCTAAACCATGTCAGCACATTGAGAAATAACACAAATATAATAATACAAACACAACAAAGAAACAAACAAAGCAGCAAATTTCTGTACAGTGACTGTCTGTTTCTCTTACTTGCACATTTAGCCATCGTGGACACGCACTCTAAACCTAAAACACAAATAAACACTTACTGCTGAACCATGAGAAATAACACAATTATACAAACACAACAAATAAACAAAGCAGAAAATATCTGTACAGTGACTGTGTGTTTCTCTTACTTGATTGAGTCATTATTGGCCGGCGCATCCCTAAAACACACCAAAAAACTTCATATGTAGTTTTTAATTTAGTTTTTAGGAATATATGACCTCTCGGCCCCATAGTTCCACAGATATCATGACATGGCAGCCACCAAACACTTCCATGTTTTTCTCCAATTTACCAAGTTTTATTTTGTGCCAGCATACTTACTCGTGTAACTGCTCATGTAACAGTCTTTAAATAGAGAAAACATGGAAGAGATTTGGTGGCTTCTAAATTCATCCCTGTTTGGATCCTAAGGATTGAATGTAATCTAACCCTTACATCTAAAATTATTAAAATAAAAACATGTGTTCTCAGGGAACAACAGTTAAATACGTAACCCCAGACATTTTCATGTGTCAAACACAACTATGCAAAACACATTGTGGTATGAATCAACATTCACATACAGAAGATATAAGCATTTAAAGTGAACAGTTTAGCACGTGTACTTAAAAAGTCCAGAATTTTTATGATATTATCCTACACTACACAGGGAATGAAATTGATTTTTTTCTAGAAAACCTCTTCCATAAAATAAATTCAAGCACTTTCAATGATCTGTATCGATGTATGTATATTTTCAAAAACTTCCCAGGGCTTTAAATTATTTCCCCAGATTCAAAAACTTTCAAGGATTTCAAGCACTCGTGAGAACCCTGAAAATACATTATTTTGTGTATTTGGTGTTATGCAATGTATTTATGTGGTTTAAGGTTTGAAAAAACACATAATTTCCACATAACATACATTTTTGTTACTTCTCATGCCCTGAGTGTATGAAACCCGTTGATTTTTACAAAGCTCATCATTTGCCCATAGATTTACATTGATTGTAACCGTATCAGGGTACAGTAATGTTATGTATAACTAAGACAGTGGTAAGAAAATCTGAAAAAATAAATGAAAATGACAATAAAAAAGGTAGATATAGGACTCATATCTTCTGCACTCATATCTCCTACAAATAAAACAGCTTCTTAAATATCACTGCTAAACCCTCAACACAACAACTCATTAAATAATAAATGAGAAAATCTCTGTACAGTGACTTTTATATTTATCTTACTTGCATGTTCATTAGCCATCATGGGCATAGGCCTGTTTTGCACTGACCACCCTAAAACACAAACAACCAGTTACTATCAAACACTGCTAAACCATGTCCACACATTGAGAAATAACACAAATATACAAATACAAACACAACAAAGAAACAAACAAAAAGCAAATATCTGTACAGTCAGTGACTGTCTGTTTTTCTTACTTGCACATACATCAGCCCTCATGGGCATAGGACTGTTCGACACGGACGTCCCTAAAACACAAACAACCAGTTACTATCAAACACTGCTAATCCATGTCAGCATTGAGAAACAATACAACTATACAAATACAAACACAACAAAGATACAAACAAAGCAGCAAATATCTAAGTAACTGTGTGTTTCTCTTACTTTTAAATGCTATAGGCATCATGGGCACGCACCTTAAACCTAAAACACAAATAAACAATTACTGCTGAACCATGAGAAATAACACAATTATACAAACACAACAAATAAACAAAGCAGAAAATATCTGTACAGTGACTGTGTGTTTCTCTTACTTGACTGAGTCATTATTGGCCGGCGCATCCCTAAAACACCTAAAAACTTCATATGTAGTTTTTAATTTAGTTTTTAGAAATATATGACCTCTCGGCCGACAGTTCCACAGATATCATGACATGGCAGCCACCAAACACTTCCATGTTTTTCCAATTTACCAAGTTTTATTTTGTGCCAGCATACTTACTCGTGTAACTGCTCATGTAACAGTCTTTAAATAGAGAAAACATGGAAGAGATTTGGTGGCTTCTAAATTCATCTCTGTTTGGATCCTAAGGCATGAATGTAATCTAACCCTTACATCTAAAATTATTAAAATAAAAACATGTGTTTTGTAAAAGGTAAAAAACATTAAATGAAAACTGTCATTTTAACAATCAGATGACAAACCTTGTGTTGGTACTCTTCTCTGTATCAGAGGTCCTTTCACAGCCTCTCTGTTGTGTTTATTAATGGCAATGAAGGCTGTATGAACACTGCTCACTCCTGCTTCAACACTGATCTCCACCATCCTCCTCTTGATATCTACACCTCCTGTCCTGTCCTCCTGCTCCAGACGGCGAATCAGAGACCGGGCCGCCAGACGATGGATGGACAACCTGCAGAAACATTGATGAAAAGTTTACAAACTGTGATTTAAAGAATCTGACTGTTCTTAAATGAGTCTGAATCAGGATGAATCTGTGCTTTGTTTCTGTTACCCAGTGTCCTCAGTTGGTTTAAGGCAGAAGTGAAGCTGGTTTGTTACTGGTTGATCTTTCAGGTTGTAATGAACTATCACTGATCCTTCAGAGCTTTCTGAACTCTATGACATAGAAATGAAAAGGAAACAATTTATCTACAAACCCATCACCAGAAGATAAAATCACAAATCTCAAGCTGAAAGTTCTCACCTGTCCTTTAAGTTGGGCATAAATGAGTGACCTTTGACCCTGAAAGAGCACATTGATGGGTGGAGACAGCGTGTCAACAGTAATGCCATCTGGTACTTTCCACTGTACTGAGATCTTGTTCACTGCAGGCTGAAGAGCAAACCTGAGAGACTCCATCACCTGATAACATTTGAAGAGAAATAAAACAATGTCATACAGATTCAAACCCTCTACATTTACATCATCTCTTGTTTCAAACTAAAACTCATCCATAGTCTCACTTTAGGTTGCATGCGGTCTGTGCCTGTGATGAACTGGGCGTGTCCAGATCCCTCTTTGGCCATTCCTGTGATGAGGGCGGTACTTGCACCCTCACCAATCCCGAATGAGAAACACCTGAAGATACAAATCATCAATTAAATCTTCAATAATTTACTGTCATGAACTATTAAGTGGAAATGTAAATAAAGAGAAATGTACCTGTGAGATTTAACATGAAGTTTCACAAGATCCAGAACCTCTTTAGTGTTTCCCACCTCTCCATCAGTGAAGACAAACAACTGCAGAGAAAAAACATCTTACAAATGACACTTAACCATCTGAAAAATGAAAAGCCTGACAAATTTGGAAAACTCCAGTCTTTTTAAATGCTTCAGGTTTGTTTTCTGATGTGTTTTAAGGTGATGCACCTGTCTGGGGTGTTCAGGGTAACAGGGTTGACTGTAGATGTGTTTTAGGGGCTGTAAAATCTCTGTGCCGCCCATGTTTGCTGTCATTTCATTGACTTTTTTCAGTGCCTGATCCATTGTGTCCTGATTGTACACAACACTCTGACTGCAATGACACAAACATTAAAATCCTCTCACATGATGAATATAACAAAATAACAACTATAGATGATTTAGATTCTAGTTACTAACTGGAAGAAGGACTCAAAACGAGAGCCAAATCCATAGATATTAAAGTAACAGCCCATGGGCAGACTCTTCAACAGTAACAGCAGAGTTTCCTGCAGACAGACAGATGTGTACAGAGATTTAAATGTCTTTTTTAATTGCGTTTAGAAAGATTCAAATATTGGTAAAAAAAATGTATAACACTTTAAAAACTCATACCTTTGCGCTTTCTATACGGATCTGTGCTCCTTCCCCGTTATGCATCATACAGCCCATACTGCCTGATCTGTCAATCACAAAAACAAACTCGCCTTGAGTTGCTAATGATGACATCACTTTCTCTGGGAATTTTGGGTATAAACTCATCATCACCACTGGGTCACTCATCAGAGAACCTGAAACAGAGAAAGAGATCAATGACTGATGTAAACATCTAAAAAATAATTGTATTATGTTCTTAAGGTATAAAAAAAATGTTGAGTTTCTATCAGATTGATGTAGTCTGTACCTGGTTTTGCAGTGGTCACTCCTGCCTCCACTATAGCAGTGGGCTGATGGGTATTCTGATAGTACAGAAACAACTCAACATCTTTATCAAACTTGTGACCAGAACTCAGATTCACCTACAACACAAACACACAAATACATTATTACAGGCTTTAAACAACATTATCTCTGTAAAAACACACACATATAAACTGTATTAATCCCACAGTACTGTTGCCTGAGTGTGATCAGAGTTGAGGAACACAAGAGGATCCAGATTACAGTTGGACTCTAGTTTGGAGATGGGGTTTGGAGAGCTCACATGAACACTAAGAGTCAAAGTGTAGGGAACAGAGTCACATGACGAAATCTCTGAAACTATTCCAGCATCTGAACCTGACGACGACACAGAGAGTGTGTTATAAAAACAATCTTTATTTTCACTTATTACTGTAAATTTTGTGTGTTACTGTAAACGTTCGGTATTACTGTAAATCTTGTGTATTACTGTAAATGTGCAGCATTGCTGTAAATCTTGTGTGTAACTGTAAATGAGCGGTATTTACTGTAAATCTAGTGTGTTACTGTAAATCTTGTGTGTTACTGTAAATGTGCGGTATTACTGTAAACAGCTGTTAAAGTGCAGTACCTGCTGGTGTGTATCTGGGGTTGAGTACAGCAGGCAGACAGAAGCGCAGCGAGTGGTCGGCCTGCACAGAGAGTTCAGTGATGTATGTGATGGTGATGTCAGCGTTCTGACCTGGTGACAGACACCCAACACTCAGACTGAACACATCAGAACTTTCTTCACTCTCTTCCAACAGAAACGCCTGCTGACCTGAACTCACAGCATCATCATACTGATCTCTCGCCTGCAACACAGAGAGAGAGAGAGAGTTCAAAGCACTGAATGCCAACATAAATAATTCATGTGTTTGGTCAAAACACTTATTCATCATATATGTTGTATTTTGAAGGATGTGAGAGACTCACAGTTTGTCTCTTTTGAACCTCTGCCACAATCTCCTGATCTCCGATCTTGGCACTGAAGTGACAGACAGCAGCATCAGCAGGCAGAGGAAACACAAACAAGGCCTCCAGGTGGCGCCTTTCCTCATTCACATACTGCAGAGTGGAGGTGACTGTAGCTACATGACTCTTCACCTGCACCTCAACACTGATGCTCTTCAGAGGAACTGACAAGAAAACAAACACAACAACTTTATATACATATACGTCAATTAACCATCAAAATCTTTTATATGCCGTATTTTTATCGACTACGCATACAAAAAGAGGAGTTTATGAATGATTTTATTGCTATTTTACACATTAATGAAAAAATCATGTGCTCAACAACCGTCACATCTGTTAATTTGCTGTAATGATCAACACTGCAAAAACACTGAAGTAAAAAGAAACCTTTGATGCAATATAAGCAGATCTAAATGTAATGCTGTAATCAACATTTTTGTTTTATTATTTTTTTAATTGAATTGAAAGCACATAATTTCAACTAAACATATTGGTAACATTTTACAATAAGGTTGTATTGGTAAATGCATTAACTATGAAAACTATTAACTGAAAACTTATCTCTTTTCTCAGGACTACTCATAAATAGTTTTTTATATTGTATGTATTTTTAAATGCTAGAGGCTGTAGTGTTACAATATATAAATTACTGTGTTTTGATATTATTAATGTTTTTATTTTATTTTATATTCTTATATAAGTTTTTGCATTGTTGTTTGCTTGTGAAGCACTTTGGTCAACCTTTGTGTTCTTTAAAGGTGCTAGACCTTGACCTCGAACTAACATGAACAAACATAAAACAATATAGTTTATCAACAACTTATTAATGTTATTTAATGTCAATTCATGGTGCATTTACAGTTACTGTAACTTTAGTATAACATTAACAGATACAATTAGTATAGGATTAATAGCCTAAATGGCGAAATTAACGAACTAAAATGCATAAATGCTGTAGAAGTATTTATCATCGTTAGTTAATTTTAGCTAATGCATTAACTAATTGATAACAGATACAATCTTATTGTAAAGTGTTACCAACATTTAAATTAATTAAATTAGGAACGCATTTTTGTAGAATATTTCACCTCAGTCAGACCACATAATGATTCTGGGCCCCCTTTAGCTGTGAATCTAGATATAAACATTAAGAAATGGACATTGAACTATCATCTTTGTATCCAGTTAATCCACCACCGCGCCCAATGATGGTATAATTCATTAATAATTAATTTAGCCCACAATGAAGCAAGCATTAAAACAGCGAAAAATTATATTTTCTCTATGAAGCAAATTATAAGGTTTATTAAAGCTTTAATTTAAACAGGTGAGTTAAAGTAAACAGGTGAGTTTATACCTGGCTGTTTTTCTTTAGTCACGAGACCAAAGTTCATCATTCTGACTTCACTTCAGGTAACTGTAAATTCAAACTGCAGCCTAGAGAAGTACATGTTTTTATTACATTAAACACATGATTACCTCACATTAGTACTGTAAAATATATACACGAACAAACACGAACCTTAGTAGTTAAAAATCCTCAGTGACAAACACCATCAACTGATTTAAATGAATAAATCAGAGCTGGAAAATAATTGTGAGAAAGACGGGAAACGATAAAAAAAATGACGTTTAAATCGACGCGTTAAGTAGTCGATCATGTGGGCGGATCGTCACTGAAGAGAACCAATAGCATCAATGAAGGTAACCATTAGCCTAATTAATATTCATGAGCAGAGCTAATATTCACAGTAGTTTCACTTTGTACTTACCCTAAGAAATACACAAATAACAAGATAGATAGTGTAGAAATACACACACAAACACACGATGATAAAAACGTTGAAAATATAATAATGTACAAATAATAACAAGGAAAAGAAAGAAAATGAATAAAATAGCCATACTGTGAAGAATGACACAAACTATTTAACAGATAAAGCCTCAGAATAATTAAAAAATGATACAGACTAGCTTTTTATGACTATCTAGTTAATCATTATTGGTATTCATATTATTAGTTAATGTTTATTTAAATAAGAAATGTCATGAAACGTCAATCTATACTTGTCCTCTATATTTTTTACATCACTGAAGTTTTAGAGGTTAATCAGATTGACATATTTTTAGCTAAAAACAACAACTAAAGAAGCAATGATTGTCATTGGGATAAATACAATTAGAAGTCTTTGGGCCTATCATACACCTGGCGGCAGGTGCATAGAATATTTTTCCTGTCAATCAATTAGCAAAAGTGGATAAGGACACGCCCTTTTAGACTGTGTGCTGTGCCATGGGCTTAGAAAGTTAAAATAGGGCTCTTAGATGTTAATCAGATTGACATATTCTTCATGAATATAAATAAATAAATGAGGGGAATAGCTAAAAAAAGGGAGGGGGGTAAACATTTTCAAATAATTAAGATAAATACGATTCTGTGTAAGTCTTTGTATCCAACAGCTGTAATGACTAACATAAAACTAGTCAAAGGTCTTTTTTAAATAAAATCTTTTTTATTTAGATTTTTTTTATTATTAAGAAAGTTTCAATTTTATAATAGCAGTTTGGCCTTTTGACAGCACAGGAAGTAGAATCTGAAGTCTTCAGATTCCCAAAGTTTCTTCTTTCACCTGACATCCCAGTAGATGATTCCCATCACACACACACTGAGACAGACTGACCACTGAAACACACACAAACACACACATCACTTTAGTTTAATACTTGACCAAACGTCTCTTTATCTGCTGATGAATGTCGTCTGGTTTGGAGATCTCACCGTTCTGAGAGCCGATCCATGACGCCGCCTTCATGGCAACAAACTGCCACTCAATCTGTTGTTGTATTTTATAGCCGTATAACCAGATGAGAGACAGAAGAGTCGCCCACACTGACCCATCCACCTGTAAACACAAATACACACACCGTACACATGCATTTATTATCATCTTTCATTATTTCATCATGTTGAATCATATGTCACACCTGTGCTGGTTTCTGATTGGTCAGCTCATCTTCAGTCTTTCCAAACACTCGAGCCAAAGCAGCGTTCAGTTCCCAGCAGCCTGAAGCCTTTTGAAGAGAAATCAGCTGAAGTAAAGGATCCTCATGGAGATCAGATTCTGGTGGATACAGATAGACACACAAACAGATGTATATATTAACCGTACTGATATTAAATACAAACTATTGCAGTTATATATCAAATTCAACCAATGGTGAGGCTTAATGACAAAGACAGGGTGATGCGGGAGCAGGAAGTATCTCGCTATTTGAAATATTGCCAAAGATTGCATTACAGAAACGCAGGAAGTACGGCAAGGGAGACGCAGCGTCTCGTTCCTTTCTTAGGGAACAACATACGTAACCCGAGATGTTTTCATGTCAAACACAACTATGTGTGGTGGTGTGTAGCCTCACCTATTGGTTTGTTTCGGTTAAATCTGTGGACCAATCGGATCATGTTATGATTTCGTGGTTGCTCATTGGTTGGTGCTACACAAATCTACAAACCAATGGGAGCCGGGTTTGTAGGATATAAGAATCCTAGTGGTGAAGCACCTGAAAACGTTGTCATTTACGTCATGCCCTGTATGGAAGCGCTCTTTGTGAATGAGCGGAGGGCGGCTGCGCGTCATTCATTACCCTTGGCTTTGCGTGTTGTGAACGAGCGGTAAGTGATTTGGTGGTATGTAAATCATCAGTTAACTTTAAATCACTTATAATGGCATCTATTACTGCAGGATCCGCTTTTAGCTGGTTCCCAGATGGCTGTATGTTGCAGTATTCGCAGCAGCTACAGGTGGGTTATTTTGGCGTTGGGGAAACCTAATGCGGTTAAAGGGAGATTAATTGTTTGTGTGTTTAGTTTGCTGCACAGTATTGTTGTTTTTACTTGTTAAAATTATTTTCTTGTATTAAATTGTATCTTTGTTTGGCAGATAAATGTAAGTTCCGTTTCGGATGAGACTACATTGCTGCTTTGCCTGGAGGTTGTTTCTTTCGTGTGTGTGTGTGGATTCGTCTAGTGGCACATCCTCACCCTTTATTGGACTGCATCCATTTAGGGGCTCTGGCTGGGAGGCGTATAATCTGGATTCAGCCCTGCCCACAACGTTTATTGGCATGCAGGAGTGGTTGTCGGTGTGACGTATCGACCAGTGTTAGTTATGTTATTTTTGTTAATGTTTTGATTTGTTTAATTTAGTGTTGTATTTATTCACTTCTATAAAGTGGGAGCTTGCACCGGAATGTGTGTAGTTTACACTATTTGCTCTGAGAATTTTTGTGGTGTTTTCAAGAGTGTATTTTTATATAGTGTGGGGTGACCTCTTGACTTCCTGAAGGCGAGCTCCCCTTATTGATGTGATTTTGTATTTTTTTTGTTTACTGTCATACATGTTTTCTATTTATTATTATAATAAAGAAATTATATTTTTCATAATTCATTGTTTGTATCTTTCTCACCCCACCCACGACTATTGGACCTGTGTGTCTTAGTTAAAGATTTCCCGGGTGGCGTAGTCGGAACTTTGGTATCTCAAAATTTGCAATTCACCGCTCTGCTACATATGCAAAAAATCATTTTGGTATGAATCAACATTCACATAGAGAAGATATAAGCATTTAAAGTTAACAGTTTAGCACGTGTGCTTAAAAGTCTAGAATTTTTATGACATTATCCGACACTACACAGGGAATAATATGGATTTTTTTCTAGAAAATTTCTTGCATAAAATAGATTCAAGCACTTTCAATGACCTGTATCTATGCATGTATATTTTCAAAAATTTCCCAGGGCCTTGAATTATTTACCCAATTTTCGCAAACTTTCAAGGATTTCAAGGACTCGTGGGAACCCTGAAAATACATTATTTTGTGTATTTGGTGTTATGCAATCTGTTTACGCGGTTTAAGGTCCACATAACATACATTTTTGTTGCTCCTCATGCCCTGACTTTATGAAACCCGTTGATTTTTACAAAGCTCATCGTTTTGAAAAGTGCAGTGTTCTTTGATTGGCCAGCTATCCGGTGCATTGTGATTGGTCGAATACCTTAAGCGTGTGATGAAAATGTTATGCCAGACACAAACTGTGAGATGACTAACCTTGTCTTTTCGGCATCAAAGCTCCTTCAAGTTTCTTCATGCTGACAGTGTTTGTATCTAACATCTTTGCTTTGGGATTACCCCTGACGGGAACTCTTGCGCTCATATCTTCTACAAATAAAACAGCTTCTTAAATATCACTGCTAAACCCTCAACACAACAACTCATTAAATAATAAATGAGAAAATCTCTGTACAGTGACTTTGTATTTCTCTTACTTGCACGTGCATTAGCCATCATGGGCATAGGCCTGTTCATCATGGGTTTCTCTAAAACACAAACAACCAGTTACTATCAAACACTGCTAAAACATGTCAGCATTAAGAAACAATACAACTATACAAATACAAACACAACAAAGATACAAACAAAGCAGCAAATATCTGTACAGTAACTGTCTGTTTCTCTTACTTGCACATCTTTTAGCCATCATGGGCATGCACCTTAAACCTAAAACACAAACAAATACTTACACTTACTGATGAAAACTTCATATGTAGTTTTTAATTTAGTTTTTAGGAATATATGACCTCTCGGCCCATAGTTCCACAGATATCATGACATGGCATATAGTCTCTATTTTTTATTCATTGGTTTATATACAATGCTAATTGCCATGCATAATTCGAGTCACAAATATTTGACACATCTTTGCAGACATTACCGACAAGAACAAGTTCACTTAATATTTCTTACGTAGATCTACACTGCAAAAACTGACTTTCTTACTTAGTATTTTTGTCTTGTTTTCAGTAGAAATAACTAAAAATTCTTAAATTAAGATGCTTTTTCTTGATGAGCAAAATGACCCAAGTAAATAAGTCTAGTTTTAAGTCAAATAATATACAATTTAAGTGAAATTGTCCTTAAAACAAAAAATTATGAAATAAAGTGAAATAAGATTTCTTTTTTCTTAAACACTTAATTCAAGTAAAAATTTCTCACCCCATTGGCAGATATTTTTGCTTGTTTTAAGCACAAATTCACTTAAAGTGTATATTTTTTGTCTAAAAACTAGTATTATTTTCTTAGGTCTTAGGTTTCTTAGGTTATTTTCTTTTGTCTTCATTTTGCTCATCAAGAAAATACATCTTGATTTAAGAATTTTTAGATATTTCTACTGAAAACAAGACAAAAATACTAAGTAAGAAAGTCATTTTTGCAGTGTATGTACATAAGACAAACATACAGAAAGTGCTTCTCATTTTCTATCACATAAATATTTGTTAGATTACAACAATGACAAATTCTTTCTGCAACACCTAAACAAGAATAATGACTGTACCAGTTGTATGTTTTACACAGACGCAGTGTAGCTCTTTTGAACTAATAAAGATTTGCATTTTGAGTATATGTTTGTTTGTTATAATCTTGGATTAAAGGAAAACACCACCTTTTTTCAATATTTTACTATGTTCTTCTCTCAACTTATAAATTAATACATACCTATCTTTTTTCAATGTGTGCACTTTTAATCTTTGTACAGCACTTCTTGAATGTATTAGCATTTAGCCTAACCCCATTCATTCCTATGGCTCCAAACAAAAGTTTTATTTTGTCCCAGCATACTTACTCGTGTAACTACTCATGTAACAGTCTTTAAATAGGAAAAACATGGAAGAGTTTGGTGGCTTCTAAATTCATCCCTGTTTTTATCCTGAGGAATGAATGTAATCTAACCCTTACTTGTAAAAGGTAAAAAACGTTAAATGAAAACTGTAATTTTAACAATCAGATGACAAACCTTGTGTTGGTACTCTTCTCTGTATCAGAGGTCCTTTCACAGCCTCTCTGTTGTCTTTATTAATGGCAATGAAGGCTGTATGAACACTGCTCACTCCTGCTTCAACACTGATCTCCACCATCCTCCTCTTGATATCCTCCACATCTACACCTCCTGTCCTCTCCTCCTGCTCCAGACAGCGAATCAGAGACCGGGCCGCCAGACGATGGATGGACAACCTGCAGAAACATTGATGAAAAGTTTAAGTTTGTTGAATGAGTCTGAATCAGGATGAATCTGTGCTTTGTTTATGTTACCCAGTGTCCTCAGTTGGTTTAAGGCAGAAGTGAAGCTGGTTTGTTACTGGTTGATCTTTCAGGTTGTATTGAACTATCACTGATCCTTCAGAGCTTTCTGAACTCTATGACACAGAAATGAAAACAATTTACCTAAAAACCCGTGACCAGAATAAAAAAATGACAAACCTCAAGCTGAAAGTTCTCACCTGTCCTTTAAGTTGGGCATAAATAAGTGACCTTTGACCCTGAAAGATCGCATTGATGGGTGGAGACAGCGTGTCAACAGTAATGCCATCTGGTACTTTCCACTGTACTGAGATCTTGTTCACTGCAGGCTGAAGAGCAAACCTGAGAGACTCCATCACCTGATAACATTTGAAGAGAAATAAACAATGTCATACAGATTCAAACCCTCTACATTTACATCATCTCTTGTTTCAAACTAAAACTCATCCATAGTCTCACTTTGGGTTGCATGCGGTCTGAGCCTGTGATGAACTGGGCGTGTCCAGATCCCTCTTTGGCCATTCCTGTGATGAGGGCGGTACTTGCACCCTCACCAATCCCGAATGAGAAACACCTGAAGATACAAATCATCAATCAAATCTTCAATAATTTACTGTCATGAGCTATTAAGTGGAAATGTAAATAAAGAGAAATGTACCTGTGAGATTTAACATGAAGTTTCACAAGATCCAGAACCTCTTTAGTGTTCCTCACCTCTCCATCAGTGAAGACAAACAACTGCATAGAGAAAACATCTTACAAATGACACTTAACCATCTGAAAAATGAAAAGCCTGACAAATTTGGAAAACTTCAGTCTAATAAAATATTCAGGTTTGGTTTCTGATGTATTTTAAGGTGATGCACCTGTCTGGGGTGTTCAGGGTAACAGGGTTGACTGTAGATGTGTTTTAGGGGCTGTAAAATCTCTGTGCCGCCCATGTTTGCTGTCATTTCATTGACTTTTTTCAGTGCCTGATCCATTGTGTCCTGATTGTACACAACACTCTGACTGCAATGACACAAACATTAAAATCCTCTCACATGATGAATATAACAAAATAACAACTATAGATGATTTAGATTCTAGTCACTAACGGGAAGAAGGACTCAAAATGAGAACCAAATCCATAGATATTAAAGTAACAGCCCATGGGCAGACTCTTCAACAGTAACAGCAGAGTTTCCTGCAGACAGACAGATTTGTACAGAGATTTAAAATGTCTTTTTTAATTGCGTTTAGAAAGATTCAAATATTGGTAAAAAAAAATGCATAACACTTTAAAACTCATACCTTTGCGCTTTCTATACGGATCTGTGCTCCTTCCCCATTATGCATCATACAGCCCATACTGCCTGATCTGTCAATCACAAAAACAAACTCGCCTTGAGTGGCTAATGATGACATCACTTCCTTTGGGAATTCTGGGTACAAACTTATCATCACCACTGGGTCACTCATCAGAGAACCTGACACAGGGAAAGAGATCAATGACTGATGTGAAGAACTAAAAAATAATTGTATTATATTCTTACGGTATCAATTTTTTTTCCCGTTTATATCAGATTGATGTACTGTAGTGTGTACCTGGTTTTGCAGTGGTCACTCCTGCCTCCACTATAGCAGTGGGCTGATGGGTATTCTGATAGTACAGAAACAACTCAACATCTTTATCAAACTTGTGACCGGAACTCAGATTCCCCTACAACACAAACACACAAACACATTATTACAGGCTTAAACAACATTATCTCTGTAAAAACACACACATATAAACTGTATTAACCCCACAGTACCGTTGCCTGAGTGTGATCAGAGTTGAGGAACACAAGAGGATCCAGAGTACAGTTGGACTCTAGTTTGGAGATGGGGTTTGGAGAGCTCACATGAACACTAAGAGTCAAAGTGTAGGGAACAGAGACACATGACGAAATCTCTGAAACTATTCCAGCATCTGAACCTGAGGACGACACAGAGAGTGTGTTAGAAAAACAATCTTTAAACTCACTTATTACTGTAAATATTGTGTATTACTGTAAATGTGTGGTATTACTGTAAATGTGTGATATTACTGTAATATTGTGTGATGCTTTAAATGTACAGTTTCACTGTAAATATTGTGTGTTGCTTTAAATGTGCATTATTACTGTAAATATTATGTGTTGCTTTAAATGTGCATTATTACTGTAAATATTATGTGTTGCTTTAAATGTGCATTATTACTGTAAATATTGTGTGATGCTCTAAATGTGCATTATTACTGTAAATATTGTGTGTTGCTTTAAATGTGCATTATTACTGTAAATATTGTGTGATGCTTTAAATGTGCATTATTACTGTAAATATTGTGTGATACTTTAAATGTGCATTATTACTGTAAATATTGTGTGTTGCTTTAAATGTACAGTATTACTGTAAATATTGCATGATGCTTTAAATGTACAGTATTACTGTGAATATTGTGTGTTGCTTTAAATGTACGGTATTACTGCTGATATTGTGTGTTGTTGTAAATGTGCTGTATTACTGTGATTATTGTCTGTTGCTTTAAATGTATGGTATTACTGTAAATATTGTGTGTTGCTTTTAAATGTATGGTATTACTGTTAATATTGTGCGTTTGCTTTAAATGTACGATGTTACTGTTAATATTGTGTGTTGCTTTAAATGTATGGTATTACTGTAAATATTGTGTGTTGTTTTAAATGTACAGTATTACTGTGAATATTGTGTGTTGCTTTAAATGTACGGTTTTACTGCTGATATTGTGTGTTGGTGTAAATGTGCTGTATTACTGTGATTATTGTCTGTTGCTTTAAATGTATGGTATTACTGTAAATATTGTGTGTTGTTTTAAATGTACAGTATTACTGTGAATATTGTGTGTTGCTTTAAATGTACGGTTTTACTGCTGATATTGTGTGTTGGTGTAAATGTGCTGTATTACTGTGATTATTGTCTGTTGCTTTAAATGTATGGTATTACTGTAAATATTGTGAGTTGCTTTTAAATGTACAGTATTACTGTTGATATTGTGCGTTTGCTTTAAATGTACGGTGTTACTGTTAATATTGTGTGTTGCTTTAAATGCATGGTATTACTGTAAATATTGTGTTCTGCTGTAAATATGTGATATTACAGTGAAGTGTTGACAGCTGTTGAAGTCCAGTACCTGCTGGTGTGTATCTGGGGTTGAGTACAGCAGGCAGACAGAAGCGCAGCGAGTGGTCGGCCTGCACAGAGAGCTCAGTGATGTATGTGATGGTGATGTCAGCATTCTGACCCGGTGACAGACACCCAACACTCAGACTGAACACATCAGAACTTTCTTTACTCTCTTCCAACAGAAACGCCTGCTGACCTGAACTCACAGCATCATCATACTGATCCCTTGCCTGGCAACACAGAGAGAATTCAAATATGAGGAAATAAATGCAAATGTTTAAATGCTTCTGTTGTGTATTTTCCTGTATGTTTGTGCATGTAGGTGTTTAGACTCACAGTTTGTCTGTCTTGAACTTCTGACACAATCTCCTGATCTCCGATCTTGGCACTGAAGTGACAGACAGCAGCATCAGCAGGCAGAGGAAACACAAACAAAGCCTCCAGGTGGCGCTCTTCCTCATTCACATACTGCAGAGTGGAGGTGACTGTAGCTACATGACTCTTCACCTGCACCTCAACTCTGATGCTCTTCAGAGGAACTGACAAGAAAACAATCACAACAACATCTATCTATCTATCTATGTACTGTCTATCCATCATAAAGGAATTTAAGCATATATGTAGGTAGCCTATAGATGAATATAAACATAGCTTTAATGACAGACAGTAAACTGGTCTGGTGAGTTCATACCTGGCTGTTTTTCTTTAGTCACGAGACCGCAGGTCGTCATTCTGTCTCTGTTCAAGAAAATAAAGCTTTAGGTTACTGTACATACAAACTGCGGTCAAAAGAAGAGCATGTTTTTAAAACCTCGTTATTACATTAAACACATATTATTACCTCACATTAGTACTGTAAAACACTGTAAATATATACATTATAAATCCTGTCAGTTCTCGTCAAAGTAAAAGTACATTGAACACGAACCTCAGTAGTTGAAAATCCTCAATGAAAAACAGCAACAACTGAATAAATCAGAGCTTGTAGATAAGTGCGAGAGAAAGATGGGAAACGATCCAAAAAATTACGTTTAAATACCAGAAACGCGTTACGGAAGCGATCGTGAACATTCCTTTGTTTGTGGGCGGATCCTCACTGAAGAGAACCAATAGCCTCAATGAAGGTAACCATCCGCCTAATTAATATTCATGAGCAGAGCTAATATTCACAGTGGGGGCGGCTCACAGAGTAGTTTCACTTTGTATTCACCAAGAAATACACAAATAAGCTTTAAATATATATACACAAGATGACAAAAACACAATAATTATGTACAAAATAATAAAAAATAATGCATAAAAGGAAAAGAATGTAATAAAATAGCCGACACACTGTGAAGAATGACACGAACTATTCAACAGATAAAGCCTCAGAATAATATTAAAAATACAAAACAGCTTTTATGCCTCAATCTATTGGATCATTTTTGGTACTCAAATTAGTAGTTAATGTTTATTTATATAAGAAAATGTCAGTCTATATCTGTTTTTATACTTTTACATCACTAAAGTCTTAGAGGTTAATCAGATTGACATATTTTTCATAATCGTTGTGAATAGCTGCCTCAAAAAAAAAAAACAGTGCTAAAGAAGCAAAAATTTCTTTTTTTAAATAATTGCCAATGAGATATATAAGTTGTTGTGTCCAACAGCTGTAATTTAACATAAAAATTATCAAAGGTAAACAAAAAAAGCAGAAGAAATTTTGTTGTTTTTATTTAGATGCTTTTTATTTATTTAGAAAGTTTCAATTTTATTTCACAGCAGCAAACACACAAACATGCGTTTTTTTGGGTGGTGATATAAAGTGCTCATAATTAATTTATGTCATAATTTAGTTTTCCACAAGCTTTAGTATTCAATGGTTTGGTTTATTGATATTGTGCCTTGAAGAAACACTTTGTTATATGAGAAGTAAACAACAGCTCTTAAAGTTGCAGTTTTTAACCAAATTAGCAATTTTGCATCTTGGTTTCAGTAAGTAGTTTGGACCGGACAGGAAGTTTTCACTCCTGAACGTTTGGATTTTTGAGCAAATGTGATTCCATATGACAGCAAATCATATCAAATTAATGATATATAATATGACTATATGAGCAGTTTGGCCTTTTGACATCACAGGAAGTAGAAACACTGAAGTCTTCTTCAGATTCCCAAAGTTTCTTCTTTCACTTGACATCCCAGTAGACAGGGCCGCTGGAAGTCATTTTGATCAGGGGGTGCTGTGAATTTTTTTTTTTTTTTACAAAAACCTATGAGCCTATAGGCCCATTTAAAATACATTTTAAAAATAAATACATTGAGTTTCACACTACTTTATTGTCATATACACTTTAGTGCACACAGCAGGGTCTGAAACACACAGACATCAGATTAATATATTCGCTATTAATCAGAAGCAGAAATACTTATAACAATTCCAGGGGAAATTACTTTCGTTACATCTTCAGACATACATTGCATATATATATTTACATACAACATATAATATTATAACAACATATAATATTAAATAAACTTCAAAATTTTCAATGTCCAGACGAACATATTTTACTTTCGTTTTTAAGTTAGGATCACACGTCGATTAACAGTGGTAAAATATTCTCACAATTACATACCTTATTTAGACCTTTTTTTACTAAATAGTACTATCGCTGGCTTTTTTAACTTATAAATAATTCATACATTGAACAAAAATAATAATGGGTTTAGTTCCGATATTGTATACTTTTATAAAGAAATACATGCTGTATAATTACATTTTTAGAATATATTAGGCTTTATATAAGGTTTGTACTCTAAAAATACTTTATTTGTTACAAACAAGAGATAAAGAATTTACAAACGTTCTCATTTCACCATATCCACAGGTAAAGAGTCATTATATACAATAAATTCGTGGGGAAGCATTTAAAAAACATTTAAAAATATATGCATTTCTTTAAAAGCGAAGCATTTATTTACTTAGCTACAGATGAAGCAGCCCTTTGCGCCTTCTAACGTCTCATAATCGGTTATCATTTATGTCCAAGACACTCAATAATAATCTTTTAAATTTTAAACCTTTAAAAAGGCGTGTTTGTGCTGCTTCGCATCCATGATAACAAACCCGCGTTGTCATCCCGTTAATATGCGCATATTATCAACGCGCTCTTTACTCTAGCAAAAGACACTCGCGTCGCGCATTGCGCCGGTCATGAGTCTCTCATGAGGGTACGAATGCCCAGGGAGTTTAGAATTTCTGTGCGGGCATGCATCAGCCAAAGGTGTGTGAGTCTTTTTTGGGTCCTGGTGAGTGCGTACCATGTCTTCAAAAGACGCAAGGCGGAGAAGTGCGCTCGGATGAGGCCACGGAGATGGGTAGGCACATGAAATTAAAATCCAAAATACACGTAATAACCTACGTGTGTCAAAAATAATTTCCTAAAATATTCATAAGTAATATATAGACGGGGTTGCCGGTTTACAAACATTACAGGGTGCGCGAGCATCCAGGAGGCAGAAAGCCCGATTGGTGAGCTGATCCGCTACTGCAACAACCTTAATTATTGAAGCGTTCTTTATTGTTTGTATATAAATAAAACTTGATTTTAGTTGGAACTGTTTTTCTGTCTTTATTTTTGCAGTGTTACTGTGATACATGTATGAATTATAATGTTGGGCTAACGTAATAGTCGCATTTACTGGTATGTTAACATCAGGCACCCAGCACTGACTCTGTTGGTACTATTATCCACGCAACAACTCCTTTGCATTTTGACTTACAGACACAGCTAGCCTACAACACAAGGCACGTCTCTTCTTTCTGCCTCTTGCAACCAGTTAATGACGTCGCCGAGCAACCCATCTATAAATTGTGCAAACATTTTTACTTAAAAAAAAATCTCCCTCTCGCCAACAGGGGGTGCTGCAGCACCCGCAGCACCCCCACTTCCCGCGGCCATGCCAGTAGATGATTCCCATCACACACACACTGAGACAGACTGACCACTGAAACAAACACACACATCACTTTAGTTTAATACTTGACCAAACGTCTCTTTATCTGCTGATGAATGTCGTCTAGTTTGGAGATCTCACTGTTCTGAGAGCCGATCCATGACGCCGCCTTCATGGCCACAAACTGCCACTCAATCTGTTGCTGTATTTTATAGCCGTATAACCAGATGAGAGACAGAAGAGTGGCCCACACGGACCCTTCCACCTGTAAACACAAACACACACACCGTACACATGCATTTATTATCATCTTTCATTATTTCATCATGTTGAATCATATGTCACACCTGTGCTGGTTTCTGATTGGTCAGCTCATCTTCAGTCTTTCCAAACACTCGAGCCAAAGCAGCATTCAGTTCCCAGCAGCCTGAAGCTTTTTGAAGAGAAATCAGCTGAAGTAAAGGATCATCATGGAGATCAGAGCTCATCTCAGGATTAGATTCTGGTGAACACAAACATTGCTCATGCTGTCAAGCTAACAATGTGTGACAAATGAGATTTGGATGTAAAGATCTTTGTGTGTTTGTGTTTTCAGTACCGTCTTGTTTGCTTTGAAAGCTTCTCTGGTCAGATTGTACAGACTTGCTTTTAGAATTACGACGAAATAAATTTCTGACCTCTGTAAATGAAAACAACGATTAACCAGATGAAGTTTTGTGATTTTAAATAGTGAGAGTGTTTATTTATAGTCTTACTTGTCATAATTCCAGTCTTCTGTTCTTGTACAGGTGGAATATCCATCAGTCCTATGAGAAATATCTCATTTAGATGAAAAAACACAAATACAACAACACAATACATTCAATCCTCTCACATATAAACTACTATAGATTAGTAACAAACTGTACATCCAGTCTGCACAATTCAAAAACATAATAAAATCAGATTCTTACCACATTTTAAAAGGGAGTCAGCCTGAAGCATTTCTGAAATATCTATGAAATTCCACATATTGATAAGTTACCACATATAAACTTGTTTAATTGTAGACGCAAAGTTAACTATGGGTGCATCGCAATTCATGACCAGTATCCTTCTAAAGGGCGTCCACTTTGAAAGCAAGACTCTGTATTTGAAGGCTGCAGCCTCTGAAGTCTACAAAGCGAACTAAAATGAGACGTTTAGACGCTTGTCAGCCCAACACAACAGCTGAGACCCTTCAGACTTTTAAAAATAAATATGGTGTTAGATATTTATTATTTTATTTAAACAAATATGACACATTGATGCAGATTAAACTACTGAACTGTATGTAAAACCTTAGAATTATACAAAAGTTAAATGCAACATGCACAATATTGCAGTAATATTATTAATATTAATGCACATCACTAAAACATAATTTATAAGGAAAACAGTGACAAGGACTTTTAATTAGCAAAATATACACTTTTTATTTAAAGGGCATCTATTTCATTGCTAAAAACAATGTTATTTTGTGTATTTGGTATAATACAATGTGTTTGCGTGATTTATGGTTAAAAAAACACATTATTTTCCACATACCGTACATTTTTGTAGCTCCAGATTTCACTCTCTTCCTGAAACGCACAGATTTGAAAAGCTCCGTTTCCCTGATTGGCCTGAATACCTCTGACGTCAGCCGGAAATGTGACGCTCCTTATCATGTTTGAAAGATTCGGTCACAATGCAATGCTAACGGGAGGAAACTTACAGGCTTTGAGTCTGAAGTGGGAGGAATTATGATAATGTCGATCTTGTCTACATCACCAATCCCAGGAAGTAAACTGTTGCCTACAATCCGTGTGTTTGTTGTAGTCCAAGAAAAGAAATTTACATTGGAGACGATAACTCGCGTCATCGTTTATACCTTTTGCATGTCGTTAACATGAACTAATACACCAACGATGTGACCATAGGTGCCCTTTAACTACAGTTCTGAATGTTTATTTCAAAATCCCTAGACGTCACAGGCGTGCATTGAATCTTGGGATAGCCAAGACTGTGAAGAATCCAGCTATGCATTTGGAGGCTCCATGTGAAGGACCCTTCAAATTGGGAAAGCCTTTGTCACGGGCAGGTGACGTTACTGGCCTTCAAATATGGTCTTCGAAGGACGTAGCCCCTGAATTGTAATGCACCCTATAAGACCCCAGAGAAACTCTCACAGTAATGCACTGATTCATGTGTGTATTCAAGAGTTAAACTGAGAAGATCTTAAATTTTTGACCACATGTTTAAATGATACATCATAAAGTTGAGTACACACTATAAGCTATATGGAGTGTTATTGTATGTGGATCTGTATTGAAATGTGCCATTTAAAGTTGAATTCAGACTCTTTTGTCTTTTATGTTGAGTGTTAAGAGGTGGATTGAGTCTCATCATAGATGATTTATATTTTACTGTACAGTATATATCTGAGTATGTTTAGATGTATTCAGATGTGTGTTCAGTTCTCTGCAAGCACCTTTTGATTGGTTTTGAATCGCGCTTCCTTCCATACATGCGGCAGAAACCCTTTCAGCCCCTTGTCAGCACAATCAGACATTAAAAACAACAGACGTGAATAAATAAATAAATACAACGAAATATAAGTAAGACATGAGAAAATATCTGTTCACTGACTGTGTGATCGTCTTAAACCAGTCCATGAGCGCTTGGACATCCCTGAAACACAAACACACAATCAGTTACTAACAAATGCTCATTGATAAACCCTGTCAACACATTTAGACATTAAGAAAAAACAGATAATCAAACACAACAAACAAACAAATAAATAACAAAAACAGGAACATCTTTGTATAAGGTCTGAGAGTTTTTTCTTACTTGGAAAATTAGATGATTTTTTCTTGCAACGATAACTCTCTAAAAAAACACAAGACAACCAGTTTCTCGACGCTAAATCTATCAGCATATTCAATAAAACATCTACATAGTGACTGTGTGTTATCTTACTTGCACAAGCATTGATCCCTAGAGAATCGCACATCCCTAAAACAAACAACCAGTTAGCATCATATGCACGACTGCAGTATATCAGGTTTAACTCATCCATTAAATAAAACAAAATGACATGAGCTTCTCGTTTTATCTAAAATTATTATAACATGTAATGAGAGTGTTGTTCTCTTACCATATACTGCTAAACTTGACATACATAGACCTAAAATCATTGAATATTAATAATGTGAATTTACAGTGATAGTCAAAGCAGTCATACATTTAATAAAAAACACTGAAATCACTCACACAACAAACGGTGAGATGACTTACCTTGTGTTGGTACTCTTCTCTGTATAAGAGGTCCTTTCACAGCCTCTCTGTTGTGTTTATTAATGGCAATAAAGGCTGTATGAACACTGCTCACTCCTGCTTCAACACTGATCTCCACCATCCTCCTCCTGATATCCTCCACATCTACACCTCCTGACCTCTCCTCCTGCTCCAGACAGCGAATCAGAGACCGGGCCGCTAGACGGTGGATGGACAACCTGCAGAAACATCGACTAAAAGTTTAATGAATCTGAGTGTTGTTGAATGAGTCTGAATCAGGATGAATCTGTGCTTTGTTTATGTTACCCAGTGTCCTCAGTTGGTTTAAGGCAGAAGTGAAGCTGGTTTGTCACGGGTTGATCTTTCAGGTTGTATTGAACTATCACTGATCCTTCAGAGCTTTCTGAACTCTATGAAATGAAAAAAAAATTACAAACCCATGACCAGAAGATAAAATCGCAAACCTCAAGTTCTCACCTGTCCTTTAAGTTGGGCATAAATAAGTGACCTTTGACCCTGAAAAATTGCATTGATGGGTGGAGACAGCGTGTCAACAGTAATGCCATCTGGTACTTTCCACTGTACTGAGATCTTGTTCACTGCAGGCTGAAGAGCAAACCTGAGAGACTCCATCACCTGATAACATTTGAAGAGAAATAAAACAATCTCATACAGATTCAAACCCTCTACATTTACATCATCTCTTGTTTCAAACTAAAACTCATCCATAGTCTCACTTTGGGTTGCATGCGGTCTGTGCCTGTGATGAACTGGGCGTGTCCAGATCCCTCTTTGGCCATTCCTGTGATGAGGGCGGTACTTGCACCCTCACCAATACCGAATGAGAAACACCTGAAGATACAAATCATCAATCAAATCTTCAATAATTTTACTGTCATGAGCTATTAAGTGGAAATGTTAATAAAGAGAAATGTACCTGTGAGAGTGAGCATGAAGTTTCACAAGATCCAGAACCACTTTAGTGTTCCCCACCTCTCCATCAGTGAAGACAAACAACTGCAGAGAGAAAATATCTTACAAATGACACTTAACTATCTGAAAAATGAAAAGCCTGACAAATTTGGAAAACTCCAGTCTTTTGAAATGCTTCAGGTTTGGTTTCCTGTATAAATTGATGTATTTTGAGGTGATGCACCTGTCTGGGGTGTTCAGGGTAACAGGGTTGACTGTAGATGTGTTTTAGGGGCTGTAAAATCTCTGTGCCGCCCATGTCTGCGATTATTTTATTGACTCTCTCCAGTGCCTGATCCATTGTGTCCTGATTGTACACAACACTCTGACTGCAATGACACAAACATTAAAATCCTCTCACATGATGATTATAACAAAATAACAACTTTAGATGATTTAGATTCTAGTTACTAACGGGAAGAAGGACTCAAAACGAGAGCCAAATCCATAAATATTAAAGTAACAGCCCATGGGCAGACTCTTCAACAGTAACAGCAGAGTTTCCTGCAGACAGACAGAAATTTAAATGTCTTTTTCAAATACACTTATAAAATTTTAAACGTTCAAACTTGTTCGTACCTTTGCACTTTCTATACGCATCTGTGCTCTTTCCCCATGATGCATCATACAGCCCATACTGCCTGATCTGTCCATCAAAAAAAACAAACTCGCTTTGAGTTGCTAATGATGACATCACTTCCTCTGGGAATTCAGGGTACAAACTTATCATCACCACTGGCTCACTCATCAGAGAACCTAAAACAGAGAAAGAGATCAATGACTGATAAGAAGAACTAAAAAAATAATTGTATTATGTTCTTAAGGTATCAATAAAAATGTTGAGTTTGTTTCAGATTAATGTACTGTAGTCTGTACCTGGTTTTGCAGTGGTCACTCCTGCCTCCACTATAGCAGTGGGCTGATGGGTATTCTGATAGTACAGAAACAACTCAACATCTTTATCAAACTTGTGACCAGAACTCAGATTCACCTACAACACAAACACACAAATACATTATTACAGGCTTTAAACAACATTATCTCTGTAAAACACACACACACATATAAACTGTATTAAGCCCACAGTACCGTTGCCTGAGTGTGATCAGAGTTGAGGAACACAAGAGGATCCAGAGTACAGTTGGACTCTAGTTTGGAGATGGGGTTTGGAGAGCGCACATGAACACTAAGAGTCAAAGTGTAGGGAACAGAGTCACATGACGAAATCTCTGAAACTATTCCAGCATCTGAACCTGAGGACGACACAGAGAGTGTGTTATAAAAACAATCTTTAAACTCACTTATTACTGTAAATGTGCTGTATTACTGTAAATCTTGTGTGTTACTGTAAATGTGCGGTATTACTGTAAATCGTGTGCGTTATTGTAAATCTTTTGTGTTAATGTAAATGTGCGGTATTACTGTAAATCTTGTGTGTTAATGTAAATATGTGGTATTACTGTAAAGTGTTGACAGCTGTTGAAGTGCAGTACCTGCTGGTGTGTATCTGGGGTTGAGTACAGCAGGCAGACAGAAGCGCAGCGAGTGGTCGGCCTGCACAGATAGCTCAGTGATGTATGTGATGGTGATATCAGCGTTCTGACCCGGTGACAGACACCCAACACTCAGTCTGAACACATCAGAACTTTCTTCACTCTCTTCTAACAGAAACGCCTGCTGACCCGAACTCACAGCATCATCATACTGATCCCTCGCCTGCAACACACACAAATGGAGAGAATTTAAATAAGAGGACATAAATGTTAATTATGTTTAAATGCTCCTGCTGTGTCATTTCCTGTATGTTTGTGCATGTAGGTGTTTAGACCCGAGTCCTGCAACGGGTCAGGGTACCCCCGGGTACTCGTGGATACCCGCATAAAAGTGTCTCAAACGGGTGGATTGTGACATTCCTAAAATTCACGGGCGGGGCCGCGGGCGGATAATTAACTCCGTGCGGGCGGGTAGCAGGGCAAATGAAAATATGTGCAAAATTTGTATGTCTAAGAATGTGCACATCAAAACGTTTAAACCCGCTGTTTTTTCAGCCAAGCGCTTTTTAGCTGTGATACTTGAGCTGTGAGCTGGTTGGTTGATACTTGTCCCGCCCCTTCTCCACTAGTGCTGTGTTCAAATATTGATACGACGATACATCGTCACGGACGCCTGACGATGCACGCATCGATACAGCACCTTCCGTATCGATTCGGATGCACTTTTGAAAGTAACGTGACGAATCGCTGTTGATCCGTGATCCATATGGAAAGGACGCATGTGTCCCGAGGAGTACGTCGTAGAGTAAAAGGTAGCGGGGTATACGTTCACTTTGCGTGCCTGTCTCGCTAGTGCACGTGTCTACATAACCTGCGAGCTGCGTACTCTCTCTCTCTCTTTATCCCTATGTCTCTCTCTCGTGCGCGCCCGTATTTAAAATCAATGAGTTCAGTATGCAAGCGCAGACATCTTAGCCTATACTACTGCAAAGGGCTTTATTAACCACTCTCTTATAAAAGAGTACTAACGCATTAGTGAAGAAACATGACAAAGATTTGCATGTGAGAAGTGAACGTCTAGAGAAGAGATACAGAGCTAGAACTATAGCTGTCACATTAATACCCTGATTTCTATTAAATAGTATTAACTTGGACTGCATGTTTATAGATATATTAATAGATATAGAATAATTAAATGAGAGACAAATATAATGCCTAGTGTAGGTAAGACACTATCTTTGTAAAACTGCTTTTAAAACGGCAAAAACACAACTGTTACAACACTGCTTATTCAATGTACAATAAAAAGATAATATCAATAATAATGTTACTAAATTCTGAACAAAAATGTAATTCAAAATAGTCTTGTATCGGGATACGTATCGTATCGGGAAATTGTTGGCGATACACAGCCCTATTCTCCACTGTGATTGGACGGCCGTGTGAGAACTGACATTGACGAGCGGAGCATTTCACCCAAACTTGAATCTCTTTCAACTCTTGACACTCAGCGCCGAGTGCGGAAAAAACGCCGAACGCCGGCTTATTTTAAAAAATGGCCCTGGGCGTTAAAGCTTTGGAGTGAACACCCTAATTACCATTACACGCGCAACATATGACATTTGACCCATCACGTCACCACCACTACGACAGTGCACGACCTTTGTTGATTCTTCTCGTAGCCTAGTTGGAGTGCGCGTTGCAGGACTCTGGCATAAAGTCTTGCCGTTAATAGCCGGAAGCTGAACGTCTTCTCTTAGAAAGCATTTTGAGACGAGACTTAGGAGCACAGCAGGGGTTGTGTAGGTAAGTTGTTTTTTCTTGATCTTTTTTTATTAAAAGGGTCTATTTGTGTATAGTTATCAGGTTCCATTTGTGCCGATGGTAGGCTACTTAAATGGCGCAAAACAGAGCGCACTTTAGCCTGTTTCATTAGCCTATTCATGACGCTGTTGTGATGTTGAGAGAGGTACAAGATAATTGAAATGATTTTAGCGTGTGTGATTTATGCGGGTACGGGTCGGGTAATGGACCAAATATTAACGGGTCCGGGTGGGTGCGGATTTAGTTTTGATATTATCACGAGTAACGGGTCGGATCTGGTGCTGAACTTTGCGGGTACGGGCGGGTCTCCAAAAATGGACCCGTGCAGGACTCTGGTTTAGACTCACAGTTTGTCTCTCTTGAACCTCTGCCACAATCTCCTGATCTCCGATCTTGGCACTGAAGTGACAGACAGCAGCATCAGCAGGCAGAGGAAACACAAACAAGGCCTCCAGGTGGCGCTCTTCCTCATTCACATACTGCAGAGTGGAGGTGACTGTAGCTACATGACTCTTCACCTGCACCTCAACTCTGATGCTCTTCAGAGGAACTGACAAGAAAACAAACACAATATTACTCCATACCTGTCAAGTATCCCATTTTGGCCGGGAAAGTCCCATAGTTTACCCTTCTTTCCCGCCGTCCTCCCGAATTAGTATTTTCCTGTAAATCTCTCATATTTTAACCGAGGGGCAACCTTCTGATCTCTTGGATGAAGCCAATACGAAAGTGACTTAAACTGCAATTCATTGACTGCCCGCTAGAGGCTGTCTCCAAAAGGGAGTCCATTTCCATATACCCCCATGTTAAAATGGCCAACTTTACAGTAGAAAATAATATGTTTACAGCCTGGTACAAAAATAGTTTTTGGTCTGTATAGCTAAGTTTGCCCTTCATGACAACTGTGAGGGGGGTGGATTTTTTTGTAACTCCTCCGTTTAAATTATATTCAGCTTTAAAGTTCTGCATAATTAAGGGCGTGGCCACTTGAGTGAGGGGTGAACAGCCACTGCGGTCACTAGTTAGGTGAGCTAGGGGGATAGTCACGTGTTTTGTAAGTTTTGTAACAGCGACCCTGCTCCCCCACCCTGCTCTTCAGAAAAGTAAATTCGTTGTCCCATTAATCTCGTTATTTACATGAGGGTTTTGGTTTTTGTCAGGAGTGCCTTCTGTCTCTGTCGTAGCGTCCATCATCCGTCTGTTTTTTTTCCGTTGTCACTCATCATCTGACCAGTGTTGCCAGATCTTGCGAGACAAATAAGCAACCAGGCCCAAAACAAGCGACTTTTCTACGCACCCCCGCATCACTCGCAGATATCCAAAAATGGGTAAAGAGGCGGGACATGGGTGAAGCTGAGGTGTCTGGTTGCTGAAACCATGCCCGCCTAGCTCGCCTAACTAGTGACCGCAGTGGCTGTTCACCCCTCACTCAAGTGGCCACGCCCTTAATTATGCAGAACTTTAAAGCTGAATATAATTCAGCTTTAAAGTTTCAGCTTTAAATAATACGATGACGTTAGACAACAGAACTGTTTGTGCTTTACTTTACTCGCATTAAAGATTAACTAAACCCCTGGTCAGAGCCTGACTCCACCCACTGCCAATATTTGAAGAATGCAAGAAAAGTGGGCAGATCCCAACGGAGATAGAGGGGACGAACTAAGCTCGTACCAAGTGTGTGGTGAGATCATAACAAGGGCGTGGTAAGCTTGAAACTGCTTACGTCATAGACTGTAAAAAAAGATGGACGACGCAATGTTGACTCCCTCCATAATAATGAATTGAAGCCAAAAATGTCCGACCATGGTCGCAGCCACGTTACGTAAAAACGTCAGTTTGGAGCCAAGGCATGCGCAGAAGAAATCGTCTGTGGAGCCAGAGGCGGAGCCACGGTATCAAACTTCTGACCAAACTCTTGTGCGCCCAATTCAACCACACCAATCATAACCACAAGCCCCGTTTCTAAAGCATCAAATTACTAGCTAAAATAAAACGTATCACAAAAAAGAACAATTGAACATACATCAGTGTGATATAAACTTCATGAAAGGACCAAAACCATCTTTCTGAAACTTTTATTGGAAGTGTAAATAATTTTTTATTTAGAGCAGTGTCCCATTCGTTTGAATGGAGAGGGCGGGGTTTATGAGTTGTACTGCAGCCAGCCACCAAGGGGCGATCAAAGAGCCAGAGGCTTCACTTTTTAAGACTTATGAGGCACCATAGATATGTACACTAGATGTCCCCTTACTACAGTTATATATGAATGTAGTAAGGGGAAGCTTGGTTGGGGTGGTGGCCGCCGAAAAAATTCCCTTATCTTCCTATCCAAAACTTATGCATCAATCAGTCTGTCAAATAAACAGTTTAAATGAAAAAGAGTAAACAAGTGGGTTTATACCTGGCTGTTTTTGTTCAGTCACGAGACCGCAGTTCATCATTCTGACTCTGTAACGTTACAAGAAAATAAGGGTAATTCAGGTAACTGTACACAGAAACTGCGGTCTAGAGAAGTACACTTATAAAACCTCGTTATTACATTGAACACATAACCTCATATTAATAAGATAAACTAGAAGACAAACGGGTAAATATACATTAAAAACATACAGCTATGAATCCTGTCAGCTCTCGTCAAAGTGAAAGTACATCAAACACGAACCTCAGTCGTCAAAAATCCTCAGAGAGAAACACCAACAACTGAATAAATCAGAGCTGGAAGCTTCAGAGGAAGAGTTTAAATGTGACGATGACGATTTGAGTTCGTGTGGGAAACATTTGCGGGAATCTTGCTATGACTAAAGATTCGCTCATGAATATTAATTAAATATGGTGGGCGGATCCTTAATGAACGTAACCAATGTCAGCCCGCCCTAATTAATATTCAGCAGTTTCAAATACTAATAAAAACGAATAAGATTTAGATGAAATGTTAAAAAATAATGTAAATACATTTTAGAAGAGGGTATATAATATTACATTAAAGAAAAAAAGAAATATAGGATGTAATAAAAAACAAAGTGTTAAACATTTAAGGAAAACATTCATTATTTTTAGATAAAATAATGAATTTATTATATTTATCTTAAGCTGGTGAGTAATAGGCCTATTAAAAAAAAACATTTCTGTTGTATGTATATACAATAAACCTTTTATGACTTCACCTCATGGATCAGTTTAGGGTACACAAATTTTATTTGAAAACATTTAAAATAACGGGCACAATACATAGAGGTTTTCAGATCATTTTCATTAAACAAGCCTTACAAAGACATTACTGGTTCTTGAGACAAAACAATGACACTGATATATAAAAAAAAATGACAATGCAAACAATGTTTTCAGGTAGCACAGCTCAAACATTCAGTCTAGTCTGGGACTAGTGAAATAGGGTGGACCTCAATGGCTACTCTTAAATTACACAATTTTACAGATTACAATACGTTTTTTGAGTCATGGAACGAATAATATTTGGATCAGCAAATAATGGAAATAAGGAAAATAATTTAAGAACAAATAAAGAAAATAAACACAAAAAAACAACGGTAAACAAATAGTAAACATCCTATATAAATAGTTATTTATTTCTTAATTATGCGTATTTGAGCAATTATTATTAAAGAGATTATTGTAAATTTATGCGTGATTTCATTTATTTTGTGTCTCTTCTGACTGGGTGGGCCAGCCATCAATCTGAGTATGTAGCCTCAACACTGCTGTAAATACACTAAATATTCATAAGAGATATTTGGTCTGCTGACATCACAGGAAGTAGAAACACTGAAGTCTTCAGATTCCCAAAGTTTCTTCTTTCACCTGACATCCCAGTAGATGATTCCCATCACACACACACTGAGACAGACTGTCCACTGAAACACACACAAACACACACATCACTTTAGTTTAATACTTGACCAAACGTCTCTTTATCTGCTGATGAATGTCGTCTGGTTTGGAGATCTCACCGTTCTGAGAGCCGATCCATGACGCCGCCTTCATGGCCACAAACTGCCACTCAATCTGTTGCTGTATTTTATAGCCGTATAACCAGATAAGAGACAGAAGAGTGGCCCACACTGACCCATCCACCTGTAAACACAAATACACACACCGTACACATGCATTTATCATCATCTTTCATTATTTCATCATGTTGAATCATATGTCACACCTGTGCTGGTTTCTGATTGGTCAGCTCATCTTTAGTCTTTCCAAACACTCGGGCCAAAGCAGCGTTCAGTTCCCAGCAGCCTGAAGCTTTTTGAAGAGAAATCAGCTGAAGTAAAGGATCATCATGGAGATCAGAGCTCATCTCAGGATTAGATTCTGGTGAATACAAACATTGCTCATCATATCAAGCTAACAATGTGTGACAAATGAGATATGAATGTAAAGATCTTTGTGTGTTTGTATTTTCAGTACCGTCTTGTTTGCTTTGACAGCTTCTCTGGTCAGATTGTACAGACTTGCTTTTAGAATTACGACGAAATAAATTTCTGGCCTCTGTAAATGAAAACAGCAATTAACCAGATGAAGTTTTGTGATTTATAGATTTTAAATAGTGAGAGTGTTTATTTATTGTCTTACTTGTCATAATTCCAGTCTTCTGTTCTTGTACAGGTAGAATATCCATCAGTCCTATGAGAAATATCTCATTTAGATGAAAAAACACAAATATAACAACACAATACAGTAAATCCTCTCACATATAAACTACTATAGATTAGTAACAAACTGCAATCAAAAGCATAATTAAATCAGATTCTTACCGCATTTTAAAAGAGAGTCAGCCTGAAGCATTTCTAAAATATCTATACAATTCCACATATTGATAAGTTACCAAAAATAAACTTGTTTAATTATATACACAAATTTAACTATGGGTGCATCCCAATTCATGAGCAGTATCCTTCTAAGGGCGCGGACTTTGAAGGCAAGAGTCAGTATTTGAAGGCTGCAGCCTCTGAAGTCTACGAAGCGAACTAAAATGAGATGTTTAGACGCTTGTCAGCCCAACACAACAGAGCTGAGACCCTTCAGACTTTTAAAAATAAATATGGTGTTAGATATTTATCATTTTATTTAAACAAATATGACACATTGATGCAGATTAAACTACTGAACTGTATTTAAAATTAACCAATACAAAAGTTAAATGCAACATGTACAACATTGCAGTAATATTAAAAATATTAATTCACATCACTAAAACATAATAAGCAAAACAGTGACGAGGACTTTTAATTTGCAAAATATACGCTTTTTATTTAAAGGGCACCTATTTAATTGCTAAAAAACGACGTTATTTTGTGCATTTTGTATAATACAATGTGTTCGCATGATTTATGGTTAAAAATACACATTATTTTCCGCACACCATACATTTTGTAGCTCCAGATTTCCCTCTCTTCCTGAAACACACGGATTTGTCCCTGATTGGTCAGCTAATCTGTACGTTGTGATTGGCCTGAATACCTTTAACGTCAGCCGAAAATGTGACGCTCCTTATTATGTTTGAAAGATTTGGTCACAATACAATGCTAACGGGAGGAAACTTACAGGCTTTAAAGGAATATTCCATTTTCTTAATTTAACACATCTCTGTGTTATTTTTGGAACAACACACTTTGTGTTGTTTTAACACATCTTGTGTTGTCCCTTTTATTCTTTATGAACTTAAATGACACTTAATGTGTTAAAAACATGTGTTAAATAGTTTAACACAAAGCAATGAGTTAAAATTAACACATCCAGGGTGTGTTAATTTTAACACATTGCTTTGTGTTAAACTATTTAACACATTATGTGTTAATTTTAACACATTATGTGTCATTTCGTGCTGATTTAGAGTTCATATAAATAAAAGGGACAACACAAGATTTGTTAAAACAACACAAAGTGTGTTGTTCTAAAAATAACACAGAGATGTGTTAAATTAAGGACAACACACTAGATGTGTTGTCCTTAACTAGACACAAGATGTGTTAATTTAACACATTCATTTTAAGAGTGTATATATGTATATTTTCAAAAAATTTCCAGGGCTTTAAATTATTTCCCCCAGATTCACAAACTTTCAAGGATTTCAAGGACCCGTTAGAACCCTGAAAATACATTATTTTGTGTATTTGGTGTAATGCAATGTGTTTACGCGGTTTAAGGTTTAAAAAAAACATAATTTCCACATAACATACATTTTTGTTGCTCCTCATGCCCTGACTTTATGAAACCCGTTGATTTTTACAAAGCTCATAGTTTTTTTTATTATTATTATTTGCCAATAGAATTACATTGACAGTAACAGTATCAGGATACAGTAATTTTATAACTAAGACAGTGGTAAGAAATCTGAAAAAATTTATGAAAATGACAAGAAAAAAGGCTGATATAGGGAAAAATAAAAAAGCCAAAGGACTTGGAAAAACACAATTTCGAAATATTAACACCACCTCACATTATTATAATAACTGTAAGTATGAGATAAAGGAAAAGAAAAACAAATGATCATGTGTAGTCATTAGAAAAACCTTTTCATATATTCCCAAAGGGGAGACCAGAGCAGCCAAAATTTTTCAGATTTTTGCTGTTTGAAGCTCATAGTTTTGAAAAGTGCAGTTCTCTTTGATTGGCCAACTATCCGGTGCATTGTGACTGGTCGAATACCTCAAGCGTGTGATGAAAATGTTATGCCAGACACAAACTGTGAGAAGACTAACCATGTCTTTTCGGTAATGAAGCTCCTTTAAGTTTCTTCATGCTGAAAGTGTTTGTATCTAACATCAACGCTTGGGAATAATCTGCACTCATATCTCCTACAAATAAAACAGCTTCTTAAATATCACTGCTAAACCCTCAACACAACAACTCATTAAATAATAAATAAATAAAAATCTTTGTACAGTGACTTTTATATTTCTCTTACTTGCACATGCATTAGACCTCACGTGTATAGGCCTGTTCGGCATGGACCCCACTAAAACACAAACAACCAGTTATTATCAAACACTGCTAAACCATGTCAGCACATTGAGAAATAACACAAATATACAAACACAACAAAGAAACAAATCTGTGTACAGCGACTGTGTGTTTCTCTACTTCCACAGCGTGGAGGCATCATGGACACGCACATAAAACCTAAAACACAAATTAACACTTACTGCTGAACCATGAGAAATAACACAATTATACAAACACAACAAATAAACAAAGCAGAAAATATCTGTAGAGTTACTGTGTGTTTCTCTTACGTGACTGAGTCATTATTGGCCGGCGCATCCCTAAAACACACCAAAAAACTTTATATGTAGTTTTTAATTTAGTTTTTAGGAATATATGACCTCTCGGCCCATAGTTCCACAGATAACATGACATGGCAGATAGTCTAAATGTTTTATTCATTGGTTTATATACAATGCTAACTGCCATACATAATTCGAGCCACAAATATTTGACATCTTTGCAGACATTACCGACAAGAACAAGTTCACTTAATATTTCTTACGTAGATCTATAAGACAAACATACAGAAAGTGCTTCTCATTTTCTATCACATAAATATTTGTTAGATTACAACAATGACAAATTCTTTCTGCAACACCTAAACAAGAATAATGACTGTACCAGTTGTATGTTATACACAGAGGCAGTGTAGCTCTTTTGAACTAATAAAGATTTGCATTTTGAGTATATGTTTGTTTGTTATAATCTTGGATTAAAGGAAAACATCACCCTTTTTTCAATCTTTTACTATGTTCTTCTCTCAACTTATAAATTAATACATACCTATCTTTTTTTAATGCGTGCACTTTTAATCTTTGTACAGCACTTCTTGAATGTATTAGCATTTAGCCTAGCCCCATTCATTCCTATGGCTCCAAACAAAAGTTTTATTTTGTGCCAGCATACTTACTCGTGTAACTACTCATGTAACAGTCTTTAAATAGAAAAAACATGGAAGTGTTTGGTGGCTTCTAAATTCATCCCTGTTTGGATCCATAGGAATGAATGTAATCTAACCCTTACATCTAAAATTATTAAAATAAAAACATGTGTTTTAAAAGGTAAAAAACATTAAATGAAAACTGTAATTTTAACAATCAGATGACAAACCTCGTGTTGGTACTCTTCTCTGTATTAGAGGTCCTTTCACAGCCTCTCTGTTGTCTTTATTAATGGCAATGAAGGCTGTATGAACACTGCTCACTCCTGCTTCAACACTGATCTCCACCATCCTCCTCTTGATATCATCCACCTTTGCACACGCTTTCCTCTCGTACTGCTCCAGACAGCGGATTAGAGAGCGGGCCGCCAGACGATGGATGGACAACCTGCAGAAACATTGACGAAAAGTTTACAAACTGTGATTTAAAGAATCTGACTGTTCTTAAATGAGTCTGAATCAGGATGAATCTGTGCTTTGTTTATGTTACCCAGTGTCCTCAGTTGGTTTAAGGCAGAAGTGAAGCTGGTTTTTCACTGGTTGATCTTTCAGGTTGTATTGAACCTTCACTGATCCTTCAGAGCTTTTAGAACTCTATGACACAGAAATGAAAACAATTTATCTACAAACCCATGACCAGAAGATAAAATGACAAACCTCAAGCTGAAAGTTCTCACCTGTCCTTTAAGTTGGGCATAAATGTGTGACCTTTGACCCTGGAAGAGCACATTGATGGGTGGAGACAGTGTGTTAACCTTAATGCCATGTGGTACTTTCCACTTCACTGAGATCTTGTTCACTGCAGGCTGAAGAGCAAACCTGAGAGACTCCATCACCTGATAACATTTGAAGAGAAATAAAACAATGTCATAACGGGAAAAATGGTTTGAGTGCCGATCGCATGATCGAAAAGGGTTGGTCCTATTTTTTTATGAGTAATGGGAGTATTTTGGGCGTAACGTGCAATAAACCAATGAAAGTCTCAACTCTCATCCCCTTTAAAAGCCTGTTGCGCTGGCGCTATGTCTAATCCCTATTTAGATGACAGACTTTGTAAATTGAAAAACTAAGCGGAGGAAGAAGATCCCCAGTTTAAGATTAATGTTAAATAATTGTGTTGTTTTTCACTTTTCACTTTTCTTTTAGCCATGGAAGTAAAAAAGCAGGCTTTTAATTACTTTAAATGTATGGCTATCCAATATCATCAAAAAATAATTTACAAGTATGTAAGAAAAGGTTTGTACCCTAAAAATACTTTATTTTATAACAAACAGGAGCTAAAGAATTTACAAACGGCTCTCCGCACGTTTCAGCACTTGGACAGCGTCACAAGTTTTTCATCATCATATACAATAAATCCGCGAGGTAGCATTAAAAAAAACATTTAAAAATAGATGCATTTGTTTAAAGCAAAGCATTTATTTACTTACCAGGCTGCAGGTGAAGCAGCTCTTCACGCCTTCTAACGTCTCATAATTAGTCCTCATTTATGTCCAAGAGACTCAATAATAATCTTTTACATTCAATCCTTTAATCTTTCATATTTAAAGGTGTTTTTGTGCTGCTGCGCATTCATGTGTGTGATAAGCAAACCTGCGTTGTCGTCCCGTTTATAGGCACATATTACTAATGCGCTCTTTAAATAACAAAAAACATATTGTGCCATTGACTTTAGAGCAGGTTTTTGTTGGTCAATGGCGAAGTCTATTTTAGTTGCCTCAAAATAGCAACGCGCCAACAATGTGCCTGAACACACCTCGTTTTCAGACCAGAACGGCCATTGGCGCAAAAGGGAGCGCAAATGCATTTGCTATTTAAAGGGGGGGGGGGGGGGGGTCAATGGTATTTCAAGAATTCTGACTTATTAACACAGTTATAGAGTTGTTTCCTCATGCTAAAGTGTCAAAAAAGCAGTTGGACGTGTTACAGAGTATTTCTGTGCAGAATCCACTTCGCCAGGGTTTGTACAAGTTTCGGAAAGTTTTTTCGATTACAGGTCCAACTGACATTTCAGGGGTTTTCTATACGTATCACTTCTTTATATGGGAAGAAGTGTGTTTTTGGATGTAAGGAAAAAAAATCCAGCCTCATGAAAACAATGGGTATAGTTTATTATTCGGATTAGCAGCGGAGTTTTGCGTGTGTGTTTGATGCGCTGGATTTTCCCAACCGGGTCACGAGTTGCATGCGGTAAGTAAGACTTCTGTCTTATGTTGTAAATATGCGCGTACATATTATATAAATGACACGAACATGTAGTGAATCATAAGTTATAAGTGTTGTATAGTGTTGCATGACTCGTACTTGCTCCACCCGCGGTAGTAAATCCTCCTTCATTTTTTCGTACGTTATCGGAAAGATTCGGTAAAGCTAATCTTTCTTTTATAAATCTGATTAAACTAAAGACTCTTCAGAGATATAATACTCTAGGTACTCCAGATTAACATCAGAAATGCAGAAACAGCGTGCTTTACGTGAGCTTTAAACAACATGGCCCTAAACGTGAAAATGATAATTGCACAGGGTGGAAACTAGCAAAATACACTTGCGTCGCACATTGCGCCGGGTGTAAGATAGAGCCCATAGTCTCACTTTGGGTTGCATGCGGTCTGTGCCTGTGATGAACTGGGCGTGTCCAGATCCTTCTTTGGCCATTCCTGTGATGAGGGCAGTACTTGCACCCTCACCAATCCCGAATGAGAAACACCTGAAGATACAAATCATCAATCAAATCTTCAATAATTTACTGTCATGAGCTATTAAGTGGAAATGTAAATAAAGAGAAATGTACCTGTGAGATTTAACATGAAGTTTCACAAGATCCAGAACCTCTTTAGTGTTTCCCACCTCTCCATCAGTGAAGACAAACAACTGCATAGAGAAAACATCTTACAAATGACACTTAACCATCTGAAAAATGAAAAGCCTGACAAATTTGGAAAACTTCAGTCTTTTTAAATACTTCAGGTTTGGTTTCTGATGTATTTTAAGGTGATGCACCTGTCTTGGGTGTTCAGGGTAACAGGGTTGACTGTAGATGTGTTTCAGGGGCTGAAAAATCTCTGTGCCGCCCATGTCTGCTCGCATTTCATTGACTATTTTCAGTGCCTGATCCATTGTGTCCTGATTGTACACAACACTCTGACTGCAATGACACAAACATTAAAATCCTCACACATGATGAATATAACAAAATAACAACTATAGATGATTTAGATTCTAGTTACTAACGGGAAGAAGGACTCAAAACGAGAGCCAAATCCATAGATATTAAAGTAACAGCCCATGGGCAGACTCTTCAACAGTAACAGCAGAGTTTCCTGCAGACAGACAGATGTGTACAGAGATTTAAATGTCTTTTTTAATTGCGTTTAGAAAGATTCAAATATTGGTGAAAAAATGATAACACTTTAAAAACTCATACCTTTGCGCTTTCTATACGCATTTGTGCTCCTGTCCCACGATGCATCATACAGTCCATACTGCCTGATCTGTCAATCACAAAAACAAACTCGCCCCGCGTTGCTAATGATGACATCACTTCCTCTGGGAATTCTGGATACAAACTTATCATCACCACTGGGTCACTCATCAGAGAACCTGAAACAGAGAAAGAAATCAATGACTGAAGTGAAGAACTAAAAAAAATTTGAGTTTATATCAGATTGATGTAGTGTGTACCTGGTTTTGCAGTGGTCACTCCTGCCTCCACTATAGCAGTGGGCTGATGGGTATTCTGATAGTACAGAAACAACTCAACATCTTTATCAAACTTGTGACCAGAACTCAGATTCACCTAAAACACAAACACACAAATACATTATTACAGGCTTTAAACAACATTATCTCTGTAAAACACACACATATAAACTGTATTAAGCCCACAGTACCGTTGCCTGAGTGTGATCAGAGTTAAGGAACACAAGAGGATCCAGATTACAGTTGGACTCTAGTTTGGAGATGGGGTTTGGAGAGCGCACATGAACACTAAGAGTCAAAGTGTAGGGAACAGAGTCACATGACGAAATCTCTGAAACTATTCCAGCATCTGAACCTGAAGACGACACAGAGAGTGTGTTAGAAAAACAATCTTTAAACTCACTTATTACTGTAAATCTTGTGTGTTACTGTAAATGTGTGGTTTTACTGTAAATGTTGTGTGTTGCTTTAAATGTGTGATTTTACTGTAAATGCTGCGTGTTATTGTAAATGTGCAGTATTAGTGTAAATCTTGTGTTACTGTAAATGTTGTTTGTTACTGTAAATGTTGTGTGTTACTGTAAATGTGCGGTATTACTGTAAATCTTGTGTTTCTGTAAATGTGTTATGTGGTATTACTGTAAAGTGTCGACAGCTGTTGAAGTGCAGTACCTGCTGGTGTGTATCTGGGGTTGAGTACAGCAGGCAGACAGAAGCGCAGCGAGTGGTCGGCCTGCACAGAGAGTTCAGTGATGTATGTGATGGTGATGTCAGCGTTCTGACCCGGTGACAGACACCCAACACTCAGTCTGAACACATCAGAACTTTCTTCACTCTCTTCCAACAGAAATGCCTGCTGACCCAAACTCACAGCATCATCATACTGATCCCTCGCCTGCAACACACACAAAGGGAGAGACGAAGAGTTTAAATAACAATAAATAAATGCTAAATATATTAACTCTGGAGCCTTATCATAAATATTTTGCAAGTATATTTCTCGAGCAATTGGAAGAATTCAAAACTTTCACAAACAAACAGGATACATCTGTGGTTTCTTTGGTTTTTTTAAGTGGGGCAACCTTTTCTTCTGTGCATCATTTCTTGTAAGTTTGTGTGTGTAGGTGTTTGGACTCCTTAATGCAAATTATGCTTAAATGCTTTTGTTTATAGACTCACAGTTTGTCTCTCTTGAACCTCTGCCACAATCTCCTGATCTCCGATCTTGGCACTGAAGTGACAGACAGCAGCATCAGCAGGCAGAGGAAACACAAACAAGGCCTCCAGGTGGCGCTCTTCCTCATTCACATACTGCAGAGTGGAGGTGACTGTAGCTACATGACTCTTCACCTGCACCTCAACTCTGATGCTCTTCAGAGGAACTGACAAGAAAACAAACATGACAACAATCAGTCTGTCTGTCTGTCAAATAAAAAGCTTTAGTGATAGACAGTAACTAGGTGAGTTTATACCTGGCTGTTTTTGTTTAGTCACGAGACCGCAGGTCGTCATTCTGTCTCTGTACAAGAAAATAAAACTTCACTTCAGGTTTCTGTACATTCAAACTGCGGTCTAGAGAAGTTTTTTTAAACATCGTCGTTACATTAAAACAGTATTACCTCATATATATATATATATATATATATATATATATATATATATATATATATATATATATATATATATATATATATATATATATATATATATATATATATATATATATATATATATATATATATATATGAGAAGTTTTGTGTAATGTTATAGTGATCATGTACAATTGTTTCTCAGTCTCTTTAATAGAATACATCCAGAAAATACAGGTATATAGTATTGTTTATATGTGTTTATAGTTTTAAAAACTGTATAAAAATGTAAACTGATGTCTCAAGTTTTTAGGGTAAACTCCCCTTTCACCTGAGCAATAGCAGGAAAACTAAATAAAATTATTTTATAATTTTAAAGAAATTAGTCTTTTTACTAAAAACGTTCAATATGTACACACATATTAGTTAAAAATATCAAAAAAATACCAAAAAAATACATCAAACACGAACCTCAGTAGTCAAATATCCTCAGAGACAAACACCAACAACTGTGTGTAATGAATAAATCAGAGCTGCTTCGTGTGGGAAATATTTCTGAAAACCGGTGCTTAAATCTCAGGGGGTGTGTTTAGAATGACGAAAGACTAGCTCATGAATATTATTTAAATACCGTGGGCGGATCCTCAATGAAGGTAACCAATGTCAGCGCGGCCTCATTAATCTTTAACAGTTCAAAATAGTAGTTGTAAAAATACCAATAAATCACTAATAAAAAAACACACATAGAAGATGAAATATTAAAATGAGTCTAAATGCATCTTAAAAAAGGGTACATAATATTAAATTTAATTCAATAAACAAAAGAGAAACATAGGATATAATAAAAAGTCAAGTGTTAAGACAAAACATTAGGCTAATTGTTTTTAAATAAAAAAATATCTTAAGCTGGTGAGTAATTTTAAAACATTTCTGTTGTATGAATATACATTAGACCTTTTATCATTTCACCTCATGGATCAGTTTAAGACACAGATTTTTTTATTGAAAACATTAAAATAATAATAGACAGTTTTACATAAAGGTTTTCAGATCGGTTATTTTTCATGTCAAAAGTTAAAAATGTCTTAAACTAAGAAGTTTCACTGGACTCTTGTTAGAAAGTGTTTTTTAAAAACAAGCCTTTCAAAGACATCACTGGTGTGCATCTTGAGACAAAACAATGACCTTGATATATTTTAAGATGCAAGCTGTGTTCAGTTAAAGGCCCGGGTATACTTTTTTTCCGCGTCCGCGTCCGGCTCGCGCGCGCACGCGTCCGCGCAGCTTTCCGAGTATAGTCCACGCGGCTACGCGCGGATGGCCGCGTTCGACACTATACGCAATACAAATGATTTCTTATTCAAATTATTAGTCTAACAGGCTGTCAGGGCAGCACTGAGTTGGCGACATTTACAGTACAGTAAAACATTAGGATAGGTGAAGAAAAGTAACTGATCCACCATTGCAAACACAGTTTAGAACAAACAAGAAGACAACAAAGAACAGGAATCAAACAAACATGCTCCAGAGCTTTCTGTTCTTGGAAGAAGTAAAAGTTAAAGAAGAAAAACGATAGTATGTGTGCAAATGCTGTCTATTTCCTTTGTATAATTGTTTATAGTGGAGTGCCCTGTCTAAATATTTTCACGCGCATGCGCTGTTGTACGCGGACTGTACGCGCACTGTCCGCGTGGTCTCAAATTTTGGGCTGCACGCGGACGGTCCGCGCGGCCGGCCGCGGACCCTCTTGATGACGAAAATGACGTCATGCGGACGGCGCGCGTACGCGGACGTCCCTAGTATACTTTCGGCTTAAGACAGCTCACACATTCAGTCTAGTCTGGGACTAGAGCTTAATCCAACATCTCTAATAATAACTGAACTGAAATATAAACACTGCCAGACAAGAAAAACAGGAATATGTCTAAAACATGTTTTTCTGAACAGCTAATACTGTAAATGAACTTAATATTCATAAGAGATAGTTGGCCTTCTGACATCACAGGAAGTAGAAACACTGAAGTCTTCAGATTCCCAAAGTTTCTTCTTTCACCTGACATCCCAGTAGATGATTCCCATCACACACACACTGAGACAGACTGACCACTGAAACACACACAAACACACACATCACTTTAGTTTAATACTTGACCAAACGTCTCTTTATCTGCTGATGAATGTCGTCTGGTTTGGAGATCTCACCGTTCTGAGAGTCGATCCATGACGCTGCCTTCATGGCCACAAACTGCCACTCAATCTGTTGCTGTATTTTATAGCCGTATAACCAGATGAGAGACAGAAGAGTGGCCCACACTGACCCATCCACCTGTAAACACAAATACACACACCGTACACATGCATTTATTATCATCTTTCATTATTTCATCATGTTGAATCATATGTCACACCTGTGCTGGTTTCTGATTGGTCAGCTCATCTTCAGTCTTTCCAAACACTCGAGCCAAAGCAGCGTTCAGTTCCCAGCAGCCTGAAGCCTTTTGAAGAGAAATCAGCTGAAGTAAAAGATCCTCATGGAGATCAGATTCTTCTGAACACACATAAAGAGGTAAAATCTTATGTTCAGTAGTAATTTGCAGAGCAATGCACTATAAAGTGACAAAAATAAATTTTGCATGCTAAGGCCATGTTTACATTAGAGCATTTGCGTTTTAAAACGGCATTTTAAAATGAAAACGATCCTCGTTTATACTGGCATTTTTAAAAGAATCTTCATCCACACTATACACCACCATAAACGCATGAAACATGACCAATCACGTAACTGGGCATGCGCATATAAGTGTAAAATAACTTATTACTCTAATAATAGCTTACCTTTGCACGTTTACGCAGCCTAGGGGTGTGCGATATTGACAAAAAGTCATACATGGGTCCTTTGCTGGCAACTATAACAGACACTATTTTTGAACCTATAAAAATGTGTTTGGGAAAGTCTTATACTGTTCTACTTCCCCCCTACAACATATTAATATGATTAATAGGTTAATTTTTATTTTATAACTAAACAGAAAGGTCTTTATGATTTAAAAAGAAATCATTCAAGTGAACAGTACTAAACAGTAGCGAACTTGAAGCAAAAATAAATGTCAGCAAATGCAAACTTTAATCAAACATAGTAAGAGGTGAAGTATTGCTTTAGCCTACCAGAAATGCTTATTGCATTAATTTTTAAAAGTGTGCGAGGTCCGTGCACGTCCTCCGCTAGCAACACACAAATAGCTAAATGCGCAAGCGCCTAAACGAGCATCATATTAATGACGTTGAGTTTGTTGTTTTTATTAATTTATATTCAAAAAACTTATCAACAAAACATCGATTAAAATTAAGAGACAAATTATCTGAAACGAAATTCATTTTAAAGTAGCAAACAAAACTTACATTAAACTGGAAAATAATGTCTGACCCATTACAATTCTCCCTTCATATCGGCCTTTACAACGCCTATATTGCGTTTAAAATTACAGTCTATCTTTCGTAAGCTAACCAAATTTAAACAAAACATAAACACTTATACTGTTCTAGCTCCCCCTGCAACATATTAATATGATTAATAGGTTAATTTTGATTTTATAACTAAACAGAAAGGTCTTTATGATTTAAAAAGAAAGCATTCTAAACAGTAGCGAACTTGAAGCAAAAATAAATTTTAGCAAATGCAAACTTCAATCAAACATATATAAGAGGTGAAGTATAGCTTTAGCCTACCAGAAATGCTTAATGCATTAATTTTTAAAAGTGTGCGAGGTCCGTGCACGTCCTCCGCTAGCAACACACAAATAGCTAAAAGCCAAGCGCCTAAACAAGCATTATATTAATGACGTTGAGTTTATTGTTTTTATTAATTTATATTCAACAAACTTATCAACAAAACATCGATTAAAATTAAGAGACAATTTATCTGAAACGAAATTCATTTTAAAGTGGCAAACAAAACTTACATTAAACTGAAAAATAATGTCTGACCCATTACAATTCTCCCTTCATATTGGCCTTTGCAACGCCTATATGGCGTATAAAATTACAGTCTATCTTTCGTAAGCTAACTAAAGTTAAACAAAACATAAACACATTAAACCCAACAATACTCAAACATTAATATAAAACAGACATTATCTATAAGGATACATGTTAAAACAATCCGATATAGCGTTTATAATAGCTGGTTGGTAGATGTTTACTATTTTTGGCAAAACCTCCATTGCAAACCAACATTTACATCAATAAAATAATTTTTACTTTGAAAATGATGCGCTGTCACGTTAATATCAGCTGTTCGTTTACATAAGACTCCGTCTACGTTCATTTACACTCAGAGCAACGTCTGAGTTCTCAAACTAAAACAGGGTCTTCAGCGTTTGCGAACGAATCCGTTTATGAGGGTCGAAAACGGTGATGTAGTGTAGATGAAAGGCGTAAACGTAGCAAAAGTAACGCGTTTTAAAGCATAAACGCATTAATGTAAACATAGATTATCTGAATGAGTGCTTGTTTACACAATTGTACATAACTGTGAAGTTCATGCCACTTCATTGTATCTTGCATGTGTGAGATCTCAGAGATTTGTCATCATATTGGATTAATCGTCATTAAAATACAAAATTCTGCTAATTTTAGGATAAACAGTCAAATACTTTCAAATATGCACTGGCCTACGTACCCCATTGTAGTAAATCAGAATCTGCCTTTCTCTTGCATCTATACTTTTCTTCGAATACCTGAGAATAATTGTCAATATCCGGTAATTCACGCAGGGCTTGTGCAACAGATTCAGATAAAAAATCTGGAAAAAAGATACATAATGTATCCAAAAGTATGAACAAAGCTCCATCAAACATTAGCAGAGAAAATACATGCAAGAAAAAAATGCAACATTTTGGTCATTTTAGGAGGTCAAATACTTTCAATATACACTGCCCTATGTACCCCATTGTGGTGAATCAGAATCTGTCCCTAATCCCACCCAAAATATTTTTAATATCCAGTGATTCAGCTGATTCATATCGAGCAGAATCTGGAGAAAAAAGTTCAAAGCTTTGCAGAACGACATGCCATCAGACATTAGCAGAGAAAACACATGCAAAAAAAAATACATATAGTCAAAGTAACATAAATATTTACAAATCAAAAATATAACAATTATGCATATAGTTACAGTAAATAAATAATTTTGAAATGAATGCCATGTGGTCTATTATCTGATCTGTATACAAAGAAAACTCACAGCATGCTGATTCCTCCGAGTATCTGTTATGCATCCCTGAAACAGCATTTAATTTCACATATTATTAATGGTAAAATGTTTTTTTGACAGAACTGTCCAGGATTTAGTTCAACAGCTCTGGTCCGGATCCGCCAACTTCCATGCAGATCCGGCCCAGAGTTGTGAGATTATGAGAGATATCTATATGAAGAGTGCCAGATGACTTACTTGAAGAACAGGAGCTTCCAGTTCCTGACACTAAAACACAATAATATTACACATCTTAAAAATATGAACATATCAAATGTACCCAATCTAATTCAAAAGTTTGATTTTAGAGATTTACACATGCAGATTTACACATTTTTGAAACCCATTCAGCTGATCTCTGGGTCTGGCGCTAGCGCTTTTAGCATAGCTTAGCACAATCCATTGAATCTGATTAGACCATTAGCATTGCGTTCAAAAATAACCAAAGAGTTTCGATATTTTTCCTTTTTTTTTAAGCTTGAGTCTTCTGTAGTTACATTGTGTACTAAGACCGACAGAAAATTAAAAGTTGTGGTTTTCTAGGCAGATATGGCTAGGAACTATACTCTCATTCCTGCGTAATAATCAGTGACTTTGCTGCCGTAACATGGCTGCAGCAGGCGTAATGATATTACGCACCGCTCTTTAGTTATTCTTTTGCCCGATGCTAATATGTTTAATCAGATTCAATGGATCATGCTAAGCTATGCTAAAAGTGCTAACGCCAGACCCAGAGATCAGCTGAATGGATTTTAAAACAGTAAGAAACAAGTGTTTAACTCTACGGGAGCTGGAAAATTAGCATATTTAAAAAAAAGTGGAGTGTCCCTTTAACCAAATAAACCCTAATACTTCTAAAGGGATGCATGTGTTGCTCAAAGCTATAGTTATGTAAATTATTATGTTTCTTTATAAAATGAATAAATTGTGGCCTATTATATGTTGTCAGACAGTGAGAGATGTAATACAAAGAGTGCAAGAGGACTTACTATACATACCGGTACTTCGACGCATAACTAAAACAGAAATAAGTATCACATCTTAATGTAAACATATCAAATCTACACCATCAAAGACAATTTTAATTTTAAGGATTGACACTTCATATCTCAGCAATAGCAACTAAAAATACACTTTTTTATATATATTAGGAAACAGATCCAAACCCAAATTATAATTTAAACTAAAACACTTACAAAACATATATAAGGTAAGAGAAAAATTATTATTTGTCTTACAAAACGATGGTAGCCCAGCACCGGCCATCTGCCACCCTAAAACAATGTTTGGTTAGACATATCAATATGGTGAACAACATGATAAAACAAATACCATCTTTAAGAAAAAGTTCACAGAAATTCTCTCAAATTTTACTCTTTAACATTACAGACATTCTTTCTTAAAATGAAAACAATTGGAGTTATATTAAATAATATCCTATGAGAGAATCTTGATATTTCTGTGAACTTTTCGGTCAATGACAAGACAAGCAACTTCAAAATTAAAATTTGGATATATTTGCAAATATATTTCCTGCACAGATCCAGAAACAAACAATGAGATGACAAACCTTGTGTTGGTACTCTTCTCTGTATCAGAGGTCCTTTCACAGCCTCTCTGTTGTGTTTATTAATGGCAATGAAGGCTGTATGAACACTGCTCACTCCTGCTTCAACACTGACCTCCACCATCCTCCTCCTGATATCATCCACATCTACACCTCCTGTCCTCTCCTCCTGCTCCAGACAGTGAATCAGAGACCGGGCCACCAGTCGATGGATGGACAACCTGCAGAAACATCGACAAAAATGTAAGGAATCTGACAAAAATGTTAAAAAATCTATTATGAGATTTTTTTTAAGGTGTAAAATAAGTCTTTGGTGTCCTCAGAGTGCGTATGTGAAGTTTTAGCTCAAAATTCCCCACAAATAATGTATTGTAACATGTTAAAATTTGTAGGTCACAACAAATTAAAGTCGTAAAACTTTGAAAATTAAGTCAATATATAACAAGAATAAAGTCTTACAATTTTGAGAATAAAGTTAATATATACAGAGAATAAAGTCGTAAAACTTTGAGAATAAAGTTAATATATATAACGAGAATAAAGTCGTAAAATGGCAAGAATTAATTCAATATATAACGAGAATAAAGTCGTGCAATTTCAAGAATAAAGTCAATATATAATGAGAATAAAGTCATAAAACCTTGAGAATAAAGTCAATATATAACGAGAATACATTTGTAAAACTGAAAATAAAGTCAATATATAACGAGAACAAAGTCGTAAAACTTTGAGAATAAAGTAAATATATATAACGAGAAAAAAAGTTGTAAAACTTTGAGAATAAAGTCAATATATATATATATATATATAACGAGAATAAAGTCGTTAAATTTCAAGAATTCAATTTATAACGAGAATAAAGTCGTACAATTTTGAGAATAAAGTCAATATATAACGAGAATAAAGTCATAAAACCTTGAGAATAAAGTCAATATATAACGACAATAAAGTCGTACAATTTCAAGAATAAAGTCAATATATAATGAGAATAAAGTTGTACAATTTCAAGAATAAAGTCAATATATAACGACAATAAAGTCGTACAATTTCAAGAATAAAGTCAATATATAACAAGAATAAAGTCGTACAATTTCAAATATAAAGTCAATATATAACGAGAATAAAGTTGTAAAATTTCAAGAATAAAGTCAATATATAATGAGAATAAAGTCATAATATTTTAAGGATAGTCAATATATAATGAGAATAAAGTCACAATATTTTTACATTTAAACGTGTTTGGAGTGATGTGAACAAGCAGATCTGCAAAGCAGATACCAAATTACATCCCAGCCTTATTAATAAAACAATATGAGGGAGAAATAATGTAAACATAAAGCCATGAGTCTCAAGTAGTTGTGATCCAAATTTCAAGTTAAAATCAGTTTGCTGCATATTCTTGTCACAAATTAATAAATTACCATCACTGTATTATTATTACTGCTAAAGGGTTTTGAAAATATGAAAACTACATTCTTAGAGCTTTCCAATGATATATAGTTTGTCAAGGTTTTTGAAGATTTATAATATGATATAGTGTTATGAATATATAACATTTATATGCATTCATAAGGGGGGCGGGGTCATGTGACAAAACTGTCACTACATAAATTCTATCATTCTTGAAATAGGAAAACTACATTCTGAGAGCTTTCCGGTGATATATACTTTTTCATAATTTTTTTAGATTTAGAATAGGCTTTTACTATTCTAAATGTAATAACAAAATGGTGATGATATATGAAAACTACACTTTTAGATGGTGATTTGTTGAAATGAAAACTCAATTGTGCTGTCAATTATTTATCTCTCTGTCTCTCTGCACTAAATGGCAGTGCTGTGGTTGGATAGTGCAGATTAAGGAGCGGTATTATTGTAATAAGATTCGTTACCTATGTCACAAAACAGGCATTCATCTGAATGACCTAATTTTTCACATGCTTTCAGAGAATGGTTTACCCAGTGTCCTCAGTTGGTTTAAGGCAGAAGTGAAGCTGGTTTGTCACTGGTTGATCTTTCAGGTTGTATTGAACTATCACTGATCCTTCAGAGCTTTCTGAACTCTATGACACAGAAATGAAATGAAAACAATTTATCTCAGTGTGAAATAGTCCTGTACAATCCCATGAACAGAAGATAAAATCACAAACCTCAAGTTCTCACCTGTCCTTTAAGTTGGGCATAAAAGAGTGACCTTTGACCTTGAAAGAGCACATTGATGGGTGGAGACAGCGTGTCAACAGTAATGCCATCTGGTACTTTCCACTGTACTGAGATCTTGTTCACTGCAGGCTGAAGAGCAAACCTGAGAGACTCCATCACCTGATAACATTTGAAGAGAAATAAAACAATGTCATACAGATTCAAACCTTCTCTGGTTTCAAACTAAAACTCATCCATAGTCTCACTTTGGGTTGCATGCGGTCTGTGCCTGTGATGAACTGGGCGTGTCCAGATCCTTCTTTGGCCATTCCTGTGATGAGGGCGGTACTTGCACCCTCACCAATCCCGAATGAGAAACACCTGAAGATATGAAAACAACTCAAACACAGCAGCTCATTTCATTCATCAAATCTTAAATAATTTACTGGGAAATAAAGAGAAATGTACCTGTGAGATTTAGCATGAAGTCTCACATGATCCAGAACCTCTTTAGTGTTCCCCACCTCTCCATCAGTGAAGACAAACAACTGCAGAGAAAAAACATCTTACAAATGACACTTAACCATCTGAAAAATGAAAAGCCTGACAAATTTGGAAAACTCCAGTCTTTTGAAATGCTTCAGGTTTGTTTTCGTGTATGAATTGATGTATTTTAAGGTGATGCACCTGTCTGGGGTGTTCAGGGTAACAGGGTTGACTGTAGATGTGTTTGAGAGGCTGTAAAATCTCTGTGCCGCCCATGTCTGCTGTCATTTCATTGACTTTTTTCAGTGCCTGATCCATTGTGTCCTGATTGTACACAACACTCTGACTGCAATGACACAAACATTAAAATCCTCTCACATGATGAATATAACAAAATAACAACTTTAGATGATTTAGATTCTAGTTACTAACGGGAAGAAGGACTCAAAATGAGTGCCAAATCCATAGATATTAAAGTAACAGCCCATGGGCAGACTCTTCAACAGTAACAGCAGAGTTTCCTGCAGACAGACAGATGTGTACAGATATTAAAAAGTCGTATTCAAATACATTTTTAAAATTTAAAATGTTTAAACTCATTTGTACCTTTGCACTTTCTATACGCATCTGTGCTCTTTCCCCATGATGCATCATACAGCCCATACTGCCTGATCTGTCAATCACAAAAATAAACTCGCCTTGAGTTGCTAATGATGACATCATTTCCTCTGGGAATTCTGGGTACAAACTTATCATCACCACTGGGTCACTCATCAGAGAACCTGAAACAGAGAAAGAGATCAATGACTGATGTGAAGATCTAAAAAATAATTGTATTATGTTCTTAAGGTATACAATTTTTTTTAGTTTATATCAGATTGATGTACTGTAGTGTGTACCTGGTTTTGCAGTGGTCACTCCTGCCTCCACTATAGCAGTGGGCTGATGGGTATTCTGATAGTACAGAAACAACTCAACATCTTTATCAAACTTGTGACCAGAACTCAGATTCACCTACAACACAAATAAACAAACACATCAATACAGGCTTTCTATGACAACACAAACCAAACAACTGTATTAAACACACAATTTCACAGTACCGTTGCCTGAGTGTGATCAGAGTTGAGGAACACAAGAGGATCCAGAGTACAGTTGGACTCTAGTTTGGTGATGGGGTTTGGAGAGCTCACATGAACACTAAGAGTCAAAGTGTAGGGAACAGAGTCACATGACGAAATCTCTGAAACTATTCCAGCATCTGAACCTGAGGACGGCACAGAGAGTGTGTTATAAAAACAATCTTTAAACTCAATTATTACTTTAAATCTTGTGTGTAACTGTAAATGTGTGATATTACTGTAAATCTTGTGTGTTATTGTAAATGTGTGGTTTAACTGTTAATCTTGTGTGTTACTGTAAATGTGCTGTATTACTGTAAAGTGTTGACAGCTGTTGAAGTCCAGTACCTGCTGGTGTGTATCTGGGGTTGAGTACAGCAGGCAGACAGAAGCGCAGCGAGTGGTCATCCTGCACAGAGAGCTCAGTGATGTATGTGATGGTGATATCAGCGTTCTGACCCGGTGACAGACACCCAACACTCAGTCTGAACACATCAGAACTTTCTTCACTCTCTTCCAATAGAAACGCCTGCTGACCCGAACTCACAGCATCATCATACTCATCCCTCGCCTGCAACACACACAAAGGGAGACAATTTAAATATGAGTAAATAAATGCATATTATGTTTAAGTGATTCTGCAGTGCCTTTTCCTGTTTGCATTTGGACTCACAGTTTGTCTCTCTTGAACTTCTGCCACAATCTCCTGATCTCCGATCTTGGCACTGAAGTGACAGACAGCAGCATCAGCAGGCAGAGGAAACACAAACAAGGCCTCCAGGTGGCGCTCTTCCTCATTCACATACTGCAGAGTGGAGGTGACTGTAGCTACATGACTCTTCACCTGCACCTCAACACTGATGCTCTTCAGAGGAACTGACAAGAAAACAAACATGACAACAATCAGTCTGTCTGTCTGTCTGTCAAATAAAGAGCTTAAATGAAAGAAAGTAAACAGGTGAGTTTATACCTGGCTGATTTTCTTTAGTGACGAGACCGCAGCAGTTCATCATTCTGACTCAACAGGGAAGATAAAGGAAATAAAACTTCACTTCAGGTTACTGTAAATACAAACTGCGGTCTAGAGAAGATCATTTATAAAATCTCGTTACATTAAACACATTATTAACTCACATTAATAAGATAAACCGGAAGACAAATGTGTAAATATATACATTATAAACATACAGCTATGAATTCTGTCGTCAAAGTGAAAGTACATCAAACACGAACCTCAGTCGTCAAAAATCCTCAGAGAGAAACACCAACAACTGAATAAATCAGAGCTGGAAGCTTCAGAGGAAGAGTTTAAATGTGACGATGACGATTTGAGTTCGTGTGGGAAACATTTCGAACATCCGGGAACTTGACTGTAAATTTCGTCACCGCCCCTTTTCGGGGGATAAAAAAAGCAGCGCTTCCGTTGGCTTCCATTCAAAATAGCGGAACAAAGCAACGTTTTTCCACAGCCGGCAGGCGTAAATAACTTATGAAATCACTCAGATTAAACATGTTGAGTATTTATCTGTCCATCCTGCCTGCCATAGAGCGCGAAAGGTACATTAACACATTTAATTTGGTCAATATAAAAACATGTCCCTTTCATTCTCACAGCGTCAAATTTTGTGTAACAACGCCATCCAGTGATTGCTGGAAATATCGGTAAGCCAGTTAGTTGTATGGCTGGACGGAAAAGGGCACTCATTACTCTAAATATAAAGACATAATAAATAAATACGAAGTAACTTTCAAATACGAAGTAAAATCATTCACTTGCTTCCCTGTTGACTTGATGAGGTACGTGTTTAATGTCCGGGTAAGACACCTCTGGCCAATAGGGAGCGTTGTTACACAAATTTGATGCTGGGAGAATGAAAGAGACATGTTTTTATATTGACCAAATTAAATATGTTAATTTATCTTTCGCGCTCTATGGCCGGCAGGGTGGACAGATAATTACTCAACATGTTTAATCTGAGTGATTTCATAAGTTATTTACGACTGCCGGCTGTCTAAAAACGTTGCTTTGTTCCGCTATTTTGAATGGAAGCCAATGGAACGTCTAGTGCGATTTCCCCCAAAAGTGGGCGTGAACCTGTTCAGAGACATTCTATGACGTTGCGCCGGTTGTGCGCATAGTTGTGCGCAGAGTCGTATAAAAATAGAGTTACGACACTCACATAGACGACCGTTGTAAGAATGGAATGCGGAAGTAACAGCGTGTCATGTAGTGACCGGTAGTGACGCATAGTTCCAAACGCAGCACTGAAGCCCATTCATTTCAATGGCACCTGCTGGTAAATCGATGAAATTACCGTTTCTCTTTACATTTTCAGACATTTTATGAATATAGTCAACAGTGATATTTTATGAACTCTGCTGTAGGTAATGATTATCGTTAATAATAACTAGAATTTTTTTATATTTTAATGAGTTGTGTATAATGTGTGAATAATATAGATTTAATGGTTTAATATTTTATTACTGGTGGCCATCTACTTTATACTTATCTTTTTTTATATATTACGAGTAACACTAGGGGGCAACAGCGACAAGCTAATGCCTTATAAGAAAGTCACACTGCTTCACAATGCTGCTATGTGTTTCATTGTGTTTGGTAAGTAATACGAGTGATGTATCCTCGAAAATCATGTATAATGTTATTAACATTTAATGTCTACTATAAATACAATTAAATATGAATTTAGTGTGTTTCTGTTATGCTTCACTGTTACAAATAACCGCGTTGGCGATCTTTTTTGTGATTTTAATATAGTAAAAGTGTAGGAATTATGTTTTTAGCAGATTGATAGCCATTTATATAGCCATATTTTTGCTATAAAAATAAAAGATAAACTGTGTTGCTGTAGTTGGTATAGATAACCACAGTTATCTTTGGGTCATCATTAACTGTTTATCTTTATTAACTGATTTTCTGTATTTCCATCACTCCCTAAGTAAAACAAAACGTTATAAACATAGTAAGTATAGTGATCAATTCACATTACAAGCTAATATTTACCTAAAATAGCTGAAAACCTATGCAAACAGATTGACAGCCCTGCTTGGTTAGGAACTGTAGAACGTTACATGAATCACGTGACCGCGCGGCGGCGAGATCAAAGCGTTTCGTAACTCTCTCTTTATATGACTCTGGTTGTGCGTATGACAAAAGATTCGCTCATGAATATTAATTAAATATCGTGGGCGGATCCTTAATGAACGTAACCAATGACAGCGCACCCTAATTAATATTCAGCAGTTTACTGGCAGTTTCAAATACTCATAAAAACTAATGCAGTACTAACACACATAAATAAAATATTAAAAATAGTGTAACTATATTTTAGAATAGGGTACATAATATTACATTTAATGCATTAAACAAAAAAAGAAATATATGATGTAATAAAAACAAAGTCAAGTGTCAAACATTTAAGACAAAACATTAATTGTTTTAGTATCAAAATAATGAATTTTTTTTATGAACTAGTGAGTAATATTAAAAACATTTCTGTTGTACAATAAACCATTAATAACTTCACCTCATGTATCAGTTTAGGGTACAAACATTTTAATTGAAAACATTTAAAATATAACAAACAGTTTTACATAAAGGTTTTCAGATATGTTAATTTTCATTTCAAAAGTAAAAAAATGTCTTAAACTAAGAAGTCTCATTAGACTCTTATTAAAAGTGGTTTTTAAACACAATCCTTTCAAACACATCACTGGTGTGTATCTTGAGACAAAACAATGACACTGATATATTTTAAGATGCAATCTGTGTTCAGTTAGGACAGCTCACACATTCAGTCTAGTCTGGGACTAAAGCTTAATCCAACATCTCTAATAACTGAACTGAAATATAAACACTGCTAGACAAGAAAAAACAGTAATATGTCTAAAACATGTTTTTCTGAAAAGCAAAAACACAAACAGCTAATACTGTAAATGAACTTAATATTCATAAGAGATATCTGGTCTGCTGACATCACAGGAAGTAGAAACATTGAAGTCTTCAGATTCTCAAAGTTTCTTCTTTGACTTGACATCCCAGTAAATGATTCCCATCACAGACACACTGAGACAGACTGACCACTGAAACACACACAAACACACACATCACTTTAGTTTAATACTTGACCAAACGTCTCTTTATCTGCTGATGAATGTCGTCTGGTTTGGAGATCTCACCGTTCTGAGAGCCGATCCATGACGCCGCCTTCATGGCCACAAACTGCCACTCAATCTGTTGCTGTATTTTATAGCCGTATAACCAGATGAGAGACAGAAGAGTGGCCCACACTGACCCATCCACCTGTAAACACAAATACACACACCGTACACATGCATTTATTATCATCTTTCATTATTTCATCATGTTGAATCATATGTCACACCTGTGCTGGTTTCTGATTGGTCAGCTCATCTTCAGTCTTTCCAAACACTCGAGCCAAAGCAGCGTTCAGTTCCCAGCAGCCTGAAGCTTTTTGTAGAGAAATCAGCTGAAGTAAAGGATCATCATGGAGATCAGAGCTCATCTCAGGATTAGATTCTGGTGAATACAAACATTGCTCATTCTGTCAAGCTAACAATGTGTGACAAATGAGATTTGGATGTAAAGATCTTTGTGTGTTTGTGTTTTCAGTAACGTCTTGCTTGCTTTGAAAGCTTCTCTGGTCAGATTGTACAGACTTGCTTTTAGAATTAAAAAAAAATGTTTTTTGACCTCTGTAAATAAAAACGATGTTTAACCAAAAAGAGGTTTGTGGTTCGTGTTTCAGATAGATTAGTGAGTGTTTATTTATAGTCTTACTTGTTAACTGATTTCGTGCAGGTGCAACATCCATCAGACCTATGAGAAATATGAAATTTCTTAATTAAATGAAAAAACACAAATACAACAATGCAATACAGTAAATTCTCTCACATATAAACTACTAAACATTAGTAACAAACTGTTAATCTAGTCTGAACAATTCAAAAACTGAATAAAATCAGATTCAGCCTGAAACATTTCTGAAATAATATCTTGATAAGTTACCAAATATAAACTTGTTTAACTTTATACACAAAGTTATTTGTTATTGTATGTGGATCTGTATTAAAATAATTAATTCAAAGTTGAATTCAGATTATTTTGTCTTTTATGTTTACATTTCTTTATGCTGAGTGTTGAGAGGTGTAATAAATATATTATTGTCCTGATATATTTAAATTTATACAACAGTTCTTTCTGGTTCTCGAATCTGATTGGCTAAGAGCTATACGATATTGTACTGATAACGGCACTGTAACCGCTTCACCTTTCGTATTATTCCGCCACCTAGTGAATGGAGGTCCTAAGCAGGCTCATCTCTGAATGGAAAAACACAGACGCGCTGTGTGAATCACTCTCCGTGTGTGTGTCTCATTAGTTTACTAGCTCATAAATCAGTCGGTGAATCCCCAATCAGAAGTATTATTCCGTCAAAGATCAGCGCTCTTGGATGTTACGTTAAAGTTAATGGGAGAAATGTCTTGTCACATCGTGTGGACGCTTAACACTTGGAAAGAGGAATATAAACACTCGTTTTTTTCTGGAGCTATATCTTTTATCAGAACGCGAAAACACCGTGGAACTGCAGGTAAGCCCCGCAGCTTTTAAATGTGGACATTGATCATTTACTTTATCGTGACGTGACTATTAAAACATGTTATGAGATATCCAGTGGTGTCAAAAGTATTCATATTCATTACTCAAGTAGAAGTATAGATACTAGGGTTTAAAAATACTTTTGTAGAAGTTGAAGTATCAACTCAAGCTTTTTACTCAAGTAAAAGTGTAAAAGTACTGGTTTCAAAACTACTTAAAGTATAAAAGTAAAAGTAATGTAAGGAAAAAAATGTCATTAGAGAAAACAGCCTAGGCCGCACCACAGGGGCCTTTTGGGCACTACCCTATCTCCTCTAAAAAATGTTTCTAAAGGCCATAATAACTATAGTGTTATTAAAATGTTAATGTTAAAAAATTTGGGATGCACTAGGGCCAGGGGTAGGCAACGTCAGTCCTGGAGTGTCGATGTCCTGCAGATTAGCTCCAACCCTTATAAAACCTTGGTTACCTGTAGTTTCAGGTGACTTTAACCTTTATTAGTTTGTTCAGGTCTGCTTGATTAGACCTGGAGCTAAACACTGCAGGACATCGGCACTCCATGTTGCCTACCCCTGCACTAGGCTATCTGTTTCAACCACATATGCCCATTAAAAATGAACGCATTTCAATACAATGCAAACAAATACATTAAAGCAGTGGTTCTCAAACTGGATGTCGCCAGATGGTGCCAGGGGCCCCAGTTTTATAATATTTTATGAAATACATTACTTTATTATAAATTCTGTGTAATTAAACCTCAGAAAAATAAGGCTACTAAACAAAAGCAATAAATTGTATAATTTAATATGTTTTGTTTAATTCAAATTTTAAGTTTTAGAATGTTTATGTCAATCCACTGTACACAAGGGAGGCCGCAAAAAATGTTTGATAACAACTGCATTAAAGAACCATATATGTACTACTGAGCATTAACATGTGTTCCATAGAGAGGAAGATATAATGACTAGTTGCCTATAAATATTGTAATGGTGCAAAAAGTCAATCTTCAGAGCAGTGCCGCTGGTGGCCAAACTTTTACAGTGGTGCCCTCTTTAGTTAAAAAACAACAAAATCACACACAACTATAGTATGTGTGAGAATACAAATATGCTATTGTTATCATTTATAATTGTATTTTGACAGCAACACAAACTACAAATATGCAATTATATATTATAGCTTATATTTCTGCATCTGTACTTGTGTAGCTAATGGACTTTTGTATACTTTTCTTTAGTCAGTATAAATCCAAACAATTTTGGAGAAATAAAGTAAATTAAAAGTCAGGTTTAAGGAAAAAGCTGATGTCTATTAACAAAAGCAAAAGTTGGTATGTATGGTTATGTGTTTCATTGATTTAACACTCAAGCATTCAGCTAAGTAGGTTTTGTTAATGCAAATAAAATTTACGGCAGTTATTAACATATACAAAACAACAATGACTTTAGCATAACGTTAGATATCTTTGCCATGCTTCAAAACGCAACGCAGCACAATGTCATTTAAGTTGAACAACTGAAGTTACATGATGGTATTGTTACACAGATGAGTTGGTGTCAGCAGCCAGCTATACATTTACACAGGCTTGTGAATGTGAACTGACCTGAAAGTGCGCGAGTTTTATTTCGTACTTTTCCATTTGAAGACAGATGCCGCGTTCTGTTACGGTACAAACAGATAGCGGATGATATCAAAGCATCGCGAGGGGAGACACTCTGCATGCTTTCTAATCGCTCTCGCGGTTCTTTTACGTTTCTCTGTGCAGCGCTATCAAACAAACTTTTGATCATCTGCAGTCAGCTGGGGGGCGGGGATTGCGTACAAACCAATAGGGAGTCGGAATGGTGTATGTTTATACTTCTCATCCAACCACAATCGCCTTCATCTGGATGATGCAATTTATCAAGATAGGTTTTTTAACGATGACAAGCCGGAATGTAAAAAAGAAAACAAGTTGAAATTAATAGAAGTAACGAGGCGATTTTTTAAAATGTAAGGAGTAGAAAGTACAGATAATTGCGTGAAAATGTAAGGAGTAGAAGTAAAAAGTCGTCTGAAAAATAATTACTCAAGTAAAGTATAGATACCCAAAATATCTACTTAAGTAATGTAACGAAGTATTTGTACTTCGTTACTTGACACCTCTGGAGATATCGCCACTGGTATAACGTTATTTATAAGCAGCATGCAAAAACATCTCTCTGACACTTATAAAAACCGTTTTGTATAGTACTGACAAGAACAAAGTTTAATAATAATAATCGAGTGCTCGTATCGCGTTAAGAATACATGAGAAAGCAATAGTAACGTTTCACAAGTATAGTTTTATTAACTTTTACCTCGCGCCAAAACAATAACAACACACAAGACACTAAATATGAATAAAAAAACAAGTACAAGTTTGATCATGACACCAAATACTGCTGATTTGATCTCATTTTGACGATCATCATAAACAAACAAGGCCAACATGAGAGCCGGGGAATCCCTTTCAGAAATGTAGCCCAGAGAGGGCGGTGGTCAGCGGGGCGAGTGAACACACGCTCATGCTTTGGTTCTCATTCGTACCGAATCTCACTAAGCAAACGTTCAAACAGGCGCTATCTTTACTAATCGACTGCAGATTTAAATATAATACATATACATTCTCGACTGAACTAATCTTAAAACTACACTTTGTGACCAAGAAACAGTAATATAAAGAAACGGCTTTTCCGTCCATTGAGTTGTTATGAGCTTCAAAGCAGCCGAAAGTTTTACCTGTCATTCTGGCCGCCCTCAAATCCGTGGCGGAAGAAGTAGTTCTCAAACAAAGAGGCTTTTAAAATAACTCCGTTGTTGTTTTCTAGTTTTCGTTTTTCAAACGTGTGCCGTCGAACTGTTGTATAAAAGCAATATCGCTCTCGGAGTCGTGTGATATAGCTCTATATCATCACGGCTGTGATTGCCTGCGGCCTCGTGCCTCTGGCCTAATCACAGCCGTGATGATATAGAGCTATATCACACTCCTACTCGAGCGATATTGCTTAAATAACTATATCAGGACAAATTAATAAATAAACAGATAACAAGAACATCTCCATAGCTGCCAACTCTCACGCATTCACCGTGAGACTCACGCAATTAACCCCATTCTCACGCTCTCACGCCACACATCCATTTTCTCACGCAGGCTCGTGCCCACCATTGAGATTCCCATTGAGTTTAATAAAATACATGAAATAATAATATACCTAACTGTAAATACTGTAAATCGCCTATCTCTATCTGGCGTGCCTCAAACAGCATAAAGCGCTCGTCAAAGTCAAAATGATGCGAAGGCCAATCAAATCAAAGAAGGTGGAGTTATTGTTTACAGATGCAGCGCCAGCTACAAACCACAGAGAGCGAGTGCGCGGCTGCGCGATGGTGAAAGAGCAAAGCACGATGTAAGTAGCTAAACCAGTGCTCGCAGTACTGACACTTTTATATTTTAGCGTACCTTCACTGTCTTAGGTGCCACCACTTCTCATGTTGCTGGTACTTTTGCTGCAAAGAGTCAAAGAGCATTTCACTTTATGTGGCGCTGCGCAGGAAGTTCGGCAGCGAGGACATCAGAGTACCGCGAGAGCAATGCGAAATGTTACAAAAGGGTCCGCCTTTACCTTTGCTCTCGCGTTACTCTGATGTCATACGCCGATCAGTCAGCTCCGCACCAGTCGAACACACAAAGCGTCAAGGTCTGGATGAAAAGCAGAGAATTGCCCGGATTCCACACACGCAGATACCCTCAGAAAACAGCAATTTTAATCAACCATCACTCGCGTGTGCATGTTTCCAAGCAGTACAAGCCTGCGTGATGTTTGCGGTGACAGGTTTTAATAAAAGAGAAAAAAGTCAATTGATATTTGACATCTATAAACAATAATATATACGAAATATAATTATATGGTCTTGACATACACATTATCTGTTGCTTAAGTTTAATATAAACTACTCATTTGGTTTATTTGATTGTGACAGTCTCTCTATCACCAATCACAAATCATCCCTTTACGCTTCTCTTTCTCAATGGATAAACTGAATCAAAGCTGCTGTTATCTGCAGTTATACATTTTACAGAGACCAGTATTCATTAGATTTTAAGAACTTTTTTGGAAGGAACTTTTATCAGAAGGAAAGCATAATAGAATTGTATAAAATAATGGTAAAGACTCTAATCTCAGGCATTTAAACTCAGTAAAAGCTTTTATTTCAATTTAATTTCTAAAATATGATTCGATTTGTATTGTGAACCATTTTAACGCAGTCTTTTCCAACTATTTAACACAGAAATAGCTAAAGTCCACACTATTATCTATTGGCAAATGGTTAGGACTTACATAAAAAATTATTCCCCCCCCCAAAAAAAAATCTCACTCCAAGCTGAACTCAGAAGTTGGCAGCTCTGGATCATCTCCGTACAGTGACTGAGAGTTTTTCTTACTTGAAGAATTCAATGATCTTTTGGACCTCTCTAAAAAAAAAAACACACAAACAAGACAACCAGTTACAAAAAACACTCGCTGCTAAACCCTATTAACACATTTTAGATCTACATAATGACTGTGTGTTTGCTTACTTTTGTAGCAATACGACGCCGAACATGCACGCATCTCTAAAACACAAACACACCACCAGTTACCAGCAGGAAATATTATAACAAAACTACCATACAAAACATGCCATACATAGACCTAAAATCGTTAAATATTAAAGTCACTGTAAAGTCAGATATTAAATTGTGGAGATTTTAATAACCTCTCTAAAAAATACACAAGACAACCAGTTACTAAAAAACACTCGCTGCTAAACCCTATTAACACATTTAAGATGTACATAGTGAATGTGTGTTTTCTTACTTGCATACGCCGCTGAACATCTACGCATCTCTAAAACACAAACACACCACCAGTTACCAGCAGGAAAAGTTATAACAATACTATAACTAATACTGCTAAACTTGACATACCTAAAATCACTAAATATATAAAAGTACCTGTAAAGTCAGATATCAAATGTGTTTGTGACACCACAGTAAAATGTGATATTAACCTCCCAGATAAATTTAAATGATAAAAAAATTCAAGCTATCAAAAAAAGGCAGGCTTTCTACTCTTAAAGGCTGAAACCACGCCCACCTGTTTTAGGGTCCCCTAAAAAATCCTGAACACACAAATGGTGAAAACGATTTAACCCTTCAATTCAGTACTACATAGTTTACAGTCTTTGTAGCATGCTCTAGCAATACATTTTTAACATTTATAATGTGTTTAGAATGACGAACCTTGTGTTGGTACTCTTCTCTGTATCAGAGGTCCTTTCACAGCCTCTCTGTTGTGTTTATTAATGGCAATGAAGGCTGTATGAACACTGCTCACTCCTGCTTCAACACTGATCTCCACCATCCTCCTCCTGATATCATCCACATCTACACCTCGTGTCCTCTCCTCCTGCTCCAGACAGCGAATCAGAGACCGGGCCACCAATCGATGGACGGACAACCTGCAGAAACATCAACGAAAAGTTTAATGAATCTGAGTGTTGTTGAATGAGTCTGAATCAGGATGAATCTGTGCTTTGTTTATGTTACCCAGTGTCCTCAGTTGGTTTAAGGGAGAAGTGAAGCTGGTTTGTTACTGGTTGATCTTTCAGGTTGTATTGAACTATCACTGATCCTTCAGAGCTTTCTGAACTCTATGACACAGAAAACAATTTATCTACAAACCCATGATCAGAACATAAAATCACAAACCCAAAGATCTCACCTGTCCTTTAAGTTGGGCATAAATGAGTGACCTTTGACCCTGAAAGATCGCATTGATGGGTGTAGACAGCGTGTCAACAGTAATGCCATCTGGTACTTTCCACTGTACTGAGATCTTGTTCACTGCAGGCTGAAGAGCAAACCTGAGAGACTCCATCACCTGATAACATTTGAAGAGAAATAAAACAATGTCATACAGATTCAAACCCTCTACATTTACATTATCTCTTGTTTCAAACTAAAACTCATCCATAGTCTCACTTTGGGTTGCATGCGGTCTGTGCCTGTGATGAACTGGGCGTGTCCAGATCCCTCTTTGGCCATTCCTGTGATGAGGGCGGTACTTGCACCCTCACCAATCCCGAATGAGAAACACCTGAAGATACAACAACAACTCAGCTACTCAAACACAGCAGCTTATTTCATTAATCTAATCTTCAATAATTTACTGGGATATAAAGAGAAATGTACCTGTGAGATTCAGCATGAAGTTTCACAAGATCCAGAACCTCTTTAGTGTTGTCCACCTCTCCATCAGTGAAGACAAACAACTGCAGAGAGAAAATATCTTACAAATGACAGTTAACCATCTGAAAAATGAAAAGCCTGACAAATTTGAAAAAAAATCCAGTGTTATTAAACGCTTCAGGTTTGTTTTCGTGTATGAATTGATGTATTTTAAGGTGATGCACCTGTCTGGGGTGTTCAGGGTAACAGGGTTGACTGTAGATGTGTTTTAGGGGCTGTAAAATCTCTGTGCCACCCATGTTTGCTGTCATTTCATTGACTTTCTTCAGTGCCTGATCCATTGTGTCCTCATTGTACACAACACTCTGACTGCAATGACACAAACATTAAAATCCTCTCACATGATGAATATAACAAAATAACAACTATAGATGATTTAGATTCTAGTTACTAACGGGAAGAACGACTCAAAGCGAGAGCCAAATCCATAGATATTAAAGTAACAGCCCATGGGCAGACTCTTCAACAGTAACAGCAGAGTTTCCTGCAGACAGACAGATGTGTACAGAGATTTAAACATCTTATTCAAATACATTTACAAAACGTCTATTGTTTGTTTTAAAAAAGTACAAGATACCTTTGCACTTTCTATGCGCCTTTGTGCTCCTGTCACATTATGCATCAAACATTCCATACTGCCTGATCTGTCAATCAAAGAAACAAACTCGCCTCGAGTTGCTAATGATGACATCACTTCCTCTGGGAATTCTGGGGACAAACTTATCATCACCACTGGGTCACTCATTAGAGAACCTAAAATGATCAAGGTAATTAATTGTATTGTGTTTTAAGGTATCAATAAAAATGTTGAGTTTATATCAGATTGATGTAGTCTGTACCTGGTTTTGCAGTGGTCACTCCTGCCATCACTATAGCAGTGGGCTGATGGGTATTCTGATAGTACAGAAACAACTCAACATCTTTATCAAACTTGTGACCAGAACTCAGATTCACCTGCACACAAACACAAAGAAAGCATTTAATAAACAACATTATCTCGGTAAAACACACACATATAAACTGTATTAAGCCCACAGTACCGTTGCCTGAGTGTGATCAGAGTTGAGGAACACAAGAGGATCCAGAGTACAGTTGGACTCTAGTTTGGAGATGGGGTTTGGAGAGCTCACATGAACACTAAGAGTGAAAGTGTAGGGAACAGAGTCACATGAAGAAATCTCTGAAACTATTCCAGCATCTGAACCTGAGGACGACACAGAGTGTGTGTTATAAAAACATCTTTAAACTTACTTATTACTGTAAATCTGGTGCATTACTGTAAATGTGCAATATTACTGTAAATCTTGTGTTACTGTAAATGTGCAATATTACTGTAAATCTTGTGTGTTACTGTAAATGTGCAATATCACTGTAAATCTTGTGTGTTACTGTAAATGTCCAATATCACTGTAAATCTTGTGCGTTTACTGTAAATGTGTGGTATTACTGTAAATATTGTGTGTTAATGCAAATGTGTGGTATTATTGTAAATCTTGTGTTACTGTAAATGTGCGGTATTACTGTAAATCTTGTGCGTTACTGTAAATGTGTGGTATTACTGTAAACAGCTGTTGAAGTGCAGTACCTGCTGGTGTGTATCTGGGGTTGAGTACAGCAGGCAGACAGAAGCGCAGCGAGTGGTCGGCCTGCACAGAGAGCTCAGTGATGTATGTGATGGTGATGTCAGCGTTCTGACCCGGTGACAGACACCCAACACTCAGTCTGAACACATCAGAACTTTCTTTACTCTCTTCCAACAGAAACGCCTGCTGACCCGAACTCACAGCATCATCATACTGATCCCTCGCCTGATACACACAAAAATGGAGAGACGAAGAGTTTAAAAAACAATAAATAAATGCTAAATATACTAACTCTGGAGCCTAAACATATATAAATATTTTTCAAGTATATTACTCGAGCAATTAGAAGGATTCCAAACATAAACCACAAACAAACAGGATACATCTGTGGTTTCTTTGGTTTGTGGCGCAACCATTCTCTTCTGTGCATCATTTCCTGTATGTTTGCGCATGTAGGTATTTAGACTCACAGTTTGTCTCTCTTGAACCTCTGCCACAATCTCCTGATCTCCGATCTTGGCACTGAAGTAACAGACAGCAGCATCAGCAGGCAGAGGAAACACAAACAAGGCCTCCAGGTGGCGCTCTTCCTCATTCACATACTGCAGAGTGGAGGTGACTGTAGCTACATGACTCTTCACCTGCACCTCAACTCTGATGCTCTTCAGAGGAACTGACAAGAAAACAAACACAACAACATCTATCTATATATCCATCTATAAAATGTGACAAAATAATGTATGTATATACAGTATGTGTACATATATGAATTTAGATACATGTTATTGAAAGACAGTAAACAGGCGAGTATACCTGGCAGTTTTTCTGTAGTCACGAGACCGCAGCAGTTCATCATTCTGGCTCTGTACAAGAAAATAAAGCTTCACTTCAGATTTCTCTAAATACGGTCTAGAGAAGTTTTTAAAAATATCCCGTTTACATTTTACACATAATTTATTAACATTAGCAAGACACTGAAACTGGAAGAAAGAACAATATACATTATTAAATTACCGTTAAAGCTCCCGTCAAAGTGAAAGTAACACGAACCTCAGTAGTCAAATATCCTCACAAACACCAACAACTGGTTTAAATGAATAAATCAGAGCTGTACGCTTCAGATAAAGAGTTTAATGTGACGATACACGCTGTCTAAAGTATGTGTGTGGAATACATTTCCAAAAATGACGCTAACATGCCAGCCAGGGGTGTTTGGGAATCTATGACGGTAAATTCATTCGTAAATATTAAAATCGTGGGCGGATCCTCAAAGACGGTAACCAATGTCAGCGCGGCCTAATTAATATTCAACAGTTCAAAATAGCGGTTGTAAAAATACAAAAAACGAAGTAAAATTATATGTAGAAAATAACAAATACATAAAAAAATACCCAAAATGTGCATTTAAGGAGAAGGTAAAAAATATGCCATTCAACATAATAAATAAAAGATAAACATAGAATATAATACATCAATATAGGTAATATTAAAAACATTCCTGTTGTATACACAGTAGACCTTTTAATTGTACACATTTTATTTAATTGTTAGATTATTACGTAAAGTATTTTAGATGCAAGTGTATATGTTAATTGGAACGATTAAAAATGTTAGCCGTAAACGAAGATGCATCATTAGTACTCAAACTGCTGTGTTGTGTCTCTGATGTCATTTAGCTTTTATAATTAATCGGATGTGTTTGCGTTTGTTTCAACAATATATCCAGAAATGGGTACTAAAAAGCAGAAATAAGACAAGGACTATTTTTTACTGTGTTTAAAGATTTGTTTTACACTTTAATTCTCCTAGATGTCTTTATGTCAAACATCTCTAATCATCTCCAAAACTCCAAAATATGTCAGTTTTTATTTAGGTATAATAACTTCTTTTGTGGAAAACACAAAACAACACAAACTAATAAATTAATTATAAAAGAAAGAAAGTAAATACACTGAACATCAGCTTTTATAGTGACTAACCCCAGAACTGAGAGCTAAAGAAGCAGAGATGACAGATTTGTATTACAGGTCAATTCTGTAATTGTGTCTAATATCTCTAATATAAAGGTTTATAACCTTTACATTTATTTCCAAACAACAGGAACACAAACAACTAATACTGTAAATAAACACTGAAGTCTTCAGATTCCCAAAGTCTCTTCTTTCACCTGACATCCCAGTAGATGATTCCCATCACACACACACTGAGACAGACTGACCGCTGAAACACACACAAACACACACATCACTTTAGTTTAATACTTGACCAAACATCTCTTTATCTGCTGATGAATGTCGTCTGGTTTGGAGATCTCACCGTTCTGAGAGCCGATCCATGACGCCGCCTTCATGGCCACAAACTGCCACTCAATCTGTTGCTGTATTTTATAGCCGTATAACCAGATGAGAGACAGAAGAGTGGCCCACACTGACCCATCCACCTGTAAACACAAATACACACACCGTACACATGCATTTATTATCATCTTTCATTATTTCATGTTAAATCATGTGTCACACCTGTGCTGGTTTCTGATTGGTCAGCTCATCTTCAGTCTTTCCAAACACTCGGGCCAAAGCAGCGCTCAGTTCCCAGCAGCCTGAAGCTTTTTGTAGAGTAATAAGCTGGAGTGAAGAGCCCATCTGAGGCTTAGATTCTGGCAAAGACACACAAAGATGCAATTTAAGGAGTGTGTTACAGTTAAATATACACTATTTCATCAGTACATACTTGATTGTGATGAAGCAGAATCGGCCTTCCTCTTGCGTCCACTACTACGTCTCGGCTTCTCTTCTAATTCCACATCACAATCATCGATATCTACCGCTTGAGCCACAGCTTGTTCTAGAGTATCTGAAAAAAACACAGTATACATTCAAAAACATGAACAAATCCTTGTAAATGTACTTTCCTTTTTTACAATTTGCAGTATTTGCATACTTACAGACACTAGCATAGAAATAAAAAGTAGAAATACATATGAAGAGCTCAGATGCAAAACCCATGACATGTTTTCTTATAAATTAGCTTTTTTTTAATCAGACTCTTAATGGATTTTGCCAACAAACCAGTATTTCTGAACGACATGAGGCTGGGATTAAGCAGATTTGCAGCTGAAGTATTTTGTATAATACATGTCGAGAGCATACGCTTCATATCATTCTCTCATTTTAGATGAAAGTGGCATTTAACTCTTTCGCCGCCATTGACGAGATATCTCATCAATTAAGAGAAAACGCTTCCCCGCCAATGACGAGTTTGCCGCAATACCGCTATTATCCACCAAGTGGCGCACTTCCACAACTTATACAACCCGAAAGCAGCGCCTCACGTGAAAGAGAAGAACTCAGTGTATGTTTTAAAGATCGCTCTGCATCTGATCTCTATCAAAAGTCCTTCGCAAAAATGGAATTATCTCAGCTTTTTGCTCAAAATTGGGTGTTTTTGAAGAAACCTACCCATGTATGAGAGGTGATTACAAGAGAACTAATGAAGGTAGGATGAAACGTTTATTTTGGTTTGAAAGCAGAGGGTCTGTTCTTTCATCTGATATATTGTTTGTTTATATATTTAAAGAAAAACATTTTCTGAAAGGCATTAAACTTTTGTGAAAATCATGAAAAATGCTGGCGCTGGCTGGCAACTTTTTTTAAAAACGCTGGCGGGGAAAGAGTTAAGTGGCTTTTGCATCTGAGCTCCTCATATAAGTAACAAACACAGCCCATCCAAACCCACTTTATTACCTTAACCAAAACACATGTAAAAGAAAATAATTTGTCTTACAAGGCGGCAGCGGGCCTCCTCCACCACGCAGCCCTGAAACAGCATTAAATTTCACATATTAATATAGTTAACGTACAAACATACAGTAATTAGTTCTTTGTATTCAGATCTGTAATACAAAGAGCGCAACAGGACTTACTTGGAAAAGGGTTAACTTGATCCCTCGTCATCTCTAAAACAGAAGTAAATTTCACATTTTAAAAACCCGAATGCATTAAATGTAGACCAGTAATTTTAAAAATACAACTTCACTCCTTTCAAACCATAGCCCCAAAAAGTGCATCCATCCTTTACATAACTAATCTACACAGCTTCAAGGGTTAATAAAGGCCTTGTTTTTAAACTTGCTATACAAATAAAACTTTATATATATTTATTTTAATGATGAATGTGGTTTTTGAGGCTTCACAAACATGGCCCACATTCAACGGCTATAAGTAGATCCAGGACATTATTTAATATAACTCTGATTAAAGATTATAATGGTAAAATAAATCTGAAGACTTTCCAAGGAACTCATAGATGTAAACAAAAGGTCAGTGAGATGACAAACCTTGTATTGGTACTCGTCGCTGTATCAGTGGTCCTCCTTTCACAACCTCCCTGTTGTTTTTATTAATGGCAATGAAGGCTGTATGAACACTGCTCACTCCTGCTTCAACACTGATCTCCACCATCCTCCTCCTGATATCATCCACCTTTGCACATGGTTTCTTCTCATCCTGCTCCAGACAGCGGATCAGAGACCGGGCCGCCAGCTTGTGGACGGACAACCTGCAAAAACGCAGACTAAAAGTTTAATGAATCTGAGTGTTGTTGAATGAGTCTGAATCAGGATGAATCTGTGCATTGTTTATGTTACCCAGTGTCCTCGGTTGGTTTAAGGCAGAAGTGAAGCTGGTTTGTTACTGGTTGATCTTTCAGGTTGTATTCAACTATCACTGATCCTTCAGAGCTTTCTGAACTCTATGACACAGAAAACAATTGATATACAAACCCATGACCAGAAGATAAAATCACAAACCTCAAGCTGAAAGTTCTCACCTGTCCTTTAAGTTGGGCATAAATGAGTGACCTTTGACCCTGAAAGATCGCATTGATGGGTGGAGACAGCGTGTCAACAGTAATGCCATCTGGTACTTTCCACTGTACTGAGATCTTGTTCACTGCAGGCTGAAGAGCAAACCTGAGAGACTCCATCACCTGATAACATTTGAAGAGAAATAAAACAATCTCATACAGATTCAAACCCTCTACATTTACATCATCTCTTGTTTCAAACTAAAACTCATCTATAGTCTCACTTTGGGTTGCATGCGGTCTGTGCCTGTGATGAACTGGGCGTGTCCAGATCCCTCTCTGGCCATTCCTGTGATGAGGGCGGTACTTGCACCCTCACCAATCCCGAATGAGAAACACCTGAAGATACAACAACAGTCCAGTTATTCTAATGCAGCCTTTAATGCAGCTTATTTCCCTCATTAATTCATTCATATTAATTCATTCCTAATCAATCCTCCATTATACCACTAAACACTAAACAGAGAAATGTACCTGTGAGAGTGAGCATGGTGTTTCAGAAGATCCAGAACCTCTTTAGTGTTCTCCACCTCTCCATCAGTGAAGACAAACAACTGCAGAGAAAATACAAATAATACTTGAACATCAAGACCTCTAAGCCTCATACATTCTGAAAACTCCAGTCTGATAAAATTATTCAGGTTAGTTTCCTGTATGAATTGATGTATTTTGAGGTAATGCACCTGTCTGGGGTGTTCAGGGTAACAGGGCAGACGGAAGATGTGTTTTAGAGGGTATAAAATCTCTGTGCCGCCCAAGTCTGCTCTCATTTCATTGACCGTCTTCAGTGCCTGTACCATTGTGTCCTCATTGTACTCAACGCTGTTACTGCAATGACACAAACATTAAAAACCTTGCACATGTTTTAGAGCTAAATAAGAAAATAGTTTTAAATAACTCAAGACACTTACAAGGGGGAAAAACCCTCAAAGCGAGAGCCAAATCCATAGATATTGAAGTAACAGCCCATTGGCAGACTCTTCAACAGCAGGATCAGAGTTGCCTATAGATAGACAGATATACAGACAGACATGTGTCTCATCTTATACTTTAAAAAAAATTCATATCTTAGCACAAAAGCATTTTTAAAATCCTTATTCGTACCTTTGCACTTTGTATGCGCGTCTTTGCTCCTTTCCCATAATGCATCCTACAGTCCATACTGCCTGATCTGTCCATCACAAAAATAAACTCGCCTTGAGTTGCTAATGATGACATCACTTCCTTTGGGAATTCCGGGTACAAACTCATCATCACCACTGGATCACTCATCAGAGAACCTGAAATAGAGACTGAAAAATGTTTGCGTGCCTCTTCAAATATCAAACTGGTTTAATTCAGGTGAACTGTAGTCTGTACCTGGTTTTGCAGTGTTCACTCCTGCCTCCACTATAGCAGTGGGCTGATGGGTATTCTGATAGTACAGAAACAACTCAACATCTTTATCAAACTTGTGACCAGAACTCAGATTCAACTACACACAAACACAAAGAAAGCATTTAATAAACAACATTATCTCTGTAAAACACACACACATATAAACTGTATTAAGCCCACAGTACCGTTGCCTGAGTGTGATCAGAGTTGAGGAACACAAGAGGATCCAGAGTACAGTTGGACTCTAGTTTGGAGATGGGGTTTGGAGAGCTCACATGAACACTAAGAGTCAAAGTGTAGGGAACAGAGTCACATGACGAAATCTCTGAAACTATTCCAGCATCTGAACCTGACGACGACACAGAGAGTGTGTTATAAAAACAATCTTTAATCTCACTTATTACTGTAAATCTTGTGTGTTACTGTAAATCTTGTGTGTTACTGTAAATCTTGTGTGTTAATGTAAATGTGTTATGTGGTATTACTGTTAATATTGTGTATTAATGTAAATGTGCGGTATTACTGTACATATTGTGTGTTACTGTAAATGTGCAATATTACTGTAAATCTTGTGTGTTACTGTTAATGTGCAGTATTACTGTAAATCTTGTGTGTTACTGTAAATGTGCGGTATTACTGTAAATCTTATGTGTTAAGGTAAATGTGTGGTATTGCTGTAAAAATTGTGTTTTACTCTAAATGCATGGTATTACTGTAAAGTGTCGACAGCTGTTAAAGTGCAGTACCTGCTGGTGTGTATCTGGGGTTGAGTACAGCAGGCAGACAGAAGCGCAGCGAGTGGTCGGCCTGCACAGAGAGCTCAGTGATGTATGTGATGGTGATGTCAGCATTCTGACCCGGTGACAGACACCCAACACTCAGTCTGAACACATCAGAACTTTCTTTACTCTCTTCCAACAGGAACGCCTGCTGACCCGAACTCACAGCATCATCATACTGATCCCTCGCCTGATACACAGATAGAGAGAATTTAAATGACAAGCAATAAATGCAAATGTAAAATAATTCAGGTGTTTGGTCAGAAAACGTATTCGTCATATATTATGTATTTTGATGGATGCGAGACTCACAGTTTCTCTATCTTGAACCTCTGCCACAATCTCCTGATCTCCGATCTTGGCACTGAAGTGACAGACAGCAGCATCAGCAGGCAGAGGAAACACAAACAAGGCCTCCAGGTGGCGCTCTTCCTCATTCACATACTGCAGAGTGGAGGTGACTGTAGCTACATGACTCTTCACCTGCACCTCAACTCTGATGCTCTTCAGAGGAACTGATCAGTAAACAAACACAACAACATATTTTAACTGTCTATTTATCTACATACAATTAAAGAATTTAAGAAAATGCATATAAGCACACACATACATACGTGTGTAGAGATATGCAAGTAATTAAAACCAACATTTATTTCACTGATTATTTAAAAGAACAAAGGGAAGTTTTGGAAATAAACAAGTGAGACCTGGCAGCTTTTTTTCAGTCACGAGACCACAGCAGTCCATCATTCTGAATCTATTAAAGGAAATGACAGATTACTGGAGTTTATATACAAACTGATTTACAGTTGCTGTACAAAGTTTACTTTCACGTGACACACAGGTTGCAGTTTGAAAATATGTTTGATTTCAGATGGAAATAAATATACATTTTAAACAGAAAACCTGTGAAACCAGTTTGTAAACAATCCGTTTTTCGAAAGTGAAAGTAGCGGACACACCCCCTGCCTTTAAAACCCTTCACTGGTCAACGGACGACAGCAAGCGAAAAAAATCAAGAAAATCTGATGAATTTCTAATTATTAACGTGAACATATCCTTAGAAGTTAGCATGTAAAAATACACAACATAATCCAGAAGAATACAGCCTGCGCGCCACTACGTTCAATAGCTGCAGATTTGAGGGTGTTCTCCTCCATGCCTGACTAGAATTCCGTTATCAATCCTGTACCGAAATTAGAAATACTACCATAAACGTGTTTTAAATTATTTTTCATAGATTAAGCTTATATCTATAAACGTTTGATATTTTTGAGAAACAAAAATCTCTTCACCATCCAACTAATTACGATTAAGGTATTGCAATATTTTATGCTGTATGTCACTTCCTTTTCTACATTTATTTTCTTAGTGATTTTCGTTTTACAAATTTTATAATAAACTACTAATATTATTAACGAAGAAAAACACTTATGATCCAAATACACGGCCACGTGCAGTTCCCACCTGTTTGCCGCAATTCACCCCTATTTTTTACTTTCACCAGCAAGTAAACTTTCCCCGCTTTAAATTTAATGTAAATGTAACAAAGTCAGCAAAACAATCTTTGTTTTTCAGCCCTAATCGGAATTACCTGATGATCCGGCGACAAACTAGGGATGTACGATTCCGTCGTTTTAACCGACTCTTTTGGAGTCGACTCCCACTTTGAAGTCGATAGAATCGTCTCTTCGACTCTATTTACTGTCAGTCGTCAGGATAAAGAATACAATATAACTGAAGGTAATCTATCTATCCTTATATAAAACGTATAAAGAAAATCTACCCTGCTGAAAAAAAACAGCATCAAACCAGCATGGGAATTATGCTGGTCTAGCTGGTGGTCACTTGCAAACCAGCACCAAAACATAGGCCTATGCTGGTTTTGTTGGTATGCTGTTTTTTTCAGCAAGGTAAGTAATTGTTCAGAGAAATACATGCTAAAAGAGAAAATCGTTTGAGCATTCAATATGTTTTAGTCACATAATGTATAAAGCTGGTGGATAATGTAAAAAACCGTTATACACCTTTTATGGCTTCTTATTGTATGGTACACTAATTTAATTTTAATTTAATTTATAATATTGCCAATTACATTTCAAATTAAAGAATTTCAGATCAGATTAGTTCATGTTAATTTGAAAAGTAAATTGTGTCCGTCAGTCCATGACCATTTCTGGACATCTATTCGACATCCAAACTAGGTCCACTATTTGGACGTCCAAACATGACCCTACTTGGACATCATATTTACGGTCAACAAATGACCTTTGAACTGGGTAATTTTTTGGATGTCTATGACAGGCCTATATATATCATGATTAGGCCTATATGTGTTTAATTACAAATATCAACATTGTTGTATCAACATGAAAAACACATATGAATAGCCTATATTATTTATACAGTATTTGTTTGGTTTTCTTGAATTACATACAAATTCAACTAAATTTACAATTAAAAAAATCTGTAATTAGTTCGTTATATTAAAAGTATATGACCATCCTAACAATTTAACATGAAAAAAACCCCCACAAATTTACAAATTTATTGTAAAAAGTCTATAAGGTCACTTCAGACTGATGTAATGGTGATTGGTTAAAAAGTGAATGGGTGAAATGCAGAGACAATCATGTCTCTTTCACTTTATACCCTTACACGGAGGTCCCACAGACTTGAATAGTAGACGTCAAAAAAGACGTCACTTGGCATTACAAAACAAACCCTTCGATGGATGTCCAAAAATTACATGAAAAAACATGTCACTCCGACGTCACATTGTGGCATGGCTGTGTTGTCTCTGATGTCACTTAACTTTAATTATTCAGGTGATTGGTTTACCCCAAAAAAAATAAGAAATGATGTACATGGACAAAATGTCACCGTCCCAGACAGCAGACGACTCCGGGCCGGATCCGCATCTGCTGACTTTGGTGCAGATTAGGTCCTGAATCGTATGCTTTCCGGCGTGTTAACAGATTTGTTTTACAGTTAAGTAAAAAAATCATTGCTAGGCAAGAATTACAGGAATAGGTCCAAACATGTTTTTTTATTTAGGTATAATGACTTTTCTTTTCAGAACACCAAAAACACAACTAATAATTTAACTATAAAAGAAAGTAAAAACACTGAGCATCATTTAGCTTTTATAATGCAGGTAATTTACTCCTTCCCAAAAAATATCCGACACCAAGAGCTAAAGAAGCAGATATGACAAATGGGCTGCAAGTCGCTGTGTTTACAAACTGTTTTGTTACAGTGCTTAACATCTCTAATATGAACTGAAAAATTAACACTTTTGAGGTTAAAAAGCCCATGAAGTAGAAACATTGAGTCTTCAGATTCCCAAAGTTTCTTCTTTCACTTGACATCCCAGTAGATGATTCCCATCACACACACACTGAGACAGACTGACCACTGAAACACACACAAACACACACATCAATTTAGTTTAATACTTGACCAAATGTCTCTTTATTTGCTGATGAATGTCGTCTGGTTTGGAGATCTCACCGTTCTGAGAGCCGATCCATGACGCCGCCTTCATGGCCACAAACTGCCACTCAATCTGTTGCTGTATTTTATAGCCGTATAACCAGATGAGAGACAGAAGAGTGGCCCACACTGACCCATCCACCTGTACACAAATACACACACCGTACACATGCATTTATTATCATCTTTCATTATTTCATCATGTTGAATCATATGTCACACCTGTGCTGGTTTCTGATTGGTCAGCTCATCTTCAGTCTTTCCAAACACTTGAGCCAAAGCAGCGTTCAGTTCCCAGCAGCCTGAAGCCTTTTGTAAAGTAATAAGCTGGAGTGAAGAGCCCATCTGAGGCTTAGATTCTGGTGAACACACACAAAGATGCAATTTAAGGAGTGTGTATACAGTTAAATATACACTATTTCATCAAAACATACTTGATTGTGATGAAGCAGAATCGGACTTCCTCTTGCGTCCACGACTACGTCTTGGCTTTTCCTCTAATTCCACATCACAATCATCAATATCCTCCGCTTCAGCTAAAGCTTGTTCTACAGAATCTGAATAAAACACACAGTACACATTCACAAACATAAACAAATCTTTTTGTAAATTCACGTTCTTTTACTATTTGCAGAATGATACACCATCATTTCAAACACTAGCATAGAAACAAAAATACATATATTCGTACAGTAACAAAAACCCCTATTCAAACCCCCTTTATCACTCAAACTAAAACAATGACACATAAGAGATTGAAAAGAATGTATATTATTTGTCTTACAAGGTGGCGGGCCTAGTCCTCCACCACGCTGCACTGAAACAGCATTGAATTTCACATATTAATATAGTTAACATACAAACAGAAAATAATATCTATGATACAAAGAGTGCAAGAGGACTTACTTGGAAGAAAGAAATGAGGTAGCATCTCTAAAACAGAATAAAATTTCACATTTTAAAAATCTGAACACATCAAATGTAAAAAAAAAGTTATTTAGAAAAGGTAAAAATGTCTCCATTCAAAACTAAAAACCTTTCAAACTAGGAATCAAATTCATGTCATGCAAACTCAATCATTACAACTAAAAAACACACCGCTAACGGAAGCTATTTATTATAGTTTATAAAGTTTTAAATATTGACATTTTTCTTACAAAAATTCCATCAATTACCCTAGGAAGGTCTTTATTAACCCCCTGAAGCCGCGTGGATTACTTCTGTGAAGGATGAATGCACTTTTTGTGGCATGAAAGTCATGGGCCCTATTTTCTACCGTTATAAAGCTTGGAGAAGCCAGGACATTTACTAAAAAGATATGATGGATGAAGAAAATGATGATGAGTTTCTCAGATGGCTTGAGGCGGAGTAAATCATGTGGTAATTTAAATTTAAATTTAACTATCACTTAAACAAACATTAATCAACTGCAGTCGTATAAATTACTTTGATGGATGGATGTGGTATTGAAGCTTCACTAACATGGCCCCCATGAAACGGATTTAGGAAGAGCAAGGATATAATTTAATACTTTGTTTAAGTCTTCCCTGCCAATGACGAGTTTTTATGGCAATCCATATTTCCGCTATTATCCACCAGGTGGCGCTCTTATGCTGCGTTTACACCAACGCGGTAGAGGTGTGAAGCGCAAGTGATTTCAATGTTAAGTCAATGTCTAGCTCGCGCGAATTGAGGGTTGTGCGCAGTACGCGCGAATGGTGCTTTTTGTGCATTTTGCGGTTCACGTGAATTTGCGGCTGACGTCCGAGTTGAAAAATTTTAACTTCCGAATTTCACGCCACAACTTTTAAAACCAGGAGGCATCCCAGGCCAAACAGTAAAAACTCATGGGATGTTTTGATCATGGAATCTGATATCTATAAAAAGTTCTTCATAAAAATGCAATTACTTCAGAATGTGGTATTTTTGAAGAAACCTACCCATATTTGAGAGGTGATCAAAAGAGAACAAATGAAGATAGTTTTTTTTTTTTAAAGCAGAGGGTCTCTTCTTTCATTTGATATATTTATATATTTAAAGAAGAACATTTCTGGAAGGCATTAAACTTTTGTGAAAATCATAAGAAATGCTGGTGGTGGCTGGCAACTTTTCTAAAAAAAAAAAAAAAAAAACGCTGGCGGAGAAAGAGTTAAAGAAAGGAGGTTGATATAATTATGAACACATTTTAAAGAAACTGACAAATGCAGACACAAACAATAAGATGACAAACCTTGTGTTGGTACTCTTCTCTGTATTAGAGGTCCTTTCACAGCCTCTCTGTTGTGTTTATTAATGGCAATGAAGGCTGTATGAACACTGCTCACTCCTGCTTCAACACTGATCTCCACCATCCTCCTCCTGAGATCCTCCATATTCAGCCATAAACCATCTGTCCTCTCTAACTGCTCCAGACAGCGGATCAGAGAGCGGGCCGCCAGTCGATGGATGGACAACCTGCAGAAACATCAACTAAAAGTTTAATGAATCTGAGTGTTGTTGAATGAGTCTGAATCAGGATGAATCTGTGCTTTGTTTATGTTACCCAGTGTCCTCAGTTGGTTTAAGGCAGAAGTGAAGCTGGTTTGTCACTGGTTGATCTTTCAGGTTGTATTGAACTATCACTGATCCTTCAGAGCTTTCTGAACTCTATCACACAGAAATGAAATAAAAACAATTTATCTCCAGTCCTGTACAAACCCATGAGCAGAAGACCTCAAGCTGAAAGTTCTAACCTGTCCTTTAAGTTGGGCATAAATAAGTGACCTTTGACCCTGGAAGATCACATTGATGGGTGGAGAAAGCGTGTCAACAGTAATGCCATCTGGTACTTTCCACTGTACTGAGATCTTGTTCACTGCAGGCTGAAGAGCAAACCTGAGAGACTCCATCACCTGATAACATTTGAAGAGAAATAAAACAATGTCATACAGATTCAAACCCTCTACATTTACATCATCTCTTGTTTCAAACTAAAACTCATCCATAGTCTCACTTTGGGTTGCATGCGGTCTGTGCCTGTGATGAACTGGGCGTGTCCAGATCCCTCTCTGGCCATTCCTGTGATGAGGGCGGTACTTGCACCCTGACCAATCCCGAATGAGAAACACCTGAAGATAGGATTCAGTAGTGATCAAATCATTAATACTAATTGACTTCTAATCAATCTTTCATTAGACCAAGGTTATATAAACACTAAACAACAGAGAACTGTACCTGTGAGAGTGAGCATGGCCTCTCACAAGATCCAGAACCTCTTTTGTGTTCTCCACCTCTCCATCAGTGAAGACAAACAACTGCAGAGAGAAAATATCTTAAACATCTAAACAGTTTATAAAGTGTGCAAAGCCTCATACATTCTGAAGAAACCAGACTGAAAACACATTAAATGCTTCAGGTTTGTTTTTCTGTATGAATTGATTTATTTTAATGTGAGGCACCTGTCTGGGGTGTTCAGGGTAACAGGGTTGTCTGTAGATGTGTTTGAGAGGCAGTAAAATCTCTGTGCCGCCCATGTTTGCTGTCATTTCATTGACTGTCTTCAGTGCCTGTACCATTGTGTCCTCATTGTACACAACACTCCGACTGCAATGTCAGAAACATTAATACCCTTGCACATGTTTTAGAGCTGATTAATAAAAAAAATGTATAATACTGAAGATCTAGTTACGATGAGAAGCACTCAAAACGAGAGCCAAATCCATAGATATTGAAGTAACAGCCCATGGGCAGACTCTTCAACAGCAGGATCAGAGTTGCCTATAGACGGACAGACAGACAGACATGTGTCTCATATTATACATTAAAAAAATCTATATCTTAGCACCAAAGCATTTTTAAAATCCTTATTCGTACCTTTGCACTTTGTATGCGCGTCTTTGCTCCTTTCCCATAATGCATCATACAGTCCATACTGCCTGATCTGTCCATCACAAAAATAAACTCGCCTTGAGTTGCTAATGATGACATCACTTCCTTTGGGAATTCAGGGTACAAACTCATCATCACCACTGGGCCACTCATCAGAGAACCTGAAATAGAGACAAAAATGTTTTTGTGCCTCTTCAAATATCAAACTGGTTAAGTTCAGGTGTACTGTAGTCTGTACCTGGTTTTGCAGTGGTCACTCCTGCCTCCACTATAGCAGTGGGCTGATGGGTATTCTGATAGTACAGAAACAACTCAACATCTTTATCAAACTTGTGACCAGAACTCAGATTCACCTACAACACAAATAAACAAACACATCAATACAGGCTTTCTATGACAACACAAACCAAACAACTGTATTAAACACACAATTTCACAGTACCGTTGCCTGAGTGTGATCAGAGTTGAGGAACACAAGAGGATCCAGAGTACAGTTGGACTCTAGTTTGGAGATGGGGTTTGGAGAGCTCACATGAACACTAAGAGTCAAAGTGTAGGGAACAGAGTCACATGACGAAATCTCTGAAACTATTCCAGCATCTGAACCTGAGGACGACACCGAGAGTGTGTTATAAAAACAATCTTTAATCTCACTTATTACTGTGAATCTGGTGTGTTACTGTAAATGTGTGGTATTACTGTATATGTGGTGCATACTGTAAATATTGTGTGTTACTCTAAATGTGCCATATTACTGTAAATCTTGTGTGTTACTGTAAATGTGCAGTATTACTGTAAAGTGTCGACAGCTGTTGAAGTGCAGTACCTGCTGGTGCGTATCTGGGGTTGAGTACAGCAGGCAGACAGAAGCGCAGCGAGTGGTCGGCCTGCACAGAGAGCTCAGTGATGTATGTGATGGTGATGTCAGCGTTCTGACCCGGTGACAGACACCCAACACTCAGTCTGAACACATCACAACTTTCTTCACTCTCTTCCAACAGAAATGCCCGCCAACCCGAACTCACAGCATCATCATACTGATCCCTCGCCTGCAATAAAGAGAGAGTTTACACTTAATGACAAGCACTAAATATAAATGTAAAAAATTCAGTTGTGCAGTCAAAGCACATATTCATCATATGAAGAGTTTGGTTCCAAAACGCAATAAATCCATTTTGACAAATTTTGGTAAAAACGTGTTTTCTATACCAAGAAAGTGACAAGATGAAAACAACTATTTTCTGTTACAAACTTTCACACAGCATCTTTAGGTTATAAAAACATAAAAAATTCAAATCCATAAGTTGATTTTCAAAGATTTATTATAAAAACGGATTATTTTTTCCACAAAATGCAATAAATCCATGACAAGTTTTTATTCAAAATGCTATAAATCTATTGAATCAATAGCCTATATAAATGTGCATTCATCTTTGCCATGTTATATTCATTTAGTTGAACAGTTGTACACACTAATTAAAAATATAAACATTAATGTCATTAATCAAAACACTTACTTTGTCATATTAAGATCACTGTCATTGCGGTTACTTGACGTCTTCGCTTAACGTCTTTCACAGCGATCGACTGTAAAATGTTTTTGGTCCTGCTCGATTTTCGTTGACTTTGAGTAAAATTATGGAAAGTTTTTCATAAGATCCTCTGGGGTCAATGTGTTAGCATGAGAAGCTTGATGCTGTCGGGAGAACAAGCACCCGTCTCCCGAGTGCCTCTCAGGGAAATTGTTAGATGCTGATGGCTTACGTTTCTTTCCCATCACAGAAAACCATCACAGGTTTAGCGATGCAATTAAAGTATTATTTTGTTTTGTTTGTTGATCACGTAGTACAAAGTAGATGAGGAAAACCAGGACTCCGTGGACTACGCGCGTCCGCCATTGTTTGTTTACATTGCGTGAACGGTGGGCTGTAATATCAGAAATGGAGTTATTGCGTTCTGTAAAAAAGTGGGAGTGGCGTTTGTCGCATTTTGGGAAAAAAGGGAGAAAAGATGACAGAATAACACGGCGGATATTGGATTTTGCGTAAAATTAAGAATTTACTTTTAACTACTGACCTGATATAATACTGATTTTGGCAGTAACTCATTTTTTTCAAAAATGGCGTTTATTGCGTTTTGGAACCAAACTCTTCATATATACTGCATTTTGAAGGATGCAAGACTCACGGTTTCTCTATCCTGAACCTCTGCTACAATCTCCTGATCTCCGATCTTGGCACTGAAGTGACAGACAGCAGCATCAGCAGGCAGAGGAAACACAAACAAGGCCTCCAGGTGGCGCTCTTCCTCATTCACATACTGCAGAGTGGAGGTGACTGTAGCTACATGACTCTTCACCTGCACCTCAACTCTGATGCTCTTCAGTGGAACTGATCAGTAAACAAACCGAACAACATACGTTAACTGTCTATTTATCTACATACAGTCTAATATTTAAGTATATGCATTTAAACACTACATGTAAAATTTTTTGCAAGTAACTAAAAAGTGAAATAAATTAAAGTTTCATTTAAAGTTGTAATTAATGACAAGGTAATAAACAGGTGAGACCTGGCAGCTTTTGTTTAGTCACGAGTCCACAGCAATGCATCATTCTGACTCTATTAAAGGAAATTACAGATTACTGGAGTTTATATACAAACTGATTTACAGTTGCTGTACAAAGTGTACTTTCACATGACACACAGGTTGCAGTTTGAGAATATGTTTGATTTCAGATGGAAAATAATGAATATATATATATATATATATATATATATATATATATATATATTAGGGCTGTCAAAATTAACGCGTTAATAACGCGTTAACGCAAATTCATTTTAACGCCACTAATTTTATTAACGGAGATTAACGCAACGCGCAATTTCTGTTTGACCCTTGGTCCAGCCCATAGTTGAATGAACAGAGACGCAGACAAATGTGACTCTCTCTAAATGAGTAAAAGGTTTTCATAGAAATAAGAACATTAAGCAAATCGTCTACCAAATCCAATGCTCTAAATGCTCGTTGGACATCTGATATGATCTTTATTTATACGTCTGAGAGGTGTAACGTTACCGTCCTCCTAATGCTTAATCTAATACAAAAATGCGTCTCAATTCATTTTGGTTTCGCTTTTATGCATGACTTATAAAATAGACTGCAGGACTTGCTTGATGTTAAAAGAGTCATTAAGAGAGATAAAGTTCGGTACCTGATTAATGTTAAAGAGTTATTAAGAGCGACAAGACTCAAAAGCGATCCCCTCACGCTGACTGACTGATATCTGAAGCGCGTGCACACATACGCGCGAGTGCGCGACCCGGATATATAGACATCTACACAAAATTACAGTTTTACAAATATCTGTTTTGATAAGAATTCACGCAGGTAGGCTCTATAATCTGTTATGTTTTAAGTAAATGTTTGGTTAACTGTTGGGTAAAACTATCTGATGTGTAACATTATATTAGATCACTTACATTTTAAGCAGTCTGTCTCAATGTCAATCAAACAAAAGGAAAAAAAGTTGAACATACATTGATGATGTTTTTGCTTTGTGTGTGCTAAATCTATTAGTTTTACAAGTGATTTTAAGGTATTGATGTGGTAATTTAATGTATGGATGTGGAAATGTTTGTGTTAATTTGACTCTTTCAACTTCAAACACGTGTAGTTCTGTCATATTTTGTTATATTTCAACAAATCATGCATTGTTCTATGTTTTAATAGAGAATGTCAAAATATGAACAACTTTTTTTTTTTAAATTTGCTAATTCCGACTCAATTTGCCAGCACATGTCACAAATGATGCAGCAGCAAACAAAAATGGAGAAAGAAAAATCTTCTGAAAGGAAAATTCATATACAAAACAATGGCTGGTGATTCTGTTAAAATGTAAACAGGCTGTTGTTAACATACATTTGCATAAAGCATCTATATATGTATATATGATTAGAATATTAAAAACCTGAAAAGTGTTAAATTAGGGTAAATTTAGAATGGATAAAAATGTGCGATTAATTTGCGATTAATCGCAGTTAACTCATGAAATCATGCGATTAATCTAGATTAATTTTTTTAATCTATTGACAGCCCTAATATATATATATATATATATATATATCCTGTGAAACAAGTTTGTAAACAATCAGTTCTTTTCGAAAGTTAAAGTATTAACGTGAAGTAATTTCTAATCAAAAACATCCTGACATTTCTTAATAAATTATATGAACATAGAAATAAAAAATAATCCAAATGAAAGCCTGCATCACTACACGTGTAATGGCTGAAGCTTTGAGGGTGTTCTCCTCCATGCCTAACTAGAAATCACTCAATATGATATCTACATGCGTCTATTCTTAACCATCAAATATTTATTAATATTTTTCAAATTAATTAATAAATATTCATCCAAACTAAACAAATTCATTTCAGAATTCGTTTCGTAGATAATGCTTTCACAGATGATATCTTTTCAACTTTTAATGTTTTTGAGAAACATACGGTAATTGGTTAAAGTTGCCACAAAAATATCTTCACCAACGATTCGCGATTGTTATTGCAATATTTGCATTGCGTGATAATGTATTTTCTGCATGTATTTCTTATGAAATAATGATCGTTTATCATATAATACACTATTATTTTATTATTATAAACAAGGAACAAATAAGCATTCAATGATCCAATGCCTGCCACGCCCACGTGCACTTCGCGCCTGATTGTCCCATAAGGGCACCCGTCTTGTGTTTTACTTATTTTACACGATGTTGCTATACTTGTAAATCTAACCAAATCAGTTAAACAATCTTTGTTTTTCATCCATCATCGATATTACCTGATTTCACTACTCTCTTGATGATCCAACAGACTTATGAAACAGGTTAACTTTGTGTCTAAGATGGTGCCTGCAGGTGCAGGCAACCGAACTTGACTAACTTCACGTTAGATCTTCCATAGCGCCACCTACATTTTTTAAAACGTGTCAATAATAAAAATGTAAAAATGTATAGCTTTGTATGGTCTTTTTTTAGTGCTTACAAAATTAATTTTGATTCATTTTATATCGTTAATATAAAAAGGTATAGAAACATGGTTAAAGTTGCCACAAAAATCTCTTCACCTTCATAACGGTTTGCGATTGTTATTTGCGAAATAATGTCTTTTCTGCATGTATTTCTTATTTAATAATTCTCGCGTAACATATAACACACTATTGTTATATTGTTATAAACAAATTACAAATACGCATCCAATGATCCAAACGCCCGTCCACAGTGTCCCATAAGGGCACCCGTCTATGGTTTTATTTTACACGATGTTGCTACTTGTAAATCTAACCAAATCAGTTAAACAATCTTTCTTTTTCATCCTTCATCGATATTACCTGATTTCACTACTCTCTTGATGATCCAACAGACTTATGAAACAGGTTAACTTTGTGTCTAAGATGGTGCTTGCAGCTGCAGTCAACCGAACTTGACTAACTTTACGGAGATCTTCCATAGCGCCACCTACATTTTTGTAAAATAACTTATCCATTGTTTAAAAGCGTGTCAATAATAGAAATGTACAAATGTGTAGCTTTGTATGTCTTTTTTTAGTGCTTACAAATTAATTTTGATTAATTTTATATCGTTTATATAAAAACGTCACAATTTACGTCACCAAAGGAATAACTTTATGAATATATACATTTTAATTTGTAAAATTACATAAAAAATGTCAGATTAGTTAATGTTGATTTAAACAGTTAGAAATGTAATTCTGATAAAGACTCAGTAGTCCAAAACTGAGAGCTAAAAGAAGCATGGACTAAATGTCACTACGTTAACATATGTGTCTTAGTTCAGAACCAGCCTTAAACCTTTCCAGACACCAGATGACTTTTGGCCGGATCAGAACCGGATTAACGCCAAAGTCAGCTGCTCTGGTGCGGATCCGGCACGGATCTGGCCCGGAGTCATCTGCTTTCTATTGTTTGTGAACCGGGGTTAAATTGTGCCTGAAGTCTTTGGGGCGGTTTCCCGGACAGAGATTAAACTAGTCCTAGACTAAAATAAAAATACACCAGTATTTACACCAGAAATGTTTTTAGTTAACTAGTTTTATTTCCTAATTAAACTAAGGCCTAGTCCTGGCTTAAACTAATCCCCGTCCAGGAAACCACCCATGTGTGTCCAACATTTCTAATAGTCGTAGCCTAGGGGTTAGACTAGAGAGTCGGGCGAGTCTCCCGGCAAGCAGGTCGCGACTGTGGTGCCCTTGAGCAAGGCACCTTAATCTCAATAGCTGGCCACTGCTCAGTGTGTTCACTACTCCCTAGGATTGGTTAAATGTAGAGGTCACATTTTAAGTATGCATTGCATACTTGACAAAACATGTCAATTTTACTAATAATTGACCTGAAAAATAATCACTGCTAGACAGGAAAAACAGGAATAACTCCAAAACATGTTTGTTTTTATTTAGGTATAATAACTTCTTTTTTGCATAACACCAAAAAGCTAATACATGTAATTACATAAACCATAAAGGAAGTAAAAACACTTATTTAGCTTTTATAATTCTGACTTGCTCCAAAAAATGTATCCAGAACTAAATAGCCTACTAAAGAAGCAGAGATGACATACTGTAAATAGGCTGCATGTTATTTGTTTAACAATTTTGTCTTAAGCCTTTTTTCTTAACATCTCTAATAACCAACTGAAAGTGACTACTTTTAATGTAAAACAAAATTAAGAACAGAAACACAGCTAATAAAATTGAATAAATAAACAATAAGAGATATTTGGTCTTCTAACAGCCTATGAAGCAGAAACACATTCTTCAGATTCCCAAAGTTTCTTCTTTCACCTGACATCCCAGTAGATGATTCCCATCACACACACACCGAGACAGACTGACCACTGAAACACACACAAACACACACATCACTTTAGTGTAATACTTGACCAAACGTCTCTTTATCTGCTGATGAATGTCGTCTGGTTTGGAGATCTCACCGTTCTGAGAGCCGATCCATGACGCCGCCTTCATGGCCACAAACTGCCACTCAATCTGTTGCTGTATTTTATAGCCGTATAACCAGATGAGAGACAGAAGAGTGGCCCACACTGACCCATCCACCTGTAAACACAAATACACACACCGTACACATGCATTTATTATCATCTTTCATTATTTCATCATGTTGAATCATATGTCACACCTGTGCTGGTTTCTGATTGGTCAGCTCATCTTCAGTCTTTCCAAACACTCGAGCCAAAGCAGCGTTCAGTTCCCAGCAGCCTGAAGCTTTTTGTAGAGTAATCAGCTGGAGTGAAGAGCCCATCTGAGGCTTAGGTTCTGACACAGAAAGACACATTTTAAGGAGTGCAAAAATATTCAGAGATGGTTTTACATGTCCATTTACAACCCTAGGATTTGCCTTTAGAATGAAATGGTCTATCATTAACTTATTTGAAAGGATCATGTACAATAATGTTGAGCTCTGCTCTGATTGGCTGTTTCTCAGAGCAGCTCCTTCAGTAGCTCTGTGTGTGTGTACTGTAAACAGCCCTTATGTTTGAGTCTGTATCAGACGAAGATACAATTTTGAGGAATAAACAATTGTTTGGAGATTGTTAATGGATGTTTCTGCGTGGTAAGTTTGTGTGCTTTTTCAGTATGGACCTGCAAAACGTAACTGTAGTATGTAACATTAACTCAGCAGTTACAACTTTGTTTTTAGCATTGTAATAGCATTGTACTTAATTTAATGTGTAATGAATGTTGGGGTGTAAATCTCGACTGTAACGGCACAGTCGGTGTTGAGATTGTCCTGTTTTCCAGTCTTTTGCATGCACGAGGTTTACATAAGGGGAAACAATCATATGTAAGGCTCACTATATGTCATTAACATATGCAGAACTCTTATTATTCATCTATGCCTAGATAAATACAGTTTTACATTTTACAGCACCTTTAAGTCAATACATACTCGATGGTGATGAAGCAGAATCAGCCTTCCTCTTACGTTGACGACTATGTGGCTTTTCTTCTAATTCGACACCAAAATCATCAATTTCTTTCGCTTCAGCAATAGCTTGTTCATGAGAATCTGGAAAAACACATAGTACACATTCGAAAACATGAACAGATCTTTGTAAATGTATTTTTTTACACTTTGCAGAATGGCACCATTCTTTCAAACACTGGAATAGAAATAAAAACAGGGTTCCCACACCTTACTTAACTTCAAATTCAAGGACCTTTCAAGGACTTTCCACGTCCAATACCCTCAAATTCAAGGACTAAATGTGAGGACACATTTCAAGTGAGAGCAAGGTTACATCGTGTTACATTTTAAGATGCATTGTTACAGTTCCCTTTCAAGGGAACTCACGCTGCGTCACTGCGGTGACACTTTCGGGATGCCTCCAGGGGTAAGTGCGTCTGAATGTGTCAAATTCACATTGAACCAATGGTGAGGCTTAACGACAAAGACAGGATTACGAGGGAGCCAGGAAGTATATCACTATCTGAAATATTGCCAAAGACGGCGCTACAGGGACGCAGAAAGTATGGCAAGGGAGACGCAGTGTCTCGTTCCCTTCTCAGGGAACAACAGTTACATACTTAACCAGAGACGTTTTCATGTATTAAAGCATTTTGGTATGAATCAACATTCACATACAGAAGATATAAGTATTGAAAGCAAACAGTTTAGCGCAGGAATAATATGGAATTTTTTAAAAAACTTCTTGCATAAAATAGATTCAAGCACTTTTAATGACCTGTATCTATGTATGTATATTTTGAAAAACTTCCCAGGGCCTTGAATTTTTTTCCCCAGATTCATAAACTTTTAAGAATTTCAAGGACCCGTGGGAACCCTGTAAAAAAATCTTTTGAAGTAATAATACATATTATACAGCACCAAACACTCACAAAATAGATGTGAAAAAATAGATATAAGAAAATGATTTGTCTTACAAGGCGGCGGGGCTCCTCCACCACGCATCACTGAAACAGCATTGAATTTCACATATTAATATAGTTTATATACTATAGACAGTGAGATCTGTAATACAAGAAGTGCAAGAGGACTTACCTGGACGAAAGAAAGTATCATGTCTCATCACTAAAACAGAATTCAATTTCACATTTTATAATCAAATGTACACTATCAATTTTGAAAATGTAATATTGCATAACACTCCATATGTGAACTCAGATGCAGACACAAACAATCAAATGACAAACCTTGTATTGGTACTCTTCTCTGTATCAGAGGTCCTTTCACAGCCTCTCTGTTGTGTTTATTAATGGCAATGAAGGCTGTATGAACACTGCTCACTCCTGCTTCAACACTGATCTCCACCATCCTCCTCCTGATGTTCGCCACCCTTCCACCTCTTTTCCTCTCCCTCTGCTCCAGACAGCGAATCAGAGAGCGGGCCGCCAGCCGGTGGACAGACAACCTGCAGAAACATTGACTAAAAGTTTAATGAATCTGAGTGTTGCTGAATCAGGATGAATCTGTGCTTTGTTTATGTTACCCAGTGTCCTCGGTTGGTTTAAGGCAGAAGTGAAGCTGGTTTGTCACTGGTTGATCTTTCAGGTTGTATTGAACAATCACTGATCCTTCAGAGCTTTCTGAACTCTATGACACAGAAATAAAAAGAAATTTTTTTACAAACCCATGACCAGAAGATAAAATAAAAAACCTCAAGCCTCAATGACAAATACATGCTCACCTGTCCTTTAAGTTGGGCATAAATGAGTGACCTTTGACCCTGGAAGAGCATTTTGACGGGTGGAGACAGTGTGTTAACCTTAATGCCATCTGGTACTTTCCACTTCACGGAGATCTTGTTCACTACAGGCTGAAGAGCAAACCTGAGAGACTCCATCACCTGATAACATTTGAAGAGAAATAAAACAATCTCATACAGATTCAAACCCTCTACATTTACATCATCTCTTGTTTCAAACTAAAACTCATCCATAGTCTCACTTTGGGTTGCATGCGGTCTGTGCCTGTGATGAACTGGGCGTGTCCAGATCCCTCTTTGGCCATTCCTGTGACGAGGGCGGTACTTGCACCCTGACCAATCCCGAATGAGAAACACCTGAAGATAAACAGTAACAACAGCTCAGCTACTCTGTTTTCTCCATACACAGAAGCGTCGCAGGAGCATGAAACACTTACCTGTGAGAGTGAGCATGGTCTCTCACAAGATCCAAAACCTCTTTAGTGTTCCCCACCTCTCCATCAGTGAAGACAAACAGCTGCAGAGAGAAAATACATCTAAACAACAGTTTATAAAAGTGTGTAAAGACTCATAGATTCAAACAAATCCAGTCACATTAAATGCTTCAGGTTTTGTTTCCTATATGAATTTATGTATATTGAGGTGATGCACCTGTCTGGGGTGTTCAGGGTAACAAGGTTGATTGTAGATGTGTTGGAGAGCCGGTACAATATCTGTGCCACCCAAGTCTGCTTCCATTCTATTGACTGCCTGCAGTGCCTTGTCCATTGTGTCCTCATTGTACACAACACTCTGACTGCAATGACGCAAACATTAAAATCCTTGCACATGTTTTAGAGCGGAGTATGAGAATTTAAGAATACTCAGATTTACTCACTAAAAGAAGAAGCACTCAAAACGAGAGCCAAATCCATAGACATTGAAGTAACAGCCCATGGGCAGACTCTTCAACAGCAGGATTAGAGTTGCCTGTAGACAGATAGACAAACATGCGTCTCATCTTATACTTTAACAAATCCATATATTTTTTACATCCTTAACCGTACCTTTGCACTTTGTATGCGCGTCTTTGCTCCTTTCCCATGATGCATCATACAGTCCATACTGCCTGATCTGTCCATAACAAAAATAAACTCGCCTTTGTTTGGTAATGATGACATCACTTCCTTTGGGAATTCGGGGTACAAACTTATCATCACCATTGGGTCACTCATCAAAGAACCTGAAATAGAGACAAAAATGTTTGTGTGACTCTCTCCAAACATCAAAATGCTGTAAAATTATGTAAATTGATTAAAAACAAGCTTTTTGAAGAGTTTGTATGTTAGATTATGGTGAACACACAAACATGCATTTTAAGGAATGGTTAATTAATTGTTAAGCATTGTACTATATGCTTTTGCTTATTGCCATATTACATGAAAGTATATTTCAAATATTCATATTTTTGTGTAAGTGAATTGTAAGCAACTCAATGGTATTTCAGTTAAACTATTAAGTCAAGACATACTTGCTTGTGATGAAGCAGAAACAGCCTTCCTCTTGCGTCTAGAAAACAAAAGCCTACGACCACGACGTCTGGGCCTTTTTTTTAATTTCACATCAATGTGTCTCACTTCATCCAGGGCTTGTCCTTGAGAATCTGGATAAAACATACATTACACATTCAAAAGCATGAAGAAAGCTTTGTAAATCGAGCTTCTTTACACTTTGCAGAACGACACACCAGCCTTTAAAACAGCGTAGAAAAAATCTCGGAAAGTAAAAACTGGCCAAAAGAAGTTTGCTTAAAGGCGGAGTGCACAATGTTTGAAAAATGCTTTGGAAAAGTGAGTCGGGACAATTACCAAAACACACTTGTAGCCAATCAGCAGTAAGGGGCGTGTCTACTAACCGTCATCCTTGCCTGGGTTGCGTATGTGTGGGGTGGGTCTATCAAAAGAAGGTCCAGATTCTATTGGGGTAGGGGCGTGTTTGTTTAGGTGATTTCAAATATCAACATTGGCTTTCAAACATTGTGCACTCTGCCTTTAAGTTTTCTAGTGAAGTATTGTGTTATATTACATGTGTGGTATAACTGTAAATCTTGTGTATTACTGTAAATGTGTGTTATAACTGTAAATCTTGTGTATTACTGTAAAGGTATATCTGTTACTATAGTAGACACTTAACATTCCTATACATGTGGAGCTAGTTAAAGGAATAGTTTAATCATGTACACTATTTCATTTAGGAAGAGGTTAAAATACTTGGTATTTTAAACACATTATTCAGGTGAACTGTAGTGTGTACCTGGTTTTGCAGTGGTCACTCCTGCCTCCACTATAGCAGTGGGCTGATGGGTATTCTGATAGTACAGAAACAACTCAACATCTTTATCAAACTTGTGACCAGAACTCAGATTCGCCTAAACACAAACATATAAAAAAAGCATTTAATAAACAACATTATCTCTGTAAAGCACACACACATAAACTGTATTAAGCCCACAGTACCGTTGCCTGAGTGTGATCAGAGTTGAGGAACACAAGAGGATCCAGAGTACAGTTGGACTCTAGTTTGGAGATGGGGTTTGGAGAGCTCACATGAACACTAAGAGTCAAAGTGTAGGGAACAGAGACACATGACGAAATCTCTGAAACTATTCCAGCATCTGAACCTGAAGACGACACAGAGAGTCTTTAAACTCACTTATTACTGTAAATCTGGTGTGTTAAAGTAAATGTGTGGTATTACTGTAAATCTTGTGTGTTACTGTAAATGTGTGGTATAGCTGTAAATCTTGTGTGTTACTGTAAATGTGTGGTATAATTGTAAATCTTGTGTATTACTGTAAATGTGTGGTATAATTGTAAATCTTGTGTATTACTGTAAATGTGTGGTATAACTATAAATCTTGTTTATTACTGTAAATGTGTGGTATTACTGTAAATCTTATGTATTACTGCAAATCTTGTGTGTTACTATAAATATGTGGCATTACAGTAAATTTTGTGTGTTACTGTAAATGGGTGGCATTACTGTATATATTTTGTGTTACTGTGAATGTGTGGCATTACTGTAAATCTTGTGTTACTGTAAATGTGTGGTATTACTGCAAACCTTGTGTGTTACTGTAAATGTGTGGTATTACTGCAAATCTTGTGTGTTACTGTAAATGTTTGGCATTACTGTAAAGTGTTGTCAGCTGTTGAAGTGCAGTACCTGCTGGTGCGTATCTGGGGTTGAGTACAGCAGGCAGACAGAAGCGCAGCGAGTGGTCGTCCTGCACAGAGAGCTCAGTGATGTATGTGATGGTGATGTCAGCGTTCTGACCTGGTGACAGACACCCAACACTCAGACTGAACACATCAGAACTTTCTTCACTCTCTTCCAACAGAAACGCCTGACAACCCGAACTCACAGCATCATCATACTCATCCCTCGCCTACAATACAGAGAGTTTGAATAACAAGCAATGAATGCAACAACAAAAATAATTCATGTGTTTGGTCAAAACACTTATTCATCATATATCGTGTATTTTGATGGATGCGAGAGACTCACAGTTTCTCTATCTTGAACTTCTGCCACAATCTCCTGATCTCCGATCTTGGCACTGAAGTGACAGACAGCAGCATCAGCAGGCAGAGGAAACACAAACAAGGCCTCCAGGTGGCGCTCTTCCTCATTCACATACTGCAGAGTGGAGGTGACTGTAGCTACATGACTCTTCACCTGCACCTCAACTCTGATGCTCTTCAGAGGAACTGACAAGAAAACAAACACAACACCATCTTTTAATTGTCTATTTATCTATAATTAAGTAATTTTAGTATATGCTGGATGGAAATAAACAGGTGAGACCTGGCAGCTTTCTTTCAGTCACGAGTCCAAAGCAGTCCATCGTTCTGCCTATGTTCAAGAAAATGGCAGATTACTGCAGTTTATCTTAACCATTAAGTCATCTAAATATCAAATTAAATAAATCGTATATACCACATATTGATCATAAATGTAAAAAGGTCAAGTTAGACATTTCTTGTTTTAAGGCAGCACCCCTGCTGAAAAAAAACAGCATCAAACCAGCATGGGAATTATGCTGGTCTAGCTGGTGGTCACCAGCATACCAGCACCAAAACACAACATATGCTGGTATGACCAGCATATAGGATGCTGGTGCTAATGCTGGTTTAGCTGGTGCTAATGCTGGTTTGATGCTGGTGTTCACTAGCAAACCAGCACCAAAACACAACATATGCTGGTCTTGCTGGTATGCTGTTTTTTTCAGCAGGGACGTGCCCATATCCGCAAATTTTGCAATTCAGCTTGAACCATTTAGTTTCAGTTTTTTTTCATAGATAATATTTTCATATATCTTAATATCTATGATTTGTGATTATGTTTTTGAGAAACTTAAGGTTTAAATTGTCATAAAATATATTCACAATCTAAACGGTTACGATGCTGCGGCAGTATTTAAACGTTACTATGCGACATGGTCTTTTTTATATTTGTTGCCTTATTGAATAAGTGTCGTTTTACATATTTTATACAAATACACTACTATAATTATTGAAAAAACAAATACGCATAGGCCTACAATGATCTTTGCACGTGCACGTGGCATGCACTTCCCGCCTCGATCTCGTTTTTACACGCTGTTGCTTTCAACATGGTGTAAATGTAACTCAATTAGCAAGTATGTGTTAGTCTTGTTTTCAGTCCTTACCGGTATTACCTGATCTCACTATTATCTTGATGATCCGACAAACTGTAATGCAACAGGTTTACAGTACCTAAAATAGTGGCGTGCTGCTTTTTTTTGGTAGTGCTGCTTGCACCTGCAGTCAACCGAACTTGACTAACGTTACACTGACTGTCTGTAGGTGATTTCTTTCTTGTGAAATCATATTTATGCATTGTTCACACGCATTTCAATAATAGAGATTTTATGATTTTTGGACCTTAACAATGTCGTTTGTGTTTACAGAATTAAATTTGAGAAGTTTTATACCGCAGATGATAGTGTTACTTGAAAACGTCATAATTTACGTCACGAACGGAAATGCAGCCAAAAAATCCACAAACGTGCAAAACGGTAAATCATACTGTGTAAAATAAATGTATTCCACCAATTTTGTCACATGTTATGAATGATTTCAAATTATACCGTTCCCCTTAGGAAAAAGTACAAAACAAGCTCTCAAAAATGTAATATTGTGAAAGTACTCGATTTTTGGTATTTTTTTCTCTCTTCTTCTTTTCTTCCCTGGTAACATGGTTGATGAATATATATTGTTCATGTGGCATTGACCAAAAGTATTTTGTATTTAATGTCGTTATTCTTAAAAAAAAAAAAAAAAAAACATTTACTCCTCAACAATGCAAACACAACTACCAGCATCGAAATTCAGAAATCCCAATAAAAACCTGTCCGCGAATCACTTCATTATAGATAAAGAGACATAACCGCATGGTGTCTGAATGTAATCATATATTTTATGAAATTGCATGGGATTATTATATTTTCCATTAATAAAAATAGGTTTGGCAATGTGTGTAATCTGGCAAATCACAGAAACAGGCGACTATCTAATTGGGATTCATTGCGACCGCTTGGTGCTTTTATATCTTGAAATAACCCGCCACCATTTTCGGCCACCAATTACTGCACACGCATTGAGACACGTCACACGCATTTCAAGTAGTATGCAGTTTGTGTGAGTATGTATAATAACACACTACAGTACACTGTCATTTTGTCAAGTGCTGTAGCCTACTGTACATACTTGTGACGCTGCTATGTGCTTGTTTATGCACGAACATCACATTATTTACCGAATTGTCACACTGTTCTGCACTAAATCAAAAGAGAACTTGTCTTCATGTCTGGTACTTTGTTTGAGGATCATTCTCTACATACTTGTATGAGTAAGCACAGTATCCTGTTTCTCTTGTCTGTCAGATCCTTGTTCAAATGAACACACCTCTATTGTAAGCAATGTGTCACGAGACTCGCGCACAGTGAGAACTGGGAAGCAGTCAATGTCCACATATATTACGGACCCCACTATTGCGAAGAAAAAAAGATTTAAAATGCTTTAATAATATTCATAAAATTCAAGCAAATTGGTACTTTATAATAATTTGTTTTCTTGTCAGATAAACGGTAATATATTTTTATTTCGCGTATTGAATGCTAAGATTATGATAATAATCAAGCGCTCGCCATAGTAGGATTCATAGTTTCACAAGCGGTCACAGGTGCGCGGAACTTCCCACACAAGTTCCCGCAGGGATCCCCCGACGTGTAACAGGTGTCATGACCAAAAAGTTAGCAGAATGAGTATTATTATCATTTGGCAAATGTCATGAGACGGTGGCAAACATGAAGAAAGTCTGTGTGTGAATGAAGCGACGGAACTGTTGCCATGGCTTTGTCGGAGTTGTACACAAAGGTATGCGCGAAAAGGAAAGTGCTTTACTCTCATTGCTTACATTTTGTTTATTAACATGATATTTCAGTTTAGCTCGTATGCATTTCATAAAATAATACTGTTTGAAGCATATGACCGATGTTGTTGGCGCAAACTTGGTTATATGCGTGGCATATGGTTAACATTCCTGTACTCGCTGTCAGTTTTGAGTTGATATTTACTAAAACATACGAGGTCTCGTCAAAGCACACCGTGTTAATGTGAGGTTTATATTATAGTTTAACAGGGTATGGATCCCTGACACTGAACATGTGTGGAAGTCTGCGGAAATTCTTAAAGATTTCCAACCTGGAGACAAAGAACTGGAAATACAGCTGGAGGATGGGACGGTAAAGACTTTTAAACAGTACACACAAGTATTTAGGCTACATTAAAAAATGTAGGCCTATAGTATTGAATGATAAAGATATCTTCAGATATGATATGAGTCTCTTTCATTCAGAAATGTATTTATGAAATATAGCCTAAAGTTTCATTTCTTTTTTTAGTACTTTAAATACTTTATTATATGTAAATAAAGTATAGGGTCTATTGTATGTATATGGTCTTATGTTAAAAAGATATACAGCATAGCCTGTATGGTCCTGTATACATATGCATAGTGGGCATTGAGTTAGCAGCACAAAGGTTGTGGGTTCGATTCCCAGGAAACACAAATGGGTGATTCTCGCGAAATTAGACTTATGATGTGTCATGAAACATTTTGATAAAAAAAAGTAAATGCAAAGTAAGAGTTTAAAAATAAGAACCATACAGTTACAAACATCTCTTCACATACTATTTTGCACATGATTTCAAATTACATCATACAAACCAATTTTGTTGTTTTTTCCACATTTAAGGAGGACATTTTTGGATTTGGGTTCTTTGACATGGAAATATTTATAATTAAAAAATCTAAAACATAAAAAGCTTCAGTGCATGCTATACCATAAACATTTACAGTAAAGAAACATGTGATATTTGGTGATCATTGGTAAATGTAGATACAAAAATAAGAAATATTAATGTGTCCGAGACCAATTTTCTCATCCTCCGCAACAATTTTTAATCATTGTTAAAGCCTTTAAGGAACTAACTTTTTTTTTTTGATTGTTGGAAGGGACATAATTGACTGTGACACTCAAGATGGCAGATAAAAGTTGAAATGTTGTTTGTCATAGTTACTAGACAACTTTTTAGTTCTCATTACCGAAACATGAGATTGTAAAGGCAATATATTTAATGTAATATCATGTTGCGGTAATGATAATTTTTTATAATCTAAAAAATTTTAATAATTCTATAGAAAATAATATTAATGGTAATAGTAAATTCAGACCTTAATCTTATATGTGCAAAAAAAATTGGCTTCAAGGGCTTTTTAAAAATTCTGATGCTGGACACCTTCTAAATTTGGATTTCGTGATAATCACCCAAATACTGATAAAAATGTATAAAATACCTCGAATGTGGATAAAAGTGTCTGCTAAATGTAAAAAGTAAATGAGTGTATATACATATAAAACTCTGTGTAATGTTTGTTGATGAAGGAGTTGCAGTATCCTTTGGAAGGGGGTGAGAAGTTGCCACCCCTCCGTAACCCAGACATTTTGGTTGGGGAGAATGACCTCACGGCTCTCAGCTATCTCCATGAACCGGCTGTGCTACACAACCTCAAAATCCGATTTGTCGAGTCCAAAATCATCTATACATATTGTGGTGGGTTTTGCACCAATATACATTTTTCATGTAGATGGCTTTGTGTGCTATACATTCATCTTTTATGTCACAGGAATTATTCTGGTGGCAGTCAATCCATACAAACAGCTCCCCATCTATGGAGATGCAGTCATCCATGCATACTCAGGCCAAAACATGGGCGACCTGGACCCTCATATATTTGCAGTGGCAGAGGAGGCTTACAAACAAATGGCCAGGTAAAGAAACCCAACATAGAGTATTGTAAATAATAGTGGAAGGTCCAGGAACGTACATACACATTTCCAGCAACATTACATATACAAATGAATGTGTGTTCAGTATATATGATTATGCTGCAGGAATAATAAGAATCAGTCCATCATTGTGAGTGGCGAATCAGGGGCTGGAAAGACCGTATCTGCTCGGTATGCTATGCGATATTTTGCGATGGTGAGCAAATCTAGCAGCAATACTCGAGTGGAGGACAGAGTTTTGGCATCCAACCCGATTACTGAGGTAAAGCTATGTTTTGTTTAATCCGGGACGGTTTTTCATCTGATAAATTTGTTTACTTTGAGCAAATCAGTTCTCCTGTGTTCACAGGCCATTGGTAATGCAAAAACTACCAGGAATGATAACAGCAGCCGCTTTGGGAAATACACAGAGATCAGCTTTGACAGAAAATACCAGATCATTGGTGCTAATATGAGGACATATCTGCTGGAAAAGTCAAGAGTCGTGTTTCAGGTTACAAGAGTTTAAAGCAGCAATACAACATTTCTGTGCCGATTACTTAGAGTGACATCTACCGATACCGATAGATACCGATAGTTTTGATTTTAACTTCTTGTTTTAAATTATTGTTAGTGGTCGACCGCTATTTTTTATGGCCAATGCCGACACCAATATTAAGAAAATTGGTGAAACTAAATAAACATTTGTTATGCCTAACATTTAGAAATATAACATTTGAAAGTACTTATTTACATAATAAGACATAATTAATGTGCTCTGACATCTCACAGTAATGTTTGAATAAGTGTGTTGAACTAGTGTGGTGGTGTGTGTGACACAACATAACGTCATGTTAAAAAGTAAATAATGATTGGTCATTTTACTGTCTGTCAGACTTTGGCTTTACATTGAGTGACACTGAGTCTCTTTTTATTACTAACAAAAAATTTAAGTAATAGAGAAATTAACTGCCCGATTGAAAAGATTTTTTGGCTGATCAATATATTGGCCTATCACTAATAATTATGTTGTGAAATCCTAGAAGTGCAGAGTGTACAAACTGCCCTAATAATCGGCTTTTTTAAGCAACCGGACAATGTCCGATAGTGGGGGAAAATGCTTTTATATGCCGATACCAATTATAGGCCATTTTATCAGTGCATCCTTAGTTTAAAGTAGAGATGCACCGATATATCGGTCAATAATCGGTTTAGGCCGATAAAAGCAATTTTTAGCACTATCGGCTATTTCAATATTAATTCTCATTATATGAATGAATAACATTCAAAATTTAGTTAATGCAACTTAATATAACCACCAAACTATCGGTATCTGCCGATATCTGTCTGAATAATCGGTATTGTGGGAAATGTTTTTAGCGGTGCATCTCTAGTTTAAAGAATTATAATTTTCTTAAGAATTACTTTTCCTTGTGTAGTTGGTTTTCTTTCTTGCGTGCAATCCAATAATGAATAAAGAAACAAACACTTATTGTTTAAATTTTGTCCATGCAGTCAGAGAACGAGAGGAATTATCACATCTTCTATCAAATGTGTGCCTGCGCAAATCAACCAGAGTTTAAAAGCTTGAAACTATGTGAGTTTTCTTCGCACATCGTATCAAAACGTAACGAAACACACACATTGTTTGCAGGAAGAACAATTAATTTATTTATTTAAATTAAATTCTGTGTATTTTCAGTTGTTTCTCTTTATTAAATTAAATTAATTTTATGTTAAACAACTAAATACATTTATTCTGTGTCCATAAGTGAGTGCAGACGAGTTTAACTACACTTGCATGGGCGGTGAGATGGAGATTGAGGGTGTGGACGACCGAGTCGACATGGCAGAAACACGCAGAACCTTCAACTTGTTGGGTAACAAAAACCGATATACTGAGAAATCTCAGATGTGATTAATTCAATGAACATGACCATCAGTCCATGAAGAGACACTGGTTTCATGTGTTTTAATACTGTTTCCCTTCAGGTCTTAATGAGAATTTTCAGATGGATGTCTTTAAGGTTCTTGCTGGAATTCTGCATTTAGGAAACACGGTCATCAAAGCTCAAAACACAGAAAAATCAACCATCAATGTAAGTGACATGTTTGGTTTTATAAGATACTGTAGAAACAAACTAACACTCATAGGATGTTTTAAGACTTCATGTTAGTTTATTTTAGATCTCCTCTGTGATCTTTTTCAACCTTCTTTATCCATTTTCCCCAGTCAAGTGACCCTCACCTGGAGGTGTTTTGTGACCTGATGGGCGTCAACATGGATGGCATGTGTCGCTGGTTATGTCATCGGCGCATCGTCCTATCGGCGGAGACTGTGGTCAAACCGCAACCCAAGGAGCGGGCCGTCAATGCCCGTGATGCCCTGGCGAAACACATATATGCTCTCCTTTTCGACTGGGTCATCCACAAAATCAACAAGGCACTGAAGGTCCCTGGGAAACAACATTCATTTATTGGGGTGTTGGATATTTATGGGTATGTTAGCCTGGATTCAACTACATTTGTATTATAAGACAGATACTTATGTGTGATTTTGAGTCAAAAGCATGACAAGACAGAGCAAATTGTGTTCCTAAGGTCATGTCTAATGTTTGGTGTTTGTTTCAAGTGTGAGCAAAACGAACATTTGCTTCTTTTAGATTTGAGACATTTGACGTTAACAGTTTCGAGCAGTTCTGCATCAACTATGCCAATGAGAAGCTACAACAGCAGTTTAACTTGGTAATTCATCTTCTGTGTTACATTTTTTGTGTTTTGGGGATTTTTAAGAGAATATCATCACTAAACCCGATTATCGTCCTGTTAGCATGTGTTTAAACTGGAGCAGGAGGAATACATGAAAGAGGACATTCCCTGGACGCTTATCGATTTTTATGACAACCAGCCCGTCATTGATCTCATCGAGGCTAAGATGGGAATTCTGGACCTTCTGGATGAGGAGTGTTTGGTAAAAAAATCATTGCTTGCTTTCTATTTTTAGTACGCCAGTTTTGATCTCATTGGTTGTTGTTTTTTTGTTTCTTGTGAGTTTGTTTCATAGCTGATTCGTTGCTTTTGTGTGTTTATTTTTCCACAGTTCCCTCAAGGAACCGATAAGAATTGGCTGCAAAAATTATATAATTTTCTAGGCTCAAATGCGCTGTTCGAGAAACCACGTATGTCTACTGACTCCTTTTTGATCCAGCATTTTGCAGACAAGGTAAGATACGATTATCTCTGTGTCATCTGTATCCTCACAAATGGACTGTGTAAAATATGATGACTGTTTTAGGTTGAATACCAGTGTAAAGGTTTTTTGGAGAAGAACAGAGACACTCTTTATGAAGAGCTGGTCGACCTCATGCGCTCTAGTCAGGTAATAAACCAATGTCTTGATTGAGTCTAAATGACAACACAATATCAGCTGACAATATGATTACAATTTATTTGTTTTTAGTTTGCTCTTGTAGCTGAATTCTTTCAAGAGGAAGAACCAAACTCTGGCCGCAAAAACATAAAAGTAACACCGGCACAACCCAGAGCCAAAGGTGTAAACAAACAGCTGAGGTCCACAGTAGGAGAAAAGGTACCTATATATCCAGGGCACCTATTACGCAAAATCCACTTTTACAAGGTGTTTGTGTGTTGGCGGTGCGTGAACACAACCATTGTACAATGAACAAAATCCACCCACTTCTTTTTTAAACCCCATTAAACCAGAGCAGTTTCATAAGACATGTTTTGATTTTCTTGTTAATGTGAGGTCACACTGTTAAAGAGCCAGTAAGATGACAATTTTAAGCATCCTATCACTATTTATAAGTCCCGGACAACAGGTTTAAATGCATGCAAGGTCAAAAAACACTGTAATTTTCTCAAAATATAAATTTAAAATTACCCTATTTCTCAGAGATCCCCAAACGATTCGTGTGAAGCCATTCAACGACTCAGCCTGCCTAAACCCCACCTTTCAGTAGCCTACTCTGCTCTGATTGGTCAACTGACAGAGTGTCTTTGCACACAATGCACTGATCACAGATCAGTCTCACAGACCACAGATCGGTGGCACAGACCAACAACAGTGCAACATGTATTGACCTCGTGCTAACATGATTTACTGAGAAGACATTGTCAACATCAATACACATCATTCATCATTAATCCAAGCAATAAAAACGACGATTGAAACTAACATTTTACACTCATTTAAGCATTTATCTAAACTAACCGGGTCATAGCAAAACTGCTTGCTATCGTGGCTCTGACAGTATATAAGTTAGAGTTTAAACAACGATATCATTCATCATTAATCCAAGCAATAAAACGACTATAGACATTTTACACTCATTTAAGCAAGTATGTAGCTATAATCATACTTACAGGTTGTGGTTAGGATACGCATGTTGTTCCAAATAAAGTGGGTACTGAACCATCTTTCATTGCCAAACGTCTAAATCCCTCCGTTAAAAATTAATTTTAACCACTGATTCTTCACAGCCAGACACGTTTAGAATATCCCTCCTTGAAAAAGTCTCCTTTGGTAGTGAAAACAACAAAAGCTGAAAACAGCGTGAGCTGATGTTTACACTCACACACACTAGCTAGCTGTGGGCGGGTCATAGTTTTCGTTTCTCCCGCAGGCAAGGCTGTAGGCGGAGATTAGTATCTCATGTGACGTGGATAAGTTCGTGTGACAATATCAGGAAGAAGACTCACTCCCTATAACGACTCGTTTCAGCGATTCAGAGTCGACTCCCTGCTTTAGAAGCCAATAACTTTATTAATCGTGCACTTTTTGGTTCAACTACTTTACACGTTGTTTACATTGATGGACAGCTACACGACACACTGCAATAAAGGTTAGTTTCGATTTTGGATCTGTGTGGCTCTTTAAAGCCTCGCCCACGGCCATGACTGTCAGTCCTACATTACCATACAGTAGTATCCACCCTCAGTGAGTTGTATGCTGTCCACCGTCTCAATAGTAAGATACTGTTGTCTTCACAGGCATCAAATCTATTTTAACTGAAAGTGCTCACTAGATGCATTTCCATTATCCTTTAAATTGCGCAAAATGATGTAGTGAATTGAAAAAGCGCCCTACGCAATTTCGCCTGAACACGCATATATCGCAAAAATGTTTTTTATGCTCAGGTGAGGTGGCTTTCAGGCAATTTGAACAACGAATATATCGCAAAACTGCAATGGAAACAGTTTTTAAAATTAAGGGCTGTGGCGATTAATCTAGCAAATGCACGTTTTCTCAATGAATGAATTTGCATGAATTACGGTGAAATGCCGCCAAATCCAAAAGCCAGAGGGCGCTCTCGTGTAGAAACGTCATTTGTGCCACAGAAGAAGTAGCATTATAAATGCTATTCCAGGAAATGTCTAAAAGGATATTTATATTGCTGTTCTTCATATTGTTTCAGGTATTTTCATGATAATAAAAATATTTTGAATTGATTGTGTTTGACGCTTTTTTAAATTCACATTATAAACTAGTCAAACTCGTAGTGATTTTAGATTGATAGGGACTTCCTAATGATCACAGAGCCGTATTACACGCACAAGCTATGCATGAAACACCGAATTGGAGCTTTGCGATTCAGAATCGATTTTAGGCAGGTCTTTTTAATGGGGAACGCGATGTATCGTCACAGCCCTAATAAAAGTCACATGATCATACTTTAAATATGGCACGGTATATGTATGATTGGAAGACTACTTCGGGGTCACAAGAACCGACAAGCGCATTAGATCGAACTAATAGGGGTGTGCATTGGCACTGCCCTCACAATTCGATTCAATTACTATTCACCAGGTAACAATTCAATTCGATTCTACAATGAATTGTGGTGCATCAGAATTCTACTGTACACAACAAAGCAAATTTTTAATCAGTCAAGTGCAACTATTCTCAACAAAAACGGAAGCTTAGCAGCTTTAAGACAATGACAATTATATACCTGAGATGAGAATTTACACACAGCAAGTCTTTTCTAGTTTCCCATTAACTTCGTAGAATCCGAAATGTGCCCATATGTCCACTTTCCATGGAAAAGGGTGCGTTTTTAATTACCCGTCTATCACGGTCATCTCTCTCCGCCTTGTTATGCCCCCGGAAGTATTGTCCACTCGAGGCCAGAAAATAAACAGTGACATAATCGATTATGGCACTTTGCTGCATCGATGCTGAATCGTGCATGCGCGCATTGCGATGCATTGCCGAATCGATTATTGTTGACACCCCTACAAACTAACGTGAAAGCTTTGGGATTTGGGAGTTGACTGCTCTGTATGCGTTTAAGTCGCTCTCGCACTATTTTGATGACTTACGCATGTCGGTCTGCGTGACGTTTTATAAGGCCAAACACACTCGCCGCCATGGTTTTTGGAATGACTTTAAGTTGCATTACATGGGTTAACGGAAATGTTGTCATTTTGCAAAAGTTTTATGTTGACATTTAGAAAATAACGCTAAAGTTTTGCGCAAATCTTCAATGGAAACGCAGCTACTGCCTGTTGGTAAAGGGATTATGAGCATTAGCGAAAACAGCACGTTTTTACTCCCACCCAAATTGGGGCATTTTAAACTTTTAGCATAGCTTAGCACAATCCATTGAATCTGATTACACCATTAGCATCGCGCTCAAAAATAACCAAAGAGTTTCGATATTTTTTCTATTTAAAACTGCTAAGACGGACAGAAAATCAAAAGTTGCGAGGCGCAATGATATTATGCAAAACCTGAAAATAGTCCCCTTGCTTACTTTCAATAGCAGGGGACTATTTTCGGGCAGTGTGTAATATCATTGCGCCTCCTGCAGCCGTGTTACGGCAGCAAAGTCCTTGATTATTACGCCAGAATGAGAGTATAGTCCTAGCCTTATCAGCCTAGAAAATCACAACTTTTAATTTTCTGTCTTAGTACACAATGTAACTACATCAAGTTTTAAATAGGAAAAATATCCAACTCTTTGGGTTTTTTTAGCGAGATGCTAACGGTCTAATCTGACTCAATGGATTGTGCTAAGCTATGCTAAAAGTGGTAGGGCCAGACCCCAAGATCGGCTGAATGGATTCCAAAACATTAAAAAAAAACATTTTTAAAGTGCAGTGTCCCTTTAATGCATGTCATGAATCATAATATCTCAGAGTAGATGTAACAGTTCACTTTATGTGATTATAGTTTCGAAGTTCCTTGTACCTGTTAATGGAGACGCTGAACGCAACCACACCCCATTATGTGCGCTGCATTAAACCAAATGAAGAGAAACTCCCATTTGAGTAAGTGACTACAGTATGTCTACATGTACTTGCACATTTGCAAGTGTTTGTGGATGTGAACTTGCATGTCTTTGCTCAGGTATGATTCGAAGCGTGTGGTACAGCAACTGAGGGCCTGTGGAGTTTTGGAGACCATTCGCATCAGCGCCCAAAGTTACCCATCGAGGTAAGCGATACTCATGTGATAGTCAAAAAAAGTTTTCTGGATTCTCACACCATCTTACGCATGGTTGGACACCGATGGTCTGAACTGAAGGCCATTGTATTATTTGGCACACCACCACAATACTTTTGGTACTCATGTCGGCTGTTTATCACTGAAGCTGAATAATCACTTGGGAAGAGAAGCTGCCAAAAATGCTACATTTTGCAAAAATGTATTTGCTATATACTCACAATTCAGCTTTTTGATTTTATTAATAAAACCTATTACTGTTTTTAAACCCCAATTGGCTTTAAGTGAGACATCCTCATTGCATACCCATGTCTAATATAAAAGCTCGTTTACTGTAATCTGTCCTTACAGGTGGACATACATCGAGTTTTACAGCCGTTACAGTATTTTGATGAGTCAGTCGGAGCTGAAGTCAGAAGAGAAGAAACAGACGTGCAGGATGGTCCTACAGAGACTCATTCCTGTAAGACGACCTCCATTTTGAAGAACCTGATGATGCATTCAAACCAGATTCGATAAACATAATTTCTGCTCCCGCATTCTTACAGGATTCAAACCAGTACAAGTTTGGTCGGACCAAGATCTTCTTCCGGGCGGGACAGGTGGCGTATCTGGAGAAGCTGCGTTTGGATCATCTTCGTGCGGCATGCGTGACCATCCAAAAGCACGCGAGGGGCTGGAGGCAAAGACGACGGTTCCTGCACATGAGAGATGCAGCCATCACCATCCAACAGTACATCAGGGGGAAGAAGAAGATCAGGTGAGACATATTAATCATCCAACAACTGAAAAATAGCGAGACACGATCCAACAGTCTAAAATGCCCATCAGACATGTATACAAAATGGTTTCCTGCTTGTCTCACACAGGCAAACCGTGACGGCTTTAGCACTGAAGCAGGGCTGGGCCGCTTTAGTAATTCAGAGACACTGTCGTGGTTATCTGGTACGGAGGGTTTACCAGCTTGTCCGGATCGCTACAATCACCATACAGGCCTTTACCAGAGGATGGAGGGCTCGCAAGCATTACAAAAAGGCAAGACTTATATCTCAGACACCTTTACTATTAACTTCCCAGCAAGCAATTTTGTGTCCAAGGATTTAATAGCCACCCAAACACAGCTCAGATGTTTAGGTGAAAACAAGGCTATCAGTGAAAATGTAATAGATGTCTAACGTTAGCCAAAAAATAAATGAAATTAAATAAATAAATAAAACCAAAAATCTTGTAATCGCTGTTGACTTTGCTTACATGATGAGTATCATACATCTCACAAGTTTAAAGTTATTTTGGCCAAAACGACATGTAAAAAAATTCAAGTTCATTTAAGCTAGAAGTGGGTTACGCATAGCCAGACTCTATAGTCGGGTCTATAGTTAACCTAGATGATACCGTAGCTAATGCTTGCTGTGGATTGATGGCGCTAATGTATGCCAGATATTTTGGATATTTTATTGTTTGTGTGTGCTTGTCTTGTTGTAGATGGTGGCAGAACACAAGGCTTTGGTTCTGCAGAAATACGCTCGGGCCTGGTTGGTCCGCCGGAGGTTTCAGACCATGCGCAGGCTGGTGATCAATGTTCAGCTTTCGTATAGAGTCCAACAGCTTCGCAAGAAAGTTGAAGAGCAGGTACATTGAATCATTTTAAAATAAATATGTAAGCACTTTTGGATAAAGTGAAAATTGGTGACGCCTTATCTCTCTCTCTCTTCTAGAATAAAGAGAATCGGAGCCTAATGGAAAGAGTCACAAGTTTGTCTAATGCACGTGCTCAGGGAATGGAAAAGGTTCAAGCTTTGGAGGCGGAGCTTAACAAACTAACCAATGAGAGGATGGCTTTAGAGGAAAAGGAGAGAAAAAACACAGAAGAGGCCAAACAGGTGAGGATGCACTGACTTGAATTACAACAATAAACGACACTTCTTGCTAGCTTTAGAGTTTTCTTAATGTCACAATGAAATTGAAAAAAAAAAAACGTTTTATTGTGGTATTTTTTACAAATGACTTGAGCTTTTTTTTTTTTTAAATAATGTACCCTCATAATCTTTAAACAAAAACGCAAATCTCCTCCCCTCCTCGAAACGATCTCGCTTTACTTCTGCTCACGAGGAATAGCGGGAGGGCAGGGCCCAGAAAATGGTTGTGGCAATTAGCAAATAGCAACCTGACTTAACTTCCAACAATCCAATCAATTCTCGATGGACGAATTCAAGTCCAGCCCTACCTTTTTTCATTTTAGAAGCCGTTTCACTCAGATATAGACAGTTTCAGCAGTAACAACATAAACAAACAGCGTTCGTGGAACAAATGTAACTTTCACAAAGAATCAATAACAACAGAGTCATTTTAGAATAGTTTATTTCTGATAACAAGCTAAATAAATAACAATTTAACCATTAAACAAACAGAGACCGGAAGTTCTGCCCAGACGCGTAACCGCGACAATGCGCGTGCGTCAAAAGAAACCATACATCAAGATGGGGAAAATAAAGTAATCACTACTTTAGTTTAATTTTGACTTTAAAGGGTACCTCGACTATGAAGCCTTGTAAGCTTTATTATTTTTATTTTTGCCTTTTACTACTTAAATCCATTGATAGAAACACATGAATTATTTTCATAACTTACCAACATGTAATACTCATTTTAAGCTATAAAGGCTGCCATTATGTTTCGCGCATAGTGCATTCTTGGACGACGACTTGTAATGGCTGTCGTAAAATATTACTAACGTTTACTATAGTAAATACTATGGTATTTACTAAAGTTTTTTATGTTAGAATGTTTTACTCCCCACTCCCACCTTCTTTCTGTATTGTTCATCATTTATGTTACTGGTTTATACTCAAGTTTGAACTGAAGACATTGATGTTCTTGTATTTTTAATGGCATGCAGTTGTCAAGACCACATAGCGCCACCTACTGTCTTGTGTGCATTTATAACTCTTATCTTCTGTTTAACATCATTTTACATAATTATACTATATTAAAGACTTATTTACCATGTTTACCTCGCTGTAACGTTAATAGAAAGGGTTTTGTTTGCTACCTTTTGACGTCATGTATTGTGACGCAAACAAAATGGTAGCCACAAAGGTAAACTTTTTTAAGCTTATTAAAACTACAACATTTGTACTGTTTTAGATTTCACAATCATAAAGTCGTGGTAACCTTTAAATGCCTGTAAGGATCAAAACACAGTTTTTATATTTATAATGAGATATTCATGAAATGTTGTGCATGGTTTTTTTTGATACTGTATTGAATGTCATGATGATGATGTTTAATTTGATCTCTTCTCTAAGGCAGTCGCTCTGCTTCAGAATGAAAAAAAGAAACTTATCCAGGCGAATAAAGCTTTGGAGCAGAGCCTAAAGGACACGACCCAGCAGATGAGAGGTGAAGTCAAAGTGATGTGATTTTAAACGCTAATAATGAAGATTTCTGAGTGTAATTCATTGTGATATGTTTCTGACTTCAGATAACTTTGAGAACATGAAAACAAAACTGATGGAAGATTTGGAGAGGGAAGAGAGACTTAGAAAGTAAGAGATTTGAAGTTCAAACCCACATGAATTTCTTTCTTTAAACCAAAAATGTTGGGTGATGTTGTGAAACCTAAAATGTATGCAATGATCAGTTTGTCCAAACCATGTCTATTTCTGTTATGTTAGGGTGGCAGAGCACAGCAGTGAACTCCAGAAAGAAGATTCAGAGAAAGAGATTGAGGCTCTTCAAGAGGAGAACCGCAAACTGAGAGAGGAAAGAGTTCGACTGCAGGCGCAGCTGCAAGAAGATCAACGCATCAATGCAGAAATACAGGAACAACTACAGCAGCTCACAAAACATGTCAAGGTGAATCACACCTCCAACTCTGGGTTCCATTTCAGGTTGGGGTCATTAAAAGGGACTGTAAATGTAAATATAGAGTCTGTATGTCATTCACATAGTAAATGTTTTGATTTATGTGATGGTTAAAGGTCATACCAGATTTACGGAAGGAAATTAACAGCCTGCAGATGCAGAGAGATGAAGCTGACAAAACCATGAAAGCTCAAAGTCAACAAGCCCGAGGTACAACTACAGACATAGGTCATGATTATTACATCATACAACATACGCCCTTGATGGGGTGATGTACATTGGCGATGACTGATGTAAATTGTTTCATGTGAATGTTATTTACATTATGGTGCTGTTTACACTTGGTATTAAGATGTGTTTTCATCGATCGGATCACAAGTGGACGAGAGAGACACATTACGTTTACACCTGGTATTTAAATCCACTTTCGACCGCTTCTGTCCTGAATACTGTGAGGGGGTGGTCTGTTGTGAGACGGTGGGCGAGTCTCTCTGCTGTCATTTAAACGCGAGCGGGAGTAATGATGAGTTTATATGGACGCAAACTAATATTATGTCAGAGTCCGCTGCTTGTTTAGCAAGTAAACATGCTGCACAGTGTTTTTTACGTGTATATGTTAGAGCTTTCTCTGGATTTTCAGCGCAATTGATGAAATAGGATCGCGCAACTTTTACACGCTTTAAAAACGAAACTACGGAGATCAGCTGCTTTAGTTTTATCAATGAAAGGCTAAAAATAGCGCTGTTCACCGAATGTTCACGCCAGAAGTCAAAAAAGACGTAAAACTTGTGTTTAATACCTCAGATTAGATAAATGGGCGGAGAGAAGGCGGTCGCGTGTGGCTGTTCGAACACATTCAACCACATGTGCGTTCCGCAACTACAAAAGCGATCCGATCGAAAGTGGTTTCGACTACCTCTGAATGTGGTTGAAAGTGGTCGAAAGTGGACGAGCTCAAAACGTTTTGAACACAGTTTACACCTGGCATTAACGTCGTCCACTTGTGATCCGATCTATGAAAACGCATGTTAATGCCAAGTGTAAACAGCCTCAATATGTCATGTGTTATGTTATGTGCTATGTGTTACGTTAAGTGTGGTTACGTTATGTGACATTATGTCATATGTGCTACAAGTTATGTTAAGTGTGGTAACGTTATGTGATGTTATGTCTTATGTATAACGTGTTATGTTAAGTGTGGTTACGTTAAGTGTGGTTACGTTAAGTGTGGTTACGTTATGTGACATTGGGTGCTTCTCAATATGCTTCCTCGTCTCCTCGCTCCTACATCCTACATCCTACGACCCGGAAACTGATCGAGCTCCGCCATCCTTTAGGACATCTCAATTCTTTAATTGCACTGCGAGGAGGCAAGGAATGAGGAGTTAGGAGGCTTTCTGAGTAGTTATGAGCGATGATACACAAGTTTATCCTATGCGGAAGTGTTTTATCAACTAAACCTGAGGCACCTATTTATACCCCCCCCCCTCACATCGTAACGTCATTAAACACACATAAATCTTGCTATTAATCATTAAATTATTGTAAATGTAGACTCATTTCAGACAGTATATTTAACATGTATGTATAAACCACCGATCTATATAAATGATCAGTGGTATAGATATATATATTAATTTTACATCACTTTTAAGAATGTCTTTATTTTAATGTAGTAAGGATATGAACTATAACTCAAGTATCTCTTTAACTTTATTTTATTAAATATTTGGGGATTTTAATGTACTTGATTATTTGATAACAGATAATAAACGTTATAAAGAGAGTAAAGAAAGAGGATATCATTTCACTTAATACTTCGTCTCCTCCGTCCTCGCGTCATCCTAGGAGGGTGGAGCTAAGACGCGACGAAAGGAAGCAAGGAAAGGAAACGAGGAGGCAAAAATAAGAATTGAGAAGCACCCATTATGTATTATGTCCTACGTGTTACGTTAAGTGTGGCTATGTTATTTGACGCTATGTCTGATGATGTGTTACATGTTACTGTAAGTGTGGTTACGTTATTTTTCGCTTTGTCTTATTTGCTATGTTATGTGTTGCGTTAAGTGTGGTTATGTTATATGACGTTATGTCTTATGTGCTTTGTGTTACGTTAAGTGTGGTTATGTTAAGTGTGGTTACATTAGGTGATGTATGTCTTTTGTGCTAAGTGTTACGTTAAGTGTGGTTACATTATGTGACGTTATGTCTTATGTGCTTTGTGTTACGTTAAGTGTGGTTACATTATGTGACGTTATGTCGTATGTGCTTTGTGTTACGTTAAGTGTGGTTATGTTAAGTGTGGTTACATTATGTGATGTATGTCTTTTGTGCTAAGTGTTACGTTAAGTGTGGTTATATTATGTGACGTTATGTCTTATGTGCTTTGTGTTACGTTAAGTGTGGTTACATTATGTGACGTTATGTCTTATGTGCTTTGTGTTACGTTAAGTGTGTTTACATTGGCGTTATGTCTTATGTGCAACGTCACGTGTTATGTTAAGTGTGGTTACATAATGTGACGTTATGTCATATGTGCTACAAGTTAGGTTAAGTGTGGTTACGTTATATGACGTTATGTCTTATGTGCAACGTGTTACGTTAAGTGTGGTTACATTATGTCTTATGTGCTTTGTGTTACGTTAAGTGTGGTTACATTATGTGACGTTATGTCTTATGTGCTCTGTGTTACGTTAAGTGTGGTTACATTATGTGACGTTATGTCTTATGTGCTTTGTGTTACGTTAAGTGTGGTTACATTATGTGACGTTATGTCTTATGTACTACGTGTTATGTTAAGTGTGTTTACATTGGCGTTATGTCTTATGTGCAACGTCACGTGTTATGTTAAGTGTGGTTTCATTATGTGACATTATGTCTTATGTATTACGTGTTACGTTAAGTGTGGTTACATAATGTGACGTTATGTCATATGTGCTACAAGTTAGGTTAAGTGTGGTTACGTTATATGACGTTATGTCTTATGTGCAACGTGTTACGTTAAGTGTGGTTACATTATGTGACGTTATGTCTTATGTGCTCTGTGTTACGTTAAGTGTGGTTACATTATGTGACGTTATGTCTTATGTGCTCTGTGTTACGTTAAGTGTGGTTACATTATGTGACAGTATGTCTTATGTGCTTTGTGTTACGTTAAGTGTGGTTACATTATGTGACGTTATGTCTTATGTACTACGTGTTATGTTAAGTGTGTTTACATTGGCGTTATGTCTTATGTGCAACGTCACGTGTTATGTTAAGTGTGGTTTCATTATGTGACATTATGTCTTATGTATTACGTGTTACGTTAATTGTGGTTACATAATGTGACGTTATGTCATATGTGCTACAAGTTAGGTTAAGTGTGGTTACGTTATATGACGTTATGTCTTATGTGCAACGTGTTACGTTAAGTGTGGTTACATTAAGTGTGGTTACATTATGTGACGTTATGTGTTATGTCTTATGTACTACGTGTAACGTTAAGTGTGGTTACATAATGTGACGTTATGTCATATGTGCTACAAGTTAGGTTAAGTGTGGTTACATAATGTGACGTTATGTCATATGTGCTACAAGTTAGGTTAAGTGTGGTTACATAATGTGACGTTATGTCATATGTGCTACAAGTTAGGTTAAGTGTGGTTACGTTATATGACGTCATGTCTTATGTGCAACGTGTTACGTTAAGTGTGGTTACATTAAGTGTGGTTACATTATGTGACGTTATGTCTTATGTACTACGTGTAACGTTAAGTGTGGTTACATAATGTGATGTTATGTCATATGTGCTACAAGTTAGGTTAAAGCCCGATTCATAGTCGTACGTAAACTCTACGACGTAGCTACGCCGTAGGTTATCCGTAGCCTGTGCGTAGCCTGACGTGCACCTCGCAAAATTTTTAACAGCGCGTCAGTTCTACGCGAATCACAAGCGCAGTGATTGGTCAACAAGAACCCCTCCTGTCAGGTAAAAAAACTGCGTCATAGGTATTTCCGTTTGCAACGGTGAAAACATAGATGAGCCAAGTTGAGGAGTGATTTAACTCAAACTGCAACAAAAGTCACTGTTTATTTACTTCCATCATTGGTGGTCTTCTCAAATCAAACATAACAAGTTGCTGCTTCTTCATTTGTGGGCTAAATTGCCAAATATCTTCTTCTTTGACGGTCATGCTGTTACTGTGGTTACACGCCTGGATACTGCCAACCAGCGGATTGCGGTTGTGTTTGCACATCGTAAATGAAAACCAACGCGGAACCTACGCCGTAGGACCTACGCACAACTATAACGAGCCCTTAAGTGTGGTTACGTTATATGACGTTATGTCTTATGTGCAACGTGTTACGTTAAGTGTGGTTACGTAATATGACGTTATGTCTTATGTGCTACGTGTTACGTTAAGTGTAACGTTAGTTACTTTATGTGATGCTATGTTGATGCTACAAGTTACATTATGTGTTAAGTTAAGTTTGGCTATGTTATGTGACGTTATGTCTGATGTGCTACATGTTAAGGTAAGTGTGGTTACATTATGTGACGTTATGTCTTATGTGCTAAGTTTTACCTTAAGTGTCGTTACGTGACATTATGTATTAAGTTACATTATGTGTTACAATATGTATCGTTTTATATTACCTTACAGTGTGTGTTACATAACAGTAGGTATTACGTTATGTTAAATGTTATGCTACAATATATTCTGTTAAATGTTATGTTATACGTTACCTAACGTTATGTTATAGTACATTATGCTAAATTTTATGTTGTGTAATGTAGTTTTTCGTCTGTTTTCTGTTCTCAGCTAAGATAAGTGTAATTACGAGGCAGCTGCTGGGTGAAGCTAAAGAGGAAGAGTTCATTCGCAGGTGCTTTTCATTTATTGTAATAATTGATGCCGATAGTTTTCTGCCATCATTTTCAAGTGCCTAATTCATCTCTTTAACTCCAGGCTGCATGAGGAAGTCTCAAATAATAACGATGAAGTTGATCTTCTCTCTGCTTTCGATGAAATGGAGAAAGCTGCTAAGTATGAACTTCAAAGATTTTAAATGAAATTCGTAGTCTTTGTATGTATTGCACGTGAATTTGTTTGATTTGTAAGTTTTTCTCTCAGAGTGATGGAGAACCAGCTGCGGGAGCAGAAGGACGCTTACGAGAGTCGGGTGGAAACGCTGGTATATAAAAACGAACATTTAAACAAAGAAAACAAACAACTTCAAGCTGTCTTTCAGGAGAAGAGCGACATTAACAACAGCATCACACAAGAAGTGACCCGTCTTACTGCCGAAAACATGGTAGGGTGCAAATATCCTGTTTGTGGGTCTTTATTGTAGTATGTAGAAGCAGGCGTTTCGGGAAGGGTTTAATGAATAATGTCTTGCTTTGTTGTTTTGTGTCTGCAGGTGATTCCTGAACTGAAGCAGCAGGTGTCAGAGCTGACCCGTAACAAACACGAGCTGGAGACCCAGTTACAAGATCAGAATATTGAGATGACCGGTAATGACATTTTCATTGCTTTATTTGTGCAACAAATTATCAATGTGGAATCAATTTCAATTCACGGAGTCATATGATTGCAAAACGTAACGTTTTCAGCTTTAGTACAGAGAAAGCTTGTTGCCAGATTGTGTAAATAATATTAATATAAATCTTGAATTGTCATGTGCCAGAGAAAATAAACAAGTTATCAATAGATCTTCAGCTGGCGTTTGAAAAGGAGGGATTACAGAGACGGTGAGATGTTTATTTAACTCTACATTAGCACTTATACAGAAGAGGAGGGATGAACGATGTTGTGTGTCTGCATCTCTTCACAGGAACTTGGAGAAGAGGATTCTGGAGATGGAGAGAAGTAGAGATGAGATGGAAAGACAGATGGTTGATCTTCGGGAGGAGAATCACCAGCTACAGAAAGTTCAGCAGTCCGAGAGCGAAGCCAAAAACAAACTCAGAGAGGAGACAACACATCTCACAGCCGAAAACATGGTGTGTGTTCATCTGTTTATTTATTTACATATGGATTTTCAGGTCTTATGGAAGTTAAAGTGTCCATCTTGAACTTATTTTTTTCTGTTTTAGGACTTTGAGGAGCAACTAGACATGAAGGACAGACTGATAAAGAGACTGCAAGACCAAATCAAAGCTCTTCAGACAACTGAAACAGGTAACGCTCTCTCTCTCTATTTTTTTTTTTTTTTAGGTTTAGACTCTCTGGTCTCATCCTCCATGTTTCATTTCTTCAAACAGCCAATCAGAGAGCAGCGCCAGCAGTGCCCAAGGAATACCTGGGAATGTTGGAATACAAGAAAGAAGACGAAGGCAGGCTGATCCAGACGCTCATACTGGGTAACACTTCAAGCCCTTGAAGCCAATTTTTTTTTTGCACATATAAGATTAAGGTCTGAACTTATTATAACCATTATTTTCAGAGGATTTAAAAAACATTTCATATAGAATTATTTACATTTTTAGATTATCATTATCAAAAATTATCATTACCGCAACATGATATTACATTAAATATATGCATTTACAAACTCATGTTTCGGTAATGAGAACTAAAAGTTGTCTAAGTCCATGAAAAACAACATTTTTACTTTTATCTGAAGAGAAAAAATAAGAACTGCTTACCTGGTAGCCATCTTGAGGGTCACAGCCAATTATGTCCCTTCCAACATTTTTTTTTTGAAAATGTTAGTTCATTGAGGGCTTAAACAATGATTGAAAATTGTTGCGGAGGATGAGGAAATTGGTCTTGGACACATTTATATTCCTTATTATTGTCTCTACATTTACCAATGATCATCAAATACCACAGGTTTTTTTACTGTAAATGTTTATAGCACTGAAGCTTTTTATTTTTTAGATTTTTTAATTATAAATATTTCCATGTCAAAGAACCCAAATCCAGTCATGGACACGTTGCGGTAATGAAAATTTTCCCTTAAATGTGGAAAAACAACAAAATTGGTTTGTATGATGTCATTTGAAATCATGTGCAAAATAGTACATGAAGAGATGTTTGTATGCTACTTATTTTGATAGCATTAACTTTTTTTATCAAAATGTTTCATGACACCTCATAAGTCTAATTTTGCGAGAATCACCCGAAAAGAAAAGATAAAAACACAATAACAAAAGTCCATAATGGATCATTTAGTGAAACAATTTTTGTTATTGGCTGGCCTATACCTTAAATAAATGACCAACACACACACTGACAGTGATTTGTTTGTCTTCTCCAGGTCTGAGACCTCGTAGTGTTGGTGTTTGTTTGATCCCTGGTCTGGCTGCTCATCTTCTCTTTATGTGTGTGAGACACGCTGACTATCTGAATGATGAAAACAAACTCAAATCTCTCATGCACAACGTCATCTTCTCTATCAAAGAGGTTGTTATGGTAAGATGTCCCTGCAAACTAAATGTCTTTGTAACTTGTGTAACCAACAACCTTTTATTGTACAACAATACTTAAAAACTAATAAATTAGTGATGTTTTTCTAATAATGATTATGATTTCAGGAGAATCAAGAAAATTTTGAAGTTTTGTCTTTCTGGCTGTCTAACACGCATCGCTTCCTCAACTGCCTTAAGCAGTACAGTGGAGAAGAGGTCAGGAGATCTTTCATGTGTATATATATATATTTATGATTTGTGTATTTAAAATTATCTCAAATGTTTTTAAGAATGTTAAAATCGAGAGAATTTTTAGTGTTTGCCAATTGTCACCAATTTTAGGGGCGCCTGTCAATGGTGACATGTCCGGATTGTCTTTTTGTTTTCATTTTTGCCCCAATAGAAATTAGTGATGCATCAAAATGTAAAATTTTAGTACAATAGTGAAAGTTCTGGATGATCGAAAAAAATGAAAAAAGTTTTTGTTTAATTGTATTAATATTAGATTTTTGTTTTATTACTTTAATGAATCTGAGTTGAACTACAAACAAATAACGACAAACCAATAAAATAATTAAGCCAAAATGTAATGAAAAAAACAAAACAAAAGTAAATGTTTTATATTTAGTTATATGCAACAAAATCAAATTTAACAGCTTTATTATCTAAATAATATAAAGATCTAGAAAACTGTTAGATACAAAACAGTAGTAAAGTAATGTTGTTAATACTACGTTTAATTGTAAGTCAATGTGCGCGATCTCTGACACTAGAGAAAGATTAAAGTGCAATTACGGGCAGTGCAGCATCACACACAACTTGTGTGACATTTTAAGTATTTGTACACACCTGTCAGACTGAAATCTGAGTAGTGAAGTGCCATTTATTTTCGGCCAAAAACCGCTAATATCATTTTCGACCGAAAATTTCCATCGGCCAAAATTTGGGTGCATCCCTAATATAAATCATAGTTGTGTTTGACTTGATGTGGCACTGCACAGACCGATCAGCCTATGGCATCAACAGTATCGCAAAAACAGTTTTCTTAACTCCCCGCCAGCATTTTTAACTCTTTTCCCGCCAGCGATTTAAAAAAAGTTGCTATCCAGCGCCAGCATTTTTAATGATTTTCACAAAAGTTTAATGCCTTCCAGAAAATGTTATTCTTTAAACCCCTTAAGTGGCGCAAATACCCTTTGAGTGGGGGTTGAAAATGTGATATACACCTTCGAATAATATAACTTTTTGGTCTAGAAGCCTAATCTTGGTCTTGTTTTAAAGAAGAGACTTTGGGGATCTTCACAGGTGTCAGCAGGTGAAAATATTAAGTAAATAAATTGTTATAGCAGTTTACATTTATTTTAATAAATAAAAATAATTCCATAACTTATTAATTTTATTAATCAAATTTTTAAAAATGTAAATATTTTACAAAAGTAATAATGCAAACATGAAGCCATAAATCTTAAGTAGTTCTGATCCAATTTTCAAGTTAAAATCACAAAACATGAGGTTTGTGTCACACTTTTAGTGGTTTTACCAACAATGGCCACTAGGTGGCAACGGTTTGCTCCATACTCTTGTCACAAATTAATAAATTACTGTCACTGCATTATTATTATTACTGCAAAAAGGTTTTGATATGTGAAAACTACATTCTTAGAGCTCTCCCTACATAATTTATTTTATGAAACAATGTTGAAATATGAATTCTAGAGGCTTAGACCTTTCCAACAATATATAGTTTACATAAAATGTACATTAAAAAGGTTGAAGTAAACTTAGGTGTCCCGCCCATTGGACAGCACCAGTTAATGGGTTAAATATATAAAAATACAATATATTAAATGAAAAAACAAACCCTTTGCTTTCAAACAACATAGTTTCATCCTACCTTAATTTGTTCTCTTTTTTCACCTCTTAAATATGAGTAGGTTTCTTCATAAATCTTTAATAATTCTGATCCAAATTTCAAGTTCAAATCACAAAACATGAGGTTCGCGTCACACTTTTTGTGGTTTTACCAACAATGGCCACTAGGTGTCAACAGTTTGCTGCATACTCTTGCCACAAATGAATAAATTACTGTCACTGCATTATTATTACTGCAAAAAGGTTTTGAAATGTGAAAACTCCATTCTTAGAGCTCTCCCTACATCTCTCCCTATGGGTAGGTTTCTTCAAAAATCTGAGATAACTGCATTTATGTAAAGGAATTTTGTTAGGGATCAGATTTAGAACGATGATCAAATCTTAAACAGAGTTTTAATGTATTTGAATCCATGGATTTAGTGTTTTATAAGTTTATAAGAGTGCCACCTAGTGATTTATGAGTCCTGTCAGATCGATTCCTTTCTACAGTCAAGGTGAATACTACAAATCCTATTGTTCCACTTGCTTTCGTAGTTATGACTGCTGTTTTAAGCGATCTCCAGTGGCGAAAATAACATATTGTGCATTTAATAAGCATGTATTTTAAATTGACAAATTGTCCTTTCCATACAATATTTTTGATGCACGAGATTTTCTCTGCTCTAATCAGATTTCTTGTCTTCTATCAACAGGAGTTCAAGAAGCAAAACACCCCCCGTCAGAATAAAAACTGCCTGAAGAACTTTGACCTGTCAGAGCACAGACAGATCCTCAGTGACCTCGCCATCAACATCTACCATCAGTTCATCAATTTAATGGAGGATGCGCTTTATCCCATGATTAGTATGGAAATTATAAATATAGTAGCCTTTCAAAGTCACAGATTAACATTTGTGATTTAAGAAAATAAATAAGGTTTCTTTTATCTTACGTGTGTTCCCTTTGGAGTTATAAAAATAGTCTCAAACTGTTGTCTGATCCGGCAGGATATTTAGTATTTAAGTATTTCATCATTGGTTATCTTATCTTCTAGTCCCTGGGATGTTGGAGCACGAGAGTCTTCAAGGCATCTCCAGCATGAAGCCAACCGGCTTACGCAAGCGTTCCACCAGCGTGTACGAGGACGGGGAGGACCACGCCCGTGGCCAGTCCTACACCATGACATCTATTCTCCAGCAGCTGTCCGTGTTTCACGCGTGCATGGAGAAGCAGGTCATGGAGCCGCAGCTGCAGGCTCAGGTGATCAGACAGCTCTTCTACCTGATCGGATCCACATCAATCAACAGCATCCTGCTTAGAAAAGACCTGTGCTCCTGCCGCAAGGGAATGCAGATCAGGTGCCGACCTTTGCTTTTGTTTTATGTGATACATGTGGTGGCAATAAAGTCATTGCTGGTTGATATTAAAAGTTAAAAGTATTAAACAGTATTTTTTACTAGATAATTATGTAATAAGGAGTTTTATGCATGCATGCATGCACACATTAGAATCTGCATACAGTGTCAATATACAATATAGATGCTTAAAAAGTGTGATATTTTTTTTATACTTATGCACACTGGAATTGCATTGCATTGTGGGATACAACATACTCAAAAATAAAGATAGCCGGGTGTGTCTGTTTCAGGTGTAACATCAGTTACCTGGAGGAGTGGCTGCGAGAGAAGGGTCTGCCGGGCGCCTGCACTATGGAAATGTTGGGGCCGCTGTCTCAGGTGGCTTGGCTTCTTCAGGTTAACAAAACCACAGATGAAGATGCTGCTGAGATCAAACAGAGATGCTCTGAGCTCTCGCCTGTGCAGGTGCAAACTATTCAAAGCACAATTTTATAGCATGTTGACTCCTTTATTGTAATCGATGCATATGATTTGTATTTTCCTATATTATTTTATTAAAGCGTTTAAAATCTTTCTTTTTTGTTAGATTGTAAAAATCCTGAACTCATACACACCCATTGATGATTTCGAAAAGCGAGTCACTCCATCTTTTGTCCGCAAGGTGCAGGTAAGGCTTTTCTTTTTCTTAAAGTAGTAGTTCAATCGAAAAATTTAAATTGTCTTCATTTACCCTTTAAACAGTTTGTGTGGTCATTTTCTAGAAAATTTTGAGGTTCGTCCAGCCTTACCATGGGTTCACACCAGCCGCGTTTTAGGCGTCAAATTCGCGTCTACTGCGTCTGGTTTGCCGCTTTGAGATTTTGAGTTTACTCGCTTCATTCGTGCGTGAAAGCTGTGCGTGAAATTCTAGTCATTGAGACATTCACGCGTAAATTCGCATCATGGGAGGGGCTTCTGCGACTCTGCTCACTTCCTGTAATCACGTCACTACTAGAGCAAGCTCCTGATTGGTTAAAGCGGCGCATTTTTCCGTCAAAGTTCAAAATTTTCAACTCGCGTGTTTGCCACAACAACGCTCAATTCGCGCCATTCGCGCAAACTAGACACGCGAATAAGGCGGAATCGCGTTTACTGCGCCGCGCTAAAGGCCTCATTCGCACCGCGAGACCTCCATACGCGCGTTAAGCGTCTTCACATTGACTTAAAATTGAAATCACTCACGCTCGACGCCTCTACTGCGGCTGGTCTGAACACAGCATTACCGTGAGTTCACACCAGCTGCGTTTGAGGCGTCAAATTCACGTCTACCGCGACTAGTTTGCCACTTGAACATTTTGCGTTTACGTGCTTCATTCGCGTGTGAACTTCTTGTCATCGAGACATTCATGTGGAAATTCGCGTCATGGCCTTCCATAGGCTTCTGCTACTCCGCTTGCTTCCTGTTATCACGACACTACTAGAGCAAGCTCCCGATTGGTTAACACGGTGCGTTTTTCCGCCAAAGTTCAGATTTTTCATCTCGTGCATTTCCCGCGGTAACGTTCAATTCACACCATTCGTGCGAACTAGACGCGCAAATGAGGTGATATCGTGTCTACCGCACCACGAGACCTCCAGACGCGCATCAACGTGTCTTTACATTGACTTTACATTGAAATCACTTGCGCTTGATGCCTCTACCACGGCTGGTCTGAAAGCAGCATTAAACTTCTGATCGGTCCTGAGTCTGTTTCTATGGTTACAGGCATTACTACACGAGCGTGATGGGTCGTCCCAGCTGATGATGGACGCACAGTATCGTTTCCAGGTCACGTTTCCCTTCTGCTTCTCCCCACAAGCCCTGGAACTCCTTCAGGTGCCCAGCAGCCTCCATTTGGACTTTGTCACTCGCATATGAACCCTAGGATCAAAAGTTTGGATCAGGATATGAGTAATAACGAGTGTATTTTGTAAACTCTGCTGGTTTGTTAGTATTAACGTTTTCTGCACTCTCAGAAGAAAAGCTGTCACTGGGGCGGTACCCATGAAGGTCCTAATAAGTACCTTAGATACCTGTGCGGAATCATTATGTTTCTTAATGAACTTTTTAGGTACTTTTTAAAAGGGTACCACCCCAGTGACAGCTTTTGCACCTTTTATTCTGAGTGTGTACATTTGACTAATTATAATAATTTGACACTATTTTGTATATTTTAAGATTTATTTATGAAAAATAATGAAATGTATCCTATTTAATATTTTAAAGATGTATTCTGTTTAGATTCTTGTAATTTTTTTTTATTCCACACTTTTATAAAGATTTAATATAACAGACCAGTGGCGGCGGGTGACTTTTTTTTCAAGGGCGCACGATGCGAAGATCGTCACAACATGTATTTGGCCCTCAATGTCAAAATATGTGTTCGGGCGTCATGTAAACTTATATCACGTGTCATGTCAAAATATGTGTCTGCTACAGATGCTTCGAATTGGTTTATGATTAAAGAAACGCTCCCGTTTGCCAGATACTCTTACTCTTAGCGTCTCATTTATCATAAACCCTTTCGACTCGTGTGCAGCAGGCACGTATTTTGACATGACGCATGATGCACAAGGTTAACATTACTCAACAAACACATATTTTGATATGATGAGCGGACATAAATTTTGAATTCACGCTCCTTGAAAGAGAAGTCACCAGCCGCTACTGTAACAGACGCCTTTTAAAGGAAAACACCCCCGTTTTTCAATATTTTACTGTTTTTACCTCAACTTAGACAAATTAATACATACCTATTTTTATTCAATGCGTGCACTTAAACTAAACAGAGTATGTAAGTATGCCACCATACTTACTCGTGTAACTACTCATGTAACAGTTTTTAAATAGGGAAAACATAGAAGTGTTTGGTGGCTTCTAAATTCATCCCTGTTTGGATCCTAAGGAATGAATGGGGCTAGGCTAAATGCTAACACATTCACAACGCTCTGTACAAAAATGTATTGTATGCATTGAAAAAAGATAGATATGTATTAATTTGTCTAAGTTGAGGTAAGAACATAGTAAAATATTGAAAAACTGTGGTGTTATCCTTTAACCTTTTGCAACACACATTTCAATGACCCAAATCAACCTCACACAGTTCAGTTCGGTTTTGTAATTTCTGCATAAGTGTTGTCATCTCCTATTGCATTTTTTATAGATCAGAAATGAATCAATAAACACAACTGCCTGCTGAGTTCTTGTCTTTGCTTTTAGCGCTCCATCATGGCTCTCACAATCTGGCTTTGCAATGCAATATTTATGATGGTTAATCCTCTGAGGACTAGAAATCAGAATGGTTGCAACTAGTTTAGCAATTAGTAAATTATTAAGGGTGAATCTCACAAATATGTGCATGGGTCACAATTAACATCGTGTAAAATATTTTCAGAAAGAACAATAAGAAAGAATGCTTTTTATAAAATGTGTATATTGTCTTAATTAAAAAAAAAAACATGCAAAATAAGAAAATAATGACTCTGATCTATGACTGGTTCTAATAAATATTTTGCTAGTCTAAAAAATTAAAATTAATTAAATTATAAATATGTACCAAAATTGAAAATTAAATGCTAAAATTAAAACATTAAATTATTTTATTCAATGTGATAATGAATCTTGACAAATTGAAAAATAAAATAAAATGTAATTTTCACTAGAATCTCACACCAATGTGATTTAAATATTTTAATTGTGTTAAAAGCAAACTCTACTTGATCCTACAAAATGTGTATTATTTATTTTTTATTTGATTTTAGTGTAAACATTCAATGCAGCAACGCCTTTTTGACTGACGTCTTGAGATACATGGAAACCTAGACTGTATTTACACAGCATTGTTTTTCCAGTCAGGGATTTCAAGCAATCCATGTGGACGTATAAATATTGATCATCATGAGGCTATAACGCACATCCAAGTATGAATCCTCCGGGGGCTTCAAGCGGATGCTGAAGAGAGAGCATCCTTCGTGACGTCACGACCGCCGCATCCGTCTCCAGACTCGCGTCCGTTTCTCTGCTCTCTCCTCCATCAGTGAAAACCCTCGTCGCCTCCACGGATCGTGCGTTTTCCCGTGAAAATGGCCGCGCAGGAGGTGACCGCGCAGCCGGGCGACACTCTGGCGACGCTAAAAACAGAATCTGATTCTCTGAAGAGCAAACTAGAGGATGAAAGAGCCAAACTGCACGACGTCGAGCGTAAGAGCGCAAATAATATGATTACTGTACCGTACTGTAGATGTGTGTTTAATGACAACATATGTCTGGATAATTCGCTTTACTCGCTGATAAATACACAGACTGATCCGGGTTCAGTTTATGCTGGTACCCAGGGAGCGGTTTATTTTCCGTTTTGCATCACGATGTTATTTTCAGATTTGTGGTTAACTGCATTACGCACTTTATATCTCATACTTAGTTTGATATATTTATTTCGTTATTTTTATCATGTATAATAGAAATAAAATGTCGGTTTTTCGAGCAGTACATCAAGTGGCGGAGAAATTGGATGCTTTGGGTCAGTTTGTCATGAAGACGAGACGAACCCTGAAAGGCCACGGGAATAAAGTGCTGTGTATGGACTGGTGTAAAGACAAGAGGAGGATCGTCAGCTCATCTCAGGTCTGTCTGTAAACCCAAACTGGGTATTAAAGAGTTGCCCGAAGGAATACATTTGGAGCAACGATGCCCGCTTTATGAACGAATTATTCGGTTCTTGAATCAGTCTGAACGATTCCCACTCACTGAACTCACGCTTAAAGCAATAGTTCACCCCCAAATATGAAAATTTTCATAATTTACTGACTCTCATGACATGAATAATTTATGTTCAAATCCCTTATATGGGTCTTAACATGGTAAAGCTGCAAATAGCACATCCATCAATACATAACAAGTGATTCAAATGACTCCAGATGGTTAATATATGTCTTCTGAAGTGAAACAACGTTTGTGAGAGAAAATTGTTATTTTAAGCTTATTTATCCAAATTCACCATGCTAATATTTTGCATAGAAACAGATTAGCATGGTAAAAAATAAGTTGGCAGCACATCAGTAACATCAAATCTGATTGATCCTCGTGACAATAGGGCTTGGGCGTCGTGACGTCATTACTTGTCGTGGCGGCCATGTTGGTTGCCTCCTTTACTGCTGCGCTCCATGCTGCGCTCTGTTTGTAGACATACTTTCTCTCAATCGTGTGTCTTAATTTGTCGTTATTTTTTCAACCATGGTAAACCGTTGCAGTATTAATAATAAAGTAACACATTAAAAGTAATTTACATTAAAAATGACAGATAAGAACAAAACTTCATTATGTTTTATTCAATATCAGAAACCAAACATTAACCTCAACCCCTCAGTAATGTGTATACATGACATATAAATGACATTTATATATACGACAGTGAAGTATAACATCTGAATATTAATTTATATAGCTTAAGTCAACATTGAACATAAGGGAAATGTCCCGGTTTACTCGCCCAAAATACGGGAACATTTCAACATTCATCTTTCTGTTGCTATCCCTCTGCTGACAGCAAAAACTGCTGCATTAACTAAGCTACTTGTGAAGCTAGGTCATACGTGACTTTGCTTACAGATTGGCGTGAAATCGTGCTCTTACAACAACCACGCTGTTATCTTAAATGACTATTTTTTTCATATGGATCCCAACCGTTAATAGTTCCGATTTTGTCCACATACCGGTCCCTGCTTCCCTGTTTAACGTATCCCAGTAAATTACACATACTTTTCCGGATTTTAACATCTTTTTTCTTTCTTTTAATTCTCCCAACTCTGCCGCTTCTCCTCGTTCAACTTGCTGTATGATTACATTCGCGAGGCCACCAACATGGCCGCCACGTCCCAGAATGCAACGCGGCGCCCAAGCCCTATTTGACAACTGATCATGAGAGATTCATCAGCACCATATAAGAAGAAAACATGATAAGATTTTATTATAAAACTGTTTTCCCTTTAAGTTTTATTCATATGTCATCCTGTCATTTCTCTTCATGCAATGTGTTTTTAGATGCAAACTTATTATTTTGTTAAATATTTTAATATATCTATCCTGTATTTTAGGACGGAAAGGTGATTGTATGGGATGCATTTACGACTAATAAGGTAAAAAAAGTGAAAGATCATATGGTTTATGTATCTTTAAAGGAAACCGCTTTTTCATATTTTACTATTACCTCAACTTAAATATTAATACATATCTATCTTTTCTCAATGTGTACACATTATCTTTGTACAGTGCGTCGTGAATGTGTTAGCATTTAGCCTAGCCCCATTCATTCCTTAGGATCCAAACAGGAATTAATTTAGAAGCCACCAAACACTTCCATGTTTTCCCTATTTAAATACTGTTACATGAGTAGTTACACAAGTAAGAATGGTAGCACAAAATAAAACGTGTTAATTTTTTTAAGCAGATAAAAAATGAGAACTAAGTGCTCTTCCACAATACAATATAGTTTTCATTTTTATCCGCTTAAAAATCACCACGATTTATTTTGTGCCACCATACTTACTTGTTGTGTAACTATTCATGTAAAAGTCTTTAAATAGGGAAAACATGGAAGTGTTTGGTGGCTTCTAAATTAATCCCTGTTTGGATCCTAAGTAATGAATGGGGCTAGGCTAAATGCTAACACATTCATGACGTACTATACAAAGATTAAGTGCACGCATTGAAAAAAGATAGGTATGTATTAATTCGTCTAAGTTGAGGTAAGAACATAGTAAAATATTGAAAAACGGTGGTGTTTTCCTTTAATGCATATGTGTATATATTAATCGCATACAAAATAAAAGTGATTTTTTTGCACTGTGTGTAATTATTATGTATATTTAAACAAATATATATATATATATATATATATATATATATATATATATATATATATATATATATATTTTTTTTTTTTTATTTATATATAAAATATACAATATTAAAAATTATAAATAATTATAAATAAATTATAACAAATTACACACAGCAAACACTCATATATTATGCAGAAAAGCACTTTTGATTAATCTTTGCCCAGCTATTATATATTATATATATTATTACACATTATTATACACTATATATACATATACATATATATTGTTGTCTTTAATAAAAAAAATGTAATGCTCCGTTCCCACTGGGTGTTTTAAATGTATTTATAGGAACATGCAGTGACGATGCCCTGTACGTGGGTCATGGCCTGCGCTTATGCCCCGTCTGGTTGTGCAGTTGCTTGCGGGTGAGAATCTCAGCCATTTGGGTCTTCACAAGACTAGTTTGTGGCCTAGTTAGACTTGAAGTGAATACTTTCACGATGTTACATTATTGCAGTTTAACATGCAAAGTCAATAGTTTTTTTTAAATGATCTTTTGTCTTTCTCAGTGGTTTGGATAACAAGTGCTCCGTTTATCCTCTATCCCTGGACAAGAACGAGAACCTCGCAGCCAAGAAGAAATCAGTGGCCATGCACACCAACTATCTGTCTGCGTGCTGTTTTACTAACTCTGATATGCAGGTGCGGCTCATCAAAAAATAATAAAGAAAAATGTCTAAATTTGTAATATTGTGATCCAGCATCTCTTCAAATGTCTTGCATCATTTGATATTGCATTGTCGGGCTATACTGAGGGTTTCCTGATTGTCTGGCATGTTTTTGTGTGCATAATAGATTTTGACCTCTAGTGGTGATGGCACGTGTGCATTGTGGGATGTTGAAAGCGGTCAGATGCTCCAGAGCTTTCATGGACATGCGGCTGATGTGCTGTGTCTGGACCTCGCCCCATCTGAGACAGGAAACACATTTGTTTCAGGGGTAAGAACTATAGTGCAGAAAAACTCAATTTTACACACACACACACTATATACAGTAGAACATGCATAAAATTATATAGGTCAGAGATTAGCATATATAGCCCAACATATACACTTAAAATTTAAAGGTGCAATGTGTAACTTTTACAAGGATCTCAAAATGCACGTAGAGGTTGTGTCTAGTTTTTTTAATTGTCTGGGAGCATTTTGTTAACACACCAGTATTTCACATACAACCACATTTGCACAATGGCGCTTGTTAACATGCCTGTGCAGTGACCTGTATTTATCCTCATGTCTTTCTAAGGGCTGTGACAAGAAGGCGTGCGTGTGGGACATGCGTACAGGACAATGTGTCCAGTCTTTCGAGAGCCATGAATCAGACATCAACAGCGTACGGTAAGTACAGTAAGCTTTTTTGCTTTTAAGGTGCTTATAAATATTTATAGTTTTAATAAATACAGTAAATGATATGTACAGTAAGTAAGCAGTGTTTACAGTACTGGGTCGATTCTCCATGCAGGTACTATCCAAGCGGAGACGCTTTTGCTTCAGGCTCAGATGACGCTACTGTGAGACTCTTTTGTTGCTTTTTTGATTAGTTTATTATGTCCTGTGTTGAAATTTTAACATAAATTTTACTTTTTCTTTATTTTATGTGCTAACAGTGTCGCTTGTATGACTTGAGAGCAGACAGAGAGGTGGCCATTTATTCTAAAGAGAGCATCATATTTGGAGCATCAAGTGTGGACTTCTCACTTAGTGGTATGCAAATTAGTCAATAACAGGTTGTATTTGTTAATGCATTAGCTAACATGCTCATTGTTAGTTCATGTTAGCGAATGCATTTACTAATGTTAATGAATGCATGAATACCTGGATTGCAGTATACAACAGTTGAATACTGTACAATGCAATGCATACGTAAACTTGAATTTTCATTTTTTGCATGCTGCATTACTCAGAAATTATATATGCATTCAGTGTACTATTATTTGAAATATTTGCATACTATTATATGTATACTTTTTACAATAAAAAGTTAGCATTATACAGTGAATGGCAATTCCTTTCAAAATGACCATAATTGACATTTTGAAGGAGTTATTATTAGGATATATGTAGTATTAGGATGATATTGTGTTAATTGTTTTCTATGTGTTGTAGGGAGGCTTTTGTTTGGTGGATACAATGACTACACCATCAACGTATGGGACGTTCTAAAGGGAACTCGAGTGTCCATCTTGTTTGGGCATGAGAACAGGGTCAGCACTCTCCGCGTCTCTCCAGACGGAACGGCCTTCTGCTCAGGATCATGGGATCATACATTACGGGTAAAAGACCAATATATAAATGTGTACTTGAAAATTTAAGTCAACATGAAATTAAATTGCTAATTTAATGTTAATCTTCATAAACTTTGACACTTGTTTATTGTTTATTTTTTGTCTATTCTTTCTCTAGGTCTGGGCCTAAATGAGAAACATCAGACTGGCTGTGTTTCGTCCGTTTATCATCAAATGGTTTAGTTTTTGTCAACGTCTCTGGAATCCAAAATATCCACAGACTGTAATAAAGTGTTGATTGCGGTAGTATACAGTATGTGGTACAGATGGACTGTAGTGCACATATACACACACAAACCTTCAAATCTAGTGAGCACAATCACCCAGTTCATCCATTGCTTGCTATTATGGGATGGTCTTGGATCTGATGTTGATTTGCGGTACGTTTGAAATCGCTTACTTCCTATTATATACAGTAGTAGGTGAAAATCAGTATGCAAGGAGTAGTATTCGGATAATTAACAAATTTAGAAGGTTCAGATGACCTGCTGCTTCCGGCTAGATTTTAAGTGTGCATTCATTGGACACTTTACTATCCCATGAGACCACGCGAGCTGAGTGAATAAAATAAAAATACTAGAAATCTATGATCCGGGTGACTCTTTAAGTGATTTAGCTACCAAGAAATGTATTCCTCGTACTTAACACATACGCAAATTATGGTTGTGGTTGTTGTGATTACATCATAGGTCAAAGGACATATGGGACACATGACAATAAAAACATGGCGGATGCAGTACTGTATGTTCAAAGTGTATTCATACTGCAACGTACTGTTTTAGTAAATCTTATTTAGTACGTACTCTCACATGATTTCGGACGCAGCTTTGGTCTCTGTTTCTATGGCAGCATTATTGCTCCACAGTGATGTACTAGTGAATATGAACGTATATAAACACATTTTATCTAATATAATACGTTATTTTGAACATTAATCTTAAAAAATACTGCCATTTTTTTGTTTTTTGTGGAATGGATATTCAGAATTATTTAAATTATTATTATTATTATTATTAAATTAAGTTGTATAGCTGATATCATATGTTATATGCAAACTAAAGTAAGCCAATTTAGTTATGCACTCTTGGTCATATTATTCTGACTGTCCTTCAGTTATTACAGCACTATTATTGTGCTTAATTACTGTAGCAAAGTGTATATAACATTATTTCATATATGTTGTCTTATCAGTACAGATATCTATACAGTACACTTAAATTGAATAAATGGATTTTAAAACATTGAATGCCCTTTTTTATATTAATCACTGTTTTGGGACGTTAACATTAAATGTTTGGAAAATAATTTTGTATTTAAAAAATACCTAGCATAGATTTGGAACAACATGAAAGTGAAAATTATGACAGAATTTTTCCTTGGACTTCAAACATTAAAACAAATAGGGAAAAGGTAAGCAAAAGACATTCCAGAACAAGAGTTGGGTCCATGCAAAAATTTAATAAAAAGATTTCAACGCGTTTTCTTTATATAATGCAAAACATACAATTGAAAATTTGTAGAGCTATTTCACAGATATTACCAGACAGGTAGCATCGATGACGTCAAGTCTCGCGAGAGCTGTTTGAAAGCAGACTCCTTTGCATGATTTCTTGAATCGCTCTCGCGGTGCTTTGATGTCATCCATTTGTCGGTTCCTGCGAAGTCGAACACACCTATTGACTTGCATATCCATAGTAGGTTAAAATACTATGCCCCGAAACTGTTTGGTAACAAACATTGCTCAAAATATGTTCCTTTATATTCAGCAGAACAAAAACAAATTATACAGGTTTAAAACAACTAGTGTAAATAAAACTCGCGGTAGAGACTTTTATTTTGAAAAGCAGAAGCGCACGGCTCTTCCTGTATGCGGTGAGTCAGGCTAGTCATGATGGTCTGTGTTTTCATTCTGTGTTTGTAGTGTAGTGTAGTGTTTATCTTTTACTGTAGTTTACTCATCTGTCTGATCATCTGTCATGAGTGATGTTGTGAAGAAAACTCTCACAGCTCTGCCGGCTTTATTTGACGCTCAAACCGGAGCCGCAAAAATCACCAACGGATTAAAACAACTTGTCAAGAGCATCACTGAACTGACATCTAAACATGTAAGTTCAAATGTGTAAATGTATGATATGTAATATTTATGTGTAATATAATCTATGAATAAAACAAGATCAGTCAATATACATTCCTGAAATGACATCGTTTTTAATATAAAATACATTTTGAAGAAAGCTTAAATAATGATAAAGCTAATAATGCTAGGTGATAGGTCAGGTACCCAATATGTACACACATATATAATTTTCATTTTATTATTATATTTTTATTTTATACTTATCGGTTTTCCATTTTTTTGATGGATGTATAATAAAATGCATTTTTTATAAAGCTGTATTTATTTTATCCTTGATATGTGTTGACAGGAAGAGGAGAACCTTATTAAACAGGAGCTGTCTGCCATTAAGGAGCAGGTGGCATCACCCAACACCAGTATGGTGAGTAATGGAGATATCAGTACTAGATGTCTCTCAGGAGCTGCGTGTTGACCTCAGTTTGTGTGATGTGTTTACAGAACCAGATGCGGGAGATCATGGTGAGAGCCATGTATTGTGAGATGCTGGGTTACGACGCCTCATTCACCTACATTCATGCCATCAAACTGGCCCAACAGGGTGGCGTCATGGAGAAGAGAGTGGGTACGATCACCTCTGCTCCTCAACGATAACAGCTGCGTCTCATTTCAAAGGCTGAATCCTCCAAAGGTCGCATTTGCCAGCCACAAACGTCATCAAGGTTTTTATTTCAGAGAAGCTGGCGTTATATTTCAAAGTAAGAATAAAACTACAGTGATTATGTCTCATAAAGAATTCATGTTTATTTTATAGTGTTTTTCTAAAATTCGAGAACCTTGATGACGTATGACCCGATAAATGTGACCTTTGAAAGACGCAGCCTTCGAAATGAGACGCAGCTAGTGTGTACAGAGTTAATAATAATAATAAGAAATTACCATTTACTCGGATTGTCTATTCAGATTATCTACGATTGTCCATATGAAAACAATTTTACATTAAAATTTTGTCTAAGACTTTTATAGGAATCAAAATGTAAGGCAAAACATAAAAACACTGTTTTTTGTCACTAGAACCCACAAAAATTAAGTAAAATACACAGAAAATGCTTTTGGGATTTGTCTGGGATTTTTGGTTCATTCACACTGCCAATGATTTTCCGGAATCTGTGCGTGCATTCACACACATGCCATAAAGATCCCGTAAAGACACATGACGTATTTAAAGTCCTGAACTTGGAAGTTTTTTTCCACAGCGTCTGAAGTTTGCTAATTATCCGTAATTTCTCTCTCACGAAACCACAAGCATGCATTTTTGTTTATGACAGTATCATAAGGAGCGCGTGATGCGCTGTTCTGTCATGCTGGTGAATGATCTCTGATTGTAAGGAGCTCCCTAATCTCTGCTACAATCCAGTTTGCGGACATTTCTCGTCGTGAATGTTGATCTGGGATTTAAATCCTTGTGTCAAAGAGCTGAACAATAACTTCTTGTTGCGATTACACGTGCATTTTTTTCCCTTGGTTTTGTATGGCACCATATTTTTTTTATTAGATATTGAACATAACATACAACATATATTTTTAACAAGACATCCAAAAAGATAACATATTTAAGAAATTGTATTTATTTCGAGCCCCAAAGGCAGTGCTTCTCAATTATTTTCTGTCACGCCCCCCCTAGGAAGAAGTAAACATTTCGCGCCCCCCCAACTCTCTGCCGCGACTGTAAATAGTATAATTTGTCTATAAAATTACACATCTGCAAAACTTTGTATCCTTATTAACATTAAAGAAAACACAAAAAAAGAAAAATCAATCAACTTACAACAAAGAATAACTTTATTAACATTGTTTTTTAGTCTGTAACAGTAAAGACTTAAAATGCATCAATTTGCCTGAAAAAAAAAATCTATCCTTATTTACAGTATATTTTTTGACCATTTGATACTGAAAAATTAAATTAAATATAATCAATAAATAATAATAAAAAACTCAAGCGGCTTATCAGCGTGTTTGGGGTGTAATGTCTTTAAGTGACGGTGCAAAAAAAAATCACTTCCTGAAAAAGTATTTTCCCTGGGGTCTCGCGCGCCCCCCCCCTGGTGTCGCTTCGAGCCCCCCCTGGGGGTCCCGCCCCACTATTTGAGAAGCACTGCCCTAAGGTGACATTGGAGTAAAAAAAATCTAAAGTTTAGTTTGCGTGCGCACATGAAACTTTCGCGCGCGCACGTGAAAGCGAAACTTCCGCGCGCGCACGTGAAAGCGAAACTTCCGCGCGCGCACGTGAAAGCGAAACTTCCGCGCGCGCACGTGAAAGCGAAACTTCCGCGCGCGCACGTGAAAGCGAAACTTCCGCGCGCGCACGTGAAAGCGAAACTTCCGCGCGCGCACGTGAAAGCGAAACTTCCGCGCGCGCACGTGAAAGCGAACATTATTTAATTTTTGCTCCATGTCCCCTTAGGGGCTCCATAGATTTACATTACACAAAGAAATTTTATTAAAATAAATTTAAAAATTAAATATAGACAAATAATGTATTTTTTAAAAACTAAATAAAAGGAGAGACAGCATAAATCAGTTCAAATTTAAATTAACTTCAATTTTTTGGCGTATAAAAATGTATCTCTTCATTTTTGTTATCAATACATTGGAGAGACTCAATATATAAATGAAAATCAATCATAAAAACCTTCAAACAGGGGCGATGACACGCGCATCCTCACTACGGCATGCCCCTTACGGCATTGTTTCCTCTTGTTCACACAGAATGCTTTCTGTGAATGTTAGGCAGTGTTACTAGGTCGTCTTAACGGGAGCGATCCCAGATCATTTACGGGACGCGTTTGTGTTCTCACAGAAGCCTCTCTGCCAATTTTATGGACATTTTCTGGGACCAAAGTGCTGTGTGAATGGGGTTTATTAGTGTTTAACAGGGGTTTGATAAAAAACTGATTTTTGAATGTATATGATTATATCCTACATTGATTTTTATGTGTATTTCATATCCTATATTTATTTTATGACTTACAGGTTACCTTGCAGTTTCTCTCTTCCTTAGTGAGGGCCATGAATTATTGCTGCTGCTTGTAAACACAGTATTAAAGGTGTGTTTGTTTATATATTACACCCTAAACATTTTGATCTAATATTAACATGTTAGTTTAATTATTTTTCCTTATATATTATAGGATCTTCAGAGCACGAACCTCATTGAAGTGTGCATGGCGTTGACTGTCGTAGCTCAGGTGTTGCCAAAAGACATGATACCTGCTGTGCTTCCTTTAGTGGAGGAGAAGCTGTCGCATTCAAAGTAAACCAGCCACATTCATTCCATTAATACTTTACAATACTTGAAGATATCCAAATGCCAAATAAATAACTTCATGTTTAAGGGAAATCATTCGGAGGAAAGCTGTCTTGGCGTTGTATAAGTTCTACCTTATTGCTCCGAATCAAGTTCAACACATTCACGGCCAGTTCCGGAAGGCGCTGTGTGACAAAGACCCCGGGGTCATGACATCATCTTTACACATTTACCAACAGCTAATCAGGGTAAGTGGTGTTGCATTGGTAATGTGGTTTATTATGTACATCAAACATGATCTGATTGGCTTTTATGTGCCTATTTGTGTGATCAGGAGAATCCAGACGGCTATAAGGACCTGACGGTCAGTTTTGTGACCATCCTGAAGCAGGTTGTGGGGGGGAAGCTCCCGATGGATTTTAACTATCATAATGTTCCTGCACCTTGGCTACAGATCCAGCTGCTAAGAATCTTATCACTGCTTGGGAGAGACGACCAGAGGTACTGATGGACAGATTCGAACTTTATAAATCCACCAAGTCTCACAAGTAAAGTGATTGACTTTTGCAATTCTTTTTACTTGTTTAAGTGATTTATTCTGTTCAACATTTTGGGAATTTTTTTCCATATTTCACTCACCTTCAAGCCTTATATCAGCTAAACCCAGTTGAAGTTACATTAAATAATATTATGGGTCTTTTCAGCTTTATAAGGGCATTGGATTGCGCCAAAAGTGCAAAAACAAATCCATACAGTTATTAAATGTTTGAAACAAAAATCAGGATTCCCACGGGTCCTTGAAATCCTTGAAAGGTTATGATTCTGTGGAAAAAATTCAAGTCCCTGGAAAGTTTTTGAAAATATACATACGTAGATACAGGTCATTGCAAGTGCTTGAATCTATTTTATGCAAGAAGTTTTCTGGAAAAAAAATCCATATTATTCCCTGTGTAGTGTCGGATAATATCATTAAAAATTCTAGACTTTTTAAGCACACGTGCTAAACTGGTCACTTTAAATGCTTATATCTTCTATATATGGGTGATTCTCACGAAACCATTGAAACACCACGGCACTAATGATTTTAGCTTTAAAATGTGTAATATAGTAACATTAAAAAGCATCAGAATTAACACAATACTGTGTTCTACCTTGCACAATGTGTGATTTCAACATAAGAATTTATAATTGGAAATTTTATCTCATTTTCTGCTGAAATTCTCATTACCGCAATGTGTCCGGCTGTGTTTGAACATGCGTTATGTTGTAATTTAATCAAATTAACACAAAAATATTAAGAAAAAAAAATAAATGGATGTTTTGCTAGACTACTTTAGATGACAGAAAAAATATTTACTGAATATTCATGTATAATAATAATAATGAAGAAAAATTCTCATGATGTTCTCATCCTCCGCAACACTTTTTGAGAACAGTTTAAGCACACATACAGAATTTTAATAAAGTTTGATTTTAAGTGACCAAGCACATGGACCAGTTACTTCAAGATGGCTACCAGGTAAGATCATTTTTTTACAGTTAATTTGAAATATTGTCTTGTCAGAATGCTTACACGACATTTTGATTATCATTACCGCAACAGATGCTTATTAAATGTTAATTTAATTAATAGAAGCATAATACTTTGATTTTAAATGCATGTGCAGAATCTCCAAATTATGTTCTTTCAGGTTTGTCATGTCATTTTGAAAATATGTCAGTGTTGATGTTTTCTGACTGTTGCGGTAATGAGATTTTTTAGGACTAATTTTTTAAATTATGTTACAAAAAGTGTTAAATGATAAGTAAAAGTTTTTAAATTAATGTTCCCATTTACTCCAGACTTTGTTTTTCAATGTCTGGTGGGAAAAAAGTAAATTTAAGCAATTTTTACATTTTCATGCTTGACATGTTTAAAACCAAGTTTTCGTGAGAATCACCCATATGCGAATGTTGATTCATACCAAAATGCTTTTTTGCATAGTTGTGTTTGACACATGAAAACATCTCGGGTTACGTATGTAACTGTTGTTCCCTGAGAAGGGAACGAGACGCTGCGTCTCCCTTGCCATACTTCTTGCGTCCCTGTAACGGCATCTTTGGCAATATTTTAGATAAGGATTTACTTCCTGGCTCCCGCGTCACCCTGTCTTTGTCGTTAAGCCTCACCATTGGTTGAATTTGATAAACACATTCAGACGCACCTACCCTTGGAGGCGTCCCCAAAGTGTCACCGCAGTGACGCAGCGCGAGTTCCCTTGAAAGGGAACTGTAACAATGTATCTTTAAAGGTAACACGATGTTACTATGCTCTCACTTGAAATGTGTCCCCACATTTAGTCCTTGAATTTGAGGGTATTGGACCTGGAAAGTTCTTGAAATGTCCTTGAATTTGAAGTTAACTAAAACCCATTGCTTCGCCTCTGAAGATGTTTAATAACTGTGTGGATTATTTTTTGAAATGGGGCACTATCCAGTGCCATTATAAAACTTAAAAGAGCCGGGATGTTATTGAATATAATTTAGACTGTGTTTGGCTAAAAGAGGAAAGTCATATGCACCTAGCATGGCTTGAGGATGAGTATAATATGGGCAAATTTTCGTTTTGGGTGAACTTGTCCTTTAAATGGTGCTTACTTTTTTTTTATCTTCAGCACCAGTGATCTGATGTATGACGTTTTAGACGAGTCTCTACGCAGAGCCGAAATGAACCACAACATCACTTACGGTGAGTCTGTATTTGGATTTTTCTATTGACCTGAATGTTCAATGAATTTTAACACGCAATGTTTTTATTTTAGCGATTCTGTACGAGTGTGTGAAGACCACCTACACCATATGCCCCAAAGCAGACCTGTTAGAAAAAGCTGCCCGGTGCATTGGAAATTTTGTCCTTTCTCCAAAGATCAACCTTAAATATCTGGGTAAAACCACTGCTTCTGGTTGTAGCAACTGTGGTAAGAATTATTCAGTTATAATACTCATAAAGGCAGTCGATTTGCATGTTTTGCAGGTTTAAAAGCTTTGACGTATGTCGTCCAGCACGATGCCAAACTGGCCCTCCAACACCAGATGACCATTATAGAGTGTCTGGATCACTCAGATTACACTATTAAAAGAGAGGTAGGGCCAAAACATAATCCATGCAAGTATACAAACACAGCTCGTGCCTTTCTTTATCGTTCTTCTGTCCCTCTCAGACCCTGGAGCTGCTGTTCAGGATCACAAACGCTCAGAATGTGACGGTGATCGTTGAGAAGATGCTTGACTTCCTGCGTGTCTGTAATGATGACCACACCATCATCCATCTGGTTGGGAAAGTTGCAGAGCTAGCTGAAAAATATCCTTAAAAATTTGTGAATAAACTTTGGCGTAACGTTGGCCTGTGTGTCAGTCATACAGAGATGTGGGAAATGGGGATGCATAACGATTAATCGTGATTAATCTATAGCGAAATAAAAGTTTTTGTTTACATCATATGTGTGTGTTAACTGTGTATAATAATTATGTATATATAAATATGCACACGTGCATGTATAATTTTAATAAAAAAATATATATTTATATATAAAATATCTATATTTATATATATATATAATATAAATTATACATAAATATACAAATTTATTTACACATGTAAACATTTCTTATATATATACATGCATGTGTGTGCATTTATCTGTACAAAGTTGTCATACACAATTCACACACACATATATGATGTAAACAAAAACTTTTATTCTGCTATAGATTAATCGCGATTAATCGTTATGCAACTCTAGTGGGAAATATGTGTTTTAATCCAGCATGTGTGCATCTCCACATTAAATCCCATCCTCTTTGTAGTGTCTGACAAATGACTGTCAGGCATAGTCACCAATATCCCATCAGATCTGTTTAAAGGTGCAATTTGGGACTTTTAGCGGCATATATTTGGTTTGGTTTGTTTACACCAGACGTCATTGAAACGTTAAGCGCGAGTGATTTATATTTTGAGTCAATGCAAAGACGCATTAGACATGCGACACAATTTGCAGGAGTGAGGCATCGTAAATGATGCAATTTGCGCAAATTGAGCGATTCAAGCGTTTTGAACTTTGCTGGATATTCGCACCGTTTTAACCAATCAGGAGTTTGCTCTAGTAATAACGTGATGACGAAGTAGTGAGGTATCCTGAGGTGCAATTTGTGTGAATGAGGCATCATAAATGATGCGCTTTGCGCAAATTGAGTGTTTTGGGCGTTTTGAACTTTGCCGGGTATTCGCGCCGTGTTAACCAATCAGGAGCTTGCTCTAGTAATAACGTGATGACGAAGTAGTGAGGTACCCTGCTGTGCTATTTGTGGGAATGAGGCATCGCAAATGATGCGATTCGCGCAAATTGAGTGTTTTGGGCGTTTTGAACTTTGCCGGATATTCGCGCCGTGTTCACCAATCAGTAGCTTGCTCTAGTGATAACGTGATGACGACATAGTGAGCTGAGGCAGAAATAAGAGACAACAATGGAGGACAAAATCAACGTCGCTGTATGTGGACACTCAGAGCTGTACAACACATCTTCATACTTTTATAGAAACAGGAATGAAAAGGATCCTTCTTGGAAGAGAGTGAGGAGGTCGGACAATCTGGTAAGTAATTAAAAATGCTTTATAAAACAGCTGTTCTGGTTCTTCATTCTGATTGGTTGAAACGCATTGTAAGCGGTGATAAAATACCCCGGTAAAAATACCACTACTTTTTCAAAAATGCCGTTTATCATGTTTTGGAACCAAACTCTTCATATATATATATATATATCCAATCAGCAGTAAGGGGCGTGTCTACTAACCGACACCATTGCCTGGGTTGCGTACGTGTGGGGCGGGTCTATCAAAAGAAGGTCCAGATTCTATTGGGGTAGGGGCGTGTTTGTTTAGGTGATTTTAAATATCAACATTGGCTTTTAGAGATCATGCACCCCACCTTTAACTCAAAATGTGTAAGTGTCCAACTACGTGTGAATAGCGTGATTTATTCGCTTCATATGCGTCTGGTGTGAACGCACAGTAAGGCTGTGACAACCAAGGCTCAGCCCACATCTCACCCCTCCCTTTCGAAACGCATAGAGAAGCTACGGTAGCAGGGGCAAAAACGTTATCATCTGAGAAAACGTAGCGACAAAATGTGCTTTATAGAGCAGTTTGTCCGTTTATGGCTATTGTAGAAACATAATGGTGCAAAATAGCGATTTCCACAGTGTATGTAGCTCATTCTAAGGTAATAAAAACAATACACTTCATAATGTAAGATCTTTATACACCACTGATAATGTCAAGAGATCCTTCTGGAAGTCGCACATTGCACCTTTAACTGCATATTTTGATTATAAAAGTCTTATTTTCCTATAATTGCCTCGTACATTCGCACCAGATAACTCGTGGTTCATACAGACGATGAATGATGTTTTTTCTATCGGAGGAGATCTTTCGCAAAAGGACATCATGAATAACTTCCTACGACTGATGGCAGAGGGTAAACGGCAAAAACACGCAAGTGATAATGAAACCATGTGCTGTAACTTATGAGTGCATTGACTTTTTTGCTGTGTTTGTGTCAGGATCAGACTGTAAAGAGGAAGATGAGCAGTTACGGCTATATGCGGTCGACTCCTATCTGTCCGTCCTAAAGGAAAACTCTTCTCACCTGCCACAAAACTTTCTGCAGGTCATGAGCTGGGTGTGTAGCACATTCTGCACTTTTACAAACATAGAAACCTCACAGCGGAGGTGAAATAAATAAATGCTGTTGGTGATATCGGTCTGTTTGCACGCTCAGGTTCTCGGGGAATATTCTCACCTCCAGGAGTCTTTGGATCAGCGTGAGGTCGTCCATCTTTTGATGAAACTGCTGGATCAGAAAAGCGTCACCTGTGAGACGCGCGTCTGGGTTCTGTCCGCTCTGACCAAGCTCTCTAAAGACCAGACGGACTTGATTCTGGACCTGGCTGAAAGTCTTTCATCTTCTCAGGACACAGTGCTTCGCCAGCAGGCCCAGGAGCTATGTCACCTCAGCCAGGACTCTGAACTCCATGGGTGGGTTCTTCCTCGTGGGGCACCTTGGGACAGCGTAGAGGTAACACAAACATTTGTTCAGATAATGTCATATAAGTTGTTATTATTAGGGTTATTATTAAAAAAGCAACTTGGACCTCCAAAATGTCTTTGATTTAAAGGGATAGTTCGGCCAAAAACGATATTAAACCCATGATTTACTCACCCCCAAGCTGTCCGAGTTGCATATGTCCATCGTTTTTCAGACAAACACATTTTCGGATATTTTAGAAAATATTTTAGATATTTCTGTTCATTAAATGTAATGTTACGGGGTCCAGCCATAGTCCACGACCTTCAAGTCCAAAAAAGTGCGTCCATCCTTCACAAATTAAATCCAAACGGCTCCAGGATGATAAACAAAGGTCTTCTGTGGGTAATCCGTGCGGTGTTGTTGTAGAAATATCCATATTTAAAATGTTATTAACTTTATAAACTAGCTTCCGGTAGCGCCGCCATCTTAGACTCAGGAGAGAGGATTAGCGTAGTGTACGCACTTTTCTTAGTGACGTATGACAAATTCGGAGGGCGGGGGCACAGAGCAGCAGCAGAGAAACTCTGTACGCTGCGTAAGCTCTCATCCTGAATGCGCATCACTCCAAAATGGCGGCGCTACCGGAAGCTAGTTTATAAAGTTAATAACATTTTAAATATGGATATTTCTACAACAACACCGCACGGATTACCCACAGAAGACCTTTGTTTATCATCCTGGAGCCGTTTGGATTTAATTTGTGAAGGATGGACGCACTTTTTTGGACTTGAAGGTCGTGGACTATTGCTGGACCCCGCAACATTACATTTAATGAACAGAAATATCTAAAATATTTTCTAAAATATCCGAAAATGTGTTTGTCTGAAAAACGATGGACATATGCAACTCGGACAGCTTGGGGGTGAGTAAATCATGGGTTTAATATCGTTTTTGGCCGAACTATCCCTTTAAATATAATAATATGCTTTGTTTTGTCCAATTTTTTGCATCTTATGGAACAGGTGGACTCCTCTCTGTCGTTTTTGGATGGCTTTGTGTCCGAGGCTTTGGCTGCAGGTGCTGCACCATACAAACCCCCTCATCAGAGACAAGAGGAGCTTTGTGAGGAGAGAGGTACATCACTAAAACTTTCTTCAATACACATGTAGTACACTATACTGTAGTAGTGTTGTGTAACCTTTAGTCTACAGGATCAAGTCTTGACTGAATATTTGAGCTGATTGTGTTTCTGTGTGTTGTTTTCCGGTCAGCTTTGAATCTGGAGCCGTACGGCTTTAATCTTCCTGTGAGTTTATCATCATGTAGCATCACGGACAGACAGTCTCCCACACTCAGTTCAGGACTGTCGGGCAACAGCGCTGAGCAAAAGGCAGGGTGGGTATCACACATGTAGGTTTATTGCCTGTTTAAAGATTTTAAAGGTACAATAGCCATTAAAGGTGCAGTGTGTAATGTTTAGAAGGACCTCTTGACAGAAATACAAAATAATATACAAAACTATACTATCAGGGGTGTATAAAGACCTTTCATAATGAACCGTTATGTTTTTATTACCTTAGAATGAGACGTTTTTATCTACATACACAGAGGGTCCCCTTACGTGGAAGTCGCCATTTTGTGCCGTCATGTTTCTACAGAAGCACTTACAGTTGTGTTCAAAATTATTCAACCCCCAATGCTGTTAAGGGTTTTAGGGAATTTAGTGTACATTTGTAATTGTATTCAGAATGAAATCCTACAATGACTTCTTAAAGAACCATATGCAACTAAAATGACATCAATTGGTTTTGTAATATAGTAGTAAATGTTTCTTTTGTGAATTCTTCATTGACACAATTATTCAACCCCTTAAAGAACTACCACTCTGAAGAACAGAGGTTCATTGAAGTGTTTTCAATCAGGTATTGAAAACACCTGTGGATGTCAGGGAACAGCAATAAAGCCTAATAAGCACCAATTAGGCAGCTTTAAAATGACTGTGCTACTCAACTCCTTCTAAACATTTACTGGTGTGGTTACAAACATGGTGAAGTCAAAAGAATGGTCCAGGAAGACAAGAGAAGAGGTGATTAATCTTCACAGGAAGGGCAATGGCTATAAGAAGATTGCAAAGATGTTAAACATACCAAGAGACACCATAGGAAGCATCATTTGCAAATTCAAGGCAAAGGGCACTGTTGAAACGCTTCCTGGTCGTGGCAGAAAAAAGATGCTAACTGCGACTGCTGTGCGCTATCTGAAGCGTAGAGTGGAAAAAAGTCCCCGTGTGACTGCTGAGGAACTGAGAAAAGATTTGTCAGATGTGGGTACTGAAGTTTCTGCTCAGACAATACGGCGCACCCTGCGTACTGAAGGCCTCCATGCCAGAACTCCCAGGCGCACCCCCTTGCTGTCTCCAAAGAATAAGAAGAGTCGACTGCAGTATGCCAAAAGTCATGTGGACAAACCACAGAAGTTTTGGGATAGTGTTCTGTGGAAAATTAGAACTGTTTGGGCCCATGGATCAACGCTATGTTTGGAGGAGGAAAAACAAGGCCTATGAAGAAAAGAACACCTTGCCTACTGTGAAGCATGGTGGGGGGTCAATCATGCTTTGGGGCTGTTTTGCTTCTGCAGGTACAGGGAAACTTCAGCGTGTGCAAGGTACCATGAATTCTCTTCAGTACCAGGAGATATTGGATGACAACGTGTTGCAGTCCGTCACAAACCTGAGGCTTGGGAGACGTTGGACCTTTCAACAGGACAATGATCCCAAGCATACCTCCAAATCCACTAGAGCATGGTTGCAGAAAAAAGGCTGGAACATTTTGAAGTGGCCATCGCAGTCACCAGACTTAAATCCGATTGAGAACCTCTGGTGGGACTTAAAGAAAGCAGTTGCAGTGCGCAAGCCTAAGAATGTGACTGAACTGGAGGCTTTTGCCCATGATGAATGGGCGAAGATACCCGTAGATCGCTGCAAGACACTTGTGTCAAGCTATGCTTCACGTTTAAAAGCTGTTTTAACTGTAAAAGGATGTTGTACTAAGTACTAAGATTGAATGTCACTTGGGGGTTGAATAAAACTGAAAATGATGTGAGCACAGAAAAGACATTTGTGGTTATTTCATTATAAATGTTATGTTATATTTGTCTGACCTACACATGCCTCTTTGATGTAATTGTAAGCAGGATGACTGAATGATCAAAATCAATGTCAAACCAGCCAAAACAATCAATTTCAGTTGGGGTTGAATAATTTTGAACACAACTGTAACTGAAAACTTTTTTTACTAAGTTGTCTCCGTCTATTACATGTTTTTACCGTAGCTTCTTCTATGTGTTTCAAAAGCGAGGGGTGAGCAGTGGACTGAGCCGTTGCTTGCAATTCGAAACCTCACCACTGGATGCCGCAAAAATTTACACACGGCACCTTTAAAGGATTACTCCACTTTTAAGGTCCCGTTCTTTCTGTGTTTTTGAAGCTTTGATTGTATTTACAGTGCGCAATATAACATGTGTTTATGTATTACGTGTAAAAAAGCGGTATTTTTCACGCAATTTTTATAGCGCTGATTTCACTGTCCTAAAAACGGGTTGATGTCTTCCTTGTTCTATGAAGTCCCTCCTTCAGAAATACGTAACGAGTTCTGATTGTGTAGTTTGTTTAGTATGTTGTGATTCGACAGCAGCTTAGCTTGCCGTTAGCTTAGCTGCGACTGAAATATTCATGTGGGCGGAGTTTAGTCAAAAAACTGTTCTACTGACGTCATTAAAAAGCAGGAAGTAGAGGGCTGTAATCCAAACCGTCCGTTCGCTGTAGGCTTTGAAAGGCAAATTCTGTTAAAGAAAATATTTCGCCTGGCAGTGAACTTTGAGCTTCATCATTTTAAAGGTATTATTTATGCTATTATAGCAACATTACACACTAACTACGGTTTAAAAAATTTGATCACCCCCTGTCATCCAAGATGTTTATATCTTCTGCAGCCGAAAAGAAATTACGTTTTTTGAGGAAAACATTCCAGGATTTTTCTCCATATAGTGGACGTTAGTGGACCTTAACCGTTTGCATCTTCAATGCAGCTTCAAAGGACTCTAAACGATCACAACCAAGGCATAAGGGTGTTATCTAGCGTCATTTTCGGCAAATAAAGAAGTACTTTTAAACCACAACTTCTTGCCTTGCACTAGCCGTGTGAAACGCCAGCAAAACCTTACATATTATGTAATCACGTCGAAAGGTGATGCGTTACATATGTGAAACGCACATTTGCGGACCATTTAAAAAATAAACGGACAAAAATGTATTGTTATCATTCCACATACAACAACGTCGTAACGGTCTTCTTTCTCCACGCTTGTAAACACTGAAGCGGTAGTTTTGTATACGTCATGACTCATGCGTTACCTTTTCGATGTAACTACATAATACGTGAGGTCGTGCTGGTGCATCACACGGCTAGTGCAAGATGAAAAGTTGTGGTTTAAAAGTACTTTTTTTTGTGAAAATGACTATCGTTTTGCTAGATAAAACTGTTAAAAATTGTACCTATTATATAATATATTCTCTATAGAATCAGCTATGTCTGGCTCTCTCCCAAGGTTTTTTCCTCTCCTAGGACTTTTCTTCCACAGGGGTTTCTCCTAGGTTTTTTTTCAACCCCTGGGGAGTCTGCTAAAATTGACATAACTTAGCACCCTCTTACATAAGTTCAATTTTAACGTTTAAATCGTTAAAGTTTTACGATTTTTCTGTGTTTTTTCCTGCATCTATTAATGTAAACTGCTTTGAAACCATTAAACAATTGTGAAAAGCGTTATAAAAATAAAATTGACTTGAATTGAATAGATAAGACCCCCTTATGCCTCAGTTGTGATCGTTTAGAATCATTTGAAACTACATTGAAACTGTAAACTGTTAAGGTCTAATAAAGTCATAAAACATAAAGAAATGTTTTTTCTCAAAAAAATGTATTTCTTTTCGACAACAAAGAAAGACATAAACATCTTGAATGACATGGTGGTGAGTAAATAATACGATTTTTTTAATAGTATTTTATAAGTAGAATATTCCTTTAATAACAATAACCTGGACATGACGCTGACTTTAGAGACCAGAATGTCATTAGTGCAGACTCTTAAAATGCATTTTTATCAATTGTTAATGAAGTATTAAGATAGTTTTGCACTAATAAGGAAGTTAAGAGATTGCTTTTAGATATACATTCCAGGTCGCTAAAGACCCAAATATGTACTAATGATTGGTGAACATCCATGCATTTAAGGGGTTAAAGTCAGTTATCCAATCAGATAGAGTTGAAACTATCCAATTAATAAAAAATAAAGTTTTCCAGACTTTTTTATTTTAAGCAGTATTTTGTACAGTAAGGGTACTTTCTAGTTAACATTATACAGTGTATCAGAAGAGTTTCATTATCTTGTACTGGGTTGCCTCTATGAGTTTTTTTGTAGGGCTGTCAAAAGATTAATCGCGATTAATCGCATACAAAATAAAAGTTTGTTTTCGCATAATACATGTTAAAGGTCCTTAAATGCATACATACATGTGTGTGTATTTATATATTCAAAATAATTACACACAGTGCACACACATATATTATGCAAAAACAAACGTTTATTTTGTATGCAATTAATCGCAATTAATCTTTTGACAGCCCTAGTTTTTTGTATTTGAATGGTCTGGCTTGTTTTAGTTCCAGCACACTGATTCTCGAGGGGGTGAAGAGAGTTTGGGGAAAGGAGGGTTATCTTTCACAAAAAGATACAACTGGTGAGACAGCACAGGTGGAAGAACCTGCTACTGCAGTTCAGTCCTCCAAACAACAGGGGGCAGCAGAGAGATCAGAGCCACAGCCTGAACCTTCACAGCAAAACCAGGGCAAACAGCAGCTGGCTTCCTCTTTGTTTGTAGGTTTGGGAGACCAAAGCTCCACGTCTTTGGTAAAAAAACAATTTTATTATTTTCCAAAACACATTTTAACCACATTGAAATCCTGATCTAAAAACGGCATACTTAATTTTCTAAGCTGATATGTTGTTGTTTTCCACTCAGCTGGGAAAATCCGAAGCCCCGCCTTCTCGCTTTAAAAGAAAACCGCGGCCACATGCCTCATCATCATCATCGTCGGGCACCAGCGAGCGGTCTTCTGACTCCTCCCACTCCTTGCGCAGCACGGCCGACAGCTTTCTTTACGGGAACCTGCTGGAGGAGGAGCCAGCCACGACTATGTCCCATTTCAACCGCACCCACAAATCCGACAGTGATGTCACAAAGCATCATCATCATCACAACCAAGCCAATGGCCTGAACCAAAACAAAGATGCTGATGTTGCAACAAACAGATCCGTAAATACGTCTCAGATATTGGGCAGTGATATGGTTATAGTGCGACCCAACACGACCCAGAACAAATTTCCCACAGATTTAACCAAACTCTTACCTGGTGACGTAAAGGGGCTACCTCGATCTGATGTCATCAGCCTGACCTCTGACCCCAGCCTGTCTCTCTCCTCCTGTCGGGTGTTCAGAGATGAATCTTTGCTGCTTGTCATCTTTATTTCCAACTGCACGGATACTACAATCGCAAATGTTGCTGTACAACTGAACTGTGAGGAGTTAGAGGTGTGTAAACCTGTGTCTCATGTTTATAGTAACTCTTATATCTATCGAATAGGTGGCAATGTTAAAGCAACACTATGTAGTTTCCATATAAAAATGACTTACAGCTCCCCCATGTGGTTGAAAAGCGCAACAGTGCCTGGTATCAGACACTCTTCTGCAGGCAGGGGGAGGGGCGGGGCTGTGTGCTCTACCCTCCACCGCCACTTTCAGAGAGTGCTTGTAGCAGCTAGGAGGCTGCTCAGGTTGCAGCAACAGTACAATTTGTCCAGTTAAAAGTTGTTCTATCACTGAAATAATTTTAGAGACATTATTTAAAGGTAAAAAACTACATAGTGTTGCTTTAATGTATGACAATTAAATGGTATTGCACCAATAAAATGTGTGTGTTAACTCTTCTCATAGACGGCAAGTTTAAGAGGAAACGTAATGGCCTTTCTGGAAGGCGGTAGCGTGTCTGTGTGTCATTACGCTTTGGTGATGAACGACCCTCAAACAAATGTGTCCTTTACCGGCAACGTCTCGTACCAAACACAAGGACACACAAACACACTCCTGTTCTCCGGGACCCTGTCCACAGTCGACTTTATCAGGTACACCAAACATTTTACATTTAATCATTACGATCACATTGAGTTCAGTCTTTGACATGGCCTTACACAGTTAATATTAAAGATATATTTATAGATTATATTTTCACAGAATTATGTATAAAAATGACTTGAATTAATTATTTCTCAATGTCACACATGCAGACCGTTGGTTGTAACCACAGAGGAATATGGCAAACTGTGGCTGTCGTTGTCTCATGACGTCAAGCAAAATCTGAAACTGCTGACAGATGCTGATGACCCACTCAGATTGACCTTAAACGCTATCACAGACACACTACAGCTTCATGTTGTTGACATCATCGGTAAGCCGAATAGATGCTGATGTCATTTACAGGTGTAGATGGGTGATTCTCACGAAAACTTGGTTTTAAAAATGTCAAGCATGAAAATGTAAAAATTGCTTAAATTTACTTTTTTTCCCACCAGACATTGAAAAACAAAGTCTGGAGTAAATGGGAACATTAATTTAAAAACTTTTACTTATCATTTAACACTTTTTGTAACATACTTTAAAAAATTTGTCCTAAAAAATCTCATTACCGCAACAGTCAGAAAACATCAACACTGACATATTTTCAAAATGACATGACAAACCTGAAAGAACATAATTTGGAGATTCTACACATGCATTAAAAAATCAAAGTATTATGCTTCTATTAATTAAATTAACATTTAATAAGCATCTGTTGCGGTAATAATAACAAAATGTCGTGTACGCATTCTGACAAGACAATATTTCAAATTAACTGTAAAAAATGATCTTACCTGGTAGCCATCTTGAAGTAACTGGTCCATGTGCTTGGTCACTCAAAATCAAACTTTATTAAAATTCTGTATGTGTGCTTAAACTGTTCTCAAAAAGTGTTGCGGAGGATGAGAACATCAGGCATGGACACATCATTTTCCTAATTTTTCTTCATTATTATTATACATGAATATTCAGTAAATATTTTTTCTGTCATCTGAAGTAGTCTAGCAAAACATCCATTTATTTTTTTTCTTAATATTTTTGTGTTAATTTGATTAAATTACAACATAACGCATGTTCAAACACAGCCGGACACATTGCGGTAATGAGAATTTCAGCAGAAAATGAGATAAAATTTACAATTATAAATTCTTATGTTGAAATCACACATTTTGCAAGGTAGAACACAGTATTGTGTTAATTCTGATGCTTTTTATTGTTACTATATTACACATTTTAAAGCTAAAATCATTTGTGCCGTGGTTTTTCAATGGTTTCGTGAGAATCACCCAGATGTGCAGTACCATAGTATGCTGAAGTAACTACGCTGTATAAAGTCACAATGAAATAGAAATTAAAAACTTAAATGTTTTTTAATATGTTATATTTTTTTACAAATGACTTAGGCTATTTGTGAGCTGATTTTTTTTTTAATTCATCTGTCCACATAATCTTTAATAAAAAATGCGAATGTCCTTCCCGCCTCGAAACGATCTCTCTTTACTTCCGGTCACGGGGTATGGAGGGAGTGCAGTGCCCGGGAAAAGTTTGCAGCGATTAGTGATTTATTGTGGCGTGCATAATGGCTCATCCAATCAGTTTTACAATGAATATTTCATGTTCAAATAAGTGAAGTTGCTCATATATTATTATTATTATATTATACTTTCAGGGTCTGAGGGAATTGTAGCCTGTCGTCTGCTCAGTGGCGCCCCCTGTCTGCTGCACTGCAGAGTCAATGGTGCAGCTCTGGCCGTGTGGCTGCGATCTCCTCTGCCTGCTCTACCTGACTGCATCCTCTATCACTGCCAGAAATCACTAGCAGAACATTAAAGTTACACACCTGACTGAAATACACATGACCTCCAGGATCTTAAACCTTCTTTCCCAAATGTGAATGTTTTTAGAGGTCTTGGCTGTGATTGATCATGCAGTGAAACTCTGCCCAATCATTCTAATAATATATTTTTTTATAATTGAGCTGCATTGTGCCACTCTTCCATATAGTAAAAAGTATTTATTGATTTTAAAAATTTCAGCCTGTTGTTTTCTGTTCTAATCACCGATGTCCAAGGTTGGATTGGATGGTATGGAAGCCCATTTCCGCCACATACGAAAAGAAAAAAATTATGCTCTGGTAAATCATAATTATGAGAAAACTTTAAAAGTAATAATTATGAGATAAAAAGTCTAAATTATGACTTTAAAAGTTGAAATTCTGGGTATAAAGTCATAATTATGACCTTATGGGGTGGTTTCCTGGACAGTGCTTATTCCATATTAAAATGCATGTTTGAGCTGCCTTGTTTAAGAACACTTTGCATTGACATATATTTTCATATATAAGTGCAGTTGTTTTGTCTCAAGTTTGCTTGTTAAAACTATTTAAATGTCCTTATATAACTAAGGCCTAGTCCTGGATTAATCTAATTCCTGTCTTGGAAACTAACCCTAAAAGTCATAATTATGAAAAGTCAAACTTTAAAAGTAATAATTTCAACTTTTATATTTCATAATTAAAACTTTTATCTCATAATTATGATTTGCCAGTGCATGATTTATTTTTTATGTGGCGGAAATGGGCTTCCATACATTCGCCTGTGTTTATTCAATGTTGAGAAAAATGAAAGTGCTTATCTTAGCAATTTTTGTTTTATTGACTGTAATTACTGTTCCAGTTTGTTGAGCCTTTATATAGCAAAGAACCACATTGTGACCCTGTCTTTGAAATCCAGGTTTAAGTTTCATTATCTAATGATGAGATGAGGAGCATCAAAGTTTGATTTCAATCATTGTTTTCAATCTTTGATCTGACATCATCTAACCCAGTCAATATTAAAGATGTCAAGGTTATATTTTTACACAATAGTCTTCACATTATTCAGGATGATTTTATGTAGAAACAGTAAATTATAAAAATAACTTTAGCTGACAGAGTCACATTTTAGTCCATTACCGTCTATAGATGGTTTCAGCAGTAACAACATAAACAAACAGCTTTCGAGTAACACGCGTAAACTCTGCCAAGAATAAATAACAACAAAGTCGTTTTAAAGTAGTTTGTTTATATAACAAGCAAAATAAACAACACGTAGATTACCTAGGAAACCAAAACATTTGTTATTTTCGAAGAGGTATTTGTTCAAGAGTTCAGTTTAGCAACTAGTCAGACCATTGAACAAACAGAAACCTGTTTTTCATCCTAATCCGACCCCCAAACCTAACCCGAAACCCAACATTTGATGGGATGTAGGCTGTAGCTGTATCCTATCTAGCCGGAACCTTTCTTACATGCTCTTGATCCTATTGTGTACAATTTAATAATGCAGGTTCCACCTCTGAAATTACTTCCATTTTCCACTGTTGTCACCAAGCACTTTAATTTTTTAGCCCCTTCCTCTCCAAGCACATACCACTTACCAAACCTTAAACCATTCCTGTAGATAAAATCAATGTCCAATCCTACATATTTATCTTACTGAATATCCTATTACGTTATTACACAAGTGTGCCATTTGGAGACAAACTAATGTAAACAGTAAGCGCAATGTAATACGGTACGTAATCGTACTTTCATGTGCTGTAGAGATCAGTGTTGTAATATCATTTTAGTACTTTAGTGAGTGAATACATTTCTATTGTCAGCCTAAAACACACATTTACTTCTAATATTTGGATTTATAGCTGGAACAAAATGCTAACCCTGCATCCCAATCTGCCTATTATCCATTTTAAGTAATATTCAAATAATAAAGTAGTATGTCGTAATTGTAGTATGTTAAAATGAGTACCTGGATGGTTTTCTCCTTTAAAGTGCAAATAAGAATCCATGTACACATTAACGGTCGATATTACCCAAAAAACTCATCGCAAGTTCGAACAAAAACAGTACATACTATAAAGGCATAGTATAAGTACTGGGCATAAGTAATTACATATTCATTTTGTTGGCCAATAATCATTTTCCCAAATGATTTGGATAGCAGTAGCCTCTCTGTTGCCCCCTATAGGCCTGGAGCAGCCACCATCAACTTTAAACTTGATAAATTTGCTGTTTTAATTGTTTTTGTTTATATTTTGTGTTGTGTTAGTCTATCATTTCAGTGCTGTACGTTTTCTGTGTTCGTGGTATGAAGCGCATGGCCAGGCAGTCTGGATCTTCCTCCACAGGTTGCATGGAGAGGTTGTTCGTCTGTTTGATGGTGCTGATGGTGCAGCCCTGCCGAGGACAGACCGTGAACCTCGATAACATGGTCACCAGGATGGCCTTTGTCATCACCATTGCGATGTGCTTTCCAACACAGGCCCGTGGACCACAGCCGAATGGTTGGAAGTATCGTGAGGGAACCTGAGATGGAAGAATGAACTACAGTTGTATTACCATGTTATTACCATGGTACCTCCCTATAAATCTTCATACGTACGTTGTTTTCAAAGTTGTCCAGGCTGAATTCGTTTGGTTTTTTAAAAAACTCTGATCTGTGCATGCGTCCGACGTTCAGTATGAGATTTGTCCCTTTTGCCACCCTGTAGCCATCAATGTAGTCATCATCCAGAGCTTGCCTCATGATGAAATCCACCACTGGATGAAACCTCAGTGATTCTTTAATGAAACACTCGAGAACGTTCAGGTTCTGTAGATCAGCAGACTGTACGTCACGCTCACCTGTCAGGACGGGTAAGGTTAGTAGTATCCTTACTGCTGGATAATATATAGTACTTGGTTTACAATACCTATTTTCGACTCTATCTCCTGTACGATCTGCTCCTCCACGGCTGAGTTTTGCTTCAATAGGACAAGCATGAAGAACAGGCTGATGGAAAGCGTATCTGGTGCGGCTATCACCATCTCCAGCACACACTGCTTCACGTCATTCACAGACAGCTCGCCGTGGTTCTGAGGACAGATGCGGTAAGTTACTGTTTTGTGTGATTTTTTTTTTATTAATATAAAAGGTGTCGACTTTTTAGGCTGACCTGAGCAAATATCAGCTCTGTGGCAAAATCCATCTCGTCTAGCTTTTCTGTATTGTTTATGATTTGACGTTTCTTTTCCACAAGGTTTTCCATCTCATCCTGAAGTTCCTTTCTACAAGACAGTACTGTATTTAAAGTCCTATGAATAAAAACTGTGTATGATGATGTGTAATGCTGCGTTCACACCAGTCGCGGTAGAGGCGTCAAAGGCGAGTGATTTCAATGTTAAGTCAATGTGAAGACACGTTGATGCGTGTCTGGAGGTCTTGCGGCGCAAATGAGGCATTTAGTGCGGCGCGGTAGATGCGATTCCACCTCATTGTCGTGAATTAAGAGTTGCCGTGGAAAACTTGCGAGTTGAAAAATTTGAACTTTGGCGGAAAAACACGCCGCGTTAACCTATCAGGAGCTTGCTGTAGTAGTGACGTGATTACAGGAAGCGAGTGGAGTCGCAGAAGCCCCTCCCATGACGCGAATTTCCGCGTGAATGTCTCGATTACTAGAATTTCACGTGCGGCTTTCACGCGCGAATGAAGCAAGGAAACTCAAACTGTTCAAGTGGCAAACTAGGCGCGGTACATGTGAATTTGACGCCTCTAACGCGGCTGGTGTGAACCAATGGTTAGACATTAACAGAGGTGGACGGCAGTGAAGTACATTTTGCAAATAACTGTACTTCATTGTTTTTTGCAACACTTTGACCTCGGGCACAGTAATATTGATGGAAGTTTGAGCGAGAGGGGGAGTAGTCAGGAGTGATGATGTTACTGTGCGGCAAGGTCAAAGTACTGCAAACAAAGTGCTCTTTCGCCATACAATATAGTTCTCATTTTTTATCCGCTACGTTTTATTTTGTGCCACCATACTTAAGGGCTATTTATAGTCGTGCGTAGATCCTACGGCGTAGCCGCAACGGCGTAGGTTCCGCGTCGTTTTCATTTTTATACTTTTGCGTCGTCGTCCGCGTCGACGTGCAAACACCCCCGCAGACCGCTGGTAGGCAGTAACCACGCGTGTAACCACAGTAGCAGCAGCAGAAGTCACAGAAGAAGAAGCTAAGCAAGTTAACCCACAAACGAAGAAGAAACAGCAACTTGATGTGTATAATTTGAGAAGACCAGCAATGATGAAAGTAAAACAGCGACTTTTGATGCAGTTTGAGTTAAATCACTCCTCAACTTGGCTCATCTTTGTTTTCACCGTTACAAACGGAAATACCTATGACGCAGTTTTTTTACCTGACGGGAGGGGTTCTGGTGGACCAATCACAGCGCTTGCGGTCCGCGTAGATCTGACGCGCTGTTAAAAATTTTGTGAGGTGCGCGTCAGGCTACGCAGAGCTACGCACAGGCTACGGATAGCCTACGCCGTAGCTATGACGTAGGACCTATGCACGACTATAAATCGCCCTTAACTCGTGTAACTACTCATGTAACAGTCTTTAAAAAGGGAAAACATTGAAGTGTTTGGTGGCTTCTAAATTCATCCCTGTTTGGATCCTAAGGAATGAATGGGGCTAGGCTAAATGCTAACACATTCACAACGTGCTGTACAAAGATTAAGTGCATGCATTGAAAAAAATAGATAGGTATTAATTCGTCTAAGTTGAGGTAAGAACATAGTAAAATATTGAAAATGGTGGTGTTTTCCTTTAAGATTTTAATAGCAAATATACACCGTACGATTCAGTATACTTAGTTTTCGGTTGAGTGTGTGTGATTTAAACTTACGCTGCCATGTGGTAGTTTTTGTACAAAATGTTGAGTCTGAAGAAAAGATCGGGCTGTATCAGAACCGTCTGCCAGGTGCTGAAGTATCGATGGATCTTTAACAGTAAATCTTTTTCTGCATAAACCAGAAAATTAAGAACTTGTTCATTTTAACTTTCTAAATAATACTGAGAATTTCAATAACTATTAAAAAGATTAAATAAATCTTAAAGATTAAGGTTTTAAAATGAGTTTTACAGCCAGCGATCAAGAACACACTTTTAGAGGATTACTCCACTTTCATGGAAAAAAAAACAGAAAATTTACTCTGCCCCATGTCATCCAACATGTTTATGTCTTTCTTTGTTCTATCGAGACGAAATGAAGTTTTTTTAAGGAAAACATTCCACGATTTAGTGGACTTTAGTGGACCTCAACAGTTTACAGTTTAAATGCAGTTTTAAAGGGCTCTAAACAATCCCAACCAATGCACTGCAAAAAATAATTTTTAAGAAAAAATGCTCTTAGTATTTTTGTCTTGTTTTATGCACAAATATCTAAAAATTCTCAAGTCAAGATGCTTTTTCTTGATGAGCAAAACGATCCAAGAAAATAAGTCTAGTTTTTATACCAAAAATATCAAATTTAAGTGATTTTGTGCATAAAACAAGCAAAAAAATCTGCCAATGAGGTAAGCAAAAAAATCCTGAACATTTTTCTTAAACACTAAGGGGCGGTTTCCAGGACCAGGATTAGGATTTTAAGATATGTAAGTGGAAGTTCTGTCCTCGATCTGTCTGCGGCTTTTGACACTGTTGACCATGGCATACTTCTAAACCGGTTACACCAAACCATTGGACTCACTGACACTGCTCTAAACTGGTTTAAATCGTACCTCACTGGCAGAACAGAGTACATTTCACTTGGAAGCACAAGGTCCCGACAACACATAGTCACCTGCGGGGTCCCTCAGGGGTCAGTCCTTGGCCCCTTACTTTTCATCACTTACATCCTCCCCCTCGGCCGTATCATCAGCCGCTATGGAGTCTCATTTCATTGCTATGCCGATGACACACAATTGTACATGAAATCAGGAAGACACAACTCTGCAGCTTCATCTCTACCATCTCCGTCTTCTGCACTTACTGCCTGTCTGGAGGAGATAAAAGCGTGGATGAACCTCAACTTCCTCCAGTTAAATAGTTCTAAAACTGAGGCAATTCTTGTTGGCACCTCACACCAGACCCAGTCCTCCTCCATAACCGGTATAACCATCTCTGGTCATGTCATTCCCCTCTCCACAACTGTCACCAATCTTGGTGTAAGATTTGACCCACAACTCACCTTCGAAGCCCACATCAAAAACCTCTGCAAGATTTCCTTCTACCATCTCAGAAATATTGCAAAACTCCGTTCCACACTCACATTAGCAGATGCTGAAAAGCTGGTCCATGCCTTTATCTCCTCCAGACTGGATTACTGTAATGCACTTCTCATCGGGATCTCTAATAAAAACCTGCAGAGACTGCAATATGTCCAAAATAGCGCTGCAAGGATCCTGATGAGAGTGCGAAAATATGATCACATCACACCCATTCTTCACTCACTTCACTGGCTCCCCATTCACGCCAGGATTGAATACAAGGTCGCCCTACTCACTCACCAGTGCATTTATGGAAATGCTCCCTCATATCTGAAAGAATTAGTCACCATACAAACCACAACCCGATCCCTCCGTTCAACAAACTCAAACCGCCTTCTCCCTCCCAAGACCAAGCTCAGCACCATGGGTGATCGGGCTTTCTGTTCTGCAGCTCCTCGGGTCTGGAACGCCCTCCCCGACCATCTGAGGGTATCTCAACATACTGAGACTTTTAAAAAAGGACTAAAAACATTTCTGTTCAGCAGAACCTATGAATTTTAATTAACCTTTTTAAACTGTACGAAATATTTGGGAGTGTTTTTTTTTGATGTTTTTACCTGTTTTTTATGATATTTTTATGACATTTACTGTAGCACTTTGAGATTTGCCATAAATGTAAAGTGCTTTACAAATAAAATCTATTATTATTATTATTATTATAAGTTGTTTTCAGTTTGGAGAGCTCTTAAAAGTGTTTAAGTCTAGGACTAGTCTAATCCCTGTCCAGGAAACCGCCCCAATATTCAATAAAAATTATGATATGACCATCGTTTTACTAGATAAGACACTTATGCCTCATTTGGGATCGTATAGAGAAAAATCCTGGAATGTTTTCCTCAAAAAAATTAATTTATTTTTAACTGTAAAAAGACAGACATAAACATCTTGGATGACACGGTGGAGAGTAAATTATCTTTTTTTGTGAAAGTGGAATAAGGGTCTTTAAGACCCTTAAAAAGGTTCAAAAGTTTGAAAACACTTATTTTTTATTTATATTTTTTGACATTATAGAATAATAGTAATCTCATCAAAACTAAATTCCAATTGTAACAATTTCTGTACATTTTGACTGAAAACATCCAACATAAATCAAAACTCAAATCAAAAAAGTTATATTTGATCATCTTTCTTGTAGTCACCTTTTGACTAGAATTCCTTCAGCTTCTTAAGGTTTCACCCTGAGATAATTTTTAAACAATTTTGAAGGAGTTCAAATCTATTCTGGACTCTTGTTGGCTGTTTTTGTTTTTCAATATTCAATCAATCCTAAGTCATCCATTTAAAAAATATGTTGCTAAAATAAATTTTTAGTTTCTAATGAAAGAAATTAAAATGTTTGGCAAAGCTATATTTTTATTTCCAAAGGTAATTTTGAACATTTAAAGACATTGTTCAATCTGAAGGTGTTTTTAAGGTCATTGGAAACATTTCAGTCAAGTGTTTCCAAACTTTTGACTGGATAAAACTTTTCTAATCTTCAAACAACTATACAGTATAAGATTTCAAGAGCCCTATACAGCCCAGAACGGTTCTTCATAAGATTTTCTCATTGAGTATATGAATTCTCATTTTAACTTCTGACCATTGAGAGGAATTCCTAGAAAGAGACGGTTGGAGACGTCCACCACAATACAGCGCAGAAGATTCAGCACATCCACGTGTCCTGAAGGATCTGTGAACTCCTGCAGGACATCAAGCTGTTTTCTGGTGGCGTTGACGGATATTTCCACCGATTTCTGAAGACCGGGACCTGACAGAGCTACAGTACCAACCAACCACACAAATGCAGATGGACACATACTATAGAGGTAATCTTGTTTCGATCAATACCGATATAGATTTCAGCAAACCCTCACCTTTGGTGAAGTATGTCCTCACTTTTTTCCACAGTGCGATGTTGCTGTTAAAGATGATGCCTTGTTCAAACATGCCAATACACTGCAAACCTTTTTTACTGGCAAAACGTCCAATGTAGTTACTGCTCTTCAGAACCTGATATACAGCTGAAGATCTGCCACAGCATGTTAAGTACACATTACATTACAGTAAGTGCGTGTGTTACCGTTTCTAATGCTTAAACAAATTAAATATTTCAAATAAACCATGTAAAGAACTTGCTTGCTGAGTATGATGGTCTCTTCTCCGTTGATCCAAACCCGAGCAATGCTGCCATATTTTTCATTGTAATAGTTGGAGGCGCTTCCTATTCCCATCCACAGAAACCTGCTGTAGCTCAGAATTGGGCCGAGTCCCAACAACCATTGAGGACCTAAAGACCAGCAGACAGATATTGTTTTTTTACAGAATAGTTTTTTTTCAAAAAGTAGTTGTTGTCTCCCTGTTGACATTAGCTTAGGGTTTTGTAAACCCTGTTAATATAACTTTTATTCTAATGGTCCGGCTACAATCTTTTGTAGGCATGTGGTGCTGGGGAGCACCTACACTGCAAAAAATGATTTTCAAGAAAAAAAAATCTTAGTATTTTTGTCTTGTTTTCAGTAAAAATATCTAAAAATTCATAAAATTAGTCTAGTTTTTAGACCAAAAATATCAAATTTAAGTGATTTTGTGCATAAAACAAGCAGAAAATCTGCCAATGGAGTAAGCAAATTTTTCTTGAATTTAGCTTTTAAGAAAAATGTTCAAGATTTTGGCAGAAAAGTATTTTGTTTTAAGTACAAATTCACTTTAACTGTGTATTTTTTTAGTCTATTTTCTTAGGTAATTTTGCTCATCAAGAAAATACATCTTGATTTACGAATGTTTAGGTATTTGTACTGAAAACAAGACAAAAATACTAAGTAAGAAAGTCATTTTTTGCAGTGTTGATACAATTTCTTTATGCTTTTTACACTGCTGTTTATGGCATTAGTGCAAAATGTAATGTAAAACTCCTGCTCTTATATAATTTTTTCTTATTTTAATGGCCTTTGACATATTAAAAAAGTTTAGTTTAATTTGACACCTGTTATTTATTAGATTAATTGACTATGAAACCCTGGACCACAAAAGTCGCATGGGTACACTGCAAAAAATGATTTTCAAGAAACATTTTCTTAGTATTTTTGTCTTATTTTCAGTAAAAATATCTAAAAATTCTTAAATGAAGATGCTTGATGAGCAAAACGACCTAAGAAAATAAGTCTAGTTTTTAGACCAAAGATATCAAATTTAAGTGATTTTGTGCATAAAACAAGCAAAAATATCTGCCAATGGGGTAAGCAAAAAATCTTGAAAATTTTTCTTAAACACTAAATTCAAGAAATATTCAAGAAAAATTTGCTTGCCATATTGCCAGATTTTTTTTGTTTTATGCATAAAATCACTTAAATTTTATATTTTTGGTCTAAAAACTGACTTATTTTCTTGGGTAGTTTTGCTCATCAAGAAAAAGCATCTTAATATAAGAATTTTTTGATATTTTTACTGAAAACAAGACAAAAATACTAAGATTTTCTTTTCTTGAAAATAATTTTTTGCAGTGTATATTTGTAAAGTTGCCAACAATACATTGTATGGGTCAAAATTATGCCACATTTTTGGTCAATTTTTATGCCAAAAATCATTAGGATGTTAAGTAAAGATCATAATTCATGAAGATATTTTGTACATTTTTTACCATAAATATATAAAAAATGTATTTATTATTAGTAATATGTGCTGGTTAAGTACTTGATTTGGACAATTTTAAAGGCGATTTTCTCAATATTTTGATTTTTTGCACCCTCAATTTTTTTTTTCAAATAGTTGCATGTTGACCAAATATTGTCCTGTCCTAACAAACCATACATCAATGGAAAGCTTATTTATTCAATTTACAGATGATGTATAATCTGACCCTCATGTCTGGTTTTGGTCCAGGGTCATGCCCAATAGTTGAAGGATTTTTTTTCCACAGTTTTATTGGATTACATTCTATTTATGAGGACAATACAAATGTGCAATAATACCATATATTTTAGTCCATATACTGTATATTTAATAATCTTGCCTAATTTAATTAGCTTTGTAAATACATTTGAATTTAATAGACACTGACCTGCTGAAGAGATTATACATCTGTGTCTCGCACTTTTAATTTGATTTGTTTTATTAAATATGTCATCTACATTGATTAAAGTGTGCTGGTAGGCTGTTACTCACCTGGGATAGCCGATTGGTTTTTCCAGTTTTTGTGCACCAGAACCAGCAGTAAAATTCCTGTCAGTACCAGCAGGATCTCCTGTACTATAGCTGTGACGTCTATCGAACCCTTGACCGCCTCATCCATCACGTGTCTACAGGCACAGGACAGTAATGTATCAAAATGTATTTATTAAAATATCTTCATCATTTATGTTACGATCGGCTCGAAGCCGTGGTTGGTACTTTGCAACAAAAGATATTTATTAATGTAAATAGAAAACATAAAATAAGGAATTAACAAACCCAACAGCGATCCCGTCAAACACACGAATGGTATAAGTATCAGACAGAACCGAGTAACCAAATTATAACACCAAAACAAAACCAAACAAGCGGGAGAACAGGCTCCACAACAAACAGCGTTGAGACTTGTTAGAGAAGGATGTGTAAGCAATTTCGTTGACGTGCCCTCAAACCACACCCACTGAACGGTTTTAGTGGAAGTAACGAGGGACTCGTCACATTTTTCACAATACTTTCATAATATTTGTTTTCCTACTATGGAAGACAATGGTTACAATCATCATTTATTAAAATATCTTCTTTTGGGTTTTATCAAAATAAAAAAAATCAGAACATGAGAGTAAATGACCTAAGTTTCATTTTTGGGTGGACTGTCCCTTTAATTTTTTTGCGGTTGAAAGGTTATTTTGCATAATTTTGTCATCATTTATCCTTTTGTAATTCTGTTTTGTCTTTCTTTTATACTTTCAGAGTGAAGAAGTGACATTTCATTGGAAAAAAATCGTATAGCCTACATGCTTGGAACAACATGAGGGTGAGTAAACAATGACAACATTTTGATAGTTACACTGTTGGATCAACTTAAAAAATTACTTTCATTGGTAACTCCTAAAAATTATAGGAAATTTAACCCTATAAATCCCTTGGGGTCAATCTTACCCCAAGCCACTTTTCTTTAGTTTAGAGAATAAAATGGTTCCCTTCATCTCAGTGGAATAAGATTTTGTGTCTTTTCCAGATTATCCGTCAAGATTCATATAAAAAAACTAGGCTTGATTCGGTCGTTCTAAAGAGGTGTAAAAAATTCACCAAAAGGGCCCTTTGGGGGTAAAAATGACCCCAATTGAAATGAATGGGAAATGCAAAAAATAATAATCTTTTTCTTATTATTTGTCAAAAAAATCAATGCATCCAGAATAAATCTGAAAATTTTAACACAGAAAGGTAGGCCTGGTACTAGAGCACAAATGTTACATAGAAAATACATGCTCAATCACACACACACACACACACACACACACACACACACACACACACACACACACACAGACACAAACACACTTACATTCATTCAAATTTCTGTGGCATATTTCAAAATGCATCAAAAACTACAAAAAATTATACTATTTGAAACAATATTTATTTTTAATGTCCTTTTTAATGTTTATATAAACATAAATTCACAAAACGTTTCACTAAAGTAGTGATGTTGAGCAGTTGGCCACATCCAGTAAAATGAATAGGTCTCTATCTACTGGTCGAAATTACTTATTTCCTAAACTGTAATTCTTTTATGTTTTTTTCTAAACACCAAATGGCCGAATTCAACACATACCATCTAGATCAATATCTAAAAACAATTTAAATCAAATTTATGTGAATTTTTCATAAAAATTTGATATTTTACAGGTAAGCTAATGGTGTAGGTGAGAAATTGAGTGGTAAACAGGTACAAAAATACTTCATATCTCCCAAAACACAGCATTAATGTATAGATGGGAAGTAAACAAAACAATTGATATATTATTTGTATCATTAAAAATGTAAATATTTTTTGTAATCACTCTTTAAATTTCTGGGGTCATTTTTACCCCCAAGGAACTCTAGCGTACAGGAAAATAGGGCTTATGAGGATTAAGTTGAAAATGTTTCAATATTTTACTAATTGAAGTAATTTTAAAAAGTTTTTTTCACCTAAAATGTTTCACTTAAAATGCGAAAAATTTAGTCTGTAAAACTTAACTTGTGTAGGTGTTACCAATTTTTTAGTAGAGCAGCATTAACATTTAAGATGTAGTTGAATTATTCATTAACTTCCGATGAAGATCTTTTAAGTGCTTACCAAATCTCCAGCTGATATCGTCAGCCACAGAAAGTAGAAAGTCCTTAAAATCGATTTTGAGATCTCCCCAGTGCACAGAATTTAAAACTGATGTAAAAAACTTCATGAAACATTTTTATTTCATGCGTTTCTAAAAGTTGTCCTCATCATTACTTTTAACTCTTATGCGATCTTACTCTCATTCTGAAGTCCTTTAGCTGGTGTTTTAGCCTAATATATTTTCTTACCCCAACTTGCCACCTTCTTATATCCCCTGTTGCCTGGATACACCCCTGATTTTGCTTGTAAAGTGCAATTGAAAGCACCGGAACAATGGAACAATAACGGAACCAGAAAAAGGAGGAATTCTTCTTCTCCAGACTAAAACCACATTAAACAGGCAGCGTGGATCACAGTTAGTTCTTTCATGCATTGCCGACATTAATTTACCCTCCTGTTATTCTTTCTCAGGAGTTTATTGGGCTTTGTCTTGGTTCCAAATCCGCTTCATTCATTCTCTGAAGGGCCTTTAAAGACGGTGGGTCAGACTGACCCAGAACCACATGAGTGAAGGAGCTTTTATCTAACAGAGATGTTTAGAAGTGTAACAGTGTTCTTTGAGAAATGTGAAGCAGCCATTCAGCTTCCTAAAGTGTGTAGGAGATGCTTAGAAATGGTTTAATAGTAATGCAAATTAGTAAGTTATGAAATACCTTTTTTATGCATTTCTTTGTAATTCTATAAACTCATTTATGGATTTTTCTTACACTGCAAAATGATTTTCAAGAAAATATTTTCTTAGTATTTTTGTCTTGTTTTCAGTAAAAATATCTAAAAATTCTTAAATTAAGATGCATTTTCTTGATGAGCAAAATGACCCAATAAAATAAGTCTAGTTTTTAGACCAAAAATATCAAATTTAAGTGATTTTGTGCATAAAACAAGCAAAAAAAATCTGCCAATTGGGTAAGATAATTTTTCTTGAATTTAGTGTTTAAAAATTTTCAAGATTTTTTGCTAACCCCATTGGCAGATTTTTTTTGCTTGTTTTATGCACAAAATCACTTAAATTTGATATTTTTGGTCTAAAAACTAGACTTATTTTATTGGGTCTTTTTGCTCATACAGAAAAAGCATCTTAATTTAAGAATTTTAAGATATTTTTTTTAAATCAAGACAAAAACACTAAGATTTTTTCTTGAAAATCATTTTTTGCAGTGTATAGCTCTTAAGATTGTTTATGGTTTTTATTATCTTATTGTTTAATAATATTTAGGATATTTATATTGCACATAGTTTAGTATACTAAATATGCAGTGCCTAACAAATTTCTTCTGCTTATTAGTTTTAAAGATGATTCAGCATCATGAAGTATTTTAAAGAGAAATTCCACTTTTTTTTTAAATATGCTCATTTTCCAGCTCCTGTGGAGTTAAATATTTGATTTTTACTGTTTTGAATTCATTCATCTGATCTCCGGGTCTGGCGCTACCACTTTTAGCATAGCTTAGCATAATTAATTGAATCCGATTAGACCGTTAGCATCACGCTCAAAAATGACCAAAGAGTTTTTGATATTTTTCCTATTTAAAACTTGACTCTTTTGTAGTTACATCGTGTACTAAGACCGACAGAAAATGAAAAGTTGCGACTTTCTATGCAGATATGGTTAGCACTATACTCTCATTCTGGCGTAATAATCAAGGACTTTGCTGCCTTAACATGTTATGTGAATTTATTTAGAGAAAACAGCTAAATGCTAACATTTTGTTTATTCACATCTCTTAAAGGATTAGTCCATTTTCTTAAAAAAAAAATCCAGATAATTTACTCACCACCATGTCATCCAAAATGTTGATGTCTTTCTTTGTTCAGTCGAGAAGAAATTATGTTTTTTGAAGAAAACATTCCAGGATTTTTCTCATTTTATGGACTTTAATGAACACCAACACGTAACAGTTTTAATGCAGTTTAAAATTGCAGTTTCAAAGGACTCTAAACGATCCCAAACGAGGCATAAGGGTCTTATCTAGCAAAACCATTTTGTCATTTTTGACAAGAAAAATAAAAAATATGCACTTTTAAACCACAACTTCTCGTCTTCCTCCGGCTGTGTGATGAGCCAGCGCGACCTCATGTAATGTGTAATGCCGTGGAAAGGTCACGTGTTACATATATGAAACGCACATTTGCGGACCATTTTAAACAATAAACTGACACAAAGACATTAATTAGTATCATTCCACATACAACAACGTCGGAATGGTCCTCTCATCCGTGACCTCTTGACTTGATGACGTATTACGTGAGGTCGCGCTGGCGCGTCACACGACCGGAGGAAGACGAGAAGTTGTGGTTTAAAAGTGCATATTATTTATTTTTCTTGCCAAACATAACAATTGTTTCGCTAGATAAGACCCTTATGCCTCGTTTGAGATCGTTTAGAGTCCTTTAAAACTGCAATTTTAAACTGCATTAAAACTGTTAAGTGTTGGGGTCCATAAAAGTCCATTAAAATGAGAAAAGTCCTGGAATGTTTTCCTCAAAAAACATCATTTCTTCTCGACTGAACAAAGAAAGACATCAACATTTTGGATGACATGGTGGTGAGTAAATTATGTGGATTAGAAAATAGACTAATCCTTTAAGCATTCTTTGAGTGTTTTTTTATTGTTTTGTGTGTCAGACTGCCCCATTTAGTAAGAATGTCAAGGAAAACACATTCACCGATATTTTTAGGAATGTTTGTAACAAAGCAGATAAGGGGCACCATTGACTTCCATAGTAGGAAAAAATAATACAATGAAAGTGAATAGTGTCTCTGATCTGCAACATTCTTTAAAATATCTTCTTTTGTGTTCAGCAAAACAAACTCATTTATACAGATTTGGAACAACTTAAGGGATGACAGGATTACATTTTTTTCCAGTAAAATGTACCTTTATGTTGTACAGAAGTTTGGTTCGAGGGTGAGTAACAGAATTGTTATTTTTGGGTACACTATCAGCTTCATTTTAATACGCATTCAGATCAGTTCACAAAATACGGACAGACTTGTTACCATAGAAACAATCCTTTAGTTCTCATCATCTTTAAAAAGGGCTCTTCAAAATACTGACAAAGCTCATTAATAAACATGAAGTTTATAGGATAAAAGAAGCGCTTGCTGAATGCAGGTACATTAAAACTGGATTTTTAAATAATCAGTCAATTAGACGCAGTCGGCTTCTTATCATTTTAATTTTTAAAATGGTCATCTATGCATTTAATCCAAAGTTACTTACAATTAAATGATACATTTTTCAGTATCTGTGTTTCCTGAGATCAAACCCACTACAAGAATACTGTAAAATGTCAGATTCGCATCCAAAACACATTTAAAATGCATTATTGCCATTGCATTACATAACTTAAACAGCAAGCACATTTCAAACAAAACATAAATATATTTACACTCTATCTCATTCTCTGTTTGTGGTATTTGTTATATAACAGCATGTTAAGTTTGAAGGTTAGGTAAGGTAAGTCACAATAGATGACCGTTTTCAGGTTAATGAATAAAGATCATTAAAGTACTTATAAAAGAGTTTATGATGATTGTCTATGTGATTAGAAAAGTTCACTGCAACATCACAAATAAACAGAAAGTGTCTCTGTGTTGCCATGCTATGGTTGTTATCTAGTCACACAGGCAACCCTCAAGTACATATTCGACCGACGTTGAAAGGTTAAAGGTTTCGGTAAATTAGTACTGTGGTTATGAAGTAAGATGGGTTGGTGATGTTTGGGAAGTTGTTATCTTGAAGAATAAAAAGACTTATAAAGAATAACATGCTTCTAAAGCACAATAAATGTTTATAATAAGATTAAGTACACTTTGAACATGAAAAATTCTCTAGCATATTTACTATAACTGTTAATTATTAACTATAATCGGCATGTACGGTAAGGAAACATTTCTTTGCTGCACTAAAATTAACCTTGTTTAGTCATATTTTCATTTTATTACAGCGGCAAACATCTCAAGTCGGGCACGCGATACAAGGCCCAACAAGACTTCCATCCAATCAGAGGTCTACAAATCTGACGTCAGTCTTTCCTCATTCTCTGAGTCTGAATCTTTAGAGTATCTCCTCGCAGGCTCCTTGTCTGTTTTTAGGTTGCCCTCATCATCCTCATCATCATCATCATCATCATCATCATCATGGTCTACTGGTTCACCGGTGTCAGGAATAATAACAACATCCTCTTTGGTGTTGGGATCGATGTCCTGTTTGAACCAGACGGCTTTGTAGCCGTCCTCTGCACGTCTCTCTTTGGTCAGGATGGGTTTCACCTCCTTCTCAATGTCGGCACTGGCCAGACTGCTGGAGTCGGATGCGGCCCTGATGTTGGAGGTCTTCTGGGGAACGGAGGCGGTGCTGATCTTCTGCTCCTCGGCTGACCTCACACCAGACTCCAGTTTCTTCTCCAGGTCAGCAGCAAGTCCAGACTTCACACTTTCAGTATCATCATCGTGCCGGAAGCTCTCGTTGACGTACTGCACACCTTCTTTTGGGCCTCCTGAACCTCCACCCAACTGTGGAACGAAAAATACACGGGTAAAATTTACACATTTTTATAAAACTAAATATTTTTTCGAGTTTTTGGATTAAATTAGATACATTTAAATCATTCCCCGCCAGCCTTTTTTTTTAAGTTGCCCAGCAGCATTTTTTTTATGATTTTAACAAAAGTTTCACAAAATGCCTTTCAGGAAAATTTTCTTCTTAAAATATATAAACATACAAATTTATCAAATGAAAGAACAGACCCTCTGCTTTCAAAAAAACGATAAACAAACTAATCTGGGCGAAAAAAACCCGTTTTATCCTATCTACATTTTTTTTAAATGTGGGTATTTTTCTACAAAAATATTTTTTTAGAAAAAAGCTGAAATAATTGCATTTTTGTGAAGGAATTTTGTTAGAGATCAGATTCAGAACGATTATCAAAACATACACAGAGTTTAAAATTAATAAATATTTTTTATAAATTGGGCCATTTCTATAAAGTGGATAAATGCGGTATTACAGATAACCATAAAAACTCATCAGAAATTTTTTTTCATGCAAATGTTTTTAACTCGTCAATGGCGGGGAAAACGTTAAAGATGTTGCTTTGCAACCAAGGCAGCGCACAGTTAGGCTTAAAATTAAATATATTTACATCAAGTTTTAGCTCATACATTGCAACTTTAGCAAAGAAAGGCCTTTTGTGAAACAGAAAGTTTTTTTGTGGATCAATTTAGCCAAAATTGCTTCTTCTATGGCGTTGTGAAGCACCTTTATGTTGAAGTGTGTACCACGATAGAAGCAAACCGAAAATGTTTGTATGGAAACTTACATTGCTTCGGAAGACGCTGACTTCAGAAATCTTTTTCCAGTTTGAATTATGGCTCTTGACACGGTAAGCCAGCAGTCCAATGCCAACCAAGCAGAGGATGATCACCACAGCCAAACTTCCCCCTAAAGCAGCCATATCCTCCGCTTTGTACCCACCGAATCGCAACTGCTGATCCCCTAGATGATCCCCATGATGAGAAAGAAACACCTTTTAGCATGTACTTCAGTAAATATCAAATGGGTTTACCAAAATTAATTATCTTGACTAATTTGGATTCATTTTGGTAGAACCTCGATTGTTTAGTTTTTGCTAAAATCTTAAATTTAAGAGATGCAACCGATACAAAATGTCTGTACCGATACCAATATTTGTTTATTATTTAGAATGACACCCAATACCGATAGATACCGATAGTTTTGTTTTTACTCCTTGTTTCAAATTACTATAACATGAAATACATACAAACTGCAATTCTGTTGTCATTGTCACCCAATTCAAAACAATCGACAGATGTTCGATTCATTGCTCTTATCTGCCGATACCGATTATATGCTGATACATTGGTGCCTCCCTACTTAAATTCTTAAAAATAAAAATAATTCATGCAACCGATACTAAATTTCTGTGCCGATATTTGTTTATTATTTAGAATGACACCGAATACCGATAGATACCGATAGTTTTGTTTTTACTCCTTGTTTCAAATGACTATAACATGAAATACATACAAACTGCAATTCTGTTGTCATTGTCACCCAATTCAAAACAATCGACAGATGTTCGATACGTTGCTTTTATCTGCCGACACCGATTATATGTCGATACATTGGTGCCTCCCTGCTTAAATTCCTAAAAATAAAAATAATTCATGCAACCGATACAAAATTTCTGTGCTGAAACCGATATTTGTTTATTATTTAGAATGACACTCAATACCGATAGATACCGATAGTTTTGTTTTTACTCCTTGTTTCAAATTACTATAACATGAAATACATACAAACTGCAATTCTGTTGTCATTGTCACCCAATTCAAAACAAGCGACAGATGTTCGATATGTTGCTTTTATCTGCCAATACCGATTATATGCCGATACATTGGTGCCTCCCTACTTAAATTCTTAAAAATAAAAATAATTCATGCAACCGATACAAAATTTCTGTGCCGATACCGATATTTGTTTATTATTTAGAATGACACCCAATACTGATAGATACCGATAGTTTTGTTTTTACTCCTTGTTTCAAATGACTATAACATGAAATACATACAAACTGCAATTCTGTTGTCATTGTCAGCCAATTCAAAACAATCGTCAGAGGTTCGATACGTTGCTTTTATCTGCCGATACCATTTATATGCCGATACATTGGTGGCTCCCTGCATAAATTTTTAAAAATAGAAATAATTCATGCAACCAATACAAAATGTATGTGCCGATACCGATATTTGTTTATTATTTAGAATGACAACCAATACTGATAGATACCGATAGTTTTGTTTTTACTCCTTGTTTCAAATTACTATAACATGAAATACATACAAACTGCAATTCTGTTGTCATTGTCACCCAATTCAAAACAATCGTCAGAGGTTCGATACGTTGCTTTTATCAGCCGATACCAATTATATGCCGATACATTGGTGCCTCCCTACTTAAATTCTTAAAAATAAAAATAATTCATGCAACCGATACTAAATTTCTGTGCCGATATTTGTTTATTATTTAGAATGACACCCAATACTGATAGATACAGATAGTTTTGTTTTTACTCCTTGTTTCAAATGACTATAACATCAAATACATACAAACTGCAATTCTGTTGTCATTGTCACCCAATTCAAAACAATCGACAGATGTTCGATACGTTGCTTTTATCTGCCAATACCGATTATATGCCGATACATTGGTGTCTCCCTGCTTAAATTTTTTAAAATAAAAATAATTTATGCAAACATTTTAAATGACATGCTTGGTGCATTTTAAATACATACAACTTTGATTTATTTAACACCTTCTTGCTGATAAAACCAGACTTAAAGCTAATGGTTTAACCTGGTTAAGCTTTCCTCTAGGCATGGGCAAGCTTGTATTTAGCTGGTTATACAGCTGACCAATCGTAAAGTCCAGCTAACCACCATCTATTTCAGGTTATTCACTTGTAAATCACTTGAAAATCACTTCAGAATCACTTTTAAATCACAACGCATAAGAATAGCAAGGCTAGTTCTTAACATAAGTGTATACCTGTGATCGGAGATGTATGGGCATCTGGATCAGAAGTGGTAGTGCTGTCTGTGATCTGATCTGTGGTTTTAACTGTGGTTTGATCTGTGATTTTAACTGTGGTTTGATCTGTGATTGTGGTTTGATCTGTGGTCGTGATAGTTGTGACAGCAGTGGTAGTTGGTATCCCTGCAGAAGAAACGTTATCATTAAAGAGCTTCAGTGTTGTTCAGCGGATCTCTTGAATGGCTTAAAATGAATTAAAATTGGGTTCGATTCAAAGATATTTTTGATCCATCACCAAGCAAATTTTCCTGTGGCTCAATCGGTAGAGCATTCGAGTTTTTAAAAAATGTGACCAGTCACGGAAAGTAGGGACACAAGTCGGATCTGGGCCATTTTGAGTTATTCACAGATTCTGAAAGTGCAGATTCTAAGCTTTCCAACGATGTGTAACACATGGAAATCTGATAACATATGGAGAAGTTGTGTCCATTTGAATATAGGAACTCAGAAATACTCAAACCGAGAAAATCGAGACGAAAGAGACTCTTGTTTCCAACTGGGGGAGACAATAGGGCTCATTTACATCTCATTAAGCTAAGCCATACCCTCTGTAAAGCCGTTTTGAGATACTGATGTTCTAGCATCATGTAGTATTTTATGACAGAAGTCCAAATGACAACATGCAAAAATAAACATTGACTTTTTACCTTTGTGTTGATCACAACTCGAATCCAGTCTGTTTCAGATTATCCAATGACCATTTTGTCCACAAATGCGTATAATCCGTGAAATAAAGATGTATAGTCTATATTGTTGACATCAGATTTCGCATGAATGTCTAGTAATACAACATAATATACAATCTGAGGACTATTTACATCGTAACATGTAAGGGTATATGATTACACTCCGTTAAACACGTGAACCCGCCTTCAAAGTTAAGTTTTTATTTTATAGGTAGTATAACAGATCATCCAAACAGCGCCGTCGAAAACGTGACGTCCTTTAGAGATGTTACCAATCGCTCGCTCGTTCCTCCATCAGCCAATGACTTCATGGAAAATATTGATAGACAAAACATGTAGCCAATTATATAATGAATTCAACAATCTCTATGTAACTTCTGTGTGTTTGGACTCATGCTGCGCTGCAGGAACTGACAAAGAGATGACGACAAAGTACCGCGAGAGCGACTCCGAATTAAACTACTCCGAAAGATTTCTTGAGGAGCTCTCGCGGTACTTTGACGTCATCCGACTGCGGCGCCGCATAAAGTCAGTGACGCGGCTGACGTACGATGCAGCTGACTGTTATTTGTTCCGCCCCAGCTTCTTTTATTTTTCTTTTGTTTTGTGCGCCCGAGCTTTAGTCTGGGGAGACGCACGCTATACGCTTGAAAAAACAACAACTTAGCAAACATATCTGAGGAACAGGGCAGCCGCGTCACTACAGTCACGTGACTTCGCGCTCGAGCCGGAAGAGAAGACAATGCTGAATAAAGTCGTAATTCTGCTATTTTTGGACCAAACTGTATTTTCGATGCTGCAACACGTTCAAATTGACCCACTGATGTCACATGGACTACTTTGATGATCTTTTTATTACCTTTCTGGACATGGAAACCATACATAGATTTTCAATGAAGGGGACAGAAAGCTCTCGGACTAAATCTAATGTTAAAACATCTTAAACTGTGTTCCGAAGATGAACGGAGGTCTTCCGAGTTTAGAACGACATAAGGGTGAGTCATTAATTACATTATTTTCATTTTTGGGCGAACTATCCTTATTTAGTAGTCACGCTGTTCCCTTTGGGGGCGGAGGCGAAAACACAAGCTTATACAGTATGTAAATATACACAGACAATGACGCCCCCCCGCTGCACGCTAGAATCTCTGGAAAAACAAGCCTATTTTAACCGCAAAATGTACGCTTTTAAATATACAAAAACTGCTATCTCAAACATGGAGAGGCTTCTTCGTGATCTCAACTAACAGATTCTCCAATAAAACGAAAATCACAAATTTTGAAAAAAAAACTTTGTTTCTCATTTTCTCGGAACTTGTGCTGCCGACTTGTGTCCCTGGTTTCCGTGACGGGTCACAAATATCAGTATTTTCCCCAGTGGGATACGGGATAAGACAATAGTGTCATATTGGTATGATTGGATATGACCCGCATTTGCAACAAAAGCTCTGCCAGAAATGTACAATGTGGTGTGAGAGAAAAACATAGCTTTTTAATTTTATTTTCATCATTCACTGTTTCACAAATGTAATTATGACCCAAATGAGGCTTTGACTTGAATGTAAACACTTATTAGACTTATTACAATATACACCTTATTTAGCCTGACGCCATATTGATTCCTTCTGAAACGTATTGTTTTGTACCGGCATGCTAGTCATTCATCTATCAAAACACAGAAAATACATCATTTTACAGATTTCCACCGGACAAAGAACCTCAGAAATCATGGATTGTAAAATAAGAAGGGACATATGATCTAATTTGAGATAAGAGCAGCGCAATGTGTACATAATATCTGTTTTATTATTAGCCTGTTGGCTAATCATTCATTTCTAATGTTGTGCGCATGCTTGCTTTTCTGTAAAACACTGGTATAGTCCTATAATGCGTACATATCTCCATACATATTACACAAAACAAGGCATAAATACGTTAAAAACTTTTCTCTGGTAAGTATTTTTAAACACATTGACCAGAACCAACAAAGCAGAATTCATTTCTAACTAAATAACATTTGTACACAACTTTGGGGGTTCATACTATCACAGAAAAATAGCTTGTTATCAAGTCAATCAGACGTTATTAAGTCAATGTTCATGTCTTAAAAAAACATAACAGAGAAAATAAATGGGACATACTTTTATGTGTTTGATGTGTTTATCATATAATATTGTGTTGTTGCACTATATTGGTGTTTTAAAGAAAAGTAAACATGCTTGCAACATGAGAAATTCGCGATTAGCCTATTTTCATCTCAAATATGGGTGATTCTCTCGAAATTAAACTTGTGAGGTGTCATGAAACATTTTGATAAAAAAGTAAATGCTATCAAAATAAGAAGCATACAGTTACAAACATCTCTTCACGTACTATTTTGCACATGATTTCAAATGACGTACGAACCAATTTTGTGGTTTTTCCACTTTTAAGGGGAAATTTTCATTACCGCAACGTGTCCATGACTGGATTTGGGTTCTTAGACATGGAAATATTTATAATTGAAAAAATCTAAAAAAATAAAAAGCTTCATTGCATGTTATACTATAAACATTTACAGTAAAGAAACATGTGGTATTTGGTGATCATTGGTAAATGTAGAGACAATAATAAGGAATATAAATGTGTCCAAGACCAATTATCTCATCCTCCGCAACAATTTCAATCATTGTTTAAGCCCCTAAAGGAACTAACATTTTCAACAACAACAAAAAATGTTGGAAGGGACATAATTGACTGTGACACTAAAGATGGCTACCAGGTAAGCAGTTCTTATTTTTTCTCTCCAGATAAAAGTTGAAATTTTGAACTTTTTAGTTCTCATTACCAAAACATGAGTTTGTAAATGCATATATTTAATGTAATATCATGTTGCGGTAATGATAATTTTTGATAATTATAATCTAAAAAATGTAAATAATTCTATAAAAGTCCTCTAAAAATAATGTTAAGACTTAATCTTATTGGATTTTGTGAGAATCACCCACATATGTCTCTTCTAATTTTAACAATACACATTTTTTGAGGTTATTTGTCCCCTGGAAATCTGTAAAACAGTGTATTTTGTGTGTTTTGATTGCTGAATGACCAGCATCCTGATAAAAAACAATAGGTATAAAGCACACTGGACGTCCATCTCTCACAGCCTCGGTTTGGAATTAACATGGCATATGTATCGGACATTGCCATTCACTTCATAATGACAGAGATACATTTCGGTGAATATATCGCCCAGCCCTTGTTTAAGCCCAGGGAACACATACTTTTAATAAATGTATAGCTTAAATGAACTGTAAGTATCTTTGGATAAAAGCGTCTGTCTGCCAAATGTGTAAACGTTTGCTGAAAGCATAAATGAAGATTCCAGAAAGGTTCTTTGTCTGCTTGTATTGTTCCATAAAAGCTTTCATAAAAGTCATTTCTAGTGGAAATTTTTTTACACACTTTAAAAAGGTCAGAAATAAATGCTCCTATTGGGAACCTTTGACTTTAAAGGTTGGAAAACCAAAATGTGGCAAAGAACCCTTTTAGAAGCTTTATGACAGCCAAAAAGCACCAAAGCCACCCAACCCTGTAAAGCGCTCGTTTGGATTGTATAATGTTTTGTAATAATTCTGTGCATTGTGTCATTTTTGAATAATATGTTGAAAGCATATCGGTCTGGTCTTACCTGGAGTGACCTCAATCGTAAGAGAAGCGGTGTCCGATTCGCCATTGGTTTTGTCGACCACCCTCATCTAAGTTGCACAATAAAATACTGTTAATATTTCAGTCAGTAATTCAATAACTAGTTTGTGTCTAAGTTGTAAGTTCTCACTTGTAGATTTAAAGTTCCAAAAGGAATCTCCTTTGCCAAGAGGATGAAACCTTCAAGAGTAATGTAGAAATCAGACCCATCAATAACCTCGAATGCGATGTTAGGATTCACTCCCTATAAAGAAAGAAATTTAGTACCTTACTACAGAAATATAAAGATTTTGGGCATCATTCATTAAATATTTGTGTTTAAACCATCCAGTCTTATGCGGGTGATTATACACTGTAAAAAGTGAAAGCTTCAATTTGTAACACTTAAAATATTTACATTTTATCAACTTCAATATTCTCATTTTAAAGGGTTAGTTAACCCCAATTTTATCATAAACCACTTACCCCTGTGTTGTTTTAAACCATCAAGTCCTCCGATTGCCTTTAGAACACATTTTTATATATTTTTGATGAAAACGAGAAGGCTTGTGACTGTCCCATAGACTGCACAATAATTTTTACAATCAAACATGAAAGACATCGCCAAAAATGTCCATGTGCCATCAGTAGTTTAATAATAATATTATGAAGCGGCAAAAACACTTTTTTGCGCAAAGAAAACCAAATAAACGATTTTATTCAACAATTTGTTCTCCTCCTTGGTCGTTCAGTGCGCATTCACGAGAAGACTACTGTGATTGCACACAGAATACGCTGGCAAGTAATTTGTGCATTTATACGGACTGTATAAGTATTGTTTACAATGTTTGCATGATTGCTTAAATATAAAAAGGAGAAAAAAACGTTGGCAACTACGTCAGCAGGTCACGGCGTTTGCACCATAGTCTGCTCGTGAATGCTCGTGAATGCGCACAGAACAACCAAGGAGAAGAACAAATTGTTGAATAAAATCGTTCGTTTGGTTTTCTTTGTGCACAAAAGTGTTTTTGTCGCTTCATAATATTATTATTATTAAATTACTGATGGCTCATAGACCTTTTATGCAATGTCTTTTATTCTTTTCTGGGCTTGATTGTAAAAATTAAACTGTAGTCTAATCGAAGGACTTGGTAGTTTAGAGTGTCACAGGTGATTTATGATAAATTTGTAATTTTGGGATGAACTAACGCTTTAAGTATCACCTAAGTTTTTTTACCTTTTTCTACTTAAATGTATCACTTAAAGTGAGAACATTTAGAGTGAGGAAAATAAGTATTTGAACACCCTGCTATTTTGCAAGTTCTCCCACTTAGAAACCATGGAGGGGTCTGAAAATGTCATCGTAGGTGCATGTCCACTGTGAGAGACATAATCTAAAAAAAATCCAGAAATCACAATGTATGATTAACTATTTATTTGTATGATACAGCTGCAAATAAGTATCTGAACACTTGTCTATCAGCTAGAATTTTGACCATCAAAGACCTGTTAGTCTGCCTTTAAAATGTCCACCTCCACTCCATTTATTATCCTAAATTAGATGCACCTCTTTGCTGCATAAAGACACCTGTCCACCCCATACAATCAGTAAGAATTCAACATGGCCAAGACCAAAGAGCTGTCCAAAGACACTAGAGACAAAATTGTACACCTCCACAAGGCTGGAAAGGGCTACGGGGAAATCGCCAAGCAGCTTGGTGAAAAAAGGTCCACTGTTGGAGCAATCATTAGAAAATGGAAGAAGCTAAACATGACTGTCAATCTTCCTCAGACTGGGGCTCCATGCAAGATCTCACCTCGTGGGGTTTCAATGATCCTAAGAAAGATGAGAAATCAGCCCAAGACTACACAGGACGAGCTGGTCAATGTCCTAAAAAGAGCTGGGACCACCGTTTCCAAGGTTACTGTTGGTAATACACTAAGACGTCATGGTTTGAAATCATGCATGGAACGGAAGGTCCCCCTGCTTAAACCAGCACATGTCCAGGCCCGTCTTAAGTTTGCCAATGATCATTTGGATGATCCAGAGGAGTCATGGGAGAAAGTCATGTGGTCAGATAAGACCAAATTAGAACGTTTTGGTCTTAATTCCATTAAACGTGTTTGGAGAAAGAAGAAAAATGAGTACCATCCCAAGAACACCATCCCTACTGTGAAGCATGGGGGTGGTAGCATCATGCTTTGGGGGTGTTTTTCTGCACATGGACACTGCACTGTATTAAGGAGAGGATGACCGGGGCCATGTATTGCGAGATTTTGGAGAACAACATCCTTCCCTCAGTTAGAGCATTGAAGATGGGTCAAGGCTGGGTCTTCCAACATGACAATGACCCGAAGCATACAGCCAGGATAACCAAGGAGTGGCTCTGTAAGAAGCATATCAAGGTTCTGGTGTGGCCTAGCCGGTCTCTAAACCCAATAGAGAATCTTTGGAGGGAGCTCAAACTCTTTGCAAACCTGGTGAAAAACTTCAGGAAACGTTTGACCTCTGTACCAAATATTAACATTGTTAATATTAATATACTCAGGTGTTCAAATACTTATTTGCAGCTGTATCATACAAATAAATAGGTAAAAAATCATATATTGTGATTTCTGGATATTTTCTAGATTATGACCCCTCCATGATTTCTAAGTGGGAGAACTTGCTAAATTTTAGGGTGTTCAAATACTTATTTTCCTCACTTTAAGTTGAAAATGTTTTATTTTTTTAGGTGTTACCGGTTGAAGTAATTGTATAAGTTAATGCAACTTTTACTTTTTACAGTGTATAATTGCATGTACTTTTGATGTTCAAAGTCATTATTTTTTCTGCTTTTCCAATGTTTATATTTTAATTATTTTAATAATCTGGTACTCATTTTCATGTATCACAAGATGTTACAGGCCAAAAATAACATGTTCTGTAAAAAAAGTGAAAAAAAAAAACCATGACTTTTTAGGGATAAAACTGTTCACAGATCAGAATGCAGTTTTTGATGTCTTACATTAACAAAGTCATCATCTGTAGCTTGAACTCTTAGGGGTTTGTTGGACGTTTTGCTCTCCATCACCAGACTGTTCACACCTGCGTCCTCTGAGATGAAGCCTTCATAACTGGGGTCCAGAAATTTGGGAGGGTGATTAGTGGTCATCCTCACCGTGAAGGTGACCGTGTTGGTGGCGTATTGATCGGTGTTCTGCTTTTGATATGCCTGTCAAAAGAGAAACTTGGGTTGGGATGTGGCTACAGCAGATAAGGGCATGTTTTGCAAATGGCTTGTTGTGAGCAAATGTTTGGTGTCTAATCTTGAAAAAATTTAATCTGAAAGGTTGAGGGACTAGGCACATGTACAGCTTATCAGCTTGATTCATGAATATTCATTTTAAGTTGGTTTTCAATCAGTAATGAAGCTTCCACCAGCTTGCCATAACAGCTTAAGTAACAGCTTGTTGTAGTTAATGACCAGCTGCCAGATACCCTCTGTACCATCTTACATTGATTTTACCGTAGTAAAGAATGCTTTTCTAAGTGCAGATGTAACTAAAGTATATGATCTTGTTCTCACCATTACTGAAAGAACGATCGGACCTTCTTGGTTTACTGGCTTCACCATTGTGATGCTCCCGGTGTCAGAGTTTATTTCAAATGTTGGATTATCTGAATATTAATCAAACCCAATAGAGTTCACTTAGTGATAAACAACGTCTAGTGCACATAATCATAATATGTATCATAATTTAAAGGAATAAATCTTACCTGCAAGAAATTTGTAACCAATAGCCTCATTTATTCCCGCGTCACCATCAATGGCTAAGATTGGACCTGGCTCCAAGGGCAAAGGACCGGTCTGTGGTACAAAAACACTGTATGTTCATCTGGTTTATTCACCTGCAGCCATTTAGTTTTTGTTGATTTTATCTTGACCTTTTATTTATCGTTTCCATATGCATTTATTCAAAAGCCATGAATTGAAAACCTACCGCTAGTCCGGTTGAGTTGACCGTCCCTGTGTAGCCAGTGTTTATGCACATTATGCTGTTGTCGTTCTCAATTGTCGTACAAGGTTGGAACCATGGTGGCCGATTATCCACGTCTACGATATTGACTTTTATAGTGGTGGAGGAAGTATGGGAAACGGTTTCTGTCGAGGAAATCGGTGTGTCCTGAAACATCGTCAAATCATACAAAATAAATAAAATTGCGAAAACAAATTTTCTAGAAAAATGTCAACATTACGAAAATAAAATCATATCAATGTGATATTAAAGTTGTAATGTTTTGAAAAAAAGTTGTAATTTTGACATAAACTTGTTTTAAACAAGCAGATACCAAATTAGACACACATCTTATTAATAAAACATATGTACAAGCAAGCATATACGTGAAAATGGTGGACGAATATGAACGATTTCCCTTTATATGATTTTATTCTCATAACGTTGTCTTTATTATCAAAATAATAGGACTTTTAATTGTTTTGACTGAATTCTCTAAAACGTTTTTACTTTAATCTAAAAAAATGGTTGAAGTTGAACTCTCATTATAATTACATAAAGCTGAATATTATCTTTTTTAGCTTGTCCCTAATACTCTTTTGTAAAATACAGTCTCAAAATGCAGTTAGAAATTCACTGTTTTCTCCATCAAAGCATTTTACCAATCACTTCAATTTATTGACACTGTGGATCAAGTAATCCGAGCTGATGTGATAGTGGAGGCGAAGACTAATTTGCATATTCATGGTTCTGCGTAAGCTAAATCAAGCAATGGTGTAGTGTTATTGTACATTATGAAGGAGGATTAGGGTCAAGCTAAAATGGAAAAAGAATCTTGAGATTAAAGTCATTATAATGTCAAAAAATTTATTTTTTTTGTTGAGAAAAAAGTCAAAATAAATACATTTATGGTAATAAAGTCTAAATATTTTTAGAATATAGGCAATATAACGAGAGTAAAGCCGCAATATTTTGAGAATAAATTCAATATTTATTTCCAGAATAAAGTCTATATAACAAGAGTAAAGTCAATATAACAAGTGTAAAGTCAATATAACTAAAGTAAAGTCATAATATTTCAAGAATAAAGTCAATATAGAAGAGTTAAGTCAATATAACGAATGTAAAGTCATAATATTTCAAGAATATAGGCAGTATAGCAAAAATAAAGTCAATATAAGAAGAGTAAAGTCTTGATATTTCAAGAACAACGTCTCGGTATTTTGAAAACAAATTCAATAAAAATAGAGTAAAGTTGCAATATTTTGAGAATAAAGACAATGCGGTGAGAACAAAGTCATAATATTTTGAGAACAAAATCAATATAGCGAGGGTAAAGTCAAATATTTAGAATAAAGTTAATATGACGAGAGTAAAGGCACAATATTTTGACAATAAAGTCAATATAACAAAAGCAAAGCCGCAATATTTCGAGAATAAATACAGTATAGCGAAAATAAAGTCAATATAATGAAAGTAAAGTGGCAATATTTAGATAATAAAGTCAATCATACCAGAGTAAAGTTGCAATATTTTGAGAATAAAGTCAATATAACGAAAGTAAAGTCACAATATTTCAAGAATAAAGGCAGCATAGCGAAAATAAAGTCAATATAACGAAAGTAAAGTTACAATATTTAGAAAATAAAGTCAATATAACGAAAGTAAAGTTACAATATTTAGAAAACAAAGTCAATATAACGAAAGCAAAGCCGCAATATTTCGAGAATAAATGCAGCATAGCGGAAATAAAGTAAATATAATGAGAGTAAAGTCGCAATATTTAGATAATAAAGTCAATAATATGAGCGTAAAGTCACAATATTTATAGAATAAAGTCAATATAACAAGAATAAGGGCACAATATTTGGAGAATAAAGTCAATATAATGAAAGTAAAGTCGCAATATTTCAAGAAAAAATGCAGCATAGCGAAAATAAAGACCAATATAGTGAGAGTAAATCGCAATATTTAGATAATAAAATAAAAAATACAAGAGTAAAGTCGCAATATTTAGAAAATAAAGTCAATATAACGAAAGTAAAGTCGCAATATTTCGAGAATAAAGGCAGCATAGCGAAAATAAAGTCAATACAATTGAGAGTAAAGTCGCAATATTTTGAGAATAAAGTCAATATAACGAAGGTAAAGTCGCAATATTTCAAGAATAAAGGCAGTATAGTGAAAACAAAGTCAATACAACGAGAGTAAAGTCGCAATATTTAGAAAATAAAGTCAATATAAGGAAAGTAAAGTCGCAATATTTCAAGAATAAAGGCAGCATAGCGAAAATAAAGTCATTACAACGAGAGTAAAGTCGCAATATTTAGGAGGAGGGCAACATAGCGAAAATAGCGTCAATATAACGAGAGTAAAGTCACAATATTTAGAAAATGAAGTCAATATAACGAAAGTAAAGTCGCAATATTTAGAAAATGAAGTCAATATAACGAAAGTAAAGTCGCAATATTTAGAAAATGAAGTCAATATAACGAAAGTAAAGTCGCAATATTTAGAAAATGAAGTCAATATAACGAAAGTAAAGTCGCAATATTTCAAGAATAAAGGCAGCATAGCGAAAATTAAGTCATTACAACGAGAGTAAAGTCGCAATATTTTGAGAATAAAGTCAATATAACGAAGGTAAAGTCGCAATATTTCAAGAATAAAGGCAGTATAGTGAAAACAAAGTCAATACAACGAGAGTAAAGTCGCAATATTTAGAAAATAAAGTCAATATAACGAAAGTAAAGTCGCAATATTTCAAGAATAAAGGCAGCATAGCGAAAATAAAGTCATTACAACGAGAGTAAAGTCGCAATATTTAGGAGGAGGGCAACATAGCGAAAATAGCGTCAATATAACGAGAGTAAAGTCACAATATTTAGAAAATGAAGTCAATATAACGAAAGTAAAGTCGCAATATTTAGAAAATGAAGTCAATATAACGAAAGTAAAGTCGCAATATTTAGAAAATGAAGTCAATATAACGAAAGTAAAGTCGCAATATTTAGAAAATGAAGTCAATATAACGAAAGTAAAGTCGCAATATTTCAAGAATAAAGGCAGCATAGCGAAAATAAAGTCATTACAACGAGAGTAAAGTCGCAATATTTTGAGAATAAAGTCAATATAACGAAGGTAAAGTCGCAATATTTCAAGAATAAAGGCAGTATAGTGAAAACAAAGTCAATACAACGAGAGTAAAGTCGCAATATTTAGAAAATGAAGTCAATATAACGAAAGTAAAGTCGCAATATTTAGATAATAAAATAAAAAATACAAGAGTAAAGTCGCAATATTTAGAAAATAAAGTCAATATAACGAAAGTAAATTCGCAATATTTCGAGAATAAAGGCAGCATAGCGAAAATAAAGTCAATACAATTGAGAGTAAAGTCGCAATATTTTGAGAATAAAGTCAATATAACGAAGGTAAAGTCGCAATATTTCAAGAATAAAGGCAGCATAGCGAAAACAAAGTCAATACAACGAGAGTAAAGTCGCAATATTTAGGAGGAGGGCAACATAGCGAAAATAACCTCAATATAACGAGAGTAAAGTCACAATATTTAGATAATAAAGTCAATATAACGAAAGTAAAGTCGCAATATTTAGATAATAAAGTCAATCATACCAGAGTAAAGTTGCAATATTTTGAGAATAAAGTCAATATAACGAAAGTAAAGTCACAATATTTCAAGAATAAAGGCAGCATAGCGAAAATAAAGTCAATATAACGAAAGTAAAGTTACAATATTTAGAAAATAAAGTCAATATAACGAAAGCAAAGCCGCAATATTTCGAGAATAAATGCAGCATAGCGGAAATAAAGTAAATATAATGAGAGTAAAGTCGCAATATTTAGATAATAAACTCAATAATATGAGCGTAAAGTCACAATATTTATAGAATAAAGTCAATATAACAAGAATAAGAGCACAATATTTGGAGAATAAAGTCAATATAATGAAAGTAAAGTCGCAATATTTCAAGGAAAAAATGCAGCATAGCGAAAATAAAGACCAATATAGTGAGAGTAAAGTCGCAATATTTCGATAATAAAATAAAAAATACAAGAGTAAAGTCGCAATATTTAGAAAATAAAGTCAATATAACGAAAGTAAAGTCGCAATATTTCGAGAATAAAGGCAGCATAGCGAAAATAAAGTCAATACAATTGAGAGTAAAGTCGCAATATTTTGAGAATAAAGTCAATATAACGAAGGTAAAGTCGCAATATTTCAAGAATAAAGGCAGTATAGTGAAAACAAAGTCAATACAACGAGAGTAAAGTCGCAATATTTAGAAAATAAAGTCAATATAAGGAAAGTAAAGTCGCAATATTTCAAGAATAAAGGCAGCATAGCGAAAATAAAGTCATTACAACGAGAGTAAAGTCGCAATATTTAGGAGGAGGGCAACATAGCGAAAATAGCGTCAATATAACGAGAGTAAAGTCACAATATTTAGAAAATGAAGTCAATATAACGAAAGTAAAGTCGCAATATTTAGAAAATGAAGTCAATATAACGAAAGTAAAGTCGCAATATTTAGAAAATGAAGTCAATATAACGAAAGTAAAGTCGCAATATTTAGAAAATGAAGTCAATATAACGAAAGTAAAGTCGCAATATTTCAAGAATAAAGGCAGCATAGCGAAAATAAAGTCATTACAACGAGAGTAAAGTCGCAATATTTAGAAAATGAAGTCAATATAACGAAAGTAAAGTCGCAATATTTAGAAAATGAAGTCAATATAACGAAAGTAAAGTCGCAATATTTAGAAAATGAAGTCAATATAACGAAAGTAAAGTCGCAATATTTAGAAAATGAAGTCAATATAACGAAAGTAAAGTCGCAATATTTAGAAAATAAAGTCAATATAACGAAAGTAAAGTCGCAATATTTCAAGAATAAAGGCAGCATAGCGAAAATAAAGTCATTACAACGAGAGTAAAGTCGCAATATTTAGGAGGAGGGCAACATAGCGAAAATAACCTCAATATAACGAGAGTAAAGTCACAATATTTAGATAATAAAGTCAATATAACGAAAGTAAAGTCGCAATATTTAGATAATAAAGTCAATCATACCAGAGTAAAGTTGCAATATTTTGAGAATAAAGTCAATATAAAGAAAGTAAAGTCACAATATTTCAAGAATAAAGGCAGCATAGCGAAAATAAAGTCAATATAACGAAAGTAAAGTTACAATATTTAGAAAATAAAGTCAATATAACGAAAGCAAAGCCGCAATATTTCGAGAATAAATGCAGCATAGTGGAAATAAAGTACATATAATGAGAGTAAAGTCGCAATATTTAGATAATAAACTCAATAATATGAGCGTAAAGTCACAATATTTATAGAATAAAGTCAATATAACAAGAATAAGAGCACAATATTTGGAGAATAAAGTCAATATAATGAAAGTAAAGTCGCAATATTTCAAGGAAAAAATGCAGCATAGCGAAAATAAAGACCAATATAGTGAGAGTAAAGTCGCAATATTTCGATAATAAAATAAAAAATACAAGAGTAAAGTCGCAATATTTAGAAAATAAAGTCAATATAACGAAAGTAAAGTCGCAATATTTCGAGAATAAAGGCAGCATAGCGAAAATAAAGTCAATACAATTGAGAGTAAAGTCGCAATATTTTGAGAATAAAGTCAATATAACGAAGGTAAAGTCGCAATATTTCAAGAATAAAGGCAGTATAGTGAAAACAAAGTCAATACAACGAGAGTAAAGTCGCAATATTTAAAAAATAAAGTCAATATAACGAAAGTAAAGTCGCAATATTTCAAGAATAAAGGCAGCATAGCGAAAATAAAGTCATTACAACGAGAGTAAAGTCGCAATATTTAGGAGGAGGGCAACATAGCGAAAATAGCGTCAATATAACGAGAGTAAAGTCACAATATTTAGAAAATGAAGTCAATATAACGAAAGTAAAGTCGCAATATTTAGAAAATGAAGTCAATATAACGAAAGTAAAGTCGCAATATTTCAAGAATAAAGGCAGCATAGCGAAAATAAAGTCATTACAACGAGAGTAAAGTCGCAATATTTAGGAGGAGGGCAACATAGCGAAAATAACGTCAATATAACGAGAGTAAAGTCACAATATTTAGATAATAAAGTCAATATAACGAAAGTAAAGTCGCAATATTTAGATAATAAAGTCAATCATACCAGAGTAAAGTTGCAATATTTTGAGAATAAAGTCAATATAACGAAAGTAAAGTCACAATATTTCAAGAATAAAGGCAGCATAGCGAAAATAAAGTCAATATAACGAAAGTAAAGTTACAATATTTAGAAAATAAAGTCAATATAATGAAAGCAAAGCCGCAATATTTCGAGAATAAATGCAGCATAGCGGAAATAAAGTAAATATAATGAGAGTAAAGTCGCAATATTTAGATAATAAACTCAATAATATGAGCGTAAAGTCACAATATTTATAGAATAAAGTCAATATAACAAGAATAAGGGCACAATATTTGGAGAATAAAGTCAATATAATGAAAGTAAAGTCGCAATATTTCAAGGAAAAAATGCAGCATAGCGAAAATAAAGACCAATATAGTGAGAGTAAAGTCGCAATATTTAGATAATAAAGGCAGCATAGCGAAAATAAAGTCAATACAATTGAGAGTAAAGTCGCAATATTTTGAGAATAAAGTCAATATAACGAAGGTAAAGTCGCAATATTTCGAGAATAAAGGCAGCATAGCGAAAATAAAGTCAATACAATTGAGAGTAAAGTCGCAATATTTTGAGAATAAAGTCAATATAACGAAGGTAAAGTCGCAATATTTCAAGAATAAAGGCAGTATAGTGAAAACAAAGTCAATACAACGAGAGTAAAGTCGCAATATTTAGAAAATAAAGTCAATATAAGGAAAGTAAAGTCGCAATATTTCAAGAATAAAGGCAGCATAGCGAAAATAAAGTCATTACAACGAGAGTAAAGTCGCAATATTTAGGAGGAGGGCAACATAGCGAAAATAGCGTCAATATAACGAGAGTAAAGTCACAATATTTAGATAATAAAGTCAATATAACGAAAGTAAAGTCGCAATATTTAGAAAATGAAGTCAATATAACGAAAGTAAAGTCGCAATATTTAGAAAATGAAGTCAATATAACGAAAGTAAAGTCGCAATATTTAGAAAATGAAGTCAATATAACGAAAGTAAAGTCGCAATATTTAGAAAATGAAGTCAATATAACGAAAGTAAAGTCGCAATATTTCGAGAATAAAGGCAGCATAGCGAAAATAAAGTTAATACAACTGAGAGTAAAGTCGCAATATTTAGGAGGAGGGCAACATAGCGAAAATAGCGTCAATATAACGAGAGTAAAGTCACAATATTTAGATAATAAAGTCAATATAACGAAAGTAAAGTCGCAATATTTAGAAAATGAAGTCAATATAACGAAAGTAAAGTCGCAATATTTAGAAAATGAAGTCAATATAACGAAAGTAAAGTCGCAATATTTAGAAAATGAAGTCAATATAACGAAAGTAAAGTCGCAATATTTCAAGAATAAAGGCAGCATAGCGAAAATAAAGTTAATACAATTGAGAGTAAAGTCGCAATATTTTGAGAATAAAGTCAATATAACGAAGGTAAAGTCGCAATATTTCGAGAATAAAGGCAGCATAGCGAAAATAAAGTCAATACAATTGAGAGTAAAGTCGCAATATTTTGAGAATAAAGTCAATATAACGAAGGTAAAGTCGCAATATTTCAAGAATAAAGGCAGTATAGTGAAAACAAAGTCAATACAACGAGAGTAAAGTCGCAATATTTAGAAAATAAAGTCAATATAAGGAAAGTAAAGTCGCAATATTTCAAGAATAAAGGCAGCATAGCGAAAATAAAGTCATTACAACGAGAGTAAAGTCGCAATATTTAGGAGGAGGGCAACATAGCGAAAATAGCGTCAATATAACGAGAGTAAAGTCACAATATTTAGATAATAAAGTCAATATAACGAAAGTAAAGTCGCAATATTTAGAAAATGAAGTCAATATAACGAAAGCAAAGTCGCAATATTTAGAAAATGAAGTCAATATAACGAAAGTAAAGTCGCAATATTTAGAAAATGAAGTCAATATAACGAAAGTAAAGTCGCAATATTTAGAAAATGAAGTCAATATAACGAAAGTAAAGTCGCAATATTTCGAGAATAAAGGCAGCATAGCGAAAATAAAGTCAATACAATTGAGAGTAAAGTCGCAATATTTTGAGAATAAAGTCAATATAACGAAGGTAAAGTCGCAATATTTCAAGAATAAAGGCAGTATAGTGAAAACAAAGTCAATACAACGAGAGTAAAGTCGCAATATTTAGAAAATAAAGTCAATATAAGGAAAGTAAAGTCGCAATATTTCAAGAATAAAGGCAGCATAGCGAAAATAAAGTCATTACAACGAGAGTAAAGTCGCAATATTTAGGAGGAGGGCAACATAGCGAAAATAGCGTCAATATAACGAGAGTAAAGTCACAATATTTAGATAATAAAGTCAATATAACGAAAGTAAAGTCGCAATATTTAGAAAATGAAGTCAATATAACGAAAGTAAAGTCGCAATATTTAGAAAATGAAGTCAATATAACGAAAGTAAAGTCGCAATATTTAGAAAATGAAGTCAATATAACGAAAGTAAAGTCGCAATATTTAGAAAATGAAGTCAATATAACGAAAGTAAAGTCGCAATATTTCGAGAATAAAGGCAGCATAGCGAAAATAAAGTTAATACAACTGAGAGTAAAGTCGCAATATTTTGAGAATAAAGTCAATATAACGAAAGTAAAGTCACAATATTTCAAGAATAAAGGCAGCATAACAAAAATAAAGTCAATACAACAAGAGTAAAGTCCAATATTTAGAGAATAAAGTCAATAATACCAGCGTAAAGTTGCAATATTTATAGAATAAACTTAATATAACAAGAGTAAAGTCACAATATTTAGAGAATAAAGTTAATATAATGAGAATAATGGATAATCGTTGACTATATGATTCATAAGATACACATGACTTTAAAATCTACCACGTCATATAAGACACATTTGTGCCACATTTTGTAATAAGTACAGCATTGAAAATATATTTCCTTTAACTTTCTGTTGCAGGATGTGAAATAGAAAAAACAAGTCAGAAATCATGTAAAGTGCGTAGATGATTTTTCCCATTAAATCTTCTTCAGAAATCTTTTTGGACAAAAATCTCACCTGCACAAAAAGTGTCATTGTGATTTGTTTAACTTTCTCATAATCCAAACGTTTCTTCACCAAAATGTTAGGATTGAAAGAAGCTTCCAGGTCAAATTCTCCCTGTGAGAGAACAAAATAAGAATCAATAAGATTTATATGTAAAACCATTAGGGATATTTTATTCATTTGTTGTACCTCAGGAGCATCCAGGCGATAATAAAGCTGATCGCCTTCATCTGCATCTGTCGCTGTGATTCGTGCGACGCTCGTATCCACTTTTAATAGCTACGGCATTTGTTATTAACATAAGCCGATCAAAAAGAAAGTTTAAGTCAGTGTTATCGACTTTAACAAAAGGAGTAAAATAAGATATTACGTACCTCAGCCACATTTATTGCGTATTCGCTTTCATCAAATACTGGTGGGTTATCGTTTATGTTTTCCAGTATTATCCTCAGATTCAGTTTGGCCTGAAAGATCAATCATAACATGCAGGTGTTTTATTTCTTTTTTTTTACGTATGAATAATGATTTTTTTTAGTTTAACAGAAATGATATAGACTTTTACTCACAGGGGAAGAACCATCTTTTGTACATTCAATGTCTACTTCATAGGGTGTGTTAAATGTCTATAAAACAACAAAAAAATGTCTAAAACAACCAAAAAACATACAAGCCTATGTTAATGTGAATATAAAATGAAGTGATTTAAAATAGATCTACACCAAACACACATTCTTTGAATACTATTCAAATGTAATTAATACAGACAGACTGTACAGACTATTTTTTCTGTATTTTTCATCATAAGTTTTATAGGATGCATGTACCTCATAGTCGAGTACAGTAATGGCGATGAGATCGAGACCATTAAGCTCAAAGAGACCTGGTGGTTTCTCGTTGGTGATGCTGACTGATACATCCGCCTCTGTTGTCAGTGTAGTGACTACAGCATTAAGAGTGTTGTTTTCCTTGAAAAGTATGAACTGGTCATTTACAGAGCAAAGACCTGTGCCATTCAGAGAAAGACAAACATTACTGTAATGTATACAACTTTAAACAAATGCTGGGTTTAATGGTTGGATTAAATCGTTGAGTTTAAATTAAGCTACTGCTTGTTGAACTTTGTCTATATTTTAACCAACCAATGTCAATTTTATCTATATAGCACTATTAAACACAACCAGGGGTTGACCAATGTGCTGAACAACAACAATAAAAACATGTTTAAAAAGACAATTTAAAATAATTCTATGAAACAGTACAGAAGAAAAATCCCATGTTCAAAACATCAAATCAAAAAGGTACATTTTCAACGTAGATTTAAAAACAACCATGGTGGAAACTAATGATGCACCAATTGACCAATATAATATTTTTTGGGGGGGTATCGATTTAAATAGACAACTATTGGCCGATACCAATATTAAACACTTGTGTACAATACTATACAGTTCGCCTATTACACTGAAAAAAAAGATTCATTGAATTTAATCAATTTTTTTAAGGTAAGTGGTTGCAATCAGTTTATTTAAGCTACATTTAAACAAAAAAGATTAGTAAAGTAAAATAAAATATAAAACTTTTGTTTAAATGTAGCTTAAATAAATTGATTGCAACCACTTACCTTAAAAAAATTGAGTAAATTCAATGAATAATTTTTTTCAGTGTAGCTAGTTTATTTCTGCATCAAATATTTTTTTACTGAACATGGATTGGATATATTTAACATTCAGCTGACCAACATAATAAGAAAGGCACAAAGAAAGATCAAATTTTTCCGAGATTTTGAAAAAAGCCCAGATCGCAGACATTTTCCTGAAATATTCTGACCGTATGGCTCACGTGAATGAGTAATCTCTCATGTGATTTACTATTTTTTCCCCATCACAAGTCTGACAAACTATCATTTATACAGATTTTATTTTGTTTTGGGAAGTATTTAATTATTTAGATAGATTTCAAATTCATCAAAAATTGGCCAATACATCGCTGCATTACTAGTAGGGATGGGACGGTATGAAAATTTCATATCATGATTATAGTGACCAAAGTTGTCCTGGTTATCAATATTATCACACTGTAAAAAAATCCGTAGAAATTACAATGTTATTGCAGCTGGGTTGCCGGTAATTTACCGTAGATTTACATTTATGTTATTTACTGGCAAGAGTTGGTTCAAAGTTAAATAAATTTTAAATATTAACAAGTCTTTATCTTTACAGAAAAAAACTAAACAATAACAGCCTCATGCAAAGCATTCTGGGAACCAGAAATCATCATCAACCTTTTTCTGTTTTTTTGCTTCAGATTTTGTTTCCCAGAATGTTTTGCTTGATGCTGTTTTTTAGTTTTACTCTGTAAAGACAAAGACTTGTAAATGTTTAATGTTCATTTAACTTTGAACAAAATGTTGCCAGTAAAAAACATAAATTTAAATCTACGGTAAGTTACCGGCAACCCAGCTGCAATTTCTACGGAATTTTTTTACAGTTAATGAGATGAAAATGTTTTAAAAGAACTGATACACACACTGAAAACATTTTTAAAAAAAAATATTTTTGAAAATCACAATTTAATATTTCATGTCCCTGAAATTATTTCTGTTGTAAAAAATAAATAAATCTGTCTAATAAGTTTACATGAATGAATAAAATACATTATCCCTTAGATGCCTTCCTGTGCAAAAAACTATGTTGCATGTGCGTGCCTGCGTCAAACTGATTTACAAACAAGATTTACTGCGAGTTTTCAAAATCAAACAAGATAATTACATTTTAAACGATAATACTAATCGTCAGGACATTTTATCGTGGTTAATTGTGAAACCGGTAATCTTCCCGTCCCTAATCATTAGTTGAAACAACAAATTTCATGAATGTCTCGGTCCTTCAGTTTAAAGGGTTATATGATGTTGCTAAAATAACATTATTTGTATACTTTACTTTTAGAATTAATATTTCTTTGGGTTTGATACTTTAATCTTTGCAACTTTATGGATCTGCTAAACTGTAAAAAATAGCTGTAATTATGCAGCTGGTTGCCAGTAACTTACTGTAGAAGCTAAAGACAGAAAATGTTTCATGTTCATTTAACTTTAAACAAGCTGTTTCCAGTAAATAACATTAATGTAAAATCTACAGTAAGTTACTGGCAGCTAGTTGCCTGTAATACTGTAATTTCTAAATACATTTTTTACAGTGTATATGCAAAAACAGCTTTTAACAGGATAGTCCACCCAAAAATGTTGTCATCATTGTTGTCCTAAACCTTTATTAGTTTTTTATTTTGATGAACACAAAAGAAGATATTTTGATAAATGAAGGTAAGTAAGCACACGGTTGATTGTAACCATTGACTTCTATAGTAGGAAAACAAATATGATGGAAATATTCTGATAAATAATGAAGATATTTTGATAAATTATGGTATAAGCACACAGTTGTCGGTACCCATTGATTTTCATCATATTTGTTTTTCCTATGGAAGTCAATGGTTAACATCAACTGTGCTTACCTTCATTTATCAAAATATTTTCTTTTGTGTTGATCAGAAAAAATAAATTCATACAGATTTAAAACAACATGAGGATGAGAAAATTATGACACAATTTTGGGTAAGCTATCCCTAACACTCCAAAGACGAAGGAGAAAACATTACATTTTATATTAAATAAAAACATAACATCTTATAATATGACCCTTTTAAACCAGCTTTTTGGTTTGTCTATATTTTACCCAAACAATCCAGCATTAAACAAAATCTGCAAATAGAAAAAGGCATATTTTACTTGGTAAGATTTAAAACAAAGATAAACCTCATGATACAACATCCGACAGACGGTAATTCCATAACCATATAGAGGTACCGATTGTGTTTTATTTTTTATATTTTTTATATAAACACATAAATCATTTAAACACATAAATAACATCTGATAATGTAATACTGATCAGGTACAAAACTAAAAGCACTTACTTTGACCTTCACTGAATTTGCTAAGGGTTAAAACCATCAGGAGACCAAAAAAGAGAGCAAAACTTTTGTGCCTTAAATCCATTTCTCCTTGTTAGATGATGGATCCAAAAGACGCCAAAGACACGAACCCTTTAGTTTGTGCTATACGTTCACATCGAGTCTGTACTGTGTGAAACTGACATCTATGTGAACCTTTGAGACGGAGGCTTATCTCAGATTTATTGCTCATAAAGACGAGAACGGGTGGACTTTCGCCTCGCAGACACCGCACATATGTTTCGATCATCTCTTTACATCTCATAAACCAGAAGAGAATGAGGAACTGGGTTTTAAAAGAATATTTTGTCCTGGATATTGTACAATACAACTCTTTATATGTGAGAATAAAAACATTTATGGTCATAAAAGATGATTTACAAAGTGAAAGTATGATTGGAAATAATTATGTGACTTGGCACTACATGCAAATGAATGAAACGTTTTCAATGCAGTCAACGGCTTTGTTTAATCTTGGTTTGCATTTCTTTACAGTAGTTTCTCGTTTTATCCATATTGTAATAATGAATCAAGCAACACTAGAAGTAAATCCAAGTGCAATAGTTTATAAAGAAAATAATTTCTAATGACATAATCTTGCAGGGTGCAGTTTTTGTGTATTGTTAATTGTGTTGTTGGTTAATGTTTAGAAGTATTCGGCCAACATTAATGGGTGTAAATTATACTTGTAAACTTCTAATCTTACAGTAAAATAATACTGACTGGAAGTGTCATAGTGATCTTATCTGTGCTCATACATACTGTAAAGTGTAATATCTGATTAGTCCTTTGTCATAGAAAGTAAAGACACAATGTGAGAAATAAATTCTCACATATTACAAAAAAAAAACCCTACGCCACTGACTTTAGACCAGGTTTTAGTAGGTCAATGGTGCAATCATTTTCACTTGACTTTAAAATAGCAATGCGCCAACAATGTGCACCTCGTTTTCATACCCGCACGCCCATGGACGAACAGATGGGCATAAAGTCGTCATGGATTTTTAATTAAAAACCTTTTTTGGACGTCGCCGTCAAGTTTCTACAGTAGCCCTAAATGGACAAACTGCTCTAGAGACCGCGTTTCGTCCCTACGTTGTATCAGACAATGAAACGTCACCATATGTGTTTTAAAATTAAGGGGTGTGCTGTTGGTTGCAGTTCGCAATCTGCCCACTAGATGACGCTAAAATTCACACTTACCACCTTTAAGGAATAATGTGGTATTTTTATCTGTGAGCTTCATTATTTTTCTAAAATTCATGTTCTCTCATAATCTTTCCAAAGATTTACTCCCCTCCTCGAAACAACCGCTCTTTACTTTAAGTCACGAGAAATGGCGTGAGGGTGGGGCCCGAGTAAAGATCGCATCGATTAGCAACATACCCCAACTTAGAATGATCCAATCAGTTCTCGCTGAATGAGATCTAGTCCCGCCCTACCTTTTTTCTCTTTCCAGTAGACGTTTCACTTGGATATATGTCACGACAGGGAAAATAAGAAAGGCGCTACTTCCGTTTCATGATGACTTTAAACGACGTGGCGCTGGACGTTAAAGGTATTGCGGAGGATTTTCTTTTTCCGGGTGGATCATCAAGACTATTGGTCCTCCTAGTTGTCAATCAGGAGTGTTGCGCAATTCCATTTTTTAAGAAAGTAGAGAAGGCGGTTCTTTTCTAAAATTCGAGAAAATCCTCCGCTACACCTTTAAAATGATAACTGGGTCCAGCTGAAACTAGCAGGAAATACTTGCATCGCACTTGGCATCGTATTGCGCTGGGGGTAAGATAGAGCGCTTAAAGGCTTTTTAAGATGTCAAACAAATCTTTGGTGTCCCCAGCGTACATATGTGAAGTTTTAGCTCAAAATATCTTATAGATAATTTATTATAACATGTTAAAATTGACACTTTGTATATGTAAGCAAAATGTGTCGTTTTTGGGTGTGTCCTTTTAAATGCAAATGAGTTCATTTCTGCACTAAATGGCAGTGTTGTGGTTGGATAGTGCAGATTAAGGGGCGTTATTATCCCCTTCTGACATCACAAGGGGAGCCAAATTTTTTTTACCAAAACTAAGTTACTGGGTTGATCTTTTTCACATTTTCTAGGTTGATACAAGCGCTGGGGACCCAATTATGGCACTTAAACATGAAAAAAGTCAGATTTTCATGATATGTCATCTTTAATGTTAATAAAGCATTTTCAGTGCCATGAGATCGGTCTCTATACATGGCTAAACTTCATTTTTAAACATCCATAAATGAGAAGTGGCTTAATTACATGACCACACCTGTTTATGATGACCTCATATCTTAGTCAGCCTGTGATTGGCCGCATATCAGTTGTAAATATTAGTCATGCACATTACAGTATTGGATCATTTAAGTTTAGTTTTCTACATGTTTAAAAATAAAGGTGCTTAAATCCCCATTCAGTGAACCATTTATTTTAACATTTAATCTGAAGGACATTTTTCAATACAAGAGCCTTTTGTAAAACAGAAATGTTTTTCGAATGTTAAAGGCATCATTATTTTAAGAGTGCATACACTGTAAAAAAAATAATGCATTTTTGTCAAATCAACTTTAACAAGAATAATTGAGTTAAACAACTTCTGCCATTTTTTATAATTTATGTCAACTATTTACAGTTCAAAACCTAAATTAGTCGGTTGAATTGACTTGCAAAGCCAAGTTGTTTTTACTTTATGCTAAAAAAATTACAGTATAGTAATAAATTAGTTTCTATATCTATAACTTTTTATTTGAAGAGTTTCGTTGCAAAACGAGATAACCACCGTTTTTTTAATTGTTCAGAAATCTCGTTTTTTGGTTGTGCATTCCAATTCATTTCAATTAAACTGCAGTTGGTTTGTTTTGATTTAAACCTTCATAACTTAAAAAATACAGCTAAGTAGCACCATAAAACAAAATAATAACATAATAATAAACATGTTTTGACAAAAATGTAAAAAAATGGATTTATCTCGTTTTGCAACGAAACTCTTCATTTCTAGTTTCATTTGTACCTAAGAAACCTCTTGCATGACAATGTTATTCAATAAAAACTACAAATGAAAAGTTTCAGCGTTTATTAAAATATATACAACAGTTTGTCGTACAACATATACAACACATGTTTGATGTTAAACTGATTCATGTTTGTGTTTTTGGTCATTAATCCGCAATGCAAGCAAACTCTTTATTGATACATGTTTGGACACGAATACTGTTTCATCAGGAACATGAGTCTCTCTGTATCTCCATTGACATCACTGTAAAAACACCAAGCATTCATGATAAGTAAACTCTGTTATTGTCTGTATTTACAACTTTAATGTTTATTTCATATTTACCTTTTCTTGCTGTTCTGCATTCGTTTCAGGAATGAACACATGGAGGTGATCTTAGCTTTGGATTTGAGAAGTTCAGCATATCTGTTTGTGAACTCGATGTCGCCCAGCTGTCTCGTCTGAAGCCAAGATCTCCTGGAACTGAAGTAAGAAACGAGTTTGAGCATTTACAGTCATGCATTTGGCAGACATTTTAATGTTTCTGGGTTCAAACCAATAACCTTTTACACTGCTAATGCAATGCTTTACCACCGAGCTATACAGGAGCATTTTTCAAACTAAGTCAGGAAATGTATGCCTGCCTATAAAGTTGATAACCCTAAAACCAATACATCTTTATGTGTTTGCTTATTTCATGAGTCCTCAAAGAACATTTGGTTTCCGATTGGTCCACTATTAAAAAAATGAGTTACCACCAAAATCAGTATTGTATCAGGTTAGCATTAAAAAGTAAATTCTTAATTTTACGCAAAATACAATATCCGCCGTGTTATTCTGTCATCTTTTCTCCCTTTTTTCCCAAAACGCAATAAACGCCAGTCCTCTTTCTCTGCAGAATGCAATAAATCCGCTCAACCAATCACAGCGCACCATTCCACGCATTGTAAATGATAATGGTGCGCGTTGAATACACACGGAATTTGAGTTTTCCTCATCTACTTTGTACTTCGTGATCAACAAACAAACAAAAACAAAATAATACTTTGATGGCATTGATAAACCTGTGGTGGTTTTCTGTGACGGGAAAGAAATGTAAGCCGTCGACATCTAATCATTTACGTGAGAGGCACTCGGGCGACAGAAAAATGGCGTCTGTTGCTTGTTCTCCCGACAGCATCAAGCTTCTGTCTTGCTAACACATTGACCCCAGAGGATCTTATGAAAAACTTTCCATTATTTTACTCGAAGTCAATGAAAATCGAGCATGACCAAAACATTTTACAGCTGATCACTGTCAAAAACTCCAGCGACGACGTCTCAAGGATGACAGCAGCAATGACAGTGTTCTTAATATGACAAAGTAAGTGTTTTGATTAATGACATTAATGTTCATTTAAATCAGTGTATACCACTAGTCAACTAAATGAATATAACATGGCAAAGATGAATGCACATTTATATATTGATTCAATAGATTTAAAGCATTTTGAAAAAAATATTTTTTATAATAAATCTTTGAAAATCAAATTAGGGATTAGAATTTTCTATGTTTTTATAACCTAAAGGTGCTATGTCAGGGCTCCAGACTAACTTTTTTCACTAGGAGCACGGTTGCCCCCAACTGAAAATTTTAGGGGCGCAACCAGAAAATTTAGGGGCACACAATGTAAATCAACATGCTTATATTCACATTTCTACTCATTTCCGCTGTATTTCTTATAAATACTTTAATGATAGATGCAGAAAGTACAATGTGCTGTTTTCAAATTCAGTGTCACATCACAAAAAAGGTCAAATTTACTGGTTGCACATGTGCAACTGGATGTAAAATTCAGTGGCACACTCTCAAATTTTGGTGGCAAAATGCGAAAGTGGAGCCCTGTATGTGAAAGTTTGTAACAGAAAATATTGTTTTTCATCTTGTCACTTTCTTGGTATAGAAAACTTTTTATCCCCCAAAATTAGTCAAAATGGATTTATTGCGTTTTGGAACCAAACTCTTCATATATGGTTTTCTCTAAAAAATAAGGTACATTTTGCTTTAAAAGCCGATGTAGAAGATATTACAAAGATCTTGCTCAAAAGAATACAATGGTAACACTTTACAATAAGGTTCATTAGTTAACATTAGTCAGTACATTAGTTAACATGAACTAATAAGGAACTGCACTTAAACAGCATTTATTAATTTGTTAATGTTAATTTCAACAATTACTTTATGAAAATCTTAATAACATTAGTTAATGCACTTTGAACAAACAATTAAAAGCTTTATTTCTATTAACTAACATTATCAAAGATGAATAAATACTGTAACAAATGTATTGCTCATGCTTTGTTCATGTTACTTATTACATTAACTAATGTTAACTAATGAACCTTATTTGTAAAGTGTTACCAATAAAATTTATTTACAAAACTAAAATAACACTCGCATTGTCCACAAGAGGACAGTAAGACACAAAATAACTTATAGATTCACTACACTGTAAAAATAAAGTTGGATTAACTTTAATTGGTAACGCCTAAAAAATTAAACTTTTAAGTGCAAGTAATTTGTATAAGTAGATCCAAATTTCACCTTTTACCGGTACAACAGTGAAAGATTTTAAGACGTACCCGCTTCTTAAGTCAACAGTCATATCAGCGTCATCCCTGGGAAACATCTCTTTGGGTAAAAAGCTGTCCGATCCGACGACGCTTTCTTCCTCATCCAGATATCTATGATGATAGATGTAACAAAAAGAAAGAAGTTAATAAGAAGTCAATGTTTAATTCATCCACTGTTAGAGACAGACTAAGCATGCAGCACACTTTTATTAACACAAATGTCTTTGAATGTGTTGTTTTACGACATCCAGAGATAAAACGTAAAAGCAAAGAACGAAATAATAATGACATGCAATATAGGAATCATCAAGAGTTCAGATTTATGCATTTCGCTTTTATCCAAAGCGACTAACAGTGCATCACAAGCTGAATGTGTTTTTACTGGGATCGAACCCATCACCTTTTGCATTGCTATACAATTTTATACAATAAGTTGAGCTACAGAAACACCTGTAAGTTTGAACTAAGCTATATAAACTTTCCTCTTATTGTGACCTAGTCTGTGAAACCCCAGCTGAAAATCTTTTTTTTTTTACATCAAATCATCCTACATGAAGAACAATCTGTGTAAATATAACTTTGATGTCTTTAATATTGACTGAGTAAGATCATGTCAAAGATCAATGAAATAAATCAAACTTTCATGCTCCTCATCTCATCATTAGATTATGAGCCTTCAAGCTGGATTTCCTAGACAGGGTTACATTTCTAGACGTCAATAAGATGAGAGATGCTTCTCTGTAGAAGTTAAAGGAAGTTGATCTGACCCGTCCAGAACTGGAAGACCGGTTGCGCACTGCAGGACGAAGATGGCAAGGATGGACGCCTTCATCAGACTAGTGAGAAAAGACATTTCAACACCTTACAAAGACAAAAACCAAACGTTTAGTGGAGAAAGACAAGAAAAAATTTTGATGCTCCAGTTAGGACCCAGCAGTCGTTTAGCGTTTCTAAAATTCGCAGGCTTTATGTACCCCTAAAATCATCGATCTGGAGATGTCAAACAGAGTTTTATTGGCTGTATTATTTACTTTTCTCATTAGCGTTTCCTCCACTCGATCTGATGACCTCACGTGTGCGCTCGTGCTAATAAAGTTAAACGGCGTTCACTTCCTTAATTGGTGGTGCACACAGATGAAGAGCGTTTGATATTGATGTGATCATTAATAAATCAATGAGGAAGGAAAGATTACGTGTCTGAGATTAAACACAGGCTTTAATAGTTTATGACAAGAGTAAATAACATCATGATTTTAGCCAACTGCTCGGTTACCAAAATCACCCACGCACACCCTTTATTATCCTTTATTCATCTCGTAATGTCATCAGGCCTGGTGTGAACTTTTATGAAATTCGATACTCCATACTTCAATAAAAATATATTATAAATAAATATATGCAATAAAATAAAATATATTTTGAAATATATTTACAAAAATAAAATTTTCAACAATATATTTTTTGGCCATTTTATGAAATATATTTTAAAAATAAATATATTTTAAAGCATTTATATTCACATCCCATTGAAAGAAAAATCTGTGTTACAAACTTGTAAACATAACAGGTTTGAAAAGGTTAAAATTAAATATATTTTCAGCTGCAAAAATATACTTATAGTTATATTTTATACATACGTATGAATTTTACACTTATACTTTATACATTTTATACAAACGTATCTATTTTGGCCAGGAAAAAATATATTTTTGGCCATATGGGTTGTAAAATAAGAAATATATTTGTTGCCCCTAAAATACATTTTGAAATATATTCTCATATATGAAGGTTAAAACTAAATCTATTTTCAAATTCAAAAATATATTTCATTAAGCTTTACTTTCTACAAAATGAATTTAGCATATATTTAAAATATATATTTATATTAGGGCTGTCAAAAGATTATTCGCGATTAATTACATACAAAATTAAAGTTTGTGTTTGCATAATATACATGTGTGTGTACTTTGTGTATATATGATGTATATTTAAATACAAACATACATGTATGAATCTAAGAAAATTTTTATTTAGGTATATATTTTATTTATATTTATAATATAAAATATATCATAATATATTTAAATATTAGGACTGTCAAAAGATTAATCACGATTAATCGCATACAAAATAAAAGTTTGTGTTATATATATATATATATATATATATATATATATATATATATATATATATATATATATATATATATATATATATATATATATATATATATATATATATCAAAATTGGCAAAAGTATATTTTGAAATATATTAACAAAAATATATTTTTCAACAAATATTTTTGAACATTTTATGAAATGTATTTAAAAAATAAATATCTTTAAAAGCATTTCTGTTCACATTGCATTGAAAGAAAAATTTGTGTAATAAACTTGTAAACATAAAGGTTACAATTAAATATATTTTCAGCTCCAAAAATATACTTATCATTTTATATTTTATACATAAGAATACATTTTAATCTTATACTTTAATCTTATATATATAAATATTAGGGCTGTCAAAAGATTAATCGCATACAGAATAAAAGTTTGTGTTTGCATAATATATTTGTGTCTGCAATGTATATATGAACACACACACACATGTATACATTTAAGAAAAAAAAATATTTATATATTTTTTATATATAATATTAATTATATCAAAATCTCTCTCTCTCTCTCTCTCTCTCTCTCTCTCTCTCTCTCTCTCTCTCTCTCTCTCTCTCTCTCTCTCTCTCTCTCTCTCTCTCTCTTTCTCTCTCTCTATATATAATATATATAAAATAATTACACATAGTGCACACACATAAATTATGCAAAAAACGTTTAATTTGTATGCGATTAATCGCAGTTAATCTTTTGACAGCACTAAAATATATTTTTAAAGATGTGAAATAAACCTTTGTGTTAAATAACATTCACATTTAGCCGATGCTTTTATCTAAAGCGTGCTTTCCAGTTTTTCACTTTATCTTTTTTAAACACATTGACTTTATTTAAATTCTTTTAAGGGAAGTCGCACCACCAGGCGGTCATATTTGCATTGTTATTTGAGTCATACTAGTCTAAAGTCCCATTTTCTTAAATGAGATAAACAGAAAAAAATCGCATGCTAAAATCACAATTAAACCTGACATCAGCTGTATTTCGAAAGCTCAAACTACTCTAAAAACACTTTTTATCGAGGTCATTTCAGCTACTGTGCATAAACAGGCTGGCAAGCACCTCACATACATAATTCTGTACAGAGCCCCTCCCACAGTTAATCATTAGTCTTTATTGATTGGTCATTTTAACTGGAAGGCGGAACTTCTGTCGCCAAAGCAGCCATATTGAGCATTGCATTGTCCCCTATTCATATATATAGCAGTGCTCAATCTTGCTATTATCTTTGCATTAACTCTGCCATCAATCACAGCCATATACTTTTAACCCTTTGATGTCTGCTGTAATTTGATTGATGTCTCAGATTGTCTTTAATGAGGGAATCATGATGATGTGCGTCTCTTTCATTCCTCTCAGGTTATTGAATACATTTGTTTCTGTAGGTGACTACAGAGCATTCGGATGATACAATAATAAATTATAAATCACAATTACTCTACTGAACCCTGATAGACTGCTGTAATTACAGTATTGTTGTGAATGAAAGTGTCAGGTATGAGTCAGGATGATGCTGGAGCGTGCCGTGACCCTGGTGAGAGCCGTGTGAGGTTGTAAAGATGAATTGTGATGACAGCTGGAGATGTGATGGATTAAACGACGGTTACTGTACCAGAATGATTCGAACTGATATTGTTTCTTTTATTGCAAGGTTTTTTTTCCCCTTTAGAGAAGTCGACCGCTAGGTGGTCATGTTTGGGCAGTTTTGCAGGAGAGCGGGGCACAAAGTTATGATTTTTGGCTTCATCGTTCAAAAAATATTCAAGTTAGATTAATAATTTTTTTACACAAACAACACACAGATATCTGCTACAAATGAACACTTAATCTTTGTTTGTGGGATCTACCGTTATCATAGAATTACACAGAAAGTGACAGGAGTGCAAATGTGACAACTAACCCCGCTGTGTAAAAATATTTTTTAATCCCAGCTATCAGTTACTAGGAGTTGCTGATGTTTTAAAATGCTGTTATGTTTTAGGTAACAAGACAGTGATTAAAATAATATAGGGTTGGATTTGGTGACTTACACATCCAACTCAGAAATCGAAAAAAAATATAAGATCAAGAAATTTACTTTTATGCCTCCAAAACACTCTTTGTTCAATATCTTAACCAAAACACATCAAAACATTTCACAAATTCACAGGAGATCTTCTGACAATAAGAGGAAAAGGCCAAAAGCACAGATTGCTCAGCCTTGTATAAATATGTAAAGTAGCCGGGTGATTCTCACGAATTAGACTTATGAGGTGTCATGAAACATTTTGATAAAAAAAGTAAATGCAAAGTAAGAGATGTACTATTTTGCACATGATTTCAAATGACATCATACAAACCAATTTTGTTGTTTTTCCACATTTAAGGGGAAATTTTTCATTACCGCAACGTCTCCATGACTGGATTTGGGTTGAAATGGAAATATTTATAATAAAAAATCTAAAAATAAAAAGCTTCAGTGCATGTTATACTATCAACATTTACAGTAAAGAAACATGTGATATTTGGTGATCATTGGTAAATGTAGAGACAATAATAAGGAATATAAATGTGTCCAAGACCGATTTTCTCATCCTCCGCAACAATTTTCAATCATTGTTTAAGCCCTCAAGGAACTAACATTTCAAAAAACATTGTTGGAAGGGACATAATTGACTGTGACACTCAAGATGGCTACCAGGTAAGCAGTTCTTATTTTTTCTCTCCAGATAAAAGTTGAAATGTTTGTCATAGTACCAAGACAACTTTTTAGTTCTCATTACCGAAACATGAGTTTGTAAATGCATATATTTAATGTAATATCATGTTGCGGTAATGATTATTTTTGATAATGACAATCTAAAAAATGTAAATAATTCTATAGGAAATATTTTTTAAATCCTCTTAAAAATAATGTTTATAGTAAGTTCAGGACATTAATCTTATATGTGCAAAAAAATTGGCTTCAAGGGCTTTTAAAAAAATCTGGATTTCATGAGAATCACCCAGTTACAATTAACCCTGCATTAGTTTGTGCCCCACTCATCCCTAAACCATCTACTGTACATGAATAGAAAAAGACAGATATTTCTAAAATAATGTAAATAAACCACATATTTCTGACCAACAATTAAGCCTGACATCAACATTACCATTGGCTTCTTAAGCTAAACTCTGTGCATGCGCACAGGCTGGCAAGCACCTCATTCAAGTCTGTACAAAGCCTTAGCTGTTGGTGTTCAATATTGGTGTGTATCATTGAATAGTATCACACCCGGCCATTTACCCGTAATTCCCTCCTGCTGTCCTATAACTGCCCTGTCCGGCCCAAACCAATCTCATTAAAAATACACGTGGTCATCCGACAACAGCTGTACGGGTGGCATCAGCCATCTGTGATCTGATACACACAAACACACATGGCACAGGGTGATCTGTTACTACAACAGCTTGACGGATGACGCATGCTTGATTCCCACAAAACATGTCACTGGGATGGTACCCTTTAGCCCTAATAAGACCCTTGGGGTCAATCTTACCCCAAGCCACTTTTCTTTAGTTCAAAAACATGTTTCCCTTCATCTCAGTGGAATAAGATTTTGTGACTTTTCCAGACAATCTGTCAAGATTCATATAAAAAAAAACCTGGGCTTGATTCGGTCGTTCTAAAGAGGCATAAAAATGTTACTTAAATAGTCCCTTTGGGGGTAAAAAGAACCCCAATTGAAAATGAATAGGAAATGCAAAAAAATCCTTTTATTTTGTATTTTATAATTTACAAAAGTACATTATATCTCCCAAAACACAGCATTAATGTATAATAATTCATTTAATTATAATTCGTTACATATATATAGCGCTTTTCTGCAGCACTCAAACCGCTTAACATGTGAATGGGGGAATCTCCTCAACCACTACCAATGATAGGAGGAATAGATAGGGAGTAAACAAAAAATGATATATTATTTGTATCATTTATATCAAAATGTATATATTTTTTGTTATCACTCTTTTAATCTCTGGGTTCATTTTTACCCCCGCAAAAAATTGGGTTTTATGAGGGTTTAAAAGGTCATGATTTGTACTATTTGGGTACAGATACTAATATATACCTGGGTGATTCTCACGAAAACTTGGTTTTAAAAATGTCAAGCATGGAAATGTAGAAATTGCTTAAATTTACTTTTTTTCCCACCAGACATTGAAAACAAAGTCTGGAGTAAATGGGAACATTAATTTAAAAACTTTTACTTATCATTTAACACTTTTTGTAATATAATTTAAAAAATTAGTCCTAAAAAATCTCATTACCGCAACAGTCAGAAAACATCAACACTGACATATTTTCAAAATGACATGACAAACCTGAAAGAACATAATTTGGAGATTCTGCACATGCATTTAAAATTAAAGTATTATGCATCTATTAATTAAATTAACATTTAATAAGCATCTGTTGCGGTAATGATAATCAAAATGTCGTGTAAGCATTCTGACAAGACAATATTTCAAATTAACTGTAAAAAAATGATCTTACCTGGTAGCCATCTTGAAGTAACTGGTCCATGTACTTGGTCACTCAAAATCAAACTTTATTAAAATTCTGTATGTGTGCTTAAACTGTTCTCAAAAAGTGTTGCGGAGGATGAGAACATCAGGAATGGACACATCATTTTCCTAATTTTTCCTCATTATTATTATACATGAATATTCAGTAAATATTTTTTCTGTCATCTAAAGTAGTCTAGCAAAACATCCATTTCTTTTTTTTCTTAATATTTTTGTGTTAATTTGATTAAATTACAACATAACGCATGTTCAAACACAGCCGGACACATTGCGGTAATGAGAAGTCCAATTATAAATTCTTATGTTGAAATCACACATTGTGCAAGGTAGACCACAGTGTTGTGTTAATTCTGATGCTTTTTAATGTTACTATATTACACATTTTAAAGCTAAAATCATTAGTGCCATGGTGTTTCAATGGCTTTGTGAGAATCACCCACCTGTAAGGTACCAAGATGCACTCTTTTTGAAAGGGTACCACCCCAGTGCCAGCTTTTGTTCCTTTTTTCACACAGACTGATCCCTTAATGGCGTCTAAGTAGTTTTAAATAAATGCATCTTATTTCATCTCTTGTGTTAGTGTTTTTAATCATTTTTAAATTAATCCGTTGTTTGGCTTTAATGCCTTCACTATAACTCAGCTTTAAACATAAGACTCAATTACTGTCTGAGATCGTACTAAAATCAAGATTTAATAACGTTTTACGCTGACAGTGAGTGTTTTTATTAAAAGGCTGTTTATGGTTTAATTTGACTTTAATGAGGACTGGGAAATGAAACGGGATTGTTTAAATTCGACATAAATGATAAAAGATGATTTTATAGGTCGAGCAATAACAGCTTAACTATTCATGATGTCATTTCTACAGCAGGACGCTCAGCTCAGAATGAATATGTTAAATATACAGAATTGTATATATTTTCCGTCTCACTAAAGTTAAAGCAATGTTAGACAGAAATCTTAAATATGTGTGGTAATGCAACTTTAATGCACACACACACACACATACGGAAAAATAAATATGATTTACCGTGCAAACATCCCAAATGTGTAGTAACATCAAATGGGCATAGACCCAAAAAGACACATGATTCACTTTTGGACACTACAAAGTATTGATCAGCAGTTTTTCCTGCCGCTATAGCACATTTTTGAAAAATAAATGAATGCAATTACAAAAACAAAATCTTAAATACTTAATAAGAGTGCGATCATGTATGCAAGAATCATTATTTATTTTGCTTTTAAATGTTGTTTGACTGTCTGCATTTCAGCAATCTTGTAACCACGGGGAAATCAGCGTTGACTGTGCGTTAAAGCCCAAATCGTTGTTTTTTTCCAAATTAAAAGTGAAACTTTCAGTGTCTTTGTCTGTTTGCTTGCAGCAATGCTCTTACAATTGATTTCTATGAGACAAGACGTTATATTAAAGTGCACTTTTTCAATACTATAACTAAATTGTAGCTTGATAGAATTGGTTTGTATATTTCTTTCTAACATTGTTTAGCCAAGATATAAAACATCTGAAGGGAAGAACGTTCAAAAGTGAAGTTCATTCATCTTATTTGTTTGGCACATCAACTGTACCTCAATATTTCAGAATAATTTGTCTGAATGAACAAACCAGCAGGCATTTTTCACCTAAAAGGTCAACTCTCCTTTATTCATCTACAGGACCTTGAAAGGTCAAAGCCTTACTTAAAGATTTGTCATGCTGTGCTGATGAAATCTACACAGATAATCCATAAACAGATTATGGCACAATACACAGTGACACACGGGCGTCTCTCTCAATGCCTGCTCACGAGACAAGTCCTGTTGACTGAATGTACTTTTGAATGCAAACTTGAATTTGAAACCAGATGACAACTCTTATAAGTATTGTTCGGTTTCTGAGTCACTTATGAAAGCTTTTTTAAGGGACATCCCAATCATAATTACAATCAAATCAAATTTATGTCAAGATGTTTTTTTGTTATACAGTATTGCAATATCAATATTGTGTTAATTATTATTAATTAATTACATAGTTTATTATGTGCAAAGTATGTCTGTAGTCTCTAGAAAGTATTACATAAAACACATTTTTCTATATTTTTTAATTATATTTCTACTGCATAACAATGTTAGTTAATAAAATATATTAAACTGTTATAAAATGTGTTAAAATGTGTATAATTTTATAAAAATACAATTTTATAATTAAGTAATATAAGTTATATATTAAAATATCCATTTATAAACTTTACATGCTCTTCTTTTAATTCTGGCTGAATTTTCAGTGGTTACGCATTGTTTTTTGCAAGCAATAAACATTTTATTTTGTAATAAACATTCCTGTGATCGCCTCAGCCACTCATGGTAAATGTCACTCCCACCGTCACGCGTGGAGAGATTATCACTCCATGGGAATCTCGCGTAAAGTCTGGAGATGCCAGCGGGCACCCTGCGCGTCACGAGCTTTATTCGCAGCCGTATTCATCAACTTTAACGAGTGATGTGTTTATAAAGACGAGCGTTTTCAATAACTGCGATAATTTAATGAAACGCCGCGGTCGGTAATAATAGCGCGCAATAACGCGCGCACTAAGCTGCTTTAAAGACGCCGCGCGCAGGTGGATGGAAATAGAAACGCAAGCCGGAGATCAGCGCAGGAAAACTTTTAGGCAAAATAATGAAGAATGAACAACGGTTCAAGGTCTTAATGTAGTTATCCAAGTCTGTGATTATGGTTAAATAACGGGACCCGAGCGGAAACGCGCGCAGTTCATCCGGATGCCAGAAGAAAACCGGGAATCGATTCAGAAATTATGCCAAAGAAGAAACTGGTTTTAATGCTGTGTGTTTTATGAAAGTATTGCCAGATGACGGATTATTATAGAGACAGACATGCCAGCCAACCACACCATACCCAACCACACCACGAACTACAACTTCCCAGCACTCATATTCGGGATTGTATTGATTATTTGTATAATCTGTGGGAATGTTCTGGTGTGCTTGAGCGTTTACAAGGAGAAAGCTTTGAAAACCACAACCAACTACTTCATAGTCAGTTTGGCTGTTGCTGATCTGCTCTTGGCTGTTCTGGTTTTGCCGCTGTTCGTTTACGCGGAGGTAAGTTACACTATACTGATGCGCACTTGTAAAGCATTGCATTAGCAATGCAAAGGTTATGGATTCGAGTCCCAGGGTGCATAGTTATTGATAAAAGTTATAGTTTAAATGCACTGTTGTAGACCAGCTTTCCTGATTATCACACTCTAAAAAATTTGCTGTAATTTTGCAGCTGGTTGCCAGTAACTTACTGTAGAAGATAAAGTCAAAAAATGTTTCATGTTCATTTACCTTTGAACTAAATGTTGCCAGTAAATAACATAAATGTAAAATCTACAGTAAGTTACTGGCAGCTAGTTGCCAGTAATACCCATTAATACTGTAATTTCTACAGACATTTTTTACAGTGCATCTTAAATTGTTTGGTAAAGCTTAATTCACTTCTAAAAATACTAAAGGTGCTTCATTTTGGTTTTTTACCCTTTGTCTGAATGGTTCTTTAGGGAACCAAAAATGGCTCTTTTATTGTATTGCTGTTAAAAAAAACTTTTAAGCACCTTAATTTACGCCAGTGTAACTTTTGGTCATTTAATGTTGTTTTTTTGCCTGAAAACACTAATCGGCAAGGTTATTGCATTTTATTGTAGTTATAAAGAAATGATTGACATCTAAAACCAGCTAATCTTGTAATTTAATCTGTCTGAAACCAAACAGTTTTTTCTTTACAAGGGAAGTCTGTTATTCTGAAATATAATCAGAATACATGAGATACTTTCATAAATCGTAATGCTTTCTCATTTTCCTTAAAACTGCACTTTGACACCCTCAATGGTCAACTGTTCCCCTCGCGTGAAAACTGCATTAATCTGCAGTTTTGTTTCTGCCAAAACCAGACATCATAAACACACCGCACAATACACATTGTTGCATCACCCCAGGGTGCGGGCACAAGGTTTCCACTGGAGTGCCCAAAGAGGCCTCCGAAATAACAACAGATTGACATTCCAGTACAAAGTCGAGGCGTTGGGTCACCGTGTCCCCCAACTGGGATATCAAGGTGACTAACAGTTTTTGGAAACCATTTTAGGCCAAGGACATGTTTGAAACATCCTCATGTGGGCCAACCTCCGCTTGGTTAAAATTCACCACGGACTCACGGCTTCCACTTTGTAGGGCCAATGTGGGTCGTTGGCATGGGAGAGAGGCCATTACCAAAAAGCAATTAAGAATCTGTCCTCTTCTACAGGCCAATAATTAAAATGCCATTAAATCCTCCTCTCTGATGTTGCATCTCTTTTTTATGCGTTATGTGTATCTGCTACTCAAATGCACATCCGTCTGAGAGCATTTGGTGTGTGTGTGTATTTGGCTTTGGTTGTTGTGACAATGCCAAGCCGCTAATAGGGATATTAAGGTTCACAAACACTGCTGTGGTCCTCGGCGGAGGAGGTTCAGAGGAGGTGAAAGAGTGCAGAGGTTTGGATGATGGAACGGTTTGTAAACGTACAATACTTAGCAACTTTTTTTTCAAATATCACCCAAATCTATACAGTATATATGTTCAAAATAAAGGTGCCATAGAATAATAGTTTTGGGTAAATGTTCCATAAATAATCGTGGACATCCTAAGATCCTTTCTGTTTTACTAAAGGTTATTTGTAGTGGAAACCGTTTTGGGTTTTTTTACTGAAAGATTTTTAGGGGAACCAAAATGGTTTTTCTAACTGTGAAAAACCTTTTGTAGCTTCATTTTAGGAGTGCAAGCATGTTCCTTTGGTGTTGCTTGTTGGTCAATGATGAAATTTTAAGACTGTGATTACTGAATGGTCAATCTCTCAGTTTCAGGATGGAGTTTGGAGTTTAAATATGACTATATGTGATGGACTCATGACTATGGATGTGATGCTTTGCACAGCTTCTATATTTAACCTCTGTGCCATCAGCATTGACAGGTGAGTCTTTACACATTAACATAACCAGTTAAAGGTTTGGACACAGCTGGGTGATTCTCGCGAAATTAGACTTATGAGGTGTCATGAAACATTTTGATAAAAAAAGTAAATGCAAAATAAGAAGCATACAGCTACAAACATCTCTTCATGTACTATTTTGCACATGATTTCTATTGACATCATACAAACCAATTTTGTTGTTTTTTCCACATTTAAGGAGAAAAATTTCATTACCGCAACGTGTCTATGACTGGATTTGGGTTCTTTGACATGGAAATATTTATAATTAAAAAATCTAAAAAATAAAAAGCTTCAGTGCATGTTATACTATACATGTTTACAGTAAAGAAACATGTGCTATTTGGTGATCATTGGTAAATGTAGAGACAATAATACGGAATATAAAAATGTTCTCATCCTCCGCAACAATTTTCAATCATTGTTTAAGCCCTCAAGGAACTAACGTATAAAAAAATGTTGAAAGGGACATAATTGACTGTGACACTCAAGATGGCTACCAGGTAAGCAGTTCTTATTTTTTCTCTTCAGATAAAAGGTAAAATTTTGTTTATCATAGTACCTAGACAACTTTTTAGTTCTCATTACCGAAAAATGAGTTTGTAAATGCATATGTTTAATGTAATATCATGTTGCGGTAATGATAATTTTTGATCATGATAATCTAAAAAATCGAAATAATTTTATAGGAAGTATGTTTTAAATCCTCTAAAAATAATGGTTATAGTAAGTTCAGACCTTAATCTTATATGTGCAAAAAAATGGCTTTAAGTTTTTTTAATTCTGATGCTGGACAAGAATTTCGTGAGAATAGACACTGGATTTTGTGAGAATCACTCAGCTGTTTTTAAAGGCGGAGTCCACAATGTTTGAAAAACGCTTTGGAAAAGGAGACGGGCCGACTACCAAAACACACTTACAGCCAATCAGCAGTAAGGAGCGTGTCTACTAACCGACATCCTTGCCGGGTTGCGTCTGTGTTGGGCGGGTCTATCAACAGAAGGTCCAGATTCTATTGGGGTAGGGGCGTGTTTGTTTAGGTGATTTCAAATATCAACATTGGCTTTCAAACATCGTGGACTCCGCCTTTAATATAACTATTTTTCACATTTATGAATGATAAGCTACTGTATGAGGTGTGGTGTCTAAAAATGAGGTAAAACTTCATGAGGTACATTCTGGTGTGTACTTTTTAAATGGCATAAAAGGAGTGCTCTAGCACTTTTGGCGACCTGAGTTTGAATCCCGACTCAAGGTCCTTTGCCGATCCAGTACTGTCTATCAAATAAAGACAAAAGTGGCTGAAAAAACAGAGCTGGACACTTTTTCCTTTACTAACCAGCTTAAAGGTGCAGTGTGTAATTTTTAGAAGGATCTCTTGACAGAAATGCAAAATAATATACAAAACTAAATTATCAGGGGTGTATAAAGACCTTTCATAATGAACCGTTATGTTTTTATTACCTTAGAATGAGACGTTTTATCTACATACAAAGAGGGTCCCCTTACATGGAAGCCGCCATTTTGGGAATGCCATGTTTCTACAAAAGCCCTTAACGGACAAACTTTTTTACTAAGTTGTCTCCAACGATGCCATGTTTGTCCGGTGGCGGCTACAGTAGCTTCTGTATGCTTCTATGTGTTTCAAAAGCAAGAGGTGAGCAGTGGACTGAGCAGTTGGTTGCAATTCACAACCTCACCACTAGATAGCACTAAAATGTACACACTGCACCTTTAACATGTTTATATAAACTTTGTTAGTTAAATGCAAATGTATTGGTCTGTAATGTGTCTCTGTATCACAGGATACTTTTTTATGTAACCCTCCCAGCCCAGCGCTGCATGATGCGTGAGATGGCATCAATGTGAGCAATTTAAACAGTACACTGATTTTACGCTAGTGCCATTGCGCACAGTCTGGTTTATTTGTTGGGTGGTGTGATGTTCACATCAGGCTGCGGTCATAATTGTAGGTGTTTTTAAAGAAATTATGAAATAACATTCATGGAGAGTGATTGTTTTATTTCGATTCTCGCTCACAGTCTTACACAGTTTCGGTCAACTGCATGTCTTCAACATCCACCTGCTGATCTGTTAGACTCAGCAGAAAGTCTCTGGAGAGATTAATAAGATATACTGTATGCTCAGGACGGCACTCTCAGATGTAAAACAGTATAAAATGTGTATAAAATGATATTACGCAGTGCCCGAATATAGTCCCCTGCTATTGAAAGTCACCAGGGGGACTATTTTTGGGCGCTGCATAATAGTATTGCACCTGCTGCACCCATGTTACGCCAGCAAAGTCCTTGATTATTACGCCAGAATAAGAGTATAGTTCATAGCCATATTTGCCTAAAAATTGCAACATTTAATTTTCCGCCGTTCTTAGTACACGAAGAGTCAAGTTTTAAATAGGAAAAATATCCAAACTCTTTGATCATTTTTGAGCGCGATGCTAATGGTCTAATCAGATTTAATGGATTAAGCTAAGCTATGCTAAAAGTGGTACCACCATACACGGAGATCGGCTGAATTAATTCCAAAACGGTAAAAATCAAATGTTTAACTCTAGGGGAGCTAGAAAATGAGCCTATTTTCAAAAAAATGGAATGTCCCTTTAAAAGTGAACACAACACTTGAACATACTGAAATAACCCAGTAACAGTAATTAATTAATTTGCTTAAAGGGATCGTTCACCGAAAAATGGCATTTCTGTCATTATTTACTCTGAAATGTTGTTTCAAACCTGTATAAATTTCTTTGTTCTGCTCAACACAAATGAAGATATTAACCAAACAGACCTGGGGCACCATTCACTTCCATAGTATTATTTTTTTCTTCATTTGTATTCAGCTGAACAAAGAAATTTATACAGGTTTGTACCAACTTGAGGGTGAGTAAATGATGACAAAATGTATATTTTGTTGGTGAGCTATCCCTTTAAAGGCGAAGTGCGTGTTTTTTGAAAAACACTTTGGAAAAGGGAGTCGGGCCGAGTACCAAAACACACTTGTAGCCAATCAGCAGTAAGGGGCATGCTACTAACCAACATCGTTGTCTGGGTTGCGAAGGTCCAGATTCTATTGGGGTAGGGGCGTGTTTGTTTAGGTAATTTCAAATGTCAACATTGGCTTTCAGAGATCATGCACCTCGCCTTTAAGTGTTATAAAAATAATGTCACAATGCAAAACCACTGAAAATGGGCTTATCATGTCCACATTTTAAAGGAGAGCAAAGTGATTTTATTTAGTTTTAAAGAGGAAAAATATTGAAATTCTTTGGTTATTTTTAGCACGATGCTAATGGTCTAATCAGATTCAATGGGTTATGCTAAGCTATGCTAAAAGTGGTACCACCAGACCCGGAGATCGGCTGAATGGATTCCAAAACTGTAAAAATGAGCATATTTTCAAAAAAGTGTTTTCCCTTAAAAAGTGAACACAACACTTGAACAAACTGTAAATAACCCAGTAGCAGTAATTCATTAATGTGCTTAAAGGGATAGTTCACCGAAAAATGGCATTTCTGTCATCATTTACTCTAAAATGTTGTTTCAAACCTGTATAAATTTCTTTGTTCTGCTCAACACAAATGAAGATATTAACCAAACAGATCTGGGGCACCATTCACTTCCATACAGTAGTTTACTTTAAAATATCTTCATTTGTATTCAGCTGAACAAAGAAATTTGAGGGTGAGTAAAAGATGACCAAATGTATATTTTTTGGTGAGCTATCCCTTTAAAGGCGGGGTGCCTGATTTTTGAAAAACACTTTGGAAAAGGGAGTCGGCCGAGCAGCTGAACAAAGAAATTTATACAGGTTTGTACCAACTTGAGGGTGAGTAAATTATGACAAAATGTATATTTTGTTGGTCAGCTATCCCTTTAAAGGCGAGGTGCGTGTTTTTTGTAAAACACGTTGGAAAAGGGAGTCGGGCCGAGTACCAAAACACACTTGTAGCCAATCAGCAGTAAGGGGCATGTCTACTAACCAACATCGTTGTCTGGGTTGCTAAGGTCCAGATTCTATTGGGGTAGGGGCGTGTTTGTTTAGGTAATTTCAAATGTCAACATTGGCTTTCAGAGATCATGCACCCCGCCTTTAAGTGTTATAAAAAATAATGTCACAATGCAAAACCACTGAAAATGGGCTTATCATGTCCACATTTTAAAGGAGAGCAAAGTGATTTTATTTAGTTTTAAAGAGGAAAAATATTGAAATTCTTTGGTTATTTTTAGCACGATGCTAATGGTCTAATCAGATTCAATGGGTTATGCTAAGCTATGCTAAAAGTGGTACCACCAGACCCGGAGATCGGCTGAATGGATTCCAAAACGGTAAAAATCAAATGATTAATTTGAAAATTATCATATTTTCAAAAAAGTGGTGTCCCTTTAAAAGTGAACACAACACTTGAACAAACTGTAAATAACCCAGTAGCAGTAATTCAGTAATGTGCTTAAAGGGATAGTGGCATTTCTGTCATCATTTACTCTAAAATGTTGTTTCAAACCTGTATAAATTTCTTTGTTCTGCTCAACACAAATTCAGATATTAACCAAACAGATCTGGGGCACCATTCACTTCCATACAGTAGTATTATTTTTTTCGGCCAAAATTTACTTTAAAACATCTTCATTTGTATTCAGCTGAACAAAGAAATTTGAGGGTGAGTAAAAGATGCCAAAATGTATATTTTTTGGTGAACTATCCCTTTAAAGGCGGGGTGCCTGATTTTTGAAAAACTCTTTGGAAAAGGTAGTTGGGCCGAGTACCAAAACACACTTGTTGCCAATCAGCAGTAAGGGGCGTGTCTACTAACCCACATTGTTGCCTGGGTTGTGTATGTGTGGGGCGGGTCTATCAAAAGAAGGTCCAGATTCTATTGAGGTAGGGGCGTGTTTGTTTAGGTGATTTCAAATGTCAACATTGGCTTTCAGAGATCATGCACCCCGCCTTTAAGTGTTATAAAAATAATGTCACAATGCAAAACCACTGAAAATGGGCTTATCATGATTTTATTTAGTTTTAATGAGGAAAAATATTGAAATTCTTAGTTCGATGCTAATGGTCTAATCAGATTCAATGGGTTATGCTAAGCTATGCTAAAAGTGGTACCACCAGACCCGGAGATCGGCTGAATGGATTCCAAAACGGTAAAAATCAAATGATTAATTTGAAAATGAGCATATTTTCAAAAAAGTGGTGTCCCTTTAAAAGTGAACACAACACTTGAACTGTAAATAACCCAGTAGCAGTAATTCATTAATGTGCTTAAAGGGATAGTTCACAAAAAATGGCATTTCTTTCATCATTTACTCTAAAATGTTGTTTCAAACCTGTATAAATTTCTTTGTTCTGCTCAACACAAATGAAGATATTAACCAAACAGATCTGGGGCACCATTCACTTCCATACAGTAGTATTATTTTTTTCGACCAAAATTTACTTTAAAATATCTTCATTTGTATTCAGCTAAACAAAGAAATTTGAGGGTGAGTAAAAGATGACAAAATGTATATTTTTTGGTGAGCTATCCCTTTAAAGGCGAGGTGCGTGTTTTTTGAAAAACACTTTGGAAAAGTGAGTCGGCCGAGTACCAAAACACACTTGTTGCCAATCAGCAGTAAGGGGCGTGTCTACTAACCGACATTGTTGCCTGGGTTGTGTATGTGTGGGGCGGGTCTATCAAAAGAAGGTCCAGATTTTATTGGGGTAAGGGCGTGTTTGTTTAGGTGATTTCAAATGTCAACATTGGCTTTAAGAGATCATGCACACTGAAAAAAATGATTTTTTTAGGTAAGTGGTTGCAATCAATGTATTTAAGCTACATTTAAACAAAACAATTAGAAAAAAATAAAATAAAAAACTTTTGTTTAAATGTAGCTTAGATAAATTGAATGCAACCACTTACCTTTAAAATTAAGTAAATTGAATGAATCATTTTTTTCAGTGCACCCTGCCTTTAAGTGTTATGAAAATAATGTCACAATGCAAAACCACTATCGTGTCCACATTTTAAAAGAGACCGAAGTGATTTTATCTTATTAGCACTTGTAATAAAGGCATTATCAGGTTAACCGTACTAAGTGAATAAGACATTCAACCAGTGGCTTAGCTACTGCTGAACAGAAGGTGTCTGTATGGGCCAAGAACGTTTTTGATGGTGTTAAATATTTTTCCAAAGCTATTGCCCCAGTGTTGTGTTGTTGTTGAATGCAATCTTCTGTACGATTCACTGCAGGTTCATCGCTGTGTCCATCCCTCTTAATTACAACCGCAAACATGTGGACCATCGACAGATTGTCCTGCTATCCGCCACGTGGATCTTAGCCTTGGCCGTGGCCTCGCCGGTGATGTTCGGAATCAACGACGTCCCCAACAGAGACCACAGCGAATGCAAGCTGGAGGACAACAATTACGTGGTCTACTCCTCCGTCTGTTCGTTTTTCGTGCCCTGTCCCATCATGCTGTTGCTGTACTGTGGGATGTTTCGCGGGCTGAGGAACTGGGAGGAGGCGCGAAAGGCCAAGCTGATGAGCAGCATGCAGGCCTGCAGAAAACTCCAGGAAGCAGAATCGTTGCAACCCCTGTCCGGACTGCCGCCTCCTCTACCGCCCATCATCGACAAAGACCTCGCTGATATGTCTCTGGATGAGCTGGATCAGGACCAGTATCCCGACTCGGACAGTCCATACCAGGCGGACTGTAAAGACGGAGTAGTGTCCATGCTGGCGTACCCCGGTGAGAGCTATAATGAAGATCAGAACCGGAACCGACAGAAGAAGAGAGCAAAGATTAACGGACGGGAACGGAAAGCCATGAGGGTGCTGCCTGTTGTAGTAGGTACGTGTGATTGTTTCTTTTGGTTAACAGGAAATCATATCTCTGTATATAAACCCAAATGTACTGGATTAGCCATTTATAAGCATTATAGAGAATTAAACTTGTACCCAAGTGTAAGAGTATAGACAAAGGAAATAAAAAGAATCAGATTCATTGTGATTTTGTCATTTAAAGGTGCAGTTTGTAAATTTTAGCGGCATCTAGTGGTGAGGTTGAAAATTGCAACCAACGGCTCAATCCACTGCTCACCCCTCACTTTTGAAACGATGGTAGCCGCCAGTGTAAAAACATGTCATCAACGGAGACAACTTAGTAAAAAAAGTTTGTCCGTTAAGGGCTTCTGTAGAAACTAGTGCTGGACAAAGATTAATCGCGATTAATCGCATACAAAATAAAAGTGATTTTTTGCATAATATATGTGCGTGTACTGTGTCTAATTATTATGTATATTTAACCACACACACATTCATATATTCATTTCAGAATTGTTTTATTTATATATCATTTTTTAAAATTTATATTTAATATAGATTATACAAAAATATAAATAAATATATATAAACATGTAAATGTTTCTTAAATACATACATGAATGTGTGTGTATATATTTATACATAATAATTAGACACAGCACACACTCATATATTATACCAATAATCACTTTTATTTTGTATGCGATTAATCGCGATTAATCTTTGCCCAGCACTAGTAGAAACATGGCGGCACAAAACGGCGACTTCCGCGTAAGGGGACCCTCTGTGTATGTAGATAAAAACGTCTCATTCTAAGGTAATAAAAACATAACGGTTCATTATAAAAAGGTCTTTATTCACCACTGATAATATAGTTTTGTATATTATTTTCCATTTCTGTCAAGAGATCCTAAATATTACAGACTGCACCTTTAATTTACAAAGGCAACAAAGCATAAATGTGTTTATCTCTGCCTCTGCCTCCATGTCTTAAGAGGTACAGTAAGATACGAGTACAGTATTTACTGTACAGACACGCCATATGTGCTGAAATGTGTTACTGCTTTAGCTCTGATTGGCTAATCATTCCTCACCAATCCTCCAATGGGATTATGACGTAAGCCGCACTTCAGTCCAGTCGGCGGTGTTGGGTCAGCTGTCACTTTAAGACAGACTCTTATCCTCTTGACGGGTTGCCGATGATGTGAGAACTCTGTGAGATCAGACGGTACAGTACTGACAGTTCTGGCTGATCTCTTCTGCCCCGGGCAATTATTGTCAGCTTGAGAAGGAAAACAGAGGGGCAATCGAGGGTCAGGATACCCATAATGCACATGACCAGTCATCCAATCCCATCTCAAAACCGATAATGTGTAGTAGAGGCAAACTGTTAACCCGGAGGAAAGTGTTGATGGTCAGTGGTTACTTTTTCATAGCTCAGGAGATTTAATGGAGTTCTCAGTTGTGTTTCATATTAGTCTCAGATGTCTCTCCTAAAATTGATTATTAAAAAAGGAACAAATTGTTAAAATATATTGATTATAGAGCTGTAAAGATGTGGATCATATGAGTTAAATAATCATGGTTTGGGTACATTTGTTGAGTTTTTTTGCAGGAGAAATATTTGAGATGCGAAAGTTTTCCTCTGCTTTTATTTGAAGAGATCTCATCTCATTAACTTTAAACGTCAGGGACTATATGTTGCACTCAAGGGCAAATATAGTATATGACTAATTGAATTTATTAAATGGGTAATGTGAATAAAAAAACTATAATTTGGACACAGATTTATAAATTGCCACCTTTCACCACACACAACACCAAAAATGGCCCATACTCTCACTGGTCTGGTACCCTTACAAAAAGTACACCTTTAAATAAATCTGTGTCCATACTTGTTAATATTATTATAACCCCTTTAAAGGTGCAGTGTGTAAATTTTAGCATCATCTAGTGGTGAGGTTGCGAATTGCAACCAACAACTCAGTCCACTGCTCACCCCTCACTTTTGAAACACATAGAGAAGCTACGGTAGCCGCCACCGGAAAAACATGTCATCGTCGGACACATCTTAGTAAAAAAAGTTTGTCTGTTAAGGGCTTCTGTAGAAACATGGCGGCACAAAATGGCGACTTCCACGTAAGGGGACCCTCTGTGTATGTAGATAAAATCATCTCATTCTATGGTAATTAAAACATAACGGTTCATTATAAAAAGGTCTTTATACTCCCCTGATAATCAGTGGCGGAGCCAGAGGGGTGTCCAGGGTGGCACTGGACACCCTTGACATGTCACTGGCCACCCCGTGTGCCACCCCAAATTTAATGCGCTACTTTCACTTAATCTATGCGTTACTTTCACTTAATCTAAGCTATGTTTATTTTCGACGTGCGGCAGCGCAGTACATTGTTAAAAACAAACATTATGAATATTAACCCTCCCTGCAGTCACGGCGCAAACTCTTTATTTTTCAATCACTGCGCAAAGAGACTTGAATTACTTTGCTGATTTTGGACATACAGATATGATTTATACATCATTTAAAACGTTTAAGTGTCATTTTTTTGTGTGTCTATAAAACTGAATGTTGTGCTTTTCACAAAATTAAGAAAATATACATAATGCGCGTTCTGTTATCTCTCCATCAGTGACGTCTTTTCAAAAACGCGTCAGAAAAATTACTGTCACTTAACGAATACTTTTCATACCATCAGAAGATAAATGTCATGTCTACATAATGCTTGGAATCTTTAAAATGATGTAAGTGAAGTCGTACATTTTGCTAATACTACATGATTTATTTTCACCGTATATGCTGGAAGTGTGGTAATTGTCTTGTGGAATTCAATGGATATACCATTAATTGTGTGCTTATCATCATTTATCAAAATATCTTCTTTTGTGTTTATTCAAATAAAATACAGGTTTAGAACAACATAAGGGTGAGTAAATGATGACAGAATTTTCATTTTTGGGTGAATCCCTTTAACAGACAGTAAATCAGATGTAAGAAATACAGTAGAAAGATTTAAAATTCACCCTTATTATGTTTACATCTAATGCGTTCAAAAGATTCATTTATGCTTTCTTGATACATGGTTACATGTCATTTTCTTTTATGGACTATGGACCCCCTGAAGTAGCTTTGGCCACCCCCTGGCCACCCCATTAAAAAAATTCTAGTTCCGCCACTGCTGATAATATATCTTTGTATATTATTTTGCATTTCTGTCAAGAGATCCTTCTAAAAATTACACACTGCACCTTTAACTCTTTTCCTGCCAGCGTTTTAAAAAGTTGCCAGCTAGCGGCAGCATTTTTAATGATTTTCAGAAAAGACTAAAGCCTTCCAGAAAATGTTCTTCTAAAAATTATATAAACACACAATATATCAAATGAAAGTACAGACCCTCTGCTTTTAAACAAACAAACAAACAAAAAACTCAGGATTTTTTTTTAATCCTATCTTCATTTGATCTTTTTTTATCACATCTTATATATGGGTAGGTTTCTTCAAAAATACAAAATTTTGAACAAAAAGCTGAGATAATTGAATTTTTGTAAAGGTCTTTTGTTAGAGATCCGATTCAGAATGATGATCAAAACATACACAGAGTTTTTACTGTTTTTGAATCAGTGGATGCTTAAAGGGACAATAAGTAGGATTTACCCCATCTAGTGGTAATATTGTATTTTGCATTCAAATATATTTCAAATATATTTTTGTCTAGAGAAATGTATTTTTTGATGTATGGGGTATCTCCGGTACCTGGAGAGAGTGGGATCAACCTGATCTCACGAATTTCCGTGGGATAGTCACGGAATTTTTTGCGCATTTTTCGTGCCATTCTCACGGATCTCCGCATTTTTCCGTGGCCCTGCTACGGACTGTCTTAACTGCTTTTTCCTATTTTCAAACCATTTTCGCTTCGGTTTAGGGTTAGATTTGGTGTTTGCGTTATTATCTCACTTTAACTATTGGTTTATACTATTATTTTTGATTTATTCTTTTATATTTTCTAAACTTTAAACAATTGTCGCCTGGCGTTGGGGTTAGAGTTGGGTTTGGGTAGGGATGTCATTTTATGTAAATCTAACCCTAAACCGAAGCGAAATGGTAAGAAAATGGGACAAAACAGTTGAGTAACCAATCCGTGAGAATGCCACGGAAAAATGCACAAAAAATTCAGTGACTATCCGACGGAAATTCGTGAGATTAGGCAGGTGGGATGGATAGATTCCTGCTTCACGTTTTACATCCTCTTCAGCCCAGCCCAGGAAAGAAGTGAAAAGTTTAAATAGTTCAGAGGTGATCCATGCTAAGTTTCACCAAATTATTTTACTGTAGTGACCTACAGAAAGGCACATTTAAAGGTGCAAGGATGTCTTGACAGAAATGCAATATAATATACATTGTATAAAGACCTTTAATAATAAACTATTGTTTTTATTACCTTAGAATAGGCTTTATCTACATACACCATTACATGAAAGTCGCCATTTTGCACCGCCATGTTTCTAAAGTAGCCCTAAATGGACAAACTGATCTATAGAGCGTCATTTGTTACTACGTTGTCTCAGACGATGACGTGTTTGTCCTGTGGTGGCTACCGTAGCTTCACTATGCATTTCGAAATTGAGGGGTGAGCTGTTGGTTGACTCAGTGTCGTGAGATGAATGTGATTCTTTAGATTTGTACTTTATCTATGTTATATTTTAAAATTTCTCATTTTTACCCGCTGTACTTCTACAGGTGCCTTTCTGTTCTGCTGGACGCCATTCTTCGTAGTGCACACTATGAGGGCTCTCTGCGAGGACTGTGACATCCCCAGTAGCGTCACAAGCATCGTCACCTGGTTGGGTTACGTGAACAGCGCCCTCAATCCGATCATCTACACCGTCTTCAACACGGAGTTCAGAAAGTTCTTTCGGAAGTTTGTTCCGACTCTGCCCAGCTGCTGCTAGCCTGCTAACCGCTAACAGTTTATGAACAATCGAAACGAACCCAAAAATGTGAATAAACCACAGATAATAATGCGTTGTGTAAATACAGCATGTTTTATGATATAATTATGAAAGTATGCTTATTGCTGCAATTATATTTACTCATTTAATTTTGTAAATTTACGTTTTGAGAACTGACATCGTTCATGAAATTTGTGCAGAAGGAATTTTCCCGTAGTCCCGCAAAATTAGTTTTTTAGATTATGAAACATTTACATTCATGCATTTGGCAGATGCTATTATCCAAAGCAATTTATAGTGCAATACAAGATATACATTTTTCAGTATGCGTTCAGTTCCCTCGAATCAAACCCATGACCTCTTGCGTTCCTAACGCAATGCTCTACCAACTGAACTACTGTTTAATTTTGCTTTGTTCTGCATGTGTTTTATAAAGAAGGCCAACGTAGGCTTTCTACGAAAACAATGTCTGTGGATTAGTTTAGTATACGACAGTGAACTTTGCCATTACTGCAGTTCTTGTCACACATGATGGAGATTGTAGTGACCTGGGTTTGATTTTTTATCTTGCAATCTGATAAATAAATGTTTTTCACAGACAAGAACCTTTTCGTACTGATGTCCGAAAGAGGAGATTATATAAAGGTGGATATTCCATCACTTTCAATTATTTGCAGTCTATCAGATTCACATGACAAGGGTTTTTCCTCCACATTCTGATGACCGAGCATCTCTTCCTTGCTTCCTTCCATCCCATCATCAGTTTTCTGTCATCCGTCTAATGTTTCCTTCATTCCTTATGCCACGTTTGCTTTTTATTCCAAAAACATTAAAAAGTAATTTCCTTAAAAGTACAGCTGCGAGTGACATCAAGGTCAAAGAGAGATAGAGAGATGTCCTTCTGTGGCACGGGGGCCAAGTGATTTCCTGATGCTTTTAAAATGAGAGACGTCAAAACTTATTATGCTCTAAAAAGCCATGGCGGCAGTCGCTGTCTGTCCGGGTTCAATCCATCCTCTGTCCTCCATGCAAAAAGATGGAGCGCTGTCAAACCACACCTGTGACCGCTGGCAGATGCCAGGCAGTAAGAGAAGGAACCGGATGCAGACGTCTATCTTTGTCCTAGAATATGTTTCTAAAAATAATTATGAGATCTTAAACCTTTGATCTAAATATAGTCTTCAGGTATTGTTGAGATATCTCATGTACAGTAAGATTGCAGACATCTATCTGCATTTGCTTTCGTTTTTGTGGTGTTTTGTGCTCATGAGGTTATATCAGTGTTGGGGAAAGTTACTTTTTAAAAGTAATGCATTACAATATTAAGTTACTCCCCAAAAAAGTAACTAATTGCGTTACTTAGTTACTTTTCATGGAAAGTTACTTTTGAGTAACTTTTGCGCTACTGTTTTTGGCTGAGGCTTGATCTCTTTCAGGCCTTGCAGGTGTTTTTATGACTGAAAAGTTCTGCATTTAGAAATTGCATATTTCATCACAAAAATGTTGAGCTCCTGCCATCTCAGTTTCTGACTTAAACGGTTCTCACACAGGCGTGTACGCATAGAGTGCATAATGTGACTACGTTTAGTTTAAATGTGCAGTGTGTAAATTTTAGCGGCATCTAGTGGTGAAGTTGCGAATTGCAACCAACGACTCAGTCCACTGCCCAACCCTCGCTTTTGAAATGCATAAAAAAGCTACGATAGCCACCACCGGACAAACATGTCATCGTCGGAGACAACTTAGTTAAAAAGTTTGTCCGTTAAGGGCTTCTGTAGAAACATGGCGGCACAAAATGGTGACTTCCATGTAAGGGGACCCTCTGTGTATGTAGATAAAAACGTCTCATTCTAAGGTAATAAAAACATAACGGTTAATTTTAAAAGGTCTTTATACACCCCTGATAATATAGTTTTGTATATTATTTTGCATTTCTTTGAAGAGATCCTTCTAAAAATTACACACTGCACCTTTAATTCAGTAATTTAAATCGAATTAATTAAACTTAAAAATTAACTTGCGTTACTTTTTTAAAAAAGTAACTCAAATATTAATGTGTACATTTAAAAAGTAATGCATTACTTTACTCATTACTTTAGAAAAGTAATATTATTAGGTAATGCACGTTCTCTCAAAAAACATTCATTTTAGGGTCAGCCCAAAATAAACTACATACACTGACTGAGTCACACGATTCGTGTTTTGCTGATGGGTTATCTCACCAAGCAACTGAATTGAATCTTCCCAACAGAGTCACAAAGAGCATAAACCCTCATTATCACTCTTATTACTGGCATACCCGAATAGGCTTGTAGAGAAATGCCAGAAATAAAGACAAGCTTTAAAGTAAATGTCACATCCAGCAGGAAACACTTTGACTGTGGCCCATCTTTCTTTTAAGAAGAGAATCGGATCTCCTGTTGATGAAACACTCCTGCTGAGGTAAACATTTGAATACAGAGCTGGTGGAAATGATACACAAACATAGAAGAGGGTAGGTGTTTATGTATTTGTGGGTTTTGGGGTATAACTCACATCTTGCAGCGCATTTAAAGCTGTTTTATCAGTAGGCTACTGTATGTGTGTGTTGTCTGGGGATTGAACACATGATTCTTTTGAGCGGTTACGCAATGCTCTACCAGCTGAGCAGCGGAAACAGGAATCCTATTTTAGCAAGGTGTTTTGATGTACTTTTTTGGCAGGAATATTAATCAATCCATTAAAGATCCAGTCAAATTGCCTCTTTATCTCCATCTCTGCTTAAAACAAATTTTACTTTAAAGTAAAAATTTAAATACGTTTTCATTCATACAGAATATGTACAGAACAAAAAAAATTTACGAATTCCCATATGGCAAAAAAAAAAAACATACTAAAAATTAACAAAATACATATGTACTGAAATTTATTGTGGCATATGTTTACAAAAATGAATTTTTAAACAATATTTTTTTGGGCAATTTTGTATATTTTTAAATATATTTAAAAAAAATATTTTTTTAAGCATTTACATTCACGTCACATACTTCGTATGTTAAACATAACAGGTTTGAAAAGGTTAAAATTAAATATATTTTCAACTGCAAAATATACTTATATTTTTATATAAGTTATATACATAGGTTATACATTTTATACAAACCTTTATATTTTTTGACTAAGAAAATATATGTTTTGGGTATGGGTTGTAAAATAAAATAAAATATTTGTTGCCCCTGAAATACATTTTGTTAATATATGAAGGTTACAACAAAAAGTATTAAATTAAGCTTTACTTTAAAACATATTTTTGACCAGCGAAATGTTTTTTTTTTTGCCTTGTGGCAGAGGTGTAAAGAGTAGCTGAAAGCCATACTTGAGTAAAAGTACAGATTCCTTACTGTAAAAAATACTCCACTACAAGTTACAAGTCACCAATTTAAATACAACTTGAGTAAAAGTATTAAAGTAACCCAATTTAAAAGTACTTAAGTATTTTTACTCGTACTGAATGTTGGCTCAAAGATGCACTAGTCCTCAACACAAAGAGACATTGTAGGTCTGGGCAGTGAAAACTAAGAAAGTTTATTTATGAGGTTTACTTCCTAATATAGAAAAGAAATCTAACACCTCACAATTTTGACCTGGCAGAACAAACACAGATTAAACATAGTCATAGTCTTTTGACTAAAATTTAATTTAGTTTTAGTTATTTTGTCATCTGAATTCATTAAGTTTTAGTCTAATTTTATTCAACTAAATGCCATGAGATTTTAGTCTACATTAAATTGAATTTAAACCCATATAATTTAAGTCTATTGTCATTGTGGACTTGAATGTGCCATGCTGAAAAATATATAGCCTAACTGTTGTTATATAAATATGGTAACACTTTACAATAAGGTTCATTAGTTAACATTAGTTAGCTACATGAGTTAACATGAACTAATAATGAACTGCACTTATACAGCATTTATTAATCTTTGTTAATGTTAACTTCAACAATTACTAATACTTTATTAAAATCTTGTTAACATTAGTTAATGCACTCTGAACTAACATGAACAAACAATTAAAGCTTAAATTTTTATTAAGTAACATTAACAAAGATGAATAAATACTGTAACAAATGTATTGCTCATGGTTTGTTCAAGTTAGTTAATACATTAGCTAATGTTAACTAATCAACCTTATTGTAAAGTGTTATCAAATATTCTTATAGGCCAATCCTAAAAAAGTTATAATCTAAATATATCAAAAATTCCAGTATTAGAGTCCAGTAGGTTGTTACAGTTAATATACAGTAACAGAAATGTGCATATTAAAAACGTGAAGTTGTTCATTTGAAAGATTAATTGAAAACACATGTAGTAGACGTAACAGCACTATCTCACATTAAGTGCACTACATTTCTTCAGTCATGCATCCCTCTTTACAGTAAATACATTACAGCATACTTGAGGACAGTGAAATTGTACACTTATTATAAATCTTAGGCAATCAGTACAGGACATCGCTGGTTTATTTTGACTTATATAGTAAGTTATATCAACCACCTCAGGTTAGCTGATAAAGTAGCATCAGAGTATATAAAACATTTGTGCTTGCCTTTGAGTTGCGGGATGACCCTCCTGCAATCGCGCTTCACTTTTGTTTTGATTGCAGCATCACATGTTTAACAAAGGGTCCCTTGACAGAAGCAAATGTGATATGCATCCATGTGTTTGCGCTTTATCTCTTCTCTCAGATAAGACGCTAACTTTTCTCTACAGTTTATGACATACGCAGCACGCAGATGTCCCGCTACGGTGGCTCAACGCAAGCCATTCAGCGTTTGACATCAAAGTACCGCGAGACCAGACTTCTCCATATGCATTTGATTCGCTCTCGCAGTACTTTGATTTCATACGATTGCCCTGCGTAGCGCCACATGAGGTTCCTCAGTTGTGTGTGTGCGTCTAACCTCGCGACCACAGATTCTATCCATCATCACCCTCTGACACTTTCGTCTCGTTTTTATTTGACGAATAAACAATGTAGCGAGTAACGTTAAGTGTCATTTCAAATGTAGTGGAGTAAAGAGTACAAATACCCAATCAAAAATGTAATTGAGTAGAGAGTAAAAGTTGCTTATATTTTTGATACTCAGTACAAGTACAAAGTAGCCCAAAAAATACTTAAGTACAGTAACGAAGTACATTTACTTGAGTACTTTACACCTCTGCCTTGTGGGTTTATGCCGCGTGCAATCGCGACGCAGCTGCTCCGCCGTCGTGACACTGAACGTCGAGGCAGAAAGTCTGAATGTGTATCAAGTCTGTTCCTCACACAAATGATCGCATATTCTCTCAAAAGAGTCATATAAAACTACCTAAATGGTAGGTAAGTTAGCTGTTCACAAGGCTGTACGGAAAAATAGCGAGAAGATTGTGTTCCTGAGAAGAAATGAAGTGATACGACGTAAGGGTGAGGAAATGATGACAGATATTTTTGGGTGAACTTTAAAGAAAGAACAAAGGGACTTCTGAAAGACCTTCAAGGCTAAATTAACTTCCTTTGCCCTTTTTTCATATTCATAAAGAGTGTTTTGGACACCATTAAAAAGCATGACTAGCTTGTATCAAGACAGAAACGAGAGAACATCCGACAGCTCTGGGGAATCTCACTCTGACGTGACGTCATCCGCTGACAACGAGTGTGACGTGACATCATTTTTAAGGTAAGTCTTCCATTATTCCGGAGTTTGTTTTTTCATTTATACACAATAATATATATATATCCTGTAATTATACAAATCCATCTATTCCTTTTTGTGTAATCTCCTGATGTAGTCCAAAGCACATGTGTAAGCGCTCTACCCCCTACATTGCATACGGGGAGGGGAACTCTTTGCATTTAAAGAAACACACAAAAACAGCACAATGATATTACGCAGCGCCTGAAAATAGTCCCCTGCTGTTGAAAGTAACCAAAAGGACTATTTTCGGGCAGTGCGTAATATCAATACTCCTGCTGCAGCCATGTTACAGCAGCAAAGTCCTTGATTATTACACCAGAATGAGAGTATAGTCCTAACCATATCTGCCTAGAAAATCGCAACTTTTAATTTTCCGTCGGTCTTAGTACAACATAGTACAACATGTGTCTCTGGCAGAAGATCGAACTATGCTTTCATAAGGGGTGTCTGTGAGCGGTCATGGGTGGGGCGTAATCAATGTGACATCACATTGATAGGGGATCCCCAACAGCCTGTTTTGTGTGACTCTTGCAGTTTAAAGGAGATTACACAAAAAGGAATAGATGGATTTGTATAATTACAGGATGTTTCTGGGGGCTTATCAAGTCAGAAGATTCAAGTTTTAAATAGGAAAAATATCAAAACTCTTTGGTTATTTTTAGCGCGATGCTAATGGTCTAATCAGATTCAATGAATTATGCTAAGCTATGCTAAAAGTGGTACCGCCAGACCCGGAGATCAGCTGAATGGATTCCAAAATCCATGAGGTGGAAAATTAGCATATTTTCCAAAAAAGTGGTGTGTCCCCTTAAATAGAAAACTTGGCTACGGACATCTTTGGCATTAGTGATACTACCATAATTCCCCAAACAATTTTCTCTCTGTGTGCATCGATCCAGAGTTATATGCAGAGGTACAAATGGAGATAATAAAAACATCGTCCTGCAGCAAACTATCAGCCAAAGATGCTCAAGGGAAGTCTAATCCATGGACTCTGTAATGTATTCAGATAAACTTTGTAAAATTGGCACGAGACGCTTTGAAGAAATGTGAAAACACACTTCTGTGCCATAAAGAAATCAATTAAAAGATATATTACATTTTAAAATAAGAGTGCTATGAATACATACTGCAGCTTTCAGAACCTCCATGACAAACTCACGAATCATGTTCAGAAATAGATGAAAACTCACAGCGCAAGATATCAACCATCAGAAGACAGATCATTTACATAAAATCCTGAATATATAGTAGCATAACGTGTCCAGTTATATTCTGAGAGTCAAGAGTAAGGGTGAAATATTTTTATGATTTATTTAGGTCTATTACATCATATAACTACATTACTGTACTGTATTACATAGAACCTCAAAAATTTTAATAATAAAGTGTATACAAGCCTTTTAAACTAACACTGAAATAGGGCTGCATGATTATGACATAATTGTTGATTATTCACATTGGTATTGTAATTTCTATTATTGTTGATTATTAGATTTTACATTGAAGTTTTGAAATGTTTAATGCATTTCTGTGAAGCAGCTGCATGGTTCTAAACATCCAAAACAAAATAATATAATGTAAATAACTAATAAATATGTGAGTTATGTTGTTTGTAAAAATGTGATGCTTAGCATTCAGGCCTGGATTATTATAAATAAGGTCAGTTGCGTGCCGGCTTTCACAGATTAAATCTGAGGTAATAATGTGCCATATTCATTCATGATAATCAACTTTGCTTTTGGTGTTTGTTATGTGTGTCCTAAATCCAAAATGGATCAAATAAAGATGCACACAAGCTCAGACATTGACATTTATTTTTGTATTGCAAACACTTGAACAATGCAATCCTTCATTACACTGAGTTTGATAACACTTTATAATTCAAAGGAATACCAAATATTAAAAAAATATATATTATTCTGTCATCATTGACTGTTCTGTAGTTCCAAACTTGATTTCTTAAGTGCAACACGATTTGCTTTTATTGCACACAAAACAACAACTAAAAGATTCTTTAAGAAGAAAGATGACCTGAGGTTGAACAAATGACGACAGATTTTTTGTTACTTTCACTGACAGAGTCCATAGTACGAAACAAAAACATGTATCACAGGGATGACAAAATAAGTGTATGAGTGAGGAAGCTGCTACAACAAGGCTTTAACCAAAACACATAAATATGTCATACAGTGCGTATTTGTACAGAGGGCTTTAGACCTTTCCTTTCTCTTCCTTTACGCCGGAAATCTGAATCTCTTCCTGAATGTTGATGGCTGCGCTCGCCTGACAGCAGCTCAGCTGATGCTCCTTCCAGTCCTGAAGAGAGACGGGTACAAAAATAAAATAAGAGGCTCTAACTTGCATGAAATAATGGCAAACGCTCAGTGTGGGCTTACCTTCCGCTGACAGAAGCCAGAACAGTAATGAACTTTATGACACCCCGTGCATTCACTAAAAGCCTCTCGACCGCAGTTCACACATGTGTGCTGAAAAGAAAACATATTAATTTTATTAATACATAATAAAAAAGCTGAAAAATCTGTTTACCGGTACTTGTGCATCTGGCAGACGCTTTTAACAAAAGTGACTTATAGGAGATTAAGATATACTTTTATCAGTATTTCGAACCCACAATTTTGCGTTGCTAACACAAGGTTCTCCCAAATGCCATTGTAGTAATTTTTGTTCTCATAATACATATTTCTGATCTTTAGTTGTATCGAAGTAAACTACTTGAAAGAGGTAAAATACTTGACTATTATGTGATAATTAAAATTTTGGGGCAACCTATTAACTCGTCCTAATAGTTATAATAGTTAACTCGTCAATTAAAAGAAAGCACTTCCCTGCCAATGACGAGTTTTTCCGGCAATCCGTATTTCGCTATAATCAACCAGGTGGCGCTCTTACCCAATTTTTGAAACCCGGAAGTATTCCCCTAGGGCAAACAATTCAAACTCCATGTATGCTTTGATGATCGCTCTGAATCTGATCTCTGACAAAAGTCCTTTAAAAAAATGCACTTATCTCAGCTTTTTGCTCAAAATTTGCTATTTTTAAAGAAACCTACCCATATTTAAAGCCTGGAATACACTGCACGATTTTTGTCCTCTTATAAGATCATTACCTTATCACACTGTGCGACATGTATTGTTTAAACTCGGGTACGAGAGGCATGTAAACTTTACGATGATGAAACGGAAGCTTCGGCGGCAGCGTCACACGTTGCGCAACGTCACCAGCATGCGCTCGTGGTAAACAAATACTGGTCGTAGCAGCAAACACACTGTGCGGTGATCATGCCGAATTTCTGACACTGCCAGAAAACTATCGTAGGCTATCTTTGGACGCAAGACCGGGAAAACGGCCGTCTTTGAACCTCTCTCACTGTACGACATAGGACCACCGATGGAGAAATCGCGACGATAGTTTCACGATGGCAATCTTTCGTCTGGGACGGCCAATTATCGTGCAGTGTATCCCGGCCTTTAGAGGTGATAAAAAGAGAACAAATAAAGGTCGGATGATACATTGTATGTTTATATATTTAAAGAAGAATATTTTCTGGAAGGCATTAAACCTTTGTGAAAATCATAAAAACTGCTGCCGCTGGCTGGCAACTTTTTTAAAAACGCTATTAAGAATTTTACTTTTTTTTGGCTTCTACTAAAATCCATTGATAGGATCACATTAAATATTTTTATTACTTGGGATACATTAAAAATCCCAAAATGTAATACTCATTGTACCCTATGGAGGCCGGTATTGTGAATCGCAGGTCAATGTAAAAGTAAAGTAAAAATACTATGCTATCTATTATAGTTTTACATGTAAGAATGTTTACTCCCCACTCCCACCTTTTTACTTTTCAGATCATCTTTATTTTGATTATCTTTCATTTCTTTATTTTCTGTATAGTTCATCATTTATGTTACTTTACAGTTAAACAGAAGACATTAATGTTGTATTTTTAATGGCACGCAGGTGTCAAGACAAAGTTTATTTAATCAAAGCATTTTTACTGTTTTTAAATTTACATTCATAAAGACAAGCCATGCACATTTATACGTTTTTGTGGCATCTTGCAAAGGTTTTCATTTTCTCAAAATAATTGGACATTTCTATTTGAGTAACTGTGTGTTTTCAACCCTCCTCTGTGTTCAGTTGGACATTCAGATAGTCCTGCTTCAATCTCTCTTTCTTTCACTTAGCTGCCCTTCACATCTAAACCACCTGCCACGTCTGCGCAGCTGGTGGCCGCATGTGACGCTAATGAGTGTTTCCACAGTTCTGCTCTATCACAATATATCTGACAAAACCAACTAAGGCCCTGTTCCAAATGGTACCCTAAAAACTCTGTTCTTCCTACAAGTCCGCACTTTTGTGACGTAACACCGCTTTGACTGTCAGGAGGAAGTCTCCTCCGAAGGCCGTACATATGCAGGCTCAGGAAAAGTGCACATTCAGGACTAGGGCTGTAATGATTAATCGTGCAAATGCGCGTTTTCTCAATCAATGAATTTTAATGAATTAAGGTGAAATCCCGGCACATCCCAAAGCCAGGGGGCGCTCTCGTGCAGAAACTCCCTTTGTGCCACAGAAGAAGTAGCATTACAAACGTTATTCCAGGAAATGTCTACAGGAATATTTATATCGCTGTTCTTCAAATTGTTTCAGGTAATTTCATGATAATAAACAATATTTTGAATTATTTTGTTTAACGAGTGTTGCTTTTTTAAATGCACGTTATAAACGACTCCGACTCATAATGATTTTAGATTGATAAGGACTTCTTACTGACCAAATGCCGTAGTACATTCACAAGTTGCACATGAAACACAGAATCGCAGCCTTGCGATTCAGAATCAATTTCAGGGACACGCAATTAATCGTTACAGTCCTATTGGCACATATCAACCGAAAAGGGGGCACCCATTACCATCATTTTCAAACCTAAAATGACAAATGGGACACCCAAACGGTCTTGCGGACCACAGACACATGCACGCGGCAGCCATTGTGAGTCCACAAGTCAGTGGGATGCAACCTAAATCATCTGACATAAGTCACATGATAGTTTATAGTTCTGGTTCTAAATCCTGATTGGATGAGCTATATTCACAGCGCAAATTATGTTATTTTCGCCACTAGATGACGTTAAACCACAACAACAACGGTGTAGCTTGAAAACGCTGTGAAAGAGTGTGAAGCAAAGAAAGTTGTGGTCTTAAAGGAACAGTTTGTAGGATTGTGTCCAAAACTGGTATTGCAATCACAAAACTTGTGGCTAAAACTGGTACTGCAATCACACAACTGGTGGCCAATACACAACATGACAACATAAACATCAGTTGAGGGCTGCAACTCCACTTTTTAAATGACAATATCCTGGCCAGACCACTGTTGTCAGTGATAAAAGTATTTGAAATGAAAATGATTTCTTAATGTCTAGTGACATATTTTATGATTAATTGATAAAAAATTTCTTACATACTGTTCCTTTAACCTTCACTGTCAATAGAAATCGATCTGACAGGACTCACAAATCATGTTCATGCACTGCAAAAAAATATTTTAAAGAAAAAAATCTTAGTATTTTTGTCTTGTTTTCAGTAAAATTATCTCAAAATTCTTAAATTAAGATGCTTTTTCTTGATGAGCAAAATGACCCAAGAAAATAAGTCTTGTTTTTAGACCAAAAATATCAAATTTAAGTGATTTTGTGCATAAAACAACAAAAAAATTTCTTGAATTTTGAAGTTTAAGAAAAATGTTCATGATTTTTTGCTTATCCCATTGGCAGATTTTTTTTGCTTGTTTTATGCACAAAATCGCTTAAATTTGATATTTTTGGTCTAAAAACTAGACTTATTTTCTTGGGTCGTTTTGCTCCTCCAGAAAAAGCTTCTTAATTTAAGAATTTTTAGATAATTTTACTGAAAACAAGACAAAAATACTAAGAATTCTTTTTCTTGAAAATAATTTTTTTGCAGCGTGTATGATGTAATGAAATAAGGAAAAATTAATGGGCTGTTTAATTATTTTAAAATAATGCATACTTGAGGTGATAATGTGGCCACAATGCAAAGCGAAGTAAGTACACATGTGAACTAAAAATATTAGCACTGCTAGTAGAAAAATTTTACATATTGTGCCGTAGCTGATATACACACCTGCTGTGTCTCACATCATCTGGATTATATATAAACTGCTAACTGACTACAGTTGAGCTAATCAATTATTTCCCAATTGTTTAGTGTGGAAATGTTTTTCCCTAGAGTTCAATTTCTTTTGGAAGAAAATAAATAAATTTTTTCATCCTGAAACCTTTTCTGTTACACTCCACTGGTTGAATGAATCCAGAGCTGGACTCAGCGGTTGGTAGCGCTGTGATATGGCCACTTCTGCCAAATCATAAACTACTGCTGTCGAGGGAGCGATCAGTGTCAACACGTACCGCTTCAACATATTGACAAACTATAGAAAACGAACAGCGGGAAACAATGCAAGCTGAACCTCCAACTGTGCCTGCAAAAAGGATCTCACAATACGGCTCGAGTTCTCCAATATTCACAAAAATATTTTGCCATCTAAACACAAAGAAATCCATCATAGTTGTTCACTTGCCTTGATGATAATTTCAGTGATTTTGTCGTCATCGCTGATTGACAGCTGAGTCTGATAAGCCTGGAGAAAGTAAAGCATGTCAATAAGATGAATCAGTGTTAGCAGACAAGTGGTACTTGGCATCATGCTTTTGGTAGAGATCATAACACAAATCCTTTATTCATTTACATCTTCCCATAGGTGTACTTATTCGCTAAGTGTAGTGTTTCTTGCACCAAATCAATATTTTTGACCCTTAGATTAAAGTAAATACATCCACAGTAATCCGGATAAATTTGAAAAAAAAAATCTCAAGGGCCAATTACACTACAGACGTAATGATTACTTCAATATAGTTTTAAAAATAGTTTTATATTAAAAAGAATATCAATAAAGATCTAATAAATTATTTAATAAATGACTTTAGTAACAACCAATCAAATCTATTTAAATTTAAAGTGCTCACGTATTTAAAATGGCAGATGACACTGTGAAGACGCTCTTTGCCGAGGTCCCTAACAAAAAATTACGTCACTGTTACTCTGTTGCAGTGAAATTAAGTACGGAAAGTTTAATTCTACTACGCCAATAAATAAGATGTTAAATTACACAAACTATATTTACTATTTACAGGTACACAAACATAGCAAGATTAGGACAACAGCTGGTTATATTTACACATTTATTAACGTGTACACTGCAAAAAATGATTTTCAAAAAAAAATCTCTTAGTATTTTTGTCTTGTTTTCAGTAAAAATAAAATTTAAATTAAATTAAATTAAATTATAATGCTTTTTCTTTATGAGCAAAACAACCCAAGAAAATAAGTCTAGTTTTTAGACCAAAAATATCAAATGTAAGTGATTTTGTGCATAAAACAAGCAAACAAATCTGCCAATGGGGTAAGAAAATTTTTCTAGATTTTTTTTATTTTAGTGTTTAAGAAAAATGTTCAAGATTTTTTGCTTACCCCATTGGCAGATTTTTTTGCTTGTTTTATGCACAGAATCACTTAAATTTGATATTTTTGGTCTAAAAATAGACTTATTTTCTTGGGTCATTTTGCTCATCAAGAGAAAACATCTTAATTTAAGAATATTTAGATATTTTTACTGAAAACAAGACAAAAATACTAAGAATTTTTTTCTTGAAAATCATTTTTTGTAGTGTAAGCAATTGCCTTTATTTTTTTTTTTAGGAAATCTACGATATTAGTTAATGCAATTTAAAGTAAATGATTTGCATGAGTACTGCGACGCGTGAGTGAATAAACAAAGTTATCGTTATCATCTGTGGCCGGTTGCATAAACATAGCCGTGACGTTAAGACTGCGTCTTAACAATGAGTCTGACTAACTAGCAATTAGTTAGGGCTAATCAGTCTTATTATTTGTATTTAAATTAAACCAATCTACCTTTCTATGTAACATACTTAAAACAGGTATGATCAGTATGAAATTTGTGACTAACTTTTAAGACTAGTCTTAAAGGTTTATGCAACCGGCCACTGGTGGTGTGAATGCTAATACAGTTATAGTTAAAGTTATGATTATTGTTAAAGTGTAAACGGGTCTTACGGTACATTCACACGGGGCATAAGTGTAAACGTTTTTCATTTACTTTTAATGGGTGACGTAATGCGTTGCCGAACTGAATTGTTGATCCGTCAACATCGCGTCACTACCGTTGCTTGCAGCAGAAGTTAAACATTTCTCAACTTTTCAAGCGCCAACCCGTGCGTCAGCCAATCAGATCGCCTCATGCAAATAACCTTGTGCGAGCCAGCCAATAATGTTTATGCAAGACCGGAGCTTGTGTTGCGCCACACGCGCTTCAGACAAGCCTTCCGTCAAGTGCTAACGCTTTTGCTCCGTGTGAATGGACTGTTTGATTTTAAAGCTTTAATCCGTTTTGTGCAGCATAAATAGATACTTTTCAAAGACGAGAAAAACATTTGTAGTATGGACAGAGAAAGGAGAGATAGTTAAAACAATAGGTGTGTTCGAGTTCATGCTGTGCAGACCAATCGTCGAGGTTTGCCGCTTGCAGTCAAGGGAGGAGTTGAAGATGGAGCCGTCAAGTCGGACACCTGTTGCTTGCTGTAGTGACGTGTTTACGGTTTCTTTTATAGCAAATGAAGTGGACTAGATGGTGAGTTTGTAAAAAGCACACCTCTTTATAAAAAGTTGCAACTATTTTACTTGCCGTTTAAACTGTATTTCTAAAAATAACAGGAAACATAAGCCTACACTGCAAAAAATGACTTTCTTACTTAGTATTTTTGCCTTTTTTTTCAGTAGAAATATCTAAATATTCTTAAATTAAGATGCTTTCTCTTGATGAGCAAAATGACCTAAGAAAATAATTTAAATTTTTAGACAAAAAATATACAATTTAGTGAATTGGTGCTTAAAACGAGCAAAAATATCTGCCAATGTGGTGAGAAAATTTTTATTTTTATTTTTTCTTGCTCGTTTTTAAGCACAAATTTACCGAGCCTCTAAGGCAGTGCTTCTCAAATAGTGGTGCGGGACCCCCAGGGGGGGCTCGAAGCGACACCAGGGGGGGCGCGCGAGACCCTGGGGAAAAATACTTTTTCAGGAAGTGACTTAAATCACTTAAAGACATTACACCCCAATCACGCTGATAAGCCGCTTCAGTTTTTATTATTATTTATTGATTATATTTAATTTAATTTTTCAGTATCAAATGGTCAAAAAATATTATACTTTAAATAAGGATTGATTTTTTTCTGGCAAATTGATGCATTTTAAGTCTTTTCTGTTACAGACTAAAAAACAATGTTAATAAAGTTATTCTTTGCTGTAAGTTGATCAATATTTCTTTATTTGTGTTTTCTTTAATGTTAATAAGGATACAATGTTTTGCAGATGTGTCATTTTATAGATAAATTATACTATTTACAGTCGCGGCGGAGAGTTGGGGGGCGCGAAATGTTTACTTCTTCCTAGGGGGGGCATGACAGAAAATAATTGAGAAGCACTGCCCTAAGGTGACATTGGAGTAAAAAAATTCTAAAGTTTAGTGTCATGTGCTCACGTAAAACTTTCGTGCGCGCACGTGAAACTATCGCATGCACACGTAAGACTTTCATGTGCGCACACAAAACTTTTGCTTTCACGTGCACGCGCGAAAGTTTCACATGCCCGCGCGATAGTTTAATGTGCGTACGTGAATCTAAACACGTTAAGTTTCACGTGCGCACGCGATAGTTTCACATGCGCACGCGAAACTGAACTTTATTTAATTTTTTCTCCATGTCCCCTTAGGGGCTCCGTACAAATTCACTCAAATTCACTCATCAAGAAAATAAATCTTGATTTAAAAACTTTTAGATATTTTTACAAAAAAAATAGTAAGTAAGAAAATCATTTTTTTGCAGTGTAGATTATTAAAATACCAATAGAGTTTATTTTATTACATGACACAATATAACATAATCAGGTATATTAACGAGTTGCCTTTAACGCCAGCTCAAATCGGACAAGATGTGTCTAACCGACATGCACGGCTTCAAGTCAGCCGTCGATCGGTCTACCCAGTCGGTCTAAAAGTCGAACACACCTAATGCTTTTAGTCATGTGATGGAGTCAGGTGATCCATTCAATACCAAACCCAATAGCACATAAACTGAGTAATAAATGCAGTGAAATTACTTCTTTCTGGGCACCGTTGGTTTTCTCTGGACTGATGATGTCGTGCGATCCACCTTGACTAGCTTGTTTAGCTTGTGCGATCAGGACTTTAAGTTGCTCGACGTTATTAAGCAGCGTTTCGGCCATCTCCTCCAGGTAAAGCCACGTACGCTGCTCACCTGTCTCTAATCCGTTCGCCAGCGCCCCTTGTGGTGGGGGTTTAGACTGCACCACTGCCTGCTGGGGGACCACGGCCAGTGCGGGGAGAGTAGTCAACACTAAAAAGAGAAAAAATGGATGCACAAATGTTGAATTGTATTTATGTCTACAATGTAAACAGCATCTCCATAAATTAAACACAATGAGCAATGTAACCTTCGAGCAATAACGTTTTTCTCTGGGACGGATGATTCGGTTGACCTTGACTAGACTAGTCATGTCTAGTTGTGGACTGGTCTCTTTTTAACCCTGACCCACATTTCATTTGACCCTGGTTGTTGTTCTAAAAGAAGCAGGTTTCAAATGTGGACACAACCTAACCCACCCAATTACGAAAGACAGAAGAGGACATCTGTGTGTGGTTTCACAATGTCAACAAAAGAGTGTAATGAGATTTATATGGACAGCATAGCTCAGATCATTTAAATTTCAGAGAATTTTAAACATCTGACTTTTTTATTATCTTTACAAATCTGAGCACAATTTTATTATTAGTTTATACAGCGTTATTGAGATATCTTCTGTAACTCGGAAGGATGCTGGTGGGGTAAAGAGATGAAAATTATTGAATTTTGCACAAAGATAACTTGTGCTACTTTATTCCAATGCACATTTAGAATCGCAAATGAAATGGCAAAAAACGTTGACAAATTTAGCATTCAATATTAATATTAAAAGTGCATTAAAGGGACACTGCACTTTTTTTGAAAATATGCTCATTTTCCAGCTTCCCTAGAGTTAAACATTTGATTTTTACCGTTATGGAAATCCATTCAGCCGATCTACGGGTCTGGCGCTAGCACTTTCAGCATAGCTTAGCATAATCCATTTAATCTGATTAGACCATTAGCATCACGCTAAAAAATAACCAAATTAAACGTTGCGATTTTCTAGGCAGATATGGCCAATAATATTACGCAGCGTCCGAAAATAGTTCCCTTGGTTACTTTCAATAGCAGGGGACTATTTTCAGGCGCTGCGTAATATCATTCCGCCTCCTGCAGCCATGTTACAGCAGCAAAGTCCTTGATTATTACGCCAGAATAAGAGTATAGTCCTAGCCTTATCTGCCTAGAAAATCATAACTTTTAATTTTCTGTCTGTTCTAGTACACAATGTAACTACAGAATAGTCAAGTTTTAAATAGGAAACATATCGAAACTCTTTGGTTATTTTTTAGCGCGATGCTAATGGACTAATCAGATTCAATGGATTATGCTAAGCTATGCTAAAAGTGGTAGCGCCAGACTCGGAGATTGGATTGAATGGATTCCAAAACGGTAAAAATTAAAATGTTTAACTTTGGGGGAGCTGGAAAATGAGCTTATTTTAAAACAAAAAAAGTGGAGTGTCCTTTTAACTCTGGCTGACACATTTTGACAGATAAACTGATACCTAGAAGCACCTAAATACAATATTCATGGGTTTGAGGATATGCAGAATCTGATCAAATAAAGTTTCCTCGGCTTACTTGCACACATAAGTGCGGTACTGGTTTTGACTGTCCAAGGATGACCCATATCTAGACATTCCTGTCTATTGTACAATTGTGCCATTTAACAAAAGTCACCCCATCCGGACAGGTTACAATCCGTAAAATAACTCATTATTTGAGACACATGCTGGGCTCAGACAGATTCAGGCTCCATCTGACACAAAGACCTTGAAAAATAACAGTGCCATTGTTTTCAGCCAAAAGCGAGTCAGAAAGGGGTCAATCCCGGGCTTCGGGAGGGGGGAGAGAGTTTCGACCTCGGTCGACACGACCACACCGCATGCAAACCATTCGCCATCTGATGCAATCCGCACACAAAAATGGCAAAGCTCCAATATGATTGGCTGGCTTTACGTAATTTCTGTGGGTCAGGTTGTGAAACAGTATTATGCATGAAATGAACCTTAGCTTTGTGTATCGTATGAATATTGGCAGCCTGCCTACTACTTACCAGTTGTGTTGGTGAAAACGTCAGCAGGCGCCGGGCTGTCGGAAATGATAGCTGTCGTTTCACCTGAAGCCGTTCGGTCAAACGTCAGCGTGCCTGATGTGGTGATCTGTCCGGATGGACTCACTGTAACTGAGATCCGACAGACAACCGTGAACATTAATTAATTTCCTAAAACGGTCTGAAGAGCTTTTTCGCTTTTGATTACACGCTTCTCAGGCAAAGATACCAGAAAGCATGCTGGTAAAATACTTAGTCATAACCAGGAATGTATAAAAATATGCAGATTTTGATATTTAAAAGTCATGCTTAGATTAAAAGGAACAAAACAGGTGGTGGTGAAATCTGTTTACACCTGATATTAACATCAATCTTAGATGATCTGATCACAGGTGGATCTGAAGTCTGATCGCTAAATACAGGTGTCTAAATAATCACTCAAAACACTTGTTTGGTAAACAATGCCACCAGATTGCAGTGTAAATGCTAAATGCAGTGTTGCCAAATCCACGTTTTTCCCACATTTGGGCGGTTGAAGGATTTTGTTCATCTGCTGTCCGTCTTAAAGGGATAGTTCACCCAAAATCCTTAAAAGATAATTCCGGTATTTAACACTTTGAGTCTCATTTCTGGTTTGTTTTGGATGAACTACAGTGTAGCGAAATACAGTTTCTGTCGTGTTTTATTTGGCATTTTGTAAAATTCCATTGACTTCTCTTGGAAGACTCATTGCTCGCTGATATATCACTCCGCCACCGGGAAACGGAAAAGGGTTTGTTTACATGTGGTTGTAGTTTTTTCGATCGGTTTCTCTCAGAAGAAATTTTTCCCATATTTGATGGCTCAGTGACAAGCCTTAGGTTTGAAGTTGAGCTCGATAGTGACCGTCTATACACTAGACACCAAGTTCCGTTCAGCGTGCTTGTACGGTAAAGTGGTTGTCGCCATCAAGTGGTCGGGAGTGTGCTAATGCTTCAGACTCAAATATAGAGCGGAAGTATATACGCGGTTGTGAGGTATCAGAAAAAATAGTTCCACTATAGCAAATAACACGGATTGAAATCATACATTGCGCCAATATATTTGTTTTTAATCATCAACAAACACCACAAACCACTCGGTAAGTAGCACAGTTTTGAAAATGACGTTAAGTGTTGTTTTAATGACATATTTGTGCATGGTCATTGACTTCCATTCTGAAGCAGTCAAGAGACGCTTCTAAATGAGTCAAAAAGTCAAGACACGACCCATTGTCAAAATTTCAGTGTCCATCACTGTAGTTCATCCAAAACAAACCAGAAATGAGACTCAAAGTGTTAAATACCGGAATTATCCTTTAATGACTTTATTCAGCATTGTCTTCTCTTCCGTGTCTGTTGTGAAGCGCATGCACGAGACTAAAGTCACGTGATTGCAGTGATGCGTACAACGTGGCTGACGTGTTATCTGGTGCGCCCCAGCCGTTTTTTTGTTTGTTTAGTTTTTTTGTGCGCCTGCAACCAAAAATTTTGAAGAAAAATGTATTTTTGATGCTTCAACACATTTTAACTGACCCACTGATGTCACATGGACTACTTTAATGATGTTTTTATTACCTTTCTGGACATGGATAGATTTTCAATGGAGGGTCAACAAGCAGACTAAATCTAAAACATCTTAAACTTTGTTCCGAAGATGAGCGGAAGTCTTAAGAAACTGGATTGACATGAGAGTGAGTCAATAATTACATTATTTTCATTTTTGGGTGAACTATCCCTTTAAGGCACGACGGTCTTATTTATAAAAACAGACTATACATATATTACTTATATACATTCGTTTTTAAGAAATAATTGTGTGCAATGCATAAAAGTGAATGTAAAACATTTATTTTAGGTATGGGAGTGGCATATTTTTGAGTCTTGGCGTTTGCCCTAAGGTCATTAGATTATTTTAGCGGGTTTTGTTACACAGACCTGGCAACCCTGGTTAAATGTGTCCTCATGCGTTCACAGGAGAAGCATTGCAATATGTGACCCTGGACCACACAAAAAGTCATACATTTATTGAAACTGTTAGGATAGGATAATATTTGGTCGAGATACAACTGTTTGAAAAATTGAAATCTCAGGGTGCCGAAAAATCTAAATATTGAGAAAATCACCTTTAAGTCCAAATGAAGTCCTTTGCAACACCTATTACTAATGATAAATTCATTTTCGTTATATTTACGATAGGAAATTTACATAATATCTTCATAGAACATGATCTTTACTTAATACCCTAATGATTGTTGGCATTAATTTTGACCCATACAATGTATTTTTGGCTATTGCTACAAATGAAGAGTTTGGTTCCAAAACGCAATAAATCCATTTTGACTAATTTTGGTAAAAAAAAAAATTCTATACCAAAAAAGTGACAGATTAAATAACTATTTTCTGTTACAAACTTTCACATAGCATCTTTATTCATAGTAAGAACACTGTCATTGCTGCTTTCATCATTGGGACGTTGTCGCTGAAATTTTTTGACAGCAATCAGCTGTAAAATGCTTTGGTCCTGTTCGATTTTCGTTGGCTTCGAGTAAAATAATAAAAAGATCCCCTGGGGTCAATGTGTTAGCATGACAGAAGCTTTATGCTGTCGGGAGAACAAGCAACAGCCATCATTTTCCCTTCGCCGGAGTGCCTCTCCCGTAAACTATTTGATTTTGATGGCTTACATTTCTTCCCCGTCATGGAAAACCACCACAGGTTTAGCAATACCATAAAGTATTATTTTGTTTTTGTTTGTTTGTTGATCACGAAGTACAAAGTAGATGAGGAAAACTAGAATTCTGTGTGTATTCAATGCGCCGCCATTATCATTTACAATGCGTGGAATGGTGCGCTGTGATTGGTTGAGCGCATTTATTGCATTCTGCAAAGAAGGAGGACCGGCGTTCATCGCATTTTGGGAAAAATGGAGAAAAGATGACAGAATAACAGCGGATATCGGATTTTGCGTAAAATGCAGAATTTACTTTTTAATACTGATTTTTTTAAATGCCGTTTATCACGTTTTGAAACCAAACTCTTCAAATATACCCATGCAATTTACGACTGGTTAACGACTGATCACATATGGCGTTAAAGGTTCCTTACATGTTGCTCCTGGAGTCAGGGTGATGTTCTTTGGTGTCTGAATGTCTCTCTTCTCAGGAGAAGTTGACCGTTCATTGTCTTTCTTTCTTCTTTTGTAAGGGACAAACAGTCTGACGGGACCCGTCTATAAGGACAGATTTGGTTACTAACACTGTTTGACATGATAACTATTGTACAAGACATTACAAATACTAACATTATCTCCTGGGAAAGGTCCATCCTTGGGAGACTGGAGAAAAAATAAAGATCCGAATATTTTTATTAGAAATGTTTCTGAAATTAAAGTTAGTGTTATAACCGTACTTATGATTTATGAGATTATGTTAGAGCGTCACTCACTGTGGACAGATCATCGCAGCAGGCTGCACATGTGCAAGACGCCGCATGCGGGTTCAAAATGCGCTCCTGTAACACAAACACACACATACAATTACTGAACTTGTCTCTGGGGATTTTTTAGACAGAGGTATAGCTCTGTTTGTGTGCGTGCATATGTTGTGATGCCCATCCAACCTGAATAAGACACTGCAGAGGTCGCCCAGCGTAGCGGATGCTCCTCTTCCAGTCTTTGCTGCTCGCTCTACCCGACATGCCCTCAAACTCTGTCGGCGTAAACCAGTTGTTGTTGTGTTTGATACACCGCCCTTTGCCACCTGGGGTAGAAGTTAAAGATCATTTATTTTTTGACTTCCAGATGAACGTGCATTTGAGAGAGGTTATAAAAATGGCTACAAAATAATCTCTGGGTTTTGCAAACTGTGGGCGCCCTCTTGTGTCCAGTGTGTACCTGAGCCCAGCCTGTTTTTGTACAGAATCCCACTTGTGTTCCTGCAACGTACGGGAAGCTCATTGTCATATACTGATGGATCCCAGTTGTATTTCGAGATGTCCTTATCATGTCCAGATGTCAGAGGGGTGTTCGGGGTCTGAGGACCTGAGAGAAACAGCCAAAGACATTTGAATTATTTTAATAAAACAAATGATGTATTACAGAAACTTGCACTCCCTAATCTTTTTCAATCCCTAAGATACTTCTAAAATTAGAAAAATGTACACACTTAAAGAATAATAAAAACAAACAAAATACAATAAATATTATCAACTACAGGATGTTTTGCAATAAATTTGTGTGATGTGTGACTGCAGACTTTTAAACAAATGCTTTTGCACCCTGTCTTAAAGGGGACATTTCACAAGACTATATTTAAGATGTCAAATAAATCTTAGGTGTCCCCAGCGTACATATGTGAAGTTTTAGCTCAAAATACCATATAGATAATTTATTATTGCCACTTTGTAGGTGTGAGCAAAAATTTGTCGTTTTGGGGTGTCCTTTTAAATGCAAATGAGCATTAAATAGCAGTGCCGTGGTTGGATAGTGCAGATTAAGGGGTGCTATTATCCCCTTCTGACATCACAAGGGGGGCCAAATTTCAATGACATATTTTTTTTCACATGCTTGCATTGAATGGTTTACCAAACTAAGTTACTGAGTTGATCTTTTACACGTTTTCTGGGTTGATACAAGCACTAGGGACCCAATTATAGCACTTAAACATGGAAAAAGTCAGATTGTAATGATATGCATAGATATGTATAAAGGCTAGATGTCTCGCCCGTGATGCTGGCCAATTGAGTGGAACGTCCGCATTTGGCGGCCATCTTACCACAGGCAGCTCGCTCACTCGTAGCATTGAGTTTTAATGGTGCAGGTATACTTTTAAACCGATTTTCAAATGGTTTGGTTTGTTATAAATGTCAAAGATGTACCTATGACACTGCATACTTATACAAAAAAATTCATGAAACATGTTAAAGCATCCAGAATTATAGCCACGCTTATAACGGTTGTAAGAAACCAAACCAAAATTGGTGGAAAATTGAGCAAATTATGGTCATTTAAAAGTACCTGCACCGCTTAAAACTCAATGCTACGAGTGAGCGAGCTGCCTGTGGTAAGATGGCCGCCAGGTGATGACATTAGAGACTCCGCCATCACACATCTAGCCTTTATACATATCTATGATGATATGTCCCCTTTAAAGAACACTGACTCTAGATCAGCTCTTTTGAAACAACCTAACCCTACAGCCTGCGATACACACACCAGGTGTCATTGGTGTTGTGGTACCCTTCAGCCCTGTGGTGTCCATGATGCTTCCATCCGTGTGAACCACGATCAGCGTGGCCTTCTGGGTACTGAGACTGTCTCCGATCTGAAGCGTGGTTCGGCCTGTCTGCGTGAAGCAGAAAACATGTCTGTCATTATTATCCAAAATCAGATAAGACCTTAGAATAGCTAATCGCACCTGTGGGAGGATACAGGTGCATCAGATGTGTTTTATACCAGCACATGTTCAGGGATGGAGGCTGCAGTTGCGACTGTGGATGTAAATACAGTGTCCTCTGTGCCTTGAACATCTCTAACAGTGACTGCTGTGACCTCTGTAAACACAGATGTTTCAAACTTTATTCAGAATATTATATTTTATATTGTGTAATATTATCCAAGGTGCCATTTTATCAGTATCAGTATTTATTATTTATTTATTAATCAAAAATAGTAGATGGGTGGGTGAGTATAGGGAGATGAATATAATTTATACCATGTTTTTTTGTTAGAGTAGGCTACTAGAAATGTCTGAGTTTTTATAATTAAGGCACTAGCATTTACGTTATAAAGAAAAGCAATAGTAAGTTATTAAAATGAATGATGTGTTGAATAATAAGTAAATGCTGAAACATTCCGTACTGGTTGCCATGTTTATCTATAATCCACAAACACAAAACCAGCCGGTGCGCATACACTGACCAGCAAACGCGGTTTCGGGATCGTCCGGGTTCGGCAGTGATTCGGCTATGTCGATGTCTGCCGCTTCTTCCATCACAGTCATCGTGGCAACTTCGGGCTCCGATTCGGTATCCGAAACTACAACCGCAGACGCGCGCTCCGACGCGTCGCCCAGCTCGAGCGCTTTCGACGCCGTTTCAGTCGAGTCCATTTCAAAACACGAATCAAGCCGAAATTATCCGAAGGATTTTCGGGCCAAGTTGCACGTCTCTCGTGCTCTGTAAATGCGCACGTATGCAATAATCGTTTAAGCGACTTCCACGGAAAAAATTTGTTATATTGCAACGTTTATACGTCAAAGTACATTACAAAAGAAAATGGTAGCAAGATAATGGCCTCTCGGTGCCTTTACTACTGAGGACGGAGATCAACACAGGAAGGAGACCAGGCGGAAATTACCGAACGAAAGCGGAAATTACCGAAAGAAAACGACGTAACACGAAATGACGCTCGTCAACGCTAAAAAAGAGGACGCAGTCAGATTAAACTAGAGAAAATGTACTTTTTAAATAATAAATTATTTAAAAAGAAAAACTTACGATAAATATAATTATTCTTGATAACAATTGACAATATTAGTGATTATTAATTCCCTACATTACAGTATTGGAAAATGGTTACTATTAGTTATAATAATAAGTTTAACAATTTTATAAACTTATTTTTCAGTAACTTCCTAGAGTATTATTTATTATATGTATTTGACATTACAGTACACGAAACAAAGTTTCATTCAATTCTTTATAAAGCATTAATTAATGTATTTGGCATTATACACTACACAAAATGTAGGATTTGAATTTTAGAGACTTAGTACAACAATAAAGATATATATTAAACAAAGTTTCATTCAAGTCTTTATAAAGCACTAAAAACAAATCAAATAATTATTTATTATTAAACAAAGTCTTTATAAAGCATTAAAAAAAATCAATTAATTATTATTAATTGTTTATTATACATATTTGGCATTACAGTACACAAAATGTACTTGTAATTTTAGAGACTTTCTACAACAAAGATATATATTAAACAAAGTTTCATTTAAGTCTTGATAAAGCATTTAAAAAAAAATCAAAGAATTATTTATTATTTTTTATAATGCATGCATTTTGCATTATTACAGTACACAAAATGTATTATTAATGATGTATTATAATAAATGTATTTGTGATTATATAGTACACAAAATGTAGGATTTGAATTTTAGAGAATTAGTACAACAATAAAAATATATATTAAACAAAGTTTCATTCAGGTCTTTATGAAGCATAAAAAATCAAATAATTATTTATTATTAATGATTGATTATAATAAATGTATTTGGCATTATACAGTACACAAAATGTTGGATTTTAATTTAAAAGAATTAGTACATTACTGCCCTACAAAGGCAAAAGGCAGTAACTTCGTTTTTGGTCAAAAATTACTTATTGATATTTTTGAGACATTCACGACCCCCTTTATTATTTGCATTAGTATCTTGAGTCAATTTTATGTTTTTTCGAGAAAATAAAAATAAAGAACAAATTAACTGACAACTGAAACCCACTATAACTCTAAATTTTAAAGTCATTTTTCTCAGTTTCACACTCTAGCGAGTTAAGGTCTTTTGCCTTTGTAGGGCAGATCAGTACAGATATATATTAAACAAAGTTTCAAAGTCTTAATAAAGCATTTAAAAAAAAATCAAAGAATTATTTATTATTTTTTATAATGCATGTATTTTGCATTATTACAGTACACAAAATGTAGGATATAAATGAATGAGCATTATTACAAAAATATTTATAAAGATATAAATCATACAATGTTTCATTTAAGTCTTGAAAAAAATATCTTTCCTACTTAATAAGAAAACAAAGTAGACAAACTAAGAACACACAGAGGAGTCTCAGCTGGTTTGAGGTGAAGATCATCAAAGAGGCCAGCAGTAAGATCCGGAATTCTGCTTACGGATCTGACCAGGTTGCCGTAGAAACGTCACCGACTGTCCTGTTGACGACCAATGAAAATATTACTGATCACAGGTTCCTGAACCGTGTATTGTTATAACCAACAAAAATTTTAGAGATGTTTTCCAGTTAAAAATCACTCTTAAAATGCTAGGATGTTTTAAGTGATGTCCAGGTCAATGCTACACAGTTGCTAAGGTTATCTGGGTTGTTGCGAGGAGGCTGTTTAATGGCACAAGTCAAACAAGTCCACCCCAAATGAATCTTAGGTTATTCTTTATTACCTGGATTCAATGGGATTGTGGTTCCTGTATTCAGTACAACTTCAAGAGCATCCGGTTCCTTACTTCCAGAACCCTCTGCAGGCTTCCTCACTGTCACACTCACTTCTGTACTCTTAACCAACCAATCCATCTTGTTGCCAAGGTACCTCACACCTTTCATACTGAGTGCATCGACCTCTTTTGGTAGCAATGGAGCAAAGGCAAGGCTCTCTCTTTGCACTCTAATGGATAAAAAAAGACTTGAAATCCTATTCAGAAATGACTCTAGCTGTACTAAAAAAAGATTACATGTGATCAACTTCCAAATAAGTGCACACTGCTTGAACACCGTATCCGACAATGCAATGTGCATTTAGTAATTAGTGAGCTAGAATAAAATTTATAACACAGCCTATGAGAGAATCACCTGAAACCAGTATAGCCAAAGAGCACTGCTTGAAGAAAGCCACCCATACCAGTGAGAAAGTTTACACAACCAGAGCCATCAGATGTCTCACTCCATACCTACAAAAAGAGAGATACTGTAAATCTACATACTATTTAAAGCATGCATACGACAAAGAACAATTAGTGTGCAGTGTGAGGTACCTGAAATGGTTTCTGGATATTTTTGAAGCATTTCTCCAGAAGCTCTTGGGCTTTTTGCGTCTCACCAAGTTCAAGCCAACCAACCGCAAACATCCCCTTCACAAAACACACACAAAATCCATGATAAATACAAACTGTACACACTCAGATATACACTTAAACACTTCTGCAAAATAATTATCTGTTTGATCTTCCAACATTGCAGAAATGTAAATGGTGTAGGCTACTATGTGTACCCAGGTCATGGCTGGTCCAAGTGGATCTGTGACAGCTTCATATGTTTCCAGATCATTCTGTCTGACTTCTGGGGTCATAGACATGCCAAGAGGATATCCCAGCAACACTGTGTCTGCCTGTTTGACTTTAGTTCCTGTGAAATAGAAAATAATTCTGTAAAATTGACTTTTATTCAGCAACACTACACTTAAAACTGGTACTTATTTAGAAAGACAAATCTACGATATAACAATATGAGGGCTGATGAGAGCATCTCTCACCTTGTGTGTATCCATCAAACTCTGGATGATATTTCAGTTCCGGGTCAAAGGGGATTTTGATTTTATCAGCGATGTCCTGCCATTCAGGAGGAGAGGGGTGTGATAAAATGCTGGCCAACTCCACGGCAAACCGAAGACTTTAGAAAGAGAGAGAGAAAATATATCATAATAATAATATACAATTTATATGCATTTGCTATGATGTTTTGTTAGGGCATTGCCTTGTTTATTACTCAAAGTCAAAAGCACACAACTCTTGTATCATATTTTGGTCTTTATATATCGGTTGGTTAGGAGAACCTATCAGTATGATTTAGCCACCAAATGTTTTATACTTAAGATTAGAGATTTAAATCATTAACTTATAATTATGTATAGACGGTTTCATTGGACACACACGCGTTGTCGTGGTTGCACGCCTGAACCAAAGTGACCTTTCAGTCTGTATCTATTTATCGGTCTGGCTAGTGGCTAAACTGATCTTTGAAACAAATACCTCGTCGAAAATAAAATGTTTTGTTTAGCTAAAGATGAAAAGAGACGACGAGCATGATCACAGCTGTGCGGCGAGTATTGGCAGCCTAAACCCTAAAAAAAAAAAAAACAAGCGTAGGGACGGCTAACGATTAATCGCGATTAATCTATAGCAGAATAAAAGTTTTTCACATCATATATGTGTGTGAACAGTGTATAATAACTTTGTATAGATAAATGCACACACATGCATGTATATATTTAACCCGTTAATTGGCGCTGTCCCGTGAGCGGGACACCTAAAAAAAAACACAAGCGTAGGGATGGCTAACGATTAATCGCGATTAATCTATAGCAGAATAAAAGTTTTTTCACATCATATATGTGTGTGAACAGTGTATAATAACTTTGTATAGATAAATGCACACACATGCATGTATATATTTAACCCGTTAATTGGCGCTGTCCCGTGAGCGGGACACCTATGTTTACTTCAATATTTTCTATGTAAATGTTAATCTATCACGACAAACTATATATTGTTGGAAAGGTCTAAGAATGTAGTTTTCATATTTCAAAACCTTTTAGCAGTAATAATAATGCAGTAACTGTAATTTATTCATTTGTGACACAAGTAGGCAGCAAACCTCAAAGCAAACCAGCACAAACCTCAATTTTTTTTTTTTATGTATTAAAAATAATACTATATTGCATTTTTATTTATTACAAATAAATTTAAACTGCTTTAAAAAAAAAATATTTTTTTACCTCCAGACACTTCCCTAAAAACCGTTGAAGTGTCTTCTTTAAAACAAAAAATTACCAAAATTAAAACCAAAATTATGCTTTTAGACCAAAAAATAAATAAAAATGCCAGAGTTATATTAATTTAAAGGTGTATATCACCTTTTCACCAACCCCTCACTCAAAAAGGGCTGCGCCAGAAATGTTTACATGTGTATATGTATATATATTTGTATTTTTATATTTTCTTAAAATTATACATGCATGTGTGCATATTTATACATACATAATTATTATACACAGTTCACAAACACACACATATATGATGTAAACAAAAACTCATGAAACTCACGAGATTCGTGATTAATCGCTTGCCATCTCTACAACCCAGGAACTTAATTTTGGAAACCATTACCTGCAAGCCTGTGAAAAAATAGGTCAATTAATTTTTGCTCACACCTATAAAGTGGCAATTTTAACATTTTATAATAAATTATCTATATGATATTTTGAGATAGAACTTCACATACGTACTCACCAAATGTTTATTTGACGTCTTAAAAAAGTCTTATGAAATGTCCCTTTTCATTTTACACAGTAACGTTAACTCAGTGTAATAGTTGACCTTCTATAAGCAATAGTAATAGTGATGCTTGCCTTACTAATGATGCACACAAACACGCACCTGCATTGGGCGATAGCATTTGTGAACACCGAGTTGTCAACATTAGTGTAGTACTCATCAGGAGGTATCACTCCTTATGGACAAACAATACAGAAACAAAATGTCAGTTTGTATATATACTAAGAATAGAAAATAAAACACTAAAAATAACGACTAAAAATAACGAGGAAAACCATAAAGAAATGACTCTAAAGGAGGCAATTAAATGAGAAGTGCTATACAAGTTACAAAGTTTCAAAATTTGCTAAACGAAAGTGATATGCCTGATGTCACTTTTCGTACCTTTGATATGGTACTCCTGCTTGGTAGGGTCCCACGTAACCCTGGAGACCCAGTAGTCGGCCACGCCCCACACCACCTCGCTGCCCCGCCCTTCCTTGAACATCTCAATGTCCTACGTGAAGAACAAACACAGATGTTTGGATGTGTTCCTGTGCTGGTATGAGCAATTGTGTGCTTGCAATATCTGTACCTGTGTGAGATAAAAGTATTGCTTGAAAGCCAGAACCACGTCTCCATTGATGTGGATTTCTTGCTGTACTATGAGGTCATCTGGACAAACGTCACGGCCTGTTACTGCACCCTCCCATGGAAACTTCAACCCCTGAGGAAAGAAAAGTGTTTAACTTCGACCAAAAATGTGTAGTAGCACTCATAAAAATTAGTGCATACTGTCAGCCTATAGAAGGCTGCCTGCAAGAACGACCAACTACCGACTGTACCTTGTACCCCATCTGTTTGGCGTTAGCACGAGCACCCTCTACTGTCCCAACACGGTATTCCAATACATCCTTGGCCAGTTTAGGATAAAACAGCGTGATACCAGGGTACATCCACATGTCCTATTGGAAAGCCATAGGGTCACATATCTATATATATATATCTATATATATATATATATATATATATATATATATATATCTATATATATATATATATATATATATATATATATATATATATATATATATATATATATATATATATATATATATATATATATATATATATATATATATATTTATATACAGAATGATGACCCTGATGCCCTTTGTGACACACCTGGTCCCAAAACACATGTCCAAGGTAATCTTCATCTTTGCCCCCATTTGACAAACCCCCAGGACTGACTCCCCCAAACGGCCTGGGTGCTTCATTAAAAGATGGAAATGCACTGAGAAGATAAAACATGCAGCCAATCAGAGCGCGGTTCAGGGCTTCTGGTCCCACCACCTCTATGCTGCTTCCTGTCCACAGCTCCGCCCAACTCCTCAGATGGGAGGGGCTTAAGTCACCGGAAGCAATGAGCTCCAAACCGGTATCGTAATATGACTGGGCACTCTCGCTGTTTCCGGCAACAGCAACCAGGAAAACCCAGCTGGAGTGGCTTTGGTCGGGCAGGAGTGTTACAGAAGTTGTGATGGGCGTCCAGATCAGGTGCACAAACGGACGGATTGCTCCAGGAACCTCTGAAGAGATGGTCTGTCCAAAAATATGCCTGAAAAAGCATTGCATGTGATTTAAAAGCCTTTTCGCTTATGTTTAGGGTTAGGATGATGGCCTACAACAGTGATATCAAAAAAACATTAGCAGGAAGTAAAAATGTACCTCCCTCCCTTGTAGTCAGGTGCTTTTTGAAAAGTGATGTCATCACTCTGAGGGTTGAAAGAACTGTCTAAGTGAACTTTGATTGGTTCAGCAGTGGTCTCCAGACGCTGAAGGTGAACCTCCATGATTAGGAGGTTTGAATGCTGCCTGTGAGCGTACAAAACCTGAGAAGCTTCAACACGAGGAGTGACTACAGTGTGAGAGAATACACCTGGTTTAAAGAAAGAGATACATTACAGAGTGAATATATCATGAGTTTAATGCTTGTTTATAGGAAAGACTTTAGGTCTAACCTGCACGCATGTCTAACTTGTACGTATGACGTCCCGCTTCCTCCGGCTTTATTTGTACAGCCAGTGGACATGGAATGTCGGCACGGTGACATGCCCCGCCCTCCCCGTTATAAACCCCGCCCATATGCATAATTTTATCAAATACTCTCCATCCCAGTAGTCCATTAGTGAGTGGTGGCATGAAGCGGGGGTCAGAGGGGAGCGTCACAGAGGTGAAGATGTATGGGTCAACGGGGTCAGAGGTCATTTTTGGTGATATCTGCAAAAATTAAAGCATACTAAAGCATGTGTAAACATGAGACACTTTAGACTAAACGAATGTACAGTGTATACAACATACAAGAAGTTGTTTTGTTGTCATGCGATGATGAAGCTATGAAACAGGAAGTCATGAGGAAGAACCCTGTGGTCACTCATGATCGTGTGTCAGGGTCAGTAGCCTCTTAAAATAACACATCATTTGACCTTTTATGACATTATAAGGTCAAATTGTAAATAATGAAAACTACATTGTGATATTTAAGATTTCCAATTAAAGAAAATAAAAATAGCCTACTTAAAACAACTTTTTCAAAATATTTTACAATAATGATAATTTAAAAAAAATTATTTAGGGCTGTCAAAAGATTAATCTCGATTAATCGCATCCAAAATAAAAGTTTGTGTTTACATAACATATGTGTGTGTACTGTGAATTATTATTATTTATATATAAAAACACACCCAATCTTGTATATATTTAAGAAAAATGTTTTTATATTTAAATATAAAATATTTATGTTATTATATAATATAAATTATATAAATGTATAAACAGTACTTAAAGACAATAAAAAAAAAATATATATATATATATATATATATATATATATATATATATATATATATATATATATATATATATATATATATATATATATATATATGAATGTGTGTGTATTTCTATATACATAATATTTACACACAGTACACACACATATGTTATGTAAACACAAACTTTTATTTTGGATGCGATTAATCGCGATTAATGTTTTGACAGCCCTAAATCATATTAAAGTTTTTAAACATATAAAACCAACAAATATTTCACAAATCTTTTTCTTAATTAGTTAGAAGTTATCAAATGCAAATAAATAGATGTCTATAAAATTAATTATACTTTAAATATATAGATTAGCTTTCATTTTAATATATATCATCAAATTAATGTCACATTGATTAAAAACCTAAAATATTCCTTAAATATTATTTTGCAAAATATGCACAATAATATTAAAAACCTTTTTTTGTGGTAATGTAGACAATTGTTTTTAGAGAGATTTACTGCGTTTACTCTTCCAGCAGATCTTATGAAAACTGCGTATAACAGAACTTTGTAACGTTGTCTATTATTAACTAAAACAAAGTAAACCATTACCAGCTTTACCAATGCAGACAAAAAAGTAGATCTCAAACTTTCACTCACTTTAAAAGCTACACATTTAAGACAAAGCTGTTTTAGGTCACGATAAAAGTGGCAATACTTACTGTTGTATCAAATACTCCTCATGTGTTGTGAACTAATCAAATGTTGCCGCTGGGCAGAAAACAAACAATTTAAAACGGAGGGTTACGCAGGTAACCCAGGTTCTGTGAATGAAGGTCAACACGCCACAGTATGGGTCATCCTCTTTGAGAGGGTGAGCTGTTAGGAGACAGAATAGCAAATTAACCACTCCCCGCTACGTGCGTGCAATCAGCCCCAGTCTACATATACAGGTGCACGCACGCCGGCACTTTCTCTTTTTGCCATCAAGCATCATGCCACTCCCCGAGTGACCACGCAGTGTGGCGTGTTGACCTTCATTCACAGAACCTGGGTTACCTGCGTAACCCTCCGTTCTATTTCATATCGGTCAACACGCCACAGTATGGGTCAACAGTGTACCAAATAAAGTCACGAGGGGGAATTAGCGGGGAACCATTCAGTAGAAAAATGACAAAAGACAGATATTCACTTCACATAGGTCTTTATTGAAAACCAGATCAAACAAATCACCAGGTGTCGAACACCTTGTAGAAACTGAAAGTAAAAAGGCCACAGACAAAATCACAGTTGGCTCCCAGTCTGTAGGACAGAGGCAGCTACAGTAGAGGCCACATTGAGGCGGTAAAACCGTGCAAATGTCAGTGAAGACCTCCAGCCAGCTGCAGTACAGATGTCTTCCAAGGAAGCCCCCTTAAACAAGGCCCAAGAGGCCGCCATCCCCCGGGTGGAGTGCGCCACAACCCCTGTAGGTAGGGCCAGCCCCTTCTTACTATAGGCCAATTCAATAGTCTTCACCACCCAGCGAGCCAGGCGCTGTTTAGAGACTGCCTGACCACGGTTTGACTCCCCATAACACAAAAACAGCTGATCTGTTTGTCTGACAGCTGCAGTGCGATGGACATAGGCCCGCAGTGCCCGGACAGGGCAAACAAGGTGCAACCTAGCAGTATCAGGAGAATCATGGGGAGGAGGGTGAAAGGGATCCAGAATCAAAGGTCTTGAAACAAAAGATCGTGGAAGAACCTTGGGCAAAAAAGCCGGGTTTGGCAATAGGGAGATGGGAGAACCGCTTTCCCCAAGCCGCAGACATGCAGGATGGACTGATAAGGCATGCAGTTCACTGACCCGTCTAGCTGATGTGATGGCTAGGAGGAACACTGTCTTAAGCGTAAGGAACTCCAAATCCACCTCAGACAATGGTTCAAAGGGAGCCTGTGACACCGCTTCCAATACTACCTGTAGATCCCAGGAAGGGACCATACAGGAACGCGATGGACTTAGCCTCCGTGCTCCTCTGAGGAACTGGCTAACAAGAGGCTGTGAGCCCACTGACAACCCATTCAAAGCATCATGGCCATTTGATATGGCTGCCACATATCCTCTTAAGGTAGATTCCTTCAGACCATCTTCTAAAAGAGACTGAAGAAAAGACAAGATAACTGGCACGCCACACGAGACTGGGTCCACACCACTGGGATGACACCAGCGAACAAACCTCTCCCACCTACCAGCATAGAGGGCCCTGGTGGAGGGTGCCCTTGCTGCCTGCAAAGTAGTTAAGACATTCTTGTCCAGAGTGCCTGGCTGACTCCGTGTAATGGCCAAACATGCAGTCTGAGTAGGCCTGGGTTCGGGTGGCAGAGCTGTCCGCGACCCTGTGTTAACATATCCTGCCTGAGGGGAAGACACCACTGAGATCCTGCAAGCAGAGCCACCAGATCTGGCATCCATGACCGATTTGGCCAGTCTGGCGCCACAAGCAGCACCCTGGCTTGCAACCTCCTTATCTTGGCCAGCACTGCTGGGAGTAACGGAAACGGAGGGAAGGCATAGAGAAGGACTCGAGGCCACTCGTTCGCTAGGGCATCTATCCCCAATGTCCCTTTGGGACCTGTCATGGAGTACCAGAGAGGGCAGTGCGTCGTTTCCTGAGACGCAAACAGGTCTACTGACGCCTGTCCATACCTCGCCCAGATCTCCTGCACAATGTCTGGGTGCAGCCGCCATTCTCCTGGCCTCGGCCCCCCCCTGGACAGAAGGTCTGCTGCCACATTGTCCACTCCTGGCAGATAGACTGCCCGCAAGGACAGGTTGTGCGCATGAGCCCACCGAAGGAGTTTGTAAGCCCTCTGATGGAGGGACACCGAACGTATCCCCCCCTGGTGGTTGATGTACGACACCACCGTCGAACTGTCTGTCCGAACCAGGACATCCCCTGCCTGCAGACTTGGTCGGAAATGCACCAAGGCTCGACGCACAGCCTCGAGCTCCAGCAGATTTACGTGAGCCCCCTGCCACATGGGTTCCCACAGACCTTGGACTGGGCAGCCCCGCCACATGGCTCCCCAGCCCAGACTGGAGGCATCCGTAGTCACGGTTTCTCTTGAACTCCGCTGGCCCAGAGGTACACCCTCCTGTAGGTCTAGGGCAGCCAGCCACCAGTGTATACCTGGAACACAACCTGCATTCAGCTGCAGAACACGTTGGCCGTCCTCGTAGGGGTTCACCTTGTTCCTCGAGAACCACTGTTGTAGCGGCCTCATATGAAGCAAGCCTAGTGGCACAACCTGAGCTGCTGCTGCCATTAGGCCAAGCAGCCTCCGACCAGACTTCACAGATGTTTGCTTTTCTCTTAGAAGTTGGGACAAGCTCTTCCTCAACACAAGCTGCCTCCGAGGAGACAGCCAGGCTCTCATTGTGGTGGAATTTAGCACCAGACCCAGGTACTCTACTGTGGTGCAGGGAACCAGCACACTCTTTTCCCTGTTTAATGCCAAGCCCAACTTGAGGAGGTGTGCTAACACCACCCCTGTGTCGATCTCTGCCTGCTCCCTGGTTGGGGCACAAATCAACCAGTCGTCCAGATAGTTCAGGACGCGAAGTCCCTGGCGCCGGAGCGGGATGAGAGCCGCATCCATGCATTTGGTGAAGGTGCGAGGCGCCAGAGACAGACCAAAAGGGAGAACATTGTACTGGTATGCTGCCCCTTGAAAGAAAAACCGGAGGTACTTTCTGTGATGTCTGTGGATTGGGATGTGGAAGTAAGCATCCCGTAGGTCCACTGTTGTGAACCAATCTCCGTGCTGAACAAAAGTGAGGACTGTAGACAGACGCAGCATCCTGAAGGGGAGGCGCTGTAAGTGTCGATTGAACCTCCTCAGATTGAGAATGGGGCGCAAGCCCCCATCCTTCTTCGGAATGAGGAAATAAGTGGAGTAATACCCCTGCCTTATCTTGTCTGAAGGCAGAAGTGTTACCGCTCCTTTTTCCAAGAGAACAGAAACTTCCTTTGACAGGGAATCGTGCTCGGCGTTGCCCTTCAAGACAGTAGGGACAACCTTGTGAAAACATGGGGGTCTGGTTTTGAACTGCAGCCTGTACCCCGACTTCAGGGTGCTGAGCACCCAAGGGCAAGGAGTACACTGGCGCCAATGAGCAAGGTGTTGGGGTGTGAAACGTGATGTCGGAGGCTGGCAACCGTCAGCGACGCGATGCCCGTCCAGGTGGCCGACCGCTTGCAGGCCGGCCACCCCTCTGTTGGCGAAAGGGACGATAGGCAGCGTGGCTTGGGCCTGCTGTGTCAGTCTGAGCTGGTGCACGGGGTGGACCATTCCAGGCCTGAGGAGCCGAACGAAACCAGGGGCTCGCTGACCCAGAGCGCCGTGCTCTGCCTGCCAAATGTACTGAGCGAGTCAGCTCCCTCGCTCTCCTTGACTGTTCCAGGGCCCCTTCTGAAGGTGGCCCAAAGACCTCACCTGGCACCACCGGAGCCGCAACCACTGCCATGCAGTCCTGGTCTGTTATATTGGCCTGAGAAAGCCAGACCTGACGTCGTGCCTGGACCATCGAAGCCATGGACTGACCCAAAGCCTGAGCATGAGCACTGGTTCCTCGAAGCAGTATGTCCATTACTCGCAGCATCTCTGTAATCTCACCCCCTGGGGCAGAGGATGCCATATCTTGCAGCAGCCCCTCCAAATACACCAGCAGAAGGGAGTTGGTGCATGACAGCCTGCCAGCCAATGCTGAGGCCTGATAAGCCTTCCGCAGTTGGGAATCAACAGCCCTGCAGCGCTTATTTGGATGAACTGCATCCTTGCCAGCCTTAGCTGTTGCTCCTGCCAGCATCGCAAAGGTAGGCCCCACCACAGGAGCCGCAGCCAGCCCCCAGGTTGCAGCCCCAGCCAAGGAAGCCAGCTGTGTTCTGGGCAGTGGGCTTGAGCTTGGGGCTTTCCAGGAAGAGTGCAACTCTGCCATAAAATCAGGCAGGATTGGAAGCCCTTCAGACTTGCGTCGACGCGGACCTCTGTCAAAGACAGAAGCCCCCGTAGCGGAGGTCAGAGGCGGCAACTTAGCACGATCTGCCGCTCTCACAATTACAGCTCTGTCTGACGGATCTAAAGGAGCTGGCTCAGAGTTCTGTGAGGCAACCTCACTGACCTCAGACTCAGAGCGATCACCAGGGTCATCAGAGACCTCACGGTCTGGAGTAAGGCTGTCATGGGAAACTAAGACACCTGAGGCTGCCAATGACAGCTCATCAGGGCTGAGACGCTGGCGCCTAGCCACCGGCTCGCTCCAACCTGCTGGCCCCCAAGCTCGCTCTCGGTCCTCCAGGAGGCCATGCAATGCACCTTGTACTTCCTCCAATTGACGCCGCAAACTCTGCACATCTTGTTCCACATGTTTGCGTTTGTGCGTGCGCTTTAACCCAGCAGCCTTCTGCACAGGGACTTCACCTTCGGCTTGCATTGCCTGGCCACTGGGGGGAATGCTCTCTTCCTCCGACATGTCACCAGCTCAGAGCTTGTGCGCGTGTTTAGGAGGGTTTCACTTAGGTAGCTTTTGTCCTCACAGACAAAGAGGCTCCCAGAAACCTATAACTACTCAATAAGTATGTATAAAATCAAAAAACAATTTATCAATAAAGATATTTATTCAGGTAGCTTTTGTCCTCACAGACAAAGAGGCTCCCAATGCATATAACTACCAAATATGTATCAAAACAAAACAACTATCAATAAAAGATATTTTTCAAGTAGCTTTTGTCCTCACAGACAAAGAGGCTCACAGAGGCATATAAATACCAAATAAGTATGTATAGAAACAATATATCAATAAAGATATCTATTCAGGTAACTTTTTTCAACTCACACAAAAAATCAAAAACTTGCTCTACATGGGATACGAACCCGCGACTTACTGAACTCAAGCCAAACGCACTACCGTCGCGCCACCAGATGCCACGTGTAAAACGTGTGACACACTGGCTCAAATCCGATATAATACGGCGGCTATATAACCTATAATCAGTAATCGTAACAAAAAACACGTTTTTAAACAGCGACTTACTCCCTCTCGAGAGCAGAGGCCTATTTAGCAATAATCTAGATGAAAAACCTTCACGTCTCGCTTCAGCTACCGTCTTCAGGAGGCAAAAAGAGAAAGTGCCGGCGTGCGTGCACCTGTATATGTAGACTGGGGCTGATTGCACGCACGTAGCGGGGAGTGGTTAATTTGCTATTCTGTCTCCTAACAGCTCACCCTCTCAAAGAGGATGACCCATACTGTGGCGTGTTGACCGATATGAAATAGAACGGGCGGGACTTAGCGAACCGGACGTTGTTTCAGATACGACAAGTCCAAAAAATAAGTATTATATTTTAATCATATATGATATGTATTTATTGTGATGGATGTTACAAATCTTAAAGTGCTATTTAGTTGTAAATAATTTTCAAGACCGCTGCCGAAAACCACGTAGAGAGTGTGGTCACGTGGCACGTTTACATGTTACTTTTCTCCGCGCTGAACACATTGGCCGTTTCTCAATCCGAAGGCTGCATCCTCCGGAGGTCGCATATGCAGGCTGCATACGTCTTCAAGCCTGGTTTATTTAAGTTTTTTAGCATTACTTTCGCAAGTCATAAGCATATTACAACAATTTACGATTAATTTAGAATAATAGTCAACTTTATAATTGTTAATATTCTGAAATGAAGCAGTCTTGGTGACGTATGCAGCCTGCAAATGAGACCTCCGCAGGCTGCAGCCTTCGGATTAAGAAACGGTCATTATTGTCGAGTAGCCTACGATGAGTAGCCTACTTCACCACGTTTTTCACTGAAGCTTTAAAAATGTTACAGACAAAAGGTAAAACATGTTAAGTAATTCATACATGTTAAATAGTTAAACACCGCTTTATAATAAATACCTAAATAAATGCTTCTGTTTATAAGAGGCTTACGTATAATTTTGTTTAAGAGGATATTTCATGATAAATTAATTTTAAAATGCAAAATTAACCCAATTTACTTTACATTTAATTAACATTTTTCTGGTATTGGTTTTTATTTGCCATAATACAATAGTACACTCTTAAAATGAATGTGTTAAATTAACACTTGTGTCTAGTTAAGGACAACACATCTAGTGTGTTGTCCTTAACTTAAAACATCTCTGTGTTATTTTTGGAATAACACACTTTGTGTTGTTTTAACACATCTTGTGTTGTCCATTTCATTTATTTAAGCTCACAATCTACACGAAATTACACACAATGTGTTAAAATAACACATAATGTGTTAAATAGTTTTACACAAAACAATGTCTTAAAATTAACACATCCTTTCTTAGAGTGTACAATAAGAAGCATTCCAATTAAAACAATTATTACACAATTAACAAGCCAACGTTAATTTAATAGTAAATTAATAAAAATAAAAATAAAAAGGAGAAAAGGGTTTCATTTCAATTCTCATATTTGCTTGTAATCTTAAAAGTTTTATCTTTTTTAATATTTTTAATTTTATTATTTTATTTTATAATTCTTTAGCATAATACAATAATTCTTAAGCTCATTTTTAAAATGAAGGAAATTTGGTTTGGAGTATGGATATAAAAATTCCCCAGTTAAATCAACATTTGAATAAGATATTGCTTTCTTTATCAAGCGTTTAATCATTAAAGTATATCAATATGTCCAATGCAGTTAGCTGTAAAACAATATTAAAGTTTTTCATAATAAATTGTTTTGATTCAACCCAAAACATCTTTGTATGTATGCAATGGAAAATGGTTTCCTTTTCATCTTGACAAAAACAACTTGAGTAATTGATATTCAATTTAAACCTGTTCAACTGGTTATATCCTATGTATTATTTTTAATGAAACTTATGTTATTTTATTATTAATAAAAAATTTGTCCACTGTTCCCCAAGCTTTGCACCAATTCACATTCCCAAAAACAATAGTCCAAAAGAAACAAGCTGGGGGATAAACAACTATTTTAAATTTGTTTTTAATATAGTTATTTGTGACAATATATTTATATCTCCTATATTTTACCCTTGATGTCATTAAGGTTTGGATCTCTATCCTGCAATGTATTTCTAAAATAAAGTCAATACCTGTTTTTGGGGCCGCATCCATCATAACAGCAAATTCCTTGGATTTAATTGGTACATTTGTTCAAAAATCTAGTACAACATTATTTTCAATTAATTTAATTTCATTATTGATCAAAGAAAAGTGTTATATTTTATACACCATATCTTTGTTGTTCCAAATGTAAAATCTACTAGGGGAAAAGTTGTATCCGTAGGCCAGAGTCCATGCCGCTAGAGCTTGTTTATGGAAATTAGCGAGCCTAACTGGTATTTTTTCAATTAAATAATTACATTTCAACAAAAATGCAAGGTCACCCATTTGTTTATACAAATTGTTTGGAAACAAATTCCAACTAATTTACTCTGGTATTATGTTAACTACAGATGCAATACCAACAAATATCTCTTTAAAAAACCGATCTGCACGGATTTGCTCCTAAACAGCTCATATCATGAATTCATTATTGTCCTCCTCAATCACAGTGTTTACCTCGTTTACAATGCCAATTCAAATTTTTGGTACCAAACAACTCTAATTTAATCACATTTTTTTTCAGTCTAGATAGTGAACCTTATTGTGTGAAAAGAAAATACTGCTTAAAAAGAAAAGCAACAGATCTACATGAGAGATAAGGCTTAACTGGCTTGCAAAATCAGCTTAACACATCAACTAAAGTGGTTTAAGATCTCACAATACCATACATTTAAACCACAGCTCTTCAACCTTTTTCAGGCCAAGGACCCCTTAATGGATAGAGAGACGACAACTTATGAGGTTATGTTAAAAAATAATATTTGGCATGCTACATAGCATAGATTTTATCATGGTAACGTTATGCTCTTTATTTTAACTTTTAATTTTATTATTAACCCATTAATGCCAAAAAATTGCATTTAAAAATTATTGGGAGGACCGCCAGTAATACAAACACAGACCCCCAAGGGTCCCCGGACCCCTGTTGAAGACCCATGATGTAAATCCTACAGACAGTGCTTGTTTTTTAAAGATACCTAGAGTCTATCATTTTTTTGTATTTTTGTAGCTCAGTGGTATAGCATTGCATTAGCATCGCAAAAGTATGTGGGTTTGAACCCAGAGATCATGCATAGTGATTAACATGTATAGCCTGTATAAAACCTAAAAGTTAACTCAACTCAAACCAATTAAGTAAACAGGTTGCATTAGTTTTAAAACACATACATTTGAGTACTGTGAACCCAAACAAATTGAGTCATATGCAGTTATGCACTTATATTTAAGTTCACACTACTTAAATATAAGTGCATATTGCACATGACTCAAGTTCACAGTACTTAAATTTATGCGTTTTAAAACTTAAATGGTATAACGCAACTGGTTTACTTAAATGGTTTGAGTTAAGTTAACTGTTTTTTAACTGTTTAAGTTAACGGTTTTACAGTGTTGTGATGCGCTGCAAGTTGCTTTGGATAAAGAAAATGTAAATGTAATATAAAATTCCCAAAATTTCTTTGTATTGTCTTAATGTTATACTAGGCCTTCAATTCCTACAAATCAAATCCAGTCTTTACACAACTCAGCCACTAGATAGCACTAAACCCTGTTGCGTTTCTCTTGGCAGCGTGCCGAGGTTTGGGGTTCCAGACCCTGGGAAAAGAGCGGCTTTACCCTTATAAGGCCGCAATCCATCCGCTTCTCTTTTCCCCAGACTTTTTCCTCTCCGCCCTCCCTTCCTCTCTCTCTCTCTCCGTCTCAGGCCTGAGGGATATTTACAGCAGAACTGGCTCGGCGTACCTTATTAGGAGCGGTGCTTGTTGTCAGTGTATATGTGGATGAGACGGACAGATCCCAGGATGGGGGTTGGCATTTGTATCTCATGGGGTCATTCAGTTTTTACAGAAGGTAACAAGAGTCTGATCTCTGTTGCATGTGTAGGAATCTCCCAAGGGATCCTACAGAACGGACGTGAACTTTTCTCACCCACGTTTTCTCCAATTTCTGACAATCTAAACAAGGTGTCAGTCTACGTCACCATACAGTATAAATTAGTTTGCCAAAGTCCAGGTTTACTGTAACTTCCTCTCCGGCTGTGTGGGAATGTTGGATCCATTATTACAGCTGTTCTTCGGTTGTTGTCGTTTCGGATGATGTAGGACATCTGCTAGACAGCAGTACATGGGCATTAGGGAGCAATAATGAGTGATGAGAAAGAGATGACGTCTCAAAACATTGTGAGCTACCCACACCAATTAAAGGTGCAGTGTGTAACTTTTAGAAGAATCTCTTGACAGAAATGCAATATAATACACATAACTATTATCGGGGGTGTATAAAGACATCAAATAATGAACAATTATGTTTTTAATTACCTTAGCATAACACGTTTTTATCTACATACACTGCAGGTCCCCTTACATGGAAGCCACCATTTTGTGTCACCACGTTTCTACAGAAGCCCTTAAAGGACAAACTTTGTTTAATAAGTTGCCTCTGATGTAGACATGTTTGTCCTGTGGCATCTACCGTAGCTTCTCTATGCGTTTCAAAAGCGAGGGGTCAGCAGTGGATGAGCCGTTGGTTGCAATTTGCAACCTCACGAATAGATACCGCTAAAATTTACACACTGCACCTTTAAATTAAATTAGATTACATTTAGCTTTTATCCAAACTGACTTGCAGTGCATTTAAGAAATACATTTTTTATTAGTTTTAAACCCAAAACCTTTGCATTGCTAACGTGATGTTACAATAACAGGCCATGATGCAAAAATGCATCAGATGGGCAATATTTTGCAAAAAAAGATTTTTTTATAATATAAAAAGGTGCCTCGTTTGTGTAATAAAATTAATTTTTTTTTAAAAAACAATGCATTGTCTACAACGGCAATGAAACAGGCACTGCGCTACAAATACACATCTTTTATTAAGTGCCAACATTCATTCAATATATTAGAAAAACAACACGTGAAGAAAATAAAACTGATATCATGTTACAGTTTATGGCGTTTATGATTTCAAACGAATAATATTTGTACATTTACACAATAAACAAAAGCCATCCACACTTACGAAGACAACGGTAGCAAGGATGGATTCACACAACAGTATAAAATACGAAAATAGAAACTTCCGCATTGCTCGTCATAAGTGCGCAAAGTGGGAAAAGATGCCAAAAAAATGTGTTTTTTCCGACATGCACAGGAGTTTGCACCGACTGTCGCCTTTGTTGTATTGGTCAATAAATCTGGAGTCAATAACTCCGGTGACACCTTAATATTCAGACCACCTCCAGGTGAATTTTATGGGTAAAACCTCTCAATTGTGTGTTTGCGTGTTGTGCAGACGTAGCGTGCAAAGATGCAACAAAACAAAAAATACTGCCCAAGACATGGAATGTGTGTCGAGTGTGTGTGGTCACGCTTATGAAAATGTGCATGGTGCATGCATGCGTCCTTACACAAGTGTGTGTGTGTGTGTGTGTGTGTGTGCGTGTATGTGAAAGGAAAACAGAAAGTTGAAGCTTTGTCTCATCGTTGGTCTCCTGAAAACAAGCATGAAGTTCAAAACACGCACACACGAGTCTCGTATAGCAGAAAGGTAAAAGATCAAGTCGAGTCAAATTGTGACCCATCCGAACGGTCCACATAAAACAGTGACATTCTTTTCTGGAAGTTCTTCGTGTCTGACGTTCACCCCTCCTTTCTTGCCTTCCTCGGAAGGATGTTGGGGGAGGGTTGGGCCATTTCTCTCGCTCTTCTCCAGTCTCTATTTGGAGAGTTTGCTTATGACTCGAATCAAAGCTCCGTTCTCGTCCTTTAGCCTCTGGTTGTCCGCTTTCAAGTCCCCAAAATCCTGCACGACACACAAACACAAGAGTTACTTTTTGTACAGAAGTTGTTGCAACGTTATCATTGTTTGTTTGTTTATTTGTAAGCTCTTTTACGTTTGTGAAACACAAATTAGATTTTCGATGAATCCCACAGCTGCTGTTTTCCACGCAATGAGCCGAGAAGCTCCAAAAAGCAAAACATGCACCATGAAAGTGGACTTTTTTAACTTTTTACTTTTGCATTTCTTCAGATGGTACACAAATTGTATGGACTGATTTTTTATGGAAAACAGAACAGTCCAAAAAAATTATTTACTGTAGGAACAGTTTTAACTCTTCCCAGGTGAAAAAGTAGTACACTTTCATAGTGCTTTATTTTCGCACACTAATTTTGTGCTTAATATACTAAGAATTCATCTTTAGTACTTCTTAAGATGTTCTTAAAGGAATATCCCATTTTCTTAAAAGAAAAATCCAGATAATTTACTCACCACCATGTCAACCAAAAATGTTGATGTCTTTCTTTATTCAGTCGAGAAGAAATTATGTTTTTTGAGGAAAACATTGCAGCATTTTTCTCATTTAAATGGACTTTAATGGACACCAACACTTAATACTTAACTCAACACGTAACAGTTTTTTTCAACGGAGTTTCAAAGGACTATAAACGATCCCAAACGAGGCATAAGGGTCTTATCTAGCGAAACGATTGTCATTTTTGACAAGAAAAAAAAATGCACTTTTAAACCACAACTTTTCGTCTAGGTCCAGTCCAGCGCGACCTAACGTAAACGCGTAGTGGCGTAGGGAGGTCACGTGTTACATTTATAAAACGCACATTTGCGGACCATTGTAAACAATAAACTGACACAAATACATTAATTAGTATCATTCCACATACAACAACATAGGAACGGTCCTCCTTCAACACACTTGTAAACACTGGGGCGGAGTTTCACGTTCGTCCTCTGTGACCTCTTGACGTCATGACGTATTGCGTGAGGTCACGCTGACGCTTTCAGGACCGGAGGAATATGAGAAGTTGTAGTTTAAAAGTGCATATTTTTTATTTTTCTTGTCAAAAATGACAATTATGCCTCATTTGAGATCGTTTAGAGTCCTTTGAAACTCTGTTGAAAAAAAATGTTACGTTTTGAGTTAAGTGTTGGTGTCCATTAAAGTCCATTAAAATGAGAAAAATCCTGCAATGTTTTCTTCAAAAAACATAATTTCTTCTGGACTGAACAAAGACAGACATCAACATTTTGGATGACATGGTGGTGAGTAAATTATCTGGATTTTTCTTTTAAGAAAATGGACTATTCCTTTAAGAACATCTAAAGATAAATTTTTAGTATATTAAGTACAAAATTAGTGTGCGAAAGCACTTTAAGTACCCCATGGAAGTGTACTACTTTTTCACCTGGGTTGTCTAAGAACCGGTTATTGGTTCCCAGCCCTGACAGAAACTCAAAATTACTTGTCATTTCATTGCATTTGAACGTGAAGTGACACAAATGTCTTACGCAAAACAGGTTTTACTTGTGTCGGCTGTAATTTACAACAGTATTGCTCTTAGGGATAAAGTATTAAGCAACAGATGCATTCAAATCAATCCCCAAACTGCTGCTGAGCCAGCATTCAAAGCTGATGAAAAGAGCAAATGTCAGACGATCACGTGCATGAAGGATTTCGCTCTTACCTTGAACTCCTCTTCCAACTCGGCAGCACGCCTCTCTAACCTTTTTCTTTCCTGAGAGAGAGAGAGAGAGAGAGAGAGAGAGAGAGAGAGAGAGTGAGACAGAGAGAGAGCGAGAGACAGAGAGAGAGCGAGAGACAGAGAGAGAGAGAGAGAGCGAGAGAGAGAGAGCGAGAGAGAGAGAGAGAGCGAGAGAGAGAGAGAGAGAGAGACAGGTGTGTGGTGTGTGACTTCATAAACTTGGAATCACTTTAGCTTCTCAATGGTTTTAATACTCACCTTCTTTTCCATCTCTGTGAATCTCTCCTGCCTCTGTTAAACACACACATGCACACACAGTTAATTGTTTCACATTGCCTACTTTTAAGTATGTACACTAAAAATGCAATATAACAATACCAATCATTCTACGGTATCAATCGTACGACTGAGTTTGGTTTACTTCAGGGCTACAACAACTAATCGTTTAAAAATAGATAATAATCAATTAGGAAAACAGTTCGACATGAGTCTGTTTCATACAGCACAAGCTGCGTGATAATGAAGTCAGGTGCTGCTTCTTTTCATAGCGCTTTGTACTTTTTGGGGCTGTTTACACCTGGTATTAAAAGAGATGCACTACTTTTTTTGAAAATATGCTAATTTTCCAGCTCCCCTACAGTAAACATTTGATTTTTAAAGTTTTGGAATCCATTCAGCCGATCTCCGGGTCTGGCGCTACCACTTTTAGCATTAGCTTAGCATAATCCATTGAATCTGATTAGACCATTAGCATCGCGCTAAAAAAATAACCAAAGTGTTTCGATATTTTTCCTATTTAAAACATGACTCTTCTGTAGTTACATCGTGTACTAAGACTGACGGAAAATTAAAAGTTACGATTTCTAGAATTAAAAGTTACGATTTCTAGGCCGATATGGGTAGGAACTATACTCTTATTCTGACGTAATAATCAAGGACTTTGCTGCCATAACATGGCTGTAGGAGGTGCAATGATATTACGCAGCGCCTGAAATAGCACTTTCAATAGCAGGAGACATATGCTGCGTTCACACCAGTCGCCGTAAAGGCATCAAGCACAAGTGATTTCAATGTTAAGTCAATGAAAAAAAGCACTGACGCGCATCCGGAGGTCTCGCTGCACGAATGAGGCGTTTAGCACTGTAGGGTAGAAATGATTCCGCCTCGTTCACGCGAATGACGCGAATTGAGCATTGCCGCGGGAAACGCGCAAGTAAAAACATCTGAACTTTGGCAAGCGTTAACCAATCAGGAGCTTATGGGGTCAGATTTGTTTCGTATTTCTGAATAAATATACTATGATCCACAAATAAATATAGAGAGTTTCATAAATATTTTTTAAATCCACAAATGCACAATAAGTGAACCATAAATATATGTTAGACATTTCATAAAAAGGAAGGAAATTCACAAATAAATAAAATGCGATTTGCAAATGAAAAAATATTTATAAATATATATTTTTATTTTATTTATATGTGAATGGCTTCCTGCGCATTTGTGGATTGCTTTCTGTGCATTTGTGAATTGCTGCACTCATTTGTGGATCGCGTTCTGTGCATTTGTGGATTTGAAACATTTCTAACGTCAAGACGTGCACAAGAATCCACAAATAGGTGGACTCCGCCCACCGTCTACTCCAGCCAATCAGACAACAAGCACACTGTGCTTACCAATCGTGGCACGATTTCCCTTCAACCAATCACAGAGTCTTTTCTAGAAACATTGTGCAAAAGACCCAGACGGAGGAGGATAAACCCACGAAAGAAGAACAGACGGAGGAGGACTTTTATTTTGACAGCGAGTATCGCTCACTCAAAGCAATGGCGGAAGAGCGCTAGTTTTGTACAAGTGTCTCGCTGTGTGAGGCATGAATCGTGTTGTTGTGGAGACAATAGCACCAGATTGTTACGTGGTGTGTTCATGTGCGTCATTAGAGTGAGTACAGTTAGATTTGCATGTTTTTTTTGTTAAAATTTCCGTTATTAATAGCGCTAACATGTTATTAGCTAAACTGTGAATCTACTACGCTGTAACGTTATATAAATCACTTTCTTTTGCTGTTCATCAATGTGTTTATCCTGTAATAATGTCAGTTATATTACATACGTTGTGTAAACACTGCTAATGGTGTAAAATGTGTCATTTGAGACACGTCTGTTTATGTTATTTTGATGATGTATGAGGGGAGAAGCTGTAAAGTTAGCTAATTTGTCAATGTTATGTATGTTTATTAGCATTAGTGTTACTTTGGGAATCCTGTTGTTATCTGTTGCAGGGAAACCACATCTCCACCTGCCTATGATCTGGCTAAGCTCTCAAATATAGCCAGGCACTCATGCATCTCCATTCACATGCCATGCAACCAAGCTCATAAATACAGCTCTGGCCTATCTCTCTTAAAGGAGCATACCCTCATCCTGTGCAGAGCTTCATTAAAGGACTACTACCAATATTCACCATTACCTTCATCAACGACTGCTCTGCTATCTAAGTTGTGCCTCTCATTCAGAGTTCTGTGCGGTGTGTGCTACCTCATAAATACTGAATGCTGGCTCTCTCCTATCTAATGTATGTTCTCTTGTGTGCCTAATAAACAGCTCAAGTTGGTTCAACGCTCTCTATTGTGTTCTGACAGACACCCTGGTACATTGCTATATTCATTCATAACTAGCCCCCTACACTTCAGAGTAGTCTTCGCTACCATTATAGTTATGTAGTGACATTTGCTTACAGATAGTTTGTATCTAACGTGGTACATTTTATTATGACATGACAAAACAAATGTGTTTTACCTCGTCTCCTACTACAGAACTGATCATTTAATTACACATTATGCATTATGGTATCTTTTAAATGAACAAGAAATTCCTGTGGTGTCTACATCTTAATGTTAAGAAGGTTTAATATGTCAAAGCTGTTAGATAGTCTTACAGTGTTGTTTTTATTTTCCCTTTATGCTCTGAACAAGCTTATGCTCTTACTGTCATTAACGGTACAATTCATAGAAGTAAGATGGATTTTTACACAAGTATGCAATCAAACAACTGGTATGTTATTTGTTTTTTATTGTGTGTGTTTTTTAGGAGTGGGGGTGCATTCAGCTGATGTAGATGTTTGCCTAAAAGGGATATGTCAGACGCTACATATCATTTCATGTGATTTTTATATGTTTTACGACTTGCATCTTTACTTGACCAGGTGTTACAGATGATCAACAAAATGCCCTCTGGAAGGTCCTGAGCGGGGAATTCTCTGAAGTAAAGGATGAATTTGTGTTCATATTTCAAGTTCAAGAGGATATTGATTTTTTTTGTCATACTGTGTTAATGAACCTGAAGGTCAATGCCATGTTTCTCAATCAGCAATTGCAGTAGACAGGAGTGAATGAATGAAATGTGTAATGAACTCATTTATTTATGAATCAATAATTTGAAGGAATAAATAAATAAGCTAATCCTTTGTGTAAGCTTAGATGCAGACATTTGTTAGAGTTTGCTGAAATAAGTAGTACAGATTTATATAGAACACAATATCTTCTTAAGTAAATTAAATATTAAATGTAAACAAACAAACACATCTGTAAATGCTAAATGGGGTGTAAATTTAATTTTAAATTAAGCCAAGCCAGATTTATTTATATAGTGTTTTTTTTTACAAAGTTGCATTGCTTCAAAACAGCTTTACAAGAAAGAAGAAAAACCAGGGAAATTACTAAATTAATAGTAAATATAATGGGTTATATAGTATTATTCCAAACTATAGATTATAATCTAATAAAACAGTATTTTGTTCTTCAACTATTGATAATTTAGTCAAATAATATAAATAATCAGGAACAGACCAAACTATACAAGCCTTTCCAATTTCCACCTCACATTAAAATGGAACATTTCCTGAGAACAGGAGTTTGATATTACATAAGGGATTAGCAAAATTGAAACCAAGACGTCTTTAAGATTGTAGCCGGATTATTTCAAGAAAGGCTATATGCTATATTAACAGAATTTACAAAATGCTAAACTTAGTTACTGTGAGCCAGGAAACAAACCAACACGGCAACAGAAGGAACCAAAAAGCCCCGTGTGGAGTAAACTACTGCTAAAAACCGGTTTTAATCAATTTAATTTGACAAATATTAACCTTGACATACCTTACCACAAAGTGTATTAAGAGAATCCCTAGTAAAGAATTATTGACAACTGTCAACAGTGCCCGTTCCTCAATCGGAAGGCTGCAGCCTCCGGAGGTCGCATATGCAGGCTGCATAAGTCATCACGTCTGGTTAATTCAAGTTAACTGAGCATTACATCCGCAAATCATAAGCATTTTACAACAATTAACGACTAACTGAGAATAATAGTCAACTTTATAATAGTTAATTTTCTAAAATAAGACAGTCTTGATGATGTATGCAGCCTACAAAAGATTGCCTGATGAAATTCAACTGTGTTCCCGACCTAACAGTAAAACAAAATGTGATTGGTTGGAGGGAAATCTTGCCACGATTGGTCAGCACAGTGTGCTTGTTGTCTGATTGGCTGGAGTAGGCGGTGGGCGGAGTCCACCTATTTGTGGATTCTTGTGCACGTCTTGACGTTAGAAATGTTTCAAATCCACAAATGCACAGAACGCGATCCACAAATGAGTGCAGCAATTCACAAATGCACAGAAAGCGATCCACAAATGCGCAGGAAGCCATTCACATATAAATAAAATAAAAATATATATTTATAAATATTTTTTCATTTGCAAATCCCATTTTATTTATTTGTGAATTTCCTTCCTTTTTATGAAATGTCTAACATATATTTATGGTTCGCTTATTGTGCATTTGTGGATTTAAAAAATATTTATGAAACTCTCTATATTTATTTGTGGATCATAGTATATTTATTCAGAAATACGAAACAAATCTGACCCCATAGGAGCTTGCTCTAGTAGTGACATGATTACAGGAAGCGAATGACGCAAATTTCCGTGTGAATGTCTCGATGACTAGAATTTCACACGCGGCTTTCACACACAAATAAAGCGAGTACACTCAAAATGTTCAAGCGTCCAACTATGCAAATTTGACATCTCAAACGCATCTGGTTTGAACCCACAGTTAGGGTAGCCATACATGCCATTTTCGCCAGATGCGTCCTGGGCAGGATTTTGGGTGCGGCCTCCGGAAGTCGCATTGGTCGACCGCATACGTCATCGAGGTTCTCACATTTCAGTTAAACACATTTATAAAATTAAGATTTATTTCTGTTAAGACATACAATCATTATAGTTTTATTTTTACCTTGAAATGTAATGGTTGCTTTTTTGAAATAGAACCTGAAATATTAAACCTTGATGACGTATGCGGCCAACCAATTCGATTTCCGTAGGAGGCACCTGAAATACTGCCAGGAAGCGTCCGGCGAAAATGGCACGTATGGCCACCCTAAGGGCACTGCGTAATATCATTGCACAAGATGATATCAACGTAATATCATATCAACACAAGATGCGTTTTCGCCAAAAGGATCACAAGTGGACGACCATAAAGACAGGTGTAAAACATTTCGACCAGATTGCTTTTGTGGTGCATGTGGTCGAATGTGTTTGAACAGCCACAAGAGACTGCCTACTCTCCGTCTCTTGATCTAATGTGATGTACCGAGCACAATGTTTTATATCGTTTTTTACTTTTAGCGCGAACACACAGTGTACAGCGCTATCCTTAGGCTTTCATTGATAAAACCAAAGTGGCTGTTCTCAACGTCTTTCAATAGTTTAATTTTGCGAGCATGTGAAAGTTGCACAAGCTTATTTCATCAATTGCTCTGAAATATCAAAGAAAGCTCTAATGCTGCGTTTACACCAGCCGCGGTGGACGCGTCAAGCGCGAGTGATTTCAATGTAAAGTCAATGTGAAGTCTCGCGGCGCGGATGAGGCGTTTGGCACGGCTAGACGCAATTCCGTCTAGTTCGCGCGAATGGTGCTTTTTGTGCATTTTGCGTTTGACGCGAATTTGTGGCTGACGCCCGAGTTGAAAAATGTGAACTTTGGCGAATTTATTTTACCCCTATAGTAAGGTGACTAAATACAAACCGGTAACTCTCTCGATAAATGCACAATCAGCCATCTTGCAAACAGACAACCGCATAGCACTTGCCCCTCCCACAAGAAGCGGATTTTGCCTCTGACGCGCGTCAAATGCTTGCTTTTTCCGCGCGTCTACTTCATTCTAGACGCGCGAATGCATTCAAACTGTTCAAGCGGCAAACTAGGCGTGGTACATGCGATTTTGACGCCTCGAACGCAGTTGGTGTAAACGCAGCATAACATATACATGTACAAAACAATGTGCAGCATGTTTACTTTATCTAATTGAGTAGATATTTAGGTTACTATCCGATTAAACGATTAATCGGAGAAAATGGTCAGATTAATCGATTATGAGAATAATCGATTAAACGATTAATCTGAGAAAATTGTCAGATTAATCGATTATGAGAATATCATCGTTATTTGCAGCACTAGTTTACTTGCGTTTAAATATAAATATTAACAAATTATATGAAAATTGTTACATTAAATATTCCAATGTTGGTATCATGACAACCCTTCATCCATCCATTCGTACAGCAGTGATATGCTTTAATATGCATGCACACACCTGGGTGGCCTTTTCCAACTCCATTCGTGTCAGTGAAATGGTTCTCTGCATGTCCGATAGCTGCGTCTGCAGACGACGGTTTTCCCTGGAAACCTCCTCGAACATCTGAGACACACACAGACACGCAAATACAGGCACGTTACACACGCATGCTTCCTTGTAACACAATCAGTTTATCTGCAAATTCCTCCGCACCTTTTTGAAGTCCCTGGAATCTGATCCTCTCGTGTGAATGTAATCATTCAAGACCGAATCAGAGCTAAAGGGGGGCAACAGAGAGACGAAATGAGAACACCGCACGCCACAATCACAAACAAAACAAAAGATCTGAGGTCAAACGCGTACCTGCTGCTCACATGCCTGTCTGTCTGCGTGAGAGAGACAGAAAACAATTCACACTTCAGGAAGAAAACGTAAACACGAGCAAACATAAACAAACTCTAAAGGGTTGTGCAATGCTTAAAAACATATGCATGCTTTAAATATTAAAATAAACAACTTTAATAAAGTGCAAAGTTCCCTTCTTATGTGGGAACTTTAAACTGTGTTGACTACAACTTTTTGTATGGTGCACAAGTCACGTGGGCAATGGTGTTTTTCTTTTCAGGAGTCGACGTCTGCTCTTTGTAAAGCAAACACCAGCATGACAAGGAACTCTCAAACAAGTTTTGTTCCGGTTTGGAAAAACAAATCAAGTAAATGATGAGTTTTTATTTTTGGGGGAACCATTACCTTAAATGTACCGTAAATTTCCCTAGAGGTTGTAAAATATGACTAATTTATGATCTAAACCTTGAATAACAAAGGAAACATTTCAACGCCCATTCAGACAAAAGCAATTGCATGGAAAAACACGTCAATGAAACAAAATAGCATGCTTATTGTTCAAACCTGTGGGTCCCGCCCACCGCTACTTTCATCCTCTACACCCGGGTCATTATCATCGCCCTAAAAAACATAAAGAGGTCAAAGTTCAAACACAGAAGCTGAACACTTGTGCTTTTTTATACGTGTCCTCCATGTACTCACCTCGCCGGTTCTCGCTCTCCTCCGAGCCCTCCTGCGCTCTCTCGTCAACTCCTCGCTGTCTCCGACAGTGGTGTCCGCATCTAACACAATCCAAAAACAAAGTTAAACTATGAAAATGAAAATTTAAATGCATTAAATTAAAAATTTTAAAGACAAAAGTTCACCCTGTTTATCAGGACGTGGCGCACCTGGTGGGTGCGTGAGTCCCAACAAATCCGACTTCTGCAGGTTAGCGATACGAGAGCGCCAGCTTACCTCCTGCATGCAAATCGGTGACAAAAATTAAACCAAAAGTGATCTGCGGTTATTTCAACGGCAACAAACAAATGGCCATCAGAAAACAAACACCGATATCTAGATTACGCTTAACCTTTCTCACCCCTTCATCTGCTTTCTTTTGCTTCGCTTCTTTCTCTTCGTCGTCTTTCTTCTCTGTGCCCCTGTTTTCCGTCTTTATTGTCTTCTCTGCTTCCTGCAGGTCTGTGAGAGTTACACCCTGAAGACCAAACACAACAGTCACTCAGAGATGTCTGAACGCCACAAAATCATTCCACATAAATGTTTTGCTTGTGTTAGGGTCAAAGGTCCGGTTCAAAGGTCAGTCTTGGTTTCAGACAGACTTAATTCTATACTTACTACTATCAGTCTGTCAGTATTGCCTGTACAAGTGTTTGTGGTACAAATATCCTTACAAATGTCACACATCTAACAAAATTTATTTAGATCAATGGTTAAAACAAGGGCCTGAAATTAACACTCGCCAAATGGAAGTAAATATTGGACAGGGGAGTATATAAAAGGGTGTCAATTTTTATAAATTCTAGGCATGGCGCTAACGGGTGCTGTCGACTTTATGCAGCGCTGCACAGACCAATCGATAATTATGACATCATCAAGGTAGGAGAACGGGTCGAAAACAGTGCTTATGAATCGCTCTCGCGGTACTTCGGCATCATAATCCGGTCGTTTTGCGTTTCATGAAGTCCACCAAAAAATAAACGCAATACGCAAACATTACAAACTCACGACAGTTCTCTGCATTTTTAATGATGATAAATTAGAGAGACTGGCTTGTGTGTGAATATGACGAGGTGAAATAGCAATGGGTGTTAAAAAAAAATAAACCTAGCTAGCTAACGAACAATATAACAAAATGTATCATTGTTTATGCCAGTTGATCGTTGTCTGTTCAAGGTAGTTTATGGGCATTTGAAATTGAAAATGTTTAGGTTAATGAATAAATCCCGTAGAAGTATTATTTATTGTCAGTTTAGGTTAACTAGTGTAGCTAACTAATGTTATTACATAGTATCTTATAGTTATATTAATCACTTGATTAAAACAAAAAGTTTGACCGCTGGCTTAAAGGTGCAGTGTGTAAAATTTAGCGACATCTAGTGGTGAGGTTGTAAATTGCAACCGATGGCTCAGTCCACTGCTCTTCCCTCGCTTTTGAAACGCAAAGAGAAGCTACGGTAGCCACCACCAAAAAATGTCATTGACGGAGACAACTTAGTAAAAAAAGTTTGTCCGTTAAGGGCTTCTGTAGAAACATGGCGGCACAAAATGGCGACTTCCACGTAAGGGGACCATCTGTGTATGTAGATAAAAACGTCTCATTCTAAGGTAATAAAAACATAACGGTTCATTATAAAAAGGTCTTTATACACCCCTGATAATATAGTTTTGTATATTACTTTGCATTTCTGTCAGGAGATCTTTTTAAAATTACACACTGCACCTTTAATTGACCAAATATTAATAAAAACAATTTTCTTTAAAGCTTAAATCTGTAACTTTTTTGGTTAAAAACAAAAAAGTAGGTCTGTCAAAAGATTAATCGCGATTGTGTGTGCATAGTATATTTGCGTGTTTATTGTGTGTAATTATTATGTATGTATTAACACACACATACATTTAAAATAAAGTATACTAGTCAACAGATCAAAAAATTTCATCAAATTTGTCCTAAGACAAGAACAGGTATTGGGTATTGGTTTTAAGACAACTTTTATGAAAGGTTTTGATCCACTTCAAATGTTGACTAGTGTGAATAAATAAATAAATAAATAAATAAATAAATAAATATGTAAATGTTTCCTAAATATGTACATGCATGTGTGTGTATTTATCTATACACAATAATTACACACAGTGCACACATATATTATGGAAAAACAACCTTTTATTTTGTATGCTAATCGCGATTAATCTTTTGACAGCCCTAGAAAAGAAGACATCAGTGATAATAATTGTCTCCTTACTTTACCCGTTTTGCAAAGGTAAGTTATAACAATAATTTATAAACTGAGCTGTCAGGAGCCGGTTTCACCGGAAAATATATTTTGACATCACTTGTAGTGCTGCCTCACGATTAGTCGCGACTAATCGTTTGCAGAATAAAAGTTTTTGTTTACATAAAAAATGTGTGTGTACTGTGTATAATAATTATGTTTATATAAATACACACACATAAATGTATAATTTTAAGAAAAAAATATATTTATATAATACATATTTATATATAATATAGATTATATATAAATATAAACATGTATATACACATGCAAATGTTTCTTAATTATTTACATGCATGTGTGTATGTGTATTTATACATAATAATTATACACAGTACACCCACATATATTATGTAAACAAAAACTTTTATTCTGCAAACGATTAGTCGCGACTAATCGTGAGGCAGCACTAATCACTTGACGTCACTGCAAGTAAAGCATGGAAAACAACCAAAAGTTTTAGGTTTCAACCAGAAATAGAGTTTTATATTGCAGCTTTAAGGACCTATACTTCACAAACAAATATAATTATTATCTAGTGTGCAAAACAAATATTATCATATTAAACAGATTTGTAGATGTTATAACCAGAAAATAAATATACTGATTAAGAAAATATTTTATTTGCAGTGTAAATGTCATGCAAAGCCAAACAAACTGCGGTTGGTCTACATCACCCTGACAGAAATATTCGACTAGAATGATACGCAAAGTAGACCTACAGACGTATGTCTACGTAAGACTATAGGTTGTAAAGTCAGACAGACCTGTGTGGAGCGTCTGGACTGGCGGACATGTCTGGATCGAGCTCTTCTCTGAGCCTCAGCCTCCTCATCACGCACGGGAGTCAGATAAGATCTACATACACAAAAACTGAAAGTTAGAAAAATAAAAAAGAAAGCTGCTACCCTGCTAACATTTTTTGGTCGACTAGCTGGACCACCATCTGTTCAGTGAGGTAAATACACACATTACTGTACTCACCTGCGTCTCTGTTTGGCATCTGAATCTCCGATTGTGGATGTCGAGGTGACAGAGTTGGAGGTTGTCACAGAAACAGGTTCCTTCTTATCTGCATCTTCTTGAGCTGGTCTGTAAGAGAGAGTCCTGCATATATAAACCCCGAAAATACAAATCCCAACACAGAGAATCGGATAGACGCACACACCTCAGATAGCTTTGGCGACTGAATCCCGAGATTCCGGTGGTTAAAGAGTTCATTGAAGGGTCATCAAGCTTCCTTCCATAAGATGAGCTGCGAGATAACAGACCTGACACGTCGTTCCCAGGTTGGCTGTTCGTTCGGCGTGTGTACGAAGAGCTCCGGCTCAACCAGCTACACACAATAATGGATAAAGTTTGAAGATGTTCAAACAGGTGATATTCCCTTGGGTTTAAAATTATTTTTTTTACGTGTCTCACCTGCTGGGGTTGTCCGTATTGGTGGTGGTGGTGGTGTCCGAAATGCTGAACAATCGTCTGGACGGAGTTGGTTGCACGCGGGCCAGCCTTGGCTCCTGAACGTAGGAAGTGACATCATAAGGACACAAAATCATCACTCATCACCTCAGCATGTGCATTTTGAAGCGTGGTTACCTTATTATCAGACTCTGAACTTAGTTTAGGACTAGATGCCGAGCGTGTCATGCCCAGTTTAGATTCTGGGCCCTTGAGGGCCTCACTGGTTGAGTCGGAGGCCCCAGAAGAGCCCAGTGTTACAGAGCTGTCTGCTTTACGCAAAGACGTTCTCCAGGAAACCGGAGCCTCCGTCGATGACGTCCGAACGGGTTCACCCTAAAAACAAAGAATGTGCGAAAATAAACGAAGCTGTATTTATAAACTTTACAATTGCTGTAAAATCCAAAAGAAGCTACAAAAGGAAGTTTTCCTAAAAAAAGCTTTTTGTCTTAACCGCTTATGAAACGGCTGAAATTCCACAAGAGGGTGTGTTTTAACCGTAAGACTTTGCTCCACAAACGTGACACCCAAATTTAGCATTATAAGTCTTGAATGAGAAGTGATGGTCAAACGAATTTCCGGTAGTGAACCAATTGTTTACATCGTAATTCGGTAAGAACCATCAAGATCGTGAGGCGAACAAATCGTTATGGATTAAAAGGCTTAGATATTCCATTTCCTTAGATTTATGATCATCTAATGCTTTGTGTGCGCTTAATGGAATCCTGAGAATCTAAGCTTTCAAACAATGTGCCACATGACCGTATATTTTGAAGATTTAATGCATCAAAGTTACAATGAAGTTTATGCAGTCTCGCTTCTGAAGGGGGGGTGTGACGTGTACGTTTAAACATTTAATTTGAAAATGTTGGCCAGAATAGTTTAAATAATAGCTAAAATAATAACTTTAGTAAGCATAGCCGAATTCATTACGGCAGTACGTTTTCACAAAACTGTGTATGAGGCCTCGAGCTTTTTTTATACTCGCGCTTTGGTCCGCAACACAAGCCTCTGCTGATCGTGCGCGCGTCTTAACAAACGGACGAGGCGTTTATAGTTGACGCGCTCACTGTTGCACTATTCTTTGAATTTGTGTTTTAAATGGTATGGTTTTCATACTTTACTTTAAGAGTGTCAGATGAATAGTATATGCATTGATTAAAGAGATACGTCACAAGATTGCCTGTTCGGCCAGAATCGCCTCAAGGTCGGTCATTTTCAGATGCGGACCCGCCGGCGCAGTTACAAAAATTGCCGCGCACACCTCCACGCGAAATGGGGTCTCGCATGACCACCCACTATGCTGGAAGTCATTTTTGCTGCTCGCACCAACGCGCTCATGCGGACGAGTAAAAAACAAAGCTTAAAGAGACATCAGCATCTATACAAACTATGTCTATGTTTACACTGTCAGTCAAAATCTGATTTTTGTGCATATCAGCACTTGTGCAAGTGTGAATGGCTAAAATAAATAAATAAATATAAATATATATATATAAATATAAATATATAAATATAAATATAAATATAAATATAAATATAAATATAAATATAAATATATATATATATATATATATATATATATATATATATATATATATATATATATATATATATATATATATATATATATATATATATTAGGGCTGTCAATAGATTAAAAAAATTAATCTAGATTAATCGCATGATTTCATGAGTTAACTGCGATTAATCGCAAATTAATCGCACATTTTTATCCATTCTAAATTTACCCTAATTTAACACTTTTCAGGTTTTTAATATTCTAATCATATATACATATATAGATGCTTTATGGAAATGTATGTTAACAACAGCCTGTTTACATTTTAACAGATTCACCAGCCATTGTTTTGTATATGAATTTTCCTTTCAGAAGATTTTTCTTTCTCCATTTTTGTTTGCTGCTGCATCATTTGTGACCTGTGCTGGCAAGTTGAGTCGGAATTAGCAAATTTTAAAAAAAAGTTGTTCATATTTTGACATTCTCTATTAAAACATAGAACAATGCATGATTTGTTGAAATATAACAAAATATGACAGAACTACACTTGTTTGAAGTTGAAAGAGTCAAATTACCACAAACATTTCCACATCCATATTATATTACCACATCAATACCTTAAAATCACTGGTAAAACTAATAGATTTAGCACACACAAAGCAAAAACATCATCAATGTATGTTCAACTTTTTTTCCTTTTGTTTGATTGACATTGAGACAGACTGCTTAAAATCTAAGTGATCTAATATAATGTTACACATCAGATAGTTTTACCCAACAGTTAACCAAACATTTACTTAAAACATAACAGATTATAGAGCCTACCTGCGTGAATTCTTATCAAAACAGATATTTGTAAAACTGTAATTTTGTGTAGATGTCTATATATCCGGGTCGCGCACTCGCGCGTCTGTGTGCACGCGCTTCAGATATCAGTCAGTCAGCGTGAGGGGATCGCTTTTGAGTCTTGTCGCTCTTAATAACTCTTTAACATTAATCAGGTACCGAACTTTATCTCTCTTAATGACTTTTTAACATCAAGCAAGTCCTGCAGTCTATTTTATAAGTCATGCATAAAAGCGAAACCAAAATGAATTGAGACGCATTTTTGTATTAGATTAAGCATTAGGAGGACGGTACGTTACACCTCTCAGACGTATAAATAAAGATCATTTCAGATGTCCAACGAGCATTTAGAGCAGGGGTTCTCAAAGTTTACATTCAAAGGTCCAAATCTGAATTCTCATCATTTTCATAGGTCCGGAAAAACTTTATGTAAATCATTTGTTTATAAAACAAATCAACACAACGATTTGGGGAAAACATAAGTGTATTTTGCATTTAAAGTAAAAAAAAAATTAAAACATAAACACAAGAAATATGCCAAAAGTAACCAGGTGCAAAATACAGAGCAACTTAATTAGAGAAATGGCATAGTTTGTTCTCCATCAGATGCATAAACCGTGGCAAAAAAAGATGTGGTTGGTAGGCAGAGACACAGACCAAAATTAGGGGTGCACCTATAAATTGGCTGATGATGCTTGCTATGCTTCTCAATGAATTACAGTGAATGACGCTATATCCAAAAGCCAGGGGGCGCTCTTGTGCAGAAACTCAATATGCGCTGCAGACGAAGAACCAGAAACACGCAGCTCCAGGAAATGTCTTAAGGATATATTTATATTGCTGTTCTTCAAACCTTTTCAGGTATTTTCATGATAATAAAGAATATGTATAGAGATTATGTTTGACGAGTGTTGCTTTTTCAAATGCATGTTTTAAATGACTCAAACCAACAGTGATTTCAGATCGATAAGGATTTACTGATCAAAAGCCGTAGTACATGGTAGCTGTGCATAATATCTGGGTGTGATGGCTACAGCGTCCCACAGGACATTTTTAAATAACTCGTTTTATTTTCGGACCAGGAATACTCTTAAATCTAAAAAGAAAAAAAAACTTAACGAATGGTTTACAAGTTGAATATGCATTTGTAAAGTAGCAAATCCACACCCAATCACATAAATTAATGCACTTGTAATATGAAGTGGACGCGGGTCCGGATCAAGTTCCCGTCGGGTCCGGATCCGGACCGGAGTCCGGACTTTGAGAACCCCTGATTTAGAGCATTGGATTTGGTAGACGATTTGCTTAATGTTCTTATTTCTATGAAAACCTTTTACTCATTTAGAGAGAGTCACATTTGTCTGCGTCTCTGTTCATTCAACTATGGGCTGGACCAAGGGTCAAACAGAAATTGCGCGTTGCGTTAATCTCCGTTAATAAAATTAGTGGCGTTAAAATGAATTTGCGTTAACGCGTTATTAACGCGTTAATTTTGACAGCCCTAATATATATATATATATATATATATATATATATATATATATATATATATATATATATATATATATATATATATATATATATATATATATATATATATAAATATAAATATATATATATATATATATATATATATATATATATATAAATATATATATATAAATATATATATATATATATAAATATATATATATAAATATATATATATATATATATATATATATATATATATATATATATATATATATATATATATATATAAATATATATATATATATATATATATATATATATATAAATATATATATATATAAATATATATAAATATATATATATAAATATAAATATATATATATATATATATAAATATATATATATAATAAATAAAAAACCACAAAATCACATTTTTACAAATCTGTTTCAGTCTACATTCATATGCGTTTTGAAATGCTATTCAAATTGCTTTTTGAAAATTTTTAGGTCTAAATGCTCTGATTAGATCGTAGCATAGTTTTTTGATTACATCAAATCGTAATTAAAACACAATCAGCCATTCATAACTAATTTATTAGCTGCTGAATTTTCTATGGCTGTCGATAGCGAATTCACCTGCATAACGAAACGATTTTATGCTATCTGATTAACAACCTAACGTCATTTTAAACTCGTCATATTATCAAACGTATAAAAATCACAGTTCTCTCTTCACCTTTTTAGCCTGGTTTCCGACAGTACTGGTCACCATACCGCTCACAACGGAAGCAGAATTGTTGAGTTTGTTGTTCAGGTTGTTGATCCTTTCTCGCGTTTTTGCTTTCTCTAAAAACACAAGCAGAGACATTCAGCTGATGTCATTTCCAAATTCCAGAATACAAATGGGCGTTGCTTTTTATTTATCTGGGGTCACCTGACTCAGCGTCACTCTCTGATTCGCTCTCTTCCTCTGAACTGGAGCTGCTAGAGGCTTTGGGTGCGTGCACCGTGTGCGTCGTATCCTCTTCCTCCTCTTCGGTGGGCGGAGTTTGGAGCGTGGGCAGGGCGTGCTTCTCTCTCTCGTGAAGAGTAATTTTTTCTTTGCTGCTCATACGAGAGATTGATGTCCTGGAGGGTCGGGACCAGCCGGAAAACAGGTAACAATTGGCAAGTTAGTGAGATGGCAATAAGGAGGCACCAGGGGCAACGACAAAGCTACAACTATTTTATTTTGCGTCATTAAATACTTGGAATTACACTAACCACAGTACAATTGCTGTTGTGCAAATAAAATATTGTAATGTCGACCAATACCCAACAGCACACCTAACTTCATTTTAGTTAAAGACAAGTAAGTAACATTAAAAAAATCATATTTCTATATAAAAGAAAGATAAGTAGGTTATTTCTAATAGCACTGAATTGCAATATATAAACAATTCATAAAAGCGTTCACCTTTCATTTTCCTTTTCCAATCATTTACATTTACAAGAGTCATGCTGGGTTTCATCAAACAAGAAGTGATGCGATTATGGTTTTACCTGCGAGGTCGAGCGGGTGCCGAAGAAACAGGTGGGCTGGTCTCGATGACGGGCGTCTGGATCTTCTGTTTCTCTGAACGCATCTTTAGAAAAACAACAGCAGCTATTGTTATAATAATTATACTTTTTTTTGTCCCAGTTGTGTTATTATTGTAATGATTACTTTATATTAAACACATTTTTACTACATTACAATAATCCAAATCTAATAATAAGAATCATCGCCAGAATAACGAGAAATAAAGAGAAAAATTAAATATCCCAAAATAAATATAAGAATAAAAAATCTATTTAGCTTTTCGAATAAACCTGTGGACGATTTTTGAATCGATTCACAAATGTCAAAAATCGATTTTAAACAGTTGGTTAACAAAATAATAACGTGACGTTATCGGAACCAAATATCGGAAGTTAACTGCGGGGCCGGTGTAGCACACGGACAGTTTACACGAGTTTACATACATATGTAATTTACATATGTATGTAAATTTCATATGTAAATGAGAATGATTATATTGGGCACTTAGTTGCGTTAAAATACAGTATATGACAAATATAGCGCAAATGCGACAATAAAATCACAAATATGTTAATTAGTGTGTTGCGAATCGATTCTGAATCGAATCATGAGGGTCCAAACGATTCCCATCACTACTAAATACACAGTTGTGTAGAAAAAGGCGGTTTTTGTGTTTATGTCAGCTCTGTACATCCACAAAAAACATTGATTTTTTAACATTCTTGTGTCGAAGATAACTACTCATTTGCCGGCAGTGAAAGCGCTCTTTGAACATAACCAGAGAGACGATAAGATAGCGTACATATAAACACACACATATATACACAGACTTACAGCGTTCTGCTTCTTCTGAAGTTCCTCCAAGATATCAATGAGGTTCTCATCGGCTACGTCAAATGGAGTTTGGCCCTATAAGATACGAAGGCACAGCTCTTTGGAAAACTTGATTGTGACTGGTCAATACAGCCAACACTCGCATAGTAAAATAATAAGATAGTCATATTGTATTTCATAAATATTCAATATTAGATAATGACACTAATGTTAAAAATGTGTTCTTTAAGATGTGTTTGTGTGTCAGCACCCCCTTACCACGTTATTAAGCGCGCTCATGTCACACATGTGTTCCACGAGCAGATTACAGGCCTCTTCCTGACCCCAGTGAGCCGCCGCGTGAAGCGCGGTCCAGCCGTCGCTGTCCCGACTGTCCACGTCCACCGTACACTGCAGCAGTACCCTGATACACATTTACAATTACATTTAATCATTTAGCAGACGCTTTTATCGAAGAAGCAATCGAATAAGCAAATGGGCAAGTAATGCATAAGTGCATAAGTCTCAAGTAGTATAGCATAGTTTGCGAAACTTTCTTTTCGCAATGGTTTCTGAGTTAAGTTAATTCATGAAAACATATGCAACATTTTTTCAAAGCCCAACATAAACACCTTGGGTCGAAAAATGAGCGGATGTGGTTTGCTGGATTTTTTTCTTATCAAAGCAGAATCAACTTAAAATACTCCATCATTTATGATCATACACTTACGATTGAGACATGTTTTTTTTATTTGTGTACATTTATAATAACAAAAAACTTTTGCCAAATAAACAAAATAAACGGTGCGCTTTTAGACTCCTCTGTCTCCGTGAACATCGTTCTGAAACACGTTACAAAAATCGATTGAATTTGCTTCAATGGTAGTGTGATTTCTTGTTTTCTAGAAATAAAACTAAAATGTCAAAATAAAAATAGATTCAATAACAGGGTTGAAAATTTAGTCTAGGTTAAGCTCTCAGTTGATGTTAGCTAGTTTGGGACCAAATGTTGGTTCGTAGTTATTGATATACAAGTTAAGGTTATAAACTGTTATGCTCTGTAGTACAATGACATTTTTTGCAGAATTGGGCATGTCTGAATTTAAGAGAGACATCTACTTTGGAGTAAATTAGATGTGCTCCACAACTACATTTTTTTTTATTTGATGATGCAGTTTTGGACCAGCAGGCATATTTATTATAAACCTTTTTATTATTTTTAAACTAACTTTAATACAACCCATTCTCATGAAATGCGTATAAATAGCACACAGTTGAAAAGTTGTGCAATACATATGCCCAATTCTAATTTTGCGTGCATATGATACGCCAGTTCGCTTAGGATGTCATTTAAAATAGGTTTCTTAATGGGTTTTTTTCTATTTTTAAAGGGATAGTTCACCCAAAAAAAAAAAGTCAATAATGACTCAACCTCATGTCGTTCAAAAATCGTAAGACCTCCGTTCATCTTCATATTTAGTCCGAGAGCTTGTTGACCCTTCATTAAAAATCTATGTACGGTACTATACTGTCCATGTCCAGAAAGGTAATAAAAACATCATCAAAGTAGTCCATGTGACATCAGTGGGTCAGTTAGAATGTGTTGAAGCATCCAAAATACATTTTGGTCCAAAAATAACAACTTTATTCAGCATTGTCTTCTCTTCCTTGACGTATGACACGACTGACGTGTTATCTGGTGCGCCCCAGCTGTTTTTTTTTGTGCGCCCAGGCTTCGTTTACAGTCTGAGGAAGACGCACGCTGTAAATTTAAAAAATAAAAATAAAACGTAGCAAATAACAGATAACATGTCGGCTGCGTCACTGCAGTCACGTGACTTTAGTCTCGCGCATGCGCTTTACAACAAACGTGGAAGAGAAGACAATGCTGAATAAAGTCGTAATTTTTTTATTTTTGGACCAAAATGTATTTTCGATGCTCAATGAAGGTTTTCAATGAAGGGTCAACAAACTCTCGAACTAAATATAAAACATCTTAAACTGTGTTTTGAAGATGAACGGAGGTCTTACGAGATTGGAACGACATGAGGGTGAGTCATTAATGACATTATTTTCATTTTTAAGTGAACTATCCCTTTAAACCATGGTTGCTTGAAGTTGGACTTGGGGTTTGGGTTAGGATGTCATTTTAAGTAACAAAACTTGCTCTAACCCCAAACCCAAGCAACAATGGTAAAAAAAAGAAAGAGAAACCAATAAATCAAACGACACGAAAAGATGTGCCGTATAAGTGAACGGGAAGGACTGGCGTATCATATGCATGCAAAATTGGAACTGCGTGCTTTATATGCGCATTTCATGGGAATGGGTTGCTTTAATATCAGGATTGAATGAGAAGTCAAACAAAAACTTTCACTCACAGTTTGCAATCTTAGTCAAAAAGTTTAAACTCACTTTAACACCTCAATGTATCCTTTAGCAGCAGATACATGCAACGCTGTGGCCTGCGTGTTTGGATGCGAAATTAGAGCGCCGGTTCCTCCCACCATGGCCATGGCGTCCCGAAGCATTACTCTCTCTTCTTCTCTTCTGGCCTGCTCCACATCAATACCTGAAAATGTATTATAAACAACGATTATACAGGCCATTCACGGTCACACTGCACACAAAAACGGCAAGAGCTTTTGAAACTGCTAATTGGTTGGCATAATTTTTGTGGGAGTCTGAATGTGCGGACGTCTTTATCAGTCCACAAAGAAACAAAGTCGTATTCACAAGGTACTGGCTGCTACAATGAATGCTTTTATGAAAGCAGAAACTAGTTTCTAGTTCCTGATGGCTTTGAATCTTTAAACGCTAACAAGCCCCTTTAAAAAGTTGGTTTAAGATAATTAATTCACACACACAACTAACAATAGATGGAGGATGTTTATAAAAGCTAAGGGGTGTCTGCACTGTTTTAATAAGAACTTTGATGTGGCAAACTCAAGTTATTGTTACTCTCAAACCCAACACATCCCATAAACACACAAACACACCCATGACCGCTAGCTTTACTGAGAGGAGCATGTGTTTAGTTTTAATTGGATCACAGAGATCAGACACATGGAGTGTTTAAGACTGCGACTCTTTGTTAAGTGTTTAAATGAGAATCTCGCAAAAAATATTCAGGTCATATAACCAAAATAGACAGATAAAAGATTTCTCACCCAGTTTTTTAATCTCGGCTTTCAGCAGTCTCTCCATAGCATCCTCGGTGGCGACGTCGAGTGGAAGTTCACCCTCGCTGTTAACAGCTCCCACATTTGCCCCGTGTTCGAGCAAATACCTGCGATGCGAATGAAGACGGAAACATTTAAATCAGTAAACTTAAATACAGTCATTACTCGTAGCGCTACTAAATTTAAAGAGATAGTTCACCTCAAAATTTTGTCATCATTTTTTCAATTTCATGTTGCTACAAATCTGTATAGATTTCTTTGTTCTGATGAACACAAATGAAGATATTCTGAGAAATGTTTGTAATCGTTCATGAGCCCTATTCACTTCCATAGTATTCTTTTTTCCTACTATGGAAGTGAATGGGAGTCATGATCGGTTTGCTTACGAAATATCTTCCTATGTGTTCATTAGAACAACAACAAAAAAATGTATACAGGTTTGTAACAACATAAGAGTGAGTAAATTATGACAGGATTGTCATTTTCAGGTGAACTATCCCTTTAAATCGATTTCTACGACCTAAACAGTATATTTTCGTTAGGGGATATATCATGAAAATCTGACATTTTCCACGTTTAAGTGCTATAATTGGATCCCCAGTGCTTGTATCAACCTAGAAAATATGAAAATAATCAACCAAGTAACTTCATGTTGGTAAACCATTTTCTGCAAGCATGTGAAAAATTAGGTCATTGAAATTTGGCTCCCCTTGTGATGTCAGAAGGGGATATAACGCTCCTTAATCTGGACTATCCAACCACAGCACTGCCATTTAGTACAGAAATCAGCTTATTTGCATTTAAAGGGAAACACACAAAACAGCACATTTTTGCTCACATTTACAAAGTGGCAATTTTAACATGTTATAATAAATTATCTATATGGTATTTTGGGCTAAAACTTCAAGGATTAGTCAATTTCCTTAAAAAAATCCATATAATTTACTCACCACCATGTCATCCAAAATGTTGATATCTTTATTTGTTCAGTTGAGAAGAAATTATGTTTTTTGAGGAAAACATTCCAGGATGTTTTTCATTTTAATAGACTTTAATGGACCCCAATACTTTACAGTTTTAATGCAGTTTAAAATTGCAGTTTCAAAGGACTCTAAACGTTCCCAAACGAGGCATAAGGGTCTTATCTAGCGAAACGATTGTCATTTTTGGCAAGAAAAATAAAAAATATGGACTTTTAAACCACAACTTCTCTTCTTCCTCTGGCTGTGTGACGACGAGCCAGCGCGACCTCACGTAATGCGTAATGATGTCGAAAGGTCACGCGTTACATATATGAAACGCACATTTGCGGACCATTTTTAACAATAAACTGACACAAATACATTCATTAGTATCATTACACATACAACAACGTCGGAACGGTCCTCTTGTAAACACTGGGATGTGACCTCTTGACGTGATGACGTTTTACGTGAGGTCGAGCTGGCTCGTCACAGGACCGGAGGAAGATGAGAAGTTGTGGTTTAAAAGTAAATATTTTTTATTTTTCTTGCCAAAAATGACAATCGCTTCGCTAGATAAGACCCTTATGCCTCGTTTGAGATCGTTTAGAGTATTTTGAAACTGCATTAAAACTATTAAGTATTGGGGTCCATTAAAGTCCATTAAAATAAGAAAAATCCTGGAATGTTTTCCTCAAAAAACACAATTTCTTCTCGACTGAACAAAGAAAGACATCAACATTTTGGATGACATGGTGGTGAGTAAATTATCTGGATTTTTTAAAGAAAATGGACTAATCCTTTTTACATACATACTCTGGGGACACAAAAATAGTGCATTTTTAATTTTACTGTGTTGTTGGACGTTTTGCTGTATTAATACAAAAAACACAATATTTATAACCACTAGCTTCTTAAGTTTTCCACTGAATGCAATGCAGCTCACTAAGTTTTAGGACAGATATACTAACTTTGCGATCTGGACGAAACCGCAGGAGGCGGCGGCGTGGAGGGGCGTCCAACCCTCATTGTCTCCTCGGTTTACATCACTGCCGCTTTCCACCAGAAACTCAACCATTTCTGCATTCTCATCAATACAGGCCTGGAGAGAAAGCGAGAGAGAGACAGAAAATTACCATTACTGAAATTTTATGCTTACAATTTTCGGCAGCAAAAAGAGGAGAGGACATAAAAGGAGTATATTTAAAATTTGTTTATTCAAAATGTTTGTACAGCTTTTATATTTTATTGTTTTCTATTCGTACCAAAACCTAAATCAAGTGAAATCTTTTATGTCATAAAAATAGTAAGAGTATGCCAAGAGTACATTGTTTGAATTGAAAAACTAAGCAGTACTATTATGGCGCTTTTCCATTGCATAGTACCCCACGGTTTGGTTTAGTTTGGGTCGGGTCAGTTTACTTTTGGGAGCTTTTCCATTAGGTGCAGTACGTGGTACCCGATACTTTTTTTCGTACCACCTCGGTTGGGGTTCCAAGCGACCCGAGCTGATACCAAACGTGACGCGAAAACACTGTAGATCACTGATTGGTCTGAAAGAAACGTCACTATCAGCGTCATTGCTAGAATGTAAATTAGCTTTACCTGTGCTAGGCTAGCTTGCGCTGTCTGGAGCAAACATGTTGTCATCTGCTCTGCTATAAGTTCCAAAACTCCCTTTTAGCGATGAAAAACATCCACATGTTGAGAATCAGGGACACCTTAACAGTTTTTTCCAGACTTGCAGTTTGTGGCGGAACATTCGCGACGAGCACGTCAGCATTATGTGCTTAAATGCAACTTCAGTGAGGCTCAGCGGAGCGCCGTCAGCTGACGCCGCGGGTGTTTGAACGAAACTGTCATGAGAGACAGAGGTAGTGATAAACGCGATGTGTAAACATCTATTTGTGGTGGCCAATTTTAATTTTGTGGCGGACTAAGAAATAAATAAATGAATGGGAATGTAGAACAACGTTCTCCTCTCACTTGTATGACGTCACAGCCGTATGCAGCGCAAATTTAACGACACGCCTAAAATCCCTCCTACTGCGAAGTGATACTAAACTCAATGGAAAAGCTAACCACGCCAAAGTGAGGTGAGCTGACCCGACCCAAACTAAACTAAACCGTGGGGTACTATGCAATGGAAAAGCGCCATTATTAACCCAGTTTTAGTGTTACACACAGAGTGTAATGGATTTTCCTGTGACATCACACGTGACTGTAACAGATTGCATCATGGGAAATCCATGCTTTCATCTCCCTGGAGTTTTAGTGGGAAATAGCTGCCATTAGCCCAAGGCAAAATAATGTCAATTAGTCATCACAGGGCTGCACACATACACAGTACACCAAAATGTGCACATTGCAACATACACAAATAAAAAACCTGTTTTTGTTACTTTAAAGTTATGTATAGTCAGATTTTACAAACCTAAAGCATTATCTATTGCATATCAAATACTGCATTATAAGTTATTGCACAGTAAACATATTGTCTCTTAAAATACTTTTCATTAGTAGTTTGTAGTGCAGGTAAATAATTTATTAACATCAGCTTAGCTGTAGTCTACATGAAGACTGTGCAAATAGAAAGTGCAGCTATTCATCATTTTAAGTAGCTCGGGGTGGTTGGGGAACAGCAGTAACCCACGACGTGCCGTGCTTTGACAGGGTTATGGGGGAAAGACCCGACATCCTGCAGACCCGAACAGAACGATCATCTCTCAGAGGACTCGAGCAGCTTATAGAAAACTAAACATACACTGCTTTCATTTCTGTCTCTCTCTCTCCATGGACAGAAAGCATTTCCAACCATTGTGTGTGTGTGTGTGTGTGTGTGTTTGTGTGGGTTTGTGTAGAACAGTGGGAACCTTCATTACAGAGGTGTGAAGTTCTTGACTGGGTCACTGTGTTTGTGTGTATGATTCAGTGCGACTGGCCTTTGCTTTTGACAACAGCCGCTTGTGCTGCGTGAAGAATGTTTTCCATGCCCTCACTTGTAAGAGAGCCAGCGAGCGAGAGAGAGAAAGAGACTTTGGATGGAGGGGACGGAAAAACTTAAAGAGCAATGACTATATTTAATTCCCGTCACTGAGCAACGGGAGAACAACAGGACCGTAATCGGGATGAGCAACGGCAGAGCATTGTCGTACATGTGCACACCTCTTCAATAATATAAACAACTCCAAACACAGACTCTCATAACCTTTTGCATGAGACACACACACACAAATCACTTAATAAAATCAAATACAGGACTAAGACAATATTAAATTGTAGAGCATTGCGTTGGCTAGCGGCACAAAAGGTCAAGGGTTCGAATCCAGGGAAACACACTGATAAAAATGTATACCTTGTAATGCACTGTGTAAGTCACTTTGCATAAAAGCTAGGGCTGTTACAATGATTAAATAATCGTCTCATCGCGATTGTTCGACCTCATCGCAATGATTTCAGATCACCGCAATGATTGCACATCTCTCAAAAAACACAAGGGGGAGCTGCAGCATCTGTATAAACGAGACAGTATCAGATAGCGTTCCTTAACTGACAGTGTAACGCAATACATTGCAAAGCCATTAAATACAGTGGAAAAACCGCATTTAAAGGTGCAGTGTGTAAATTTTTAGCGCCATCTAGTGGTGAGGTTGTGAATTGCAACCAACGGCTCAGTCCACTGCTCACCTCTTGCTTTTGAAACACAGAGAAGGTACGGTAGCCTCCATTGGACAAACATGTCATCGTTGGAGACAACTTAGTAAAAAAGTTTGTCTGTTAAGAGCTTCTGTAGAAACATGGCTGCACAAAATGGGGGCTTCCATGTAAGGGGACCCTCTGTCTATCTAGATAAAACGTCTCATTCTAAGGCAATAAACACATAACGGTTCAATATAAAAAGGTCTTTATACACCCCTAATAATATAGTTTTGTATATTATTTTGCATTTCTGTCAAGAGATCCTTCTAAAAATTACACACTGCACCTTTAAAGAAATGCTGCAAAACTTTGATAAGCAGTATGAACTGCCAGGTAAAACATACGTTTCCAAAACAACGATTACAAATTTAGGGAAGCGAAGGATGCTATTCTTAAGGATCTATAAGGAATTTATTTTTTTGCAGGCACTACAGACATGTGGCCCGGTACTAATATGACCTTAGTAGGATTGGCTACTATTTAAGGCCTGTTCTGGTATAGTTAGTTTATTTTGAATGCGTTTTTATTTTCTGTTATTTTTTAGACACTTTATTGTGTTTATTTCTTATGAAGAATTTTCAGGTTTTTAAAGATATTTTCATTAAATAATAATAATGTGTGTTGTGTATTGATATTTCCTGCCAGGTAAACCTTGCAAAATATATTATTATTTATTTATAAATAATTATTATTTATTTTTTATTGCAAAATAAATATTTAATTTAAATAATTACAACAATGTGTGGGAATTTTTTTATGAACAAAAAAAGAATTAAAGGTGCAGTGTGTAAATTTTAGTACATCTAGTGGAAAGGTTGCAAATTGCAACCAACGTTTCAGTCCACCGTTCACAGAAACGCATAGAGAAGCTACGGTAGCCGCCACCGGACAACCATGTCATCGTTGGAGACAACTTAGTAAAAGGGCTTCTGTAGAAACAAAATGGCGACTTCCATGTGAGGGGACCCTCTGTGTATGTAGATAAAAATGTCTCATTCTAAGGTAATAAAAACATAACGGTTCATTATGAAAGGTCTTTATACACCCCTGATAATATAGTTATGTATTTTATATTGCAATTCTGTCAAGAGATCATTACAAAAGTTACACACTGCACCTTTAAGAGTCAAAGCAATAAAACAAGCAATTAATCATCATAACTGCCAAAGCCCTAAAACAGGCAATTAATGGTCATAATCGCCACAATTTATTCGACGATTTACCCTCAGGAAAATTTCGTAATCGTGCCAGCCCTAATAAAAGCTTCTGCCAAATGCATGAATGTAAATTAAATTAGGTATGCATATACAATTTTTAAATATAGATAAAAATATTAAAGGAGTCATAGCATGAAAATCTGAAAAGTGCTATAATTAGGTCCACAGTGCTTCTATCAACCCAGTAACTTAGTTTTGGTAAACCATTTTCTGCAAGCATGTGAAAAAATGGGTCATTGAAATTTAGCTTCCCTTGTGATGTCAGAAGGGGATAATAGCACCCCTTAATTTGCACTAACCAACCACAGCTCTGCCATTTAGTGCAGATATCAGCTCATTTGCATTTTAAAGGACACACCCCAAAACGGCACATTTTTGGTCACACTTACAAAGTGTCAATTTCAACGCATTATAATAAATTATCTTTATGGTATTTTGAGCTAAAACTTCACATATGTACTCTGCGGACACCAAAGACTTATTTGACATCTTAAAAAAGTTCTTGTGAAATGTCCTCTATTAAGCTAAAAGTTGGCGAGACAATGCTATATTGTGAATACAGTTCTGATAAAGGGGTTTCATGGCACACAAAATCATCACAAAATATAGCACAGTTCTAAGTGCTTTCCTGCTATTTTAAAATGGCAGTGTAATAAATATATGCAGATTTTATTCAGCAAATTCGTCAAGTGCCATTGCTGGTAGACGATATCGTTCACAACAACACAAAATGTTACTTTGCAAAAAAAAGTATCAATCAGTAAAGGCTGATATTGTGTTTTGTGGATTTTTGGACAGCTGTAAAGCTCTATTGACCAATCAACATCCAGCATCTGTTTGATAAATATTATAACAAATATGGGCTCGTCGTGTAACAGGTGTAATTTACGGATACTTTCAGTTGTTCTACTAAACAGTGTGAGGTGTTTTATATACATGAAAATATATGATCTAAAAACAACTAATATGCTTAGAGCAATATACAAACATTTTCACACACAAAGAAATACTCGACTCGCTCCGAAACAAGTTTCAAACTTCTATTAGTTCTTTAAGTTTCAAGAACCAGCAGTTCAGGTTGTGTTTGAGCGAATCATTTGGTTTGAGTTTTCTCCTGAGCAAGCCTGCAAAGGCATGGGAAGATCTGGTCACAATTCTCTTTCCTCGTCCATCTGCGTGCCGAAACGTCTGTTTACTTTAGGACGATTAGGTGATAAAGCATGTTTGTAACTCTATCTGTGACAGAGGGGAGCATATGTGTTGATGTTTGTCTGTCTGTATGTGTATGTGCGTCTTTAACAGGATGTGACACTGATTCTGTCCAGAGCTAAACACACACACAGACACACACACACACCACAACAGAGAGCCGCGTGTTCCCAGGCTAACTTAACTGTGACTAATAATCAGTATTCGTCAAACTATGATTTCATTCGGGTTTTATTCTCTCATATAATTCAGCTTATGTCATGAACTTGAAGCCCCACCCCTAAAGTCACTCGCCACGCAAACAGTGCATCGCCGTGCTGCACAAATCCAACCAAAACATTCAATAACAAACCCAGTTTCTTTTTCTAAAAAGAGATGCAAATGCAAAACTTTAGTTGCTGTTCAAAAATGGCAAACAATCAAGTCATCAAGTTGGAGAATGCATGACAAAAGGGACGACTTAAGACTCAAAGCTTTTGTGACATCACAATGACTACTGTCAACACCTGTGCTCACCTGTCCAATCAACAACAACACAGTATGTAACACCACTGTCCTCCCTTAAAAGTGTTATTAATAATATCACTTATATTATTAATAATAGTTGCTATGCGTCAATTTTTTTATTATTTTATCAGCTGGAGAGTCTGTAAAACTTTACTTCGCCAATCCCAGAAACATCACCCCTCCTGACTGTCCAATTTAAACAAACATTCAAGAGTACGAAGACAAGAAAACAATAACAAACAATACATCAAAAGGAACAGTGAATTCCAACCATTCTTCGAAGTAGCTCAAAGATATGAGGAAAGTCTTGCTATGCCAGTTAAACCTGGATGCTGGTCGGTTAAAATCAGAAGTAGGTAGGTAGCAACATTAAACATGACAGCTACGGGACAGGCCCAAGACACTCCCAAAACTTAATTCGATTAAAAAAACACATACACACAAGACAAGTGCCAAGACAACAACCTTTCTGCAAACAGTAGTGTACACTAATTTTAAAAGTAAGGAAAGTTGTCTAGCCTAGATGGAGACAGAAACTTCTCTGGTCCAGATCCAGAACTTTGCCAGCAAGCCAACCAAAGACTAGAGAAAAGTTCAAGCTGGTTTTTGTATGTTTATAAACGTTTTATTATTTTAAGACGGGAACAAATTTTGCTAAATTTTTTTTAGTTGTGCAAAAATCTCTATGCATGCAGTCCAAATGACCAAACTTTAAGTAACGGGACATACAGACCAGAAGTGGGCAATGCACTTAAATAATTTAAGTTTATATAACATATACAACAAGTTTAACGTCACCACCACTTACAATTTGTTACAATGTAACGCGCGCGCGCGCACTCACTGGCGCGTTTCATACATGGCACAAGTTCAGGAAGGCGCATAAAGAAGTTTTAAAACTCTGCCAGCGGGTGTGAAATTAAGTGTAAACGCATCAGAAATGGTTCGGATACCTGATGCAGTGCCGTCAATCCGTCTACATTGGCGTGGTTGATATCTGCTCCCTGTCGCAGGAGCTCCGACACCTCCTCCTTGTCCCCAGCGGAACAGGCGGCCATGAACACGGCGCCCTGGGCGAAGCGCACTCGGCCTCGTCGGCTTCCGGGAGCCGAGGAATGGCTCCTCGACTCCGACCCGGTCCGGTCCGTCTCCGATCCCTGCCACCGTTGGAGCTGATCCTGGCGCCGCTGCTTCGCAGCTTCGGACCGGGAACGGTCAGTGGCCGCCATCTTCCTCCCTCAGTCTCACCCGGGGAGTTTCAGTTTATCAGTGAAGGGATGTCCGATTCGCGAACGAATGATTCTTTTTTTTAAGATTCAGTCGAATCGATTCATAAAGCGCTCTGTTCGGGATCCTCGCTTAAAAACAACATCAATTCTAATGGTTTTTACCACAAACCACAAATGTTGTTATGAACCATTTAAGCCATTTACAATTAAAAAAACATTACAAAAGTAGTTTATGTAGCGTCCACTAGGATTTAACTTAATGGTTTTCAGATAAATCCCATCAAATGAATCCAACGCATTACCACAATAGGCAAGAAGTTTTCACTAAAACCAACATACCGGTAGGCAAATTCTGAATATAACCTTTAAATCCAGTAGAATTACGTTTAGAGACCCATTTATTCCATTATATGTTCCATTTAACTCCCATCATAACCATTCAATCTATTAAAATGTCTCGTGTTTATTTTTAGCACGGATATCAGGAGCGTTAAGTCGTCAGTAAATCATCTTGAACCGCTTGACTGCAGAGATCTGTTCGGATGAACCGATTCACAAAAATATTCGGATCTCTCGGCTCTTTTAGTCCGGGTAGAGAGAAGAGGAGAGGGGTGCGGAGAGACGCAACAGGCGGAAGAAAACGCGCCCTCTGCCGGATGCGATCACCGAGGGCACCGTGGAGCCAAACGCAAAGCTCACCAGCCAATAGCAGCGCGGCATCAGAATGACGCAGCACACTCCCACGCACTTGAACTTGACTCGTACTTACAACGCGTTTAGTGCGACTATTTTATGTCATTTTCCTGTAAATTATAAATAAAATAAAAAGATTAAACTGTAATGTTTATAGGAGAGGTAAAAACAGCATTTTTTACTGTAAAAGCAAACCAATACAAGTCAGATTTGGAAACAGCACCTCACAGCTGTGACTATTTGGGAAAGTCATGGAAAACATATACAAAATGCTTTTTTAAAATAATAGCTATATAATGGATTTAAAGTTTTTGTTATTATGCAAAAAAGTGACAATTTAGGGCCCTTGTTCAGCAAAACAAAGAAATAAATACAGGAAAAACAACATGATGTAATGTGAGGATATTTATTTTTGGGTTTTATTGGGTTAACAATTACAATTTAACATTAAAACTCTTTAAATTGATATATTTCCTATAGAAATACCAGCAAATTATGTGTCAATAAACTTTATTATGTATTTTAACCACCTTTAAAAGTTGATTACATTAGAATACTGACTTTAACACAAAGCAGAAATTATCTTGGATTTGCACGATTAGCAGATTAGGTGTTCTTCATTGTATGGCTTGTACCAGAAATCCGGTCCTAGATTATAAAGCATTTACATGGATTACCAGATTAGATCAGTCTCTTTAATCTCTGTCTGGCAACCTTTTCAAACAAATAACCGTTGGTGACATAACAAGAAAAAGTTAGATAAAACACAACTATACAAAAACAGTGAAATGTGCTGTGCACATAAACCCATATTCTTTACTGTACAGTGTAGGTGAAGCCATGATGGTTGCTTTGCAGTGGCGTGTGGTCACATGGTGTTTTTTAATCATAGCCTTGGTGCAAAAATAAAACTTCTAGTCTAGAAATACTGAGCACGTTTGGCACTCCTTTTACACATCCTTTAAAATATAAATACTGCTGACCAGAGCATCCAAAACACATACAATAACATTCTGAAAGAAAATACATTTCTTACCGATACGACACATTCAAGAACCCTCTGAAAGAAATTACATTTAAAGGAACAGTATGTAAGAAATTAATATCAATTAATCATAAAATGGCCCTGATATGTCCCTAGACATTAAGAAATCATTTTCATTTCAAATACTTATATCACTGACAACAGTGGTCTGGCCTGGATATTGTCATTTAAAAAGTGGAGTTGCAGCCCTCAACTGATGTTTATGTTGTCATTTTGTGTATTAGCCACCAGTTGTTTGATTGCAGTACCAGTTTTAGCCACAAGTTTTGTGATTGCAATACCAGTTTTGGCCACAATCCTACATACTGTTCCTTTAAAGAGATCAGATGCAAAACCCTCTAAGTGCGTCAGATATGTTTTCTTATAAATAAGCATTTTTTGACTCAGATTCTGCCACCAAACAGTGTTTCTAAATGACGTGAGCCTGAAATTAAGCGAAACTATTTGATGAATGTATAATAAGTGCATTCAAAATTCGGAGTTGTCGTTTACCGGCTTTTGCATCTGATCTCCTCATTTCTTACTAATGCGACATGCGAGACACATTCAGGAACATTCTGAGATATTTTACATTTCTTTTTTGATAGTCATAAAGGAATGTTAAGTGTTTGGCACACATTAACAGTGTTGGGGGTACATTACAAGTAACGTGCATTATGTAATAATATTACTTTTCTGGAGTAATAAGTAAAGTAACGCATTACTTTATAAATGTACACATTAATATTTGAGTTACTTTTTTAAAAAAGCAATGCAAGTTACTTTTCGGTTTAATTAATTTGATAAAAAAAACATAACGTACTGAATTAAACTGGACGTAGTCACATAGAATTACGCACTATATGCGTGCGCACCTTAGCGGAAACAGTTTTGAGTCCGAAACGGAGATGGCAGGCCAGAGCTTGATATTTTTGTGATGGAAATGTGCAATATCTGAACGAGATCAAGCAAAAGTAACTTAAAGGTAACGAAAGCATTACTTTTCATGAAAAGTAACTAAGTAACGCAATTAGTTACTTTTTTGGGAAGTAACTTAAAGGCACACCAGGCAAGTCTGAGTATTATTTCTCTACTAGCTCCCCCTAGTGGCTGGGAGTAAATGCTTTCTATATCTGAGACTTTACGAGACTGAAGGACACCGGGTCGGATACAGCGAACTTGCAAGTGAGGTATTCTTCCTACAGACGGTAGGGGCGGGCGAGAGGGTCTTCATTCGTCATGTAATGAGTCATTTAACCATATACCGACTTACGAAGATGATTTATTAACATAAAAATGCTGCCTTGTGTCCCTTTAAAGCAACACTAAAGAGTTTTTGCTCTTTGATCCCCCTATAGGTGGGAAGCGGAATTGTCCATTACCACTCTCGTAAATAATTTAGCCTACTGCAGCAAAGCTGGCTCTGATTAGATTGTAGGTCTGCCAAAAAGCAAGTTTTTGTAGTTTTCACTCGAACTACAGAACCGCGACCCGACTGTTGGAAACTTTTTTAGTGCGGTTTTGGCCGATAGAGGGCTGCAAAGCGAATGTGAAAGTGCCGTTCACCCTGTTTCGAGTGGATGAACGACTGAAACTTTTTTGGAAACGTTATTTTAAGGTAAAAATATTTTGTGTTGCTTTAATATTGTAATGTATTACTTTTAAAAGTAACTTTCCCCAACACTGCACGTTAATCACAATCAACACAATCCCAAAAAAAAAAAACATTTTGCGTATCCTTACTCTTTTTTTGTGTGATTGTTTTCATAGTGGTTACATCAAGGGCACTTACGACAGATGTAAAACGGGACAGCGTTCTTGATGGTTTTAAAGCAGAAACATAAATATAAAGTCATGAGTCAGAAATTCCTCTTGGAATTAAACAAAGCGAATAGATCTCAGAGCATTTGATGAAATGTCATTCGGATGATGCAAACCATCAGGCCCTGAAATCAAAGTTCAAAGTTCAGCACATTCAGATGTCACTCCATTGTGGGATATAATATCGCTATTGTTAAGGAAGCAAGCTGGTGTTAGGAGGTTCGAGTGGACGCATGTTAAGACCCTCATCTGTGTCTTGGAGCCTCATTGAGCTGGTGGATAAAGAGCCTCTGATGTCCAGATTGACACAGAAGAAACCTGGCAGGAGTTGACGCTGGTACTGATCCAATCGCAGCATGGCGTCCAGCACGGTCGAGCTGCCACCACGGATCCAACCCGGGAGCAGGTGTGCCGCGCTGAAGCTGGCCGGGAGGGACTGGGAATGTTTCAATTGCAGCTGATATAAAAAGCTGTACGGGACAGAGAACACAACGGATGTTTTTTTACAACCTTTCTGATTGTCAAAGTTTGTTTGTGAAATCAAAAGAATGGTTTGTGTGTGTGTGTGTTATTGTTGAACAGAAACAACCACTCAAGTTCAGTGGAAAGAGTGCCATGTCTTAGTGTGTGAAAGGTTTTTGCGTGTGCGTTTGTATGCCCACATGCATGTTGTCTCACCGTGCAGACACCTGCTGCGACATGCTCTTTCCTGCATGTGTAAACAAACTCTGCAGCAGTTTCGCTGTTTGCTCTTTCATCCAGCCCACATCCTCTTGAATATCTGGCAACCACTCTAACAGTCTGAGAGAGAAAATACATACAAAATATATTGTACTTTACTGTCCAGTAAAACTACAATTTTATATTTTTGCATTTTGCCAGATGATCTTTCACACTGCAAAAAATGACTTTCTTACTTAGTATTTATGTCTTGTTTTCAGTACAAATATCTATAAATTCTTACATTAAGATTTATTTTCTTGATGAGCGAAATTACCTAAGAAAATAAGTCTAGTTTTAAGACAAAAACACATAAAATTTAAGTGAATTTGTGCAAAATAATCTGCCAATGGGGTAACATTTTTAAACCAATATTCAAGAAAAAATTTCAGGAAAAAATGCTTATCCCATTGACAGATTTTTGTGTTGTTTTAAGCACAAATCCACTAAAGTTGTATGGGTTTTTTTTCTCTAAAAAAATACTTATTTTACTTTTGATCATTAAGAAAATACATATTTTTGTACTTGTACTGAAAACAAGACAAAAATACTACGTAAGAAAGTCATTTTTGCAGTGCAAAGCAACTTCAAGTGTATAACAAAGTATACATCTTATTAGTATGTGTGTTCCCTGAGGATCAAACCCATAACCTTTGCGTTGTAATGCAATGATCAACAAATTGAGCTAATTTTGAAACTTTGTCATGCTCAGTGTTGGGGAAAGTTACGTTTAATAAAGTTAACCTGATAAGGAACACTGTGCCGTACACGGCACACCCCCTCCCTTGCACGTGAGGCTGCATTACGTCATTGTAACTTTGAAGCATTAAATCTTTAAAATATACGGTCATGCGGCACATCGTTGTAAAGCTTAGACTTTCGGGATTCCATTAAGCGCACACACAAAGCATAATATGATTTTTAGCAGTCATAAAACTGTAATCTAGTTGTTAGTTACCTGAACCGGGCGGCGCCGATTTAGGATATTTACTTGCCTTCAAAATCTTCCCTTTATCCGCTTCGGTGAAATTGTCCAAAACAAATTGTTCATAAATCCCCAAAAGTCCAAGGAAATGGAATATCCAAGCCTTTTAATCCAAAATGATTTGTTCATCTCACAAGCTTGACGTTTCTGACCGAATTACGATATAAATACTGTATACAATTAGTTCACTAACAGACATTCCTTCGAATCTCACTTTTCATTCACGATTTATAATGAATATATTCGGATGTCACGTTTATTGTGCAACGTCTGAGGAACAAATACGCCCCTTGTGGAATTTCAGCCGTTCCATAAGAGGCTACGTTACTCCCCAAAAAGGTAACTAATTGCGTTACTTAGTTACTTTTCATGGAAAGTAATGCTTATGTTACTTTTAAGTTACTTTTGCGTTACTTTTTCTTACTTGGCTGAGGCTTGATCTCTTTCAGGCTTTGCCTACCCGTTCTCACCAAGATGCGTACAAATGACACGCAGTGTGATTATCTTGCAATAGATACGCCAAATTCCGATTTTGCGTGCATATGATACGCCAGTCCTTCCCATTCACTTATATGGCGAATCGTTTCGTGACGTTTTATTTATTGTTTTCTCATTTGTTTTCTGTTTTTTAAACCATTTTCGCTTGGGTTTAGGGTTAGATTTCACATTTGTTTAAGCAGGTTATTTAATATACAGGTTTCTTTATGTTTTATCTATATTTAAGCCATGGTCGCTTGGGTTAGAGTTGGGGTTTGGGTTAGGATGTCATTTTTATATAATAAAAAGTTGTTCTAACCCTAAACCCAAGCGAAAATGGTAAAAAACAGAAAACAAATGAGAAAACAATAAATAAAACGTCACGAAACGATTCGCCATATAAGTGAATGGGAAGGACTGGCGTATCATACGCACGCAAAATCGGAATTTGGCGTATCTATTGCAAGATAATCACACTGCGTGTCATTTGTACGCTTTTTGGTGAGAATCGGTTGGCTTTGCAGATGTTTATGACTGAGAAGTTCTGTATTCAGAAATTGCATATTTCCGTCGCAAAAAATGTCAAGTTCTTTCCTGCCATCTCCGCCTCTGACTTAAACTGTTCCTGCTCAGCCGCGAGTTAATATGTAAGGAATAATTGACGACGGGCCGTTGAATTATTAGAAAATAATTCACACCCAGCATCGTTGGTGTGATTTCTTATAATTCAAAGAACCATAGTCAATTATTCCTCTTATACCACGGTTACCACAAGCATCGCTCTGGTGCCTATTTTAAGACATTTCACAGGTTAGGTGTGTGGTTTACAGATAAATAATCAACACCCATGCAACATTTCTAAGCCAATCACAATAAAGCAGTCAACAGGCCTTAATTCAGTACATTATTTTTTTATCAAATTAAATAAACTGAAAAGTAACTCGCACTACTTTTTTAAAAAAGTAACTCAAACAGTAATGTGTACATTTATAAAGTAATGAATTACTTTACTCGTTACTTCAGAAAAGTAATATTATTACGTAATGCAAGTTACTTGTAATGCGTTACCCCCGACACTCATGCTTATTGATTATGTGATCAACATAATATTTGGTGAAGGACACAATATGTGAAATCCAGGTTAAAGTCTCATAATCTAATGATGAGATTTGGTGCATTAAAGTTTGATTTCAATCTTTGACAAAATCGTACTCAGTCAAAATTAAAGATATCAAGGTTATATTCTTACAGAATTGTGTAGGAAGAGTTTAAACTGTTAAGCGTCGCCGTCCCAAATACGGGACACCTAAGTTTGCATTAATATTGTTGATGTCAATTTTAATCTATCACTACAAGCTATATATCGTTGGAAAGGTCTAAGCCTCCAGAATAGACATTTCAACAGTGTTTTATAAAATAAATTATATAGAGAGAGTAATTGATTCATTTATGTGCCTCAAAACATTTATTTTCTGCTAAATGTCACTGTCCCACCAGCAGGACGCCTACATTTACTTAAATGTTTGCATATGAATTCTTATCTAATCATGACAAACTGTATATTGTTTGAAAGCTTCAAGAGAGTAGATTTAACTGAATAGGGTGGGGTGACGCTTAAAAGGTTAAGCTGGGTTTTCACAGGCAGGGTCACATCCAAATACATGCAGAGATCAAATGTAAACTTTTGCACACCTAGTGAATTGCTTAATAAACAACAGCTTTATTTTTTATTCAATTATAAATGAAATTGTATTTTGCCCTCATTCATTAAAATATTTTAGCTGTTTTATTTTTTATATGACAAAGGAATAATTGTTTTTTAGTTATGTTACACTGTCAGAAAAAACGATGAGCTGTCACTGGGTCAAAAGTAGGGCTGGGTATTGTCAAGTGCATCACGATACAATATGTATCACAATACATATACGATACAATACGTTGCATGTGGCACTACATTTTCTTTCTTTTTTTTATCAAAAATGAAAAAAAAAATAGATCTAAATTTTTTCTTTTCTTTTTTTAAGCCAAAATGCTTCCTTGCGTCGTTAGGGTCGTAAGCAGCAGGTGTTTTTACATTTTCTGCCATTTTCTCACTCCTGCTAACTGTCCGTATATGCCACTGGACAGCGACAACTACAGCAGCAGCAGCAGCGGATGAGGTTGTTTGACACACACAGAGGGATTTGATGGGTTTTTAAAAATTTCGATAGTAGAGACTTAAAAAATATTTTTGCACAGCCCTAGTCAAAAGTTCCTAATTATGTACATTTAGGAACAAATTTGTACCTTTTACACAAATATCCGTTTATATGTGTGTATATACATATATATCTCCCAAGGGTTTTTCCCTCCTAGGACTTTTTTTTATTTCCTCGGCTAAACAGCCCGGGGGTTTTTTCTCCTAGGGGGTTTTTTACCCCGGGGAGGCAGCCTTCTTGGGCTTAACTTAGCTTCCTCTTCTAGACGTTACATTAGTAATACGCTCGCTTATAATGTCGAGTCATAGCCGCAGCAAATTTGACTGCTTATGCTATCGTGTATTATGTTATGCTATCTGTCGTTTTACTGTGCTTTTACTGCTTCTATTAATGTAAAGCTGCTTTAAAACAATTAAGTATTGTGAAAAGCGCTATATAAATAAAATTGAATTGAAATTGAATTTGAGGTACTAATATGCACTTTTTTGTACAAATGTGTACTTTTTGTGACAGCTTTTGTAAACATGCAGAAATGCTTAAACTAAACACTTCATGAAATACTAGTTAGCGTCAGTCAGTACTGAATTACCTGATGCTCAAAGAAACGGCTGATTCTAGAGGAAGTGTGTAGGGTAACAAGATGGCCGACACCATCCTGACTGGCAGCAGGTTGCTTAGTGACTGCGACAGGCTCCACCTATCCTTACACGCCTCGACCAATGCTTTAGAGAGACCACATACATTTCAGTCACAGCACCATTTGGTTTATTTTAAAGCATAAATACTTTATATTAAAATATGAAAAAAGGCTGCTCTTATGCAAGTACTTAAATAACATGGTATTACGATGGTGCATGTCCAAAACATACCCATCATTTCATGATACTTTCTGTGCTTGTGCATAGATTGTTATTTATACAAAAGAATTATGGTAGTGCTTAAATACTGTAGTATAAATTGCTAAATGTTATACTGTATAAATAAACTACAGTATAAGCATGCTATAACAATATTTTATAATGAAAAGTCACCTTTGTGTACTTGAGGAGGCAGATGTTCAAAGATGTGTTCCTCAATGCTTGCGTGAATGCTGGCCTCTCTTCCTCTGTCATCTCTTCTCTGTGACTCTTCATCATCATCATCATGGTCAAAGTCTTCCTCAGGTCCCCCAACAGCAACGGCAAGCATACGGTGTGGGCTGCGATACTGTAACAAACCTAAATATGCACACAAATAATATAGTCTGTACGAAATAGCAACAATCAAACACAAATGAATTATAAAGCTTGTGTAAGGAAACATTAATTTTAGATGATATTTTGTTAGGTATTGAGAAATAGCACAGTTAGCGATATTTGTTCAAATATAGTATCTATCTTAAACATTATACAAAAACAGATGGTTGTGCTCCCTTATTATTTACACAATGGGGTCACCATAAATGTAGGATTTTGGATGTCATTGCCAGTACCGGCCACTAAGGGTCTCTCTAACACAACCAGTCATCCACCTCACTTCAACAGTGACTAAATGAATCTTCAGCCACACAGGTGTGAGGCAGCGAGCGGATGAGAAATGCTATTCCATAAACATTTCATGATAACAGTGACACTTGGTCATATTCAGGAGTAAATGAAGCGTTCTGATTGGGTGAAATATGCTGATGTAGGAAATAACTGCAGTCTGAAAGCATGCATAAATAAGTTTGACTCACCATTAGTCTTCAGGAAGTGTAAAGCATCTCTGTATCCCTGCTTACACATATTCTTCATGATCTGAGAAAGAGGAAAACGCTGACATGAGCCAGAAGAAATGGAAATGTAATCCGCTTGACAACCGATGAATTTTAAGCCATTTTAACAGACAAAAGTGTTCGTAGAACACCAATGTGTGTGTGGGGGGGGTATATGTGGAAGTGTGTGTATGTTTGTTTGTGTGTGTGCATGTATATGTGCTTATGAATGAGAGTTTATATATATTTGTGTGTTTGTATATGAGTCTGTATATGTTTGTGTGTTTGTATATGAGTTTGTATATTTTTGTTTATGAGTCTTTATATGTTTGTGTGTTTGTTTCTATGTGTGTGTTTGTATATGTTTGTTTGTGTGTTTGTATGAGAGTTTGTGTATGTGTGTTTGTGTGTTTGTATATGAGTCTGTATATGTTTGTGTGTTTGTTTATGAGTCTTTATATGTTTGTGTGTTTGTTTCTATGTGTCTGTTTGTATATGTTTGTATATGAGTTTGTATATGAGGTGTATATGTGTGCAAGTTTGTATATGAGTTTGTATATGTTTGTCTGTTTGTATATGAGTCTGTATATGTTTGTCTGTTTGTATATGAGTCTGTATATGTTTGTGTGTTTGTATATGAGTCTGTATATGTTTGTGTGTTTGTATATGAGTCTGTATATGTTTGTGTGTTTGTATATGAGTCTGTATATGTTTGTGTGTTTGTCGGTGTGTTTGTATATGAGTCTTTATACAGTATTTTTGTGTTTTTGTCGGTGCGTGTTTGTATATGAGGTGTATATGTGTGCGAGTTTGTATATGAGTTTGTATATGTTTGTGTGTTTGTATGTGTCTGTTTGTATATAAGTTTGTATATGTTTGTGTGTTTGTATGTGTCTGTTTGTATATGAGTCTGTATATGTTTGTGTGTTTGTATGTGTCTGTTTGTATATGAGTCTGTATATGTTTGTGTGTTTGTCGGTGTGTGTTTGTATATGAGTCTGTGTATGTTTGTGTGTTTGAATATGAGTCTGTATATGTTTGTGTGTTTGTATACGAGTCTGTATATGCTTGTGTGTTTGTATATGAGTCTGTATATGATTGTGTGTTTGTATATGAGTCTGTATATGTTTGTGTGTTTGTATATGAGTCTGTATATGTTTGTGTGTTTGTATATGAGTCTGTATATGTTTGTGTGTTTGTATATGAGTCTGTATATGTTTGTGTGTTTGTATACGAGTCTGTATATGTTTGTGTGTTTGTATATGAGTCTGTATATGTTTGTGTGTTTGTATATGAGTCTGTATATGTTTGTCTGTTTGTATATGAGTCTGTATATGTTTGTGTGTTTGTATATGAGTCTGTATATGTTTGTATATGAGTCTGTATATGTTTGTCTGTTTGTATATGAGTCTGTATATGTTTGTGTGTTTGTATATGAGTCTGTATATGTTTGTGTGTTTGTATACGAGTCTGTATATGTTTGTGTGTTTGTATATGAGTCTGTATATGTTTGTGTGTTTGTATATGAGTCTGTATATGTTTGTCTGTTTGTATATGAGTCTGTATATGTTTGTGTGTTTGTATATGAGTCTGTATATGTTTGTATATGAGTCTGTATATGTTTGTGTGTTTGTATATGAGTCTGTATATGTTTGTGTGTTTGTATATGAGTCTGTATATGTTTGTATATGAGTCTGTATATGTTTGTGTGTTTGTATACGAGTCTGTATATGCTTGTGTGTTTGTATATGAGTCTGTATATGATTGTGTGTTTGTATATGAGTCTGTATATGTTTGTGTGTTTGTATATGAGTCTGTATATGTTTGTGTGTTTGTATATGAGTCTGTATATGTTTGTGTGTTTGTATATGAGTCTGTATATGTTTGTGTGTTTGTATACGAGTCTGTATATGTTTGTGTGTTTGTATATGAGTCTGTATATGTTTGTGTGTTTGTATATGAGTCTGTATATGTTTGTCTGTTTGTATATGAGTCTGTATATGTTTGTGTGTTTGTATATGAGTCTGTATATGTTTGTATATGAGTCTGTATATGTTTGTCTGTTTGTATATGAGTCTGTATATGTTTGTGTGTTTGTATATGAGTCTGTATATGTTTGTGTGTTTGTATACGAGTCTGTATATGTTTGTGTGTTTGTATATGAGTCTGTATATGTTTGTGTGTTTGTATATGAGTCTGTATATGTTTGTCTGTTTGTATATGAGTCTGTATATGTTTGTGTGTTTGTATATGAGTCTGTATATGTTTGTATATGAGTCTGTATATGTTTGTGTGTTTGTATATGAGTCTGTATATGTTTGTGTGTTTGTATATGAGTCTGTATATGTTTGTATATGAGTCTGTATATGTTTGTGTGTTTGTTTATGAGTCTTTATATGTTTGTGTGTTTGTTTCTATGTGTCTGTTTGTATATGTTTGTATGTTTGTATATGAGTTTGTATATGAGGTGTATATGTGTGCAAGTTTGTATATGAGTTTGTATATGAGTTTGTATATGTTTGTGTGTTTGTATGTGTGTGTTTGTAAATGAGTTTGTGTATGTTTGTATGTGTGTGTTTGTATATGAGTCTGTATATGTTTGTGTGTTTGTATATGAGTCTGTATATGTTTGTGTGTTTGTAAATGAGTCTTTATATGTTTGTGTGTTTGTCGGTGTATGTTTGTATATGAGGTGTATATGTGTGCGAGTTTGTATATGAGTTTGTATATGTTTGTGTGTTTGTATATGAGTTTGTGTATGTGTGTTTGTATATGAGTCTTGTTGAAATATAATTTGAAGTCATTGTTTTTGTTTTATTAATTATTATCATATGTATCTGTTCCCCTAAATATGAAAGAAACAGCAAGGTAATGGAAGCTATTAGCTGGAATGCATGCCTTTATTTTCATAGGGCATTTTGACCATTTGTTATCTACTCAAGGGGGGATGATCTGGGATGCGTTTACACAGACCCCATCCTGCCGTAATGGTTATCTGATCAAAGGGGGATGATCAGGAATGCGTTTACAGCTGTCCTTTCTTGCCTGACTGTAACCTCTCTTTCATGTTTATATTGTAATCTAAAGGCATTGTTTCCATCTGAAGGGACTGCCCCCTTCGAATGGCTTTAAATGTAATGCATGTATACCCAAAGTCAGACTTGGTTACTGCAGCACCCCGAGCTCTATGCTCTGATTCCAAGAACGCTTTCTGCAATAAAGACTACTGCTCGAGGAAATCCAAGTCTCCTGGTCTTCGCTAAAAAAGTTTCCAACAGTCTGTATATATTTGTGTGTTTGTATATGAGTCTGTATATGTTTGTCTGTTTGTATATGAGTCTGTATATGTTTGTCTGTTTGTATATGAGTCTGTATATGTTTGTGTGTTTGTATATGAGTCTGTATATGTTTGTGTGTTTGTATATGAGTCTGTATATGTTTGTCTGTTTGTATATGAGTCTGTATATGTTTGTGTGTTTGTATATGAGTCTGTATATGTTTGTATATGAGTCTGTATATGTTTGTGTGTTTGTATATGAGTCTGTATATGTTTGTGTGTTTGTATATGAGTCTGTATATGTTTGTATATGAGTCTGTATATGTTTGTGTGTTTGTTTATGAGTCTTTATATGTTTGTGTGTTTGTTTCTATGTGTCTGTTTGTATATGTTTGTATGTTTGTATATGAGTTTGTATATGAGGTGTATATGTGTGCAAGTTTGTATATGAGTTTGTATATGAGTTTGTATATGTTTGTGTGTTTGTATGTGTGTGTTTGTAAATGAGTTTGTGTATGTTTGTATGTGTGTGTTTGTATATGAGTCTGTATATGTTTGTGTGTTTGTATATGAGTCTGTATATGTTTGTGTGTTTGTAAATGAGTCTTTATATGTTTGTGTGTTTGTCGGTGTATGTTTGTATATGAGGTGTATATGTGTGCGAGTTTGTATATGAGTTTGTATATGTTTGTGTGTTTGTATATGAGTTTGTGTATGTGTGTTTGTATATGAGTCTTGTTGAAATATAATTTGAAGTCATTGTTTTTGTTTTATTAATTATTATCATATGTATCTGTTCCCCTAAATATGAAAGAAACAGCAAGGTAATGGAAGCTATTAGCTGGAATGCATGCCTTTATTTTCATAGGGCATTTTGACCATTTGTTATCTACTCAAGGGGGGATGATCTGGGATGCGTTTACACAGACCCCATCCTGCCGTAATGGTTATCTGATCAAAGGGGGATGATCAGGAATGCGTTTACAGCTGTCCTTTCTTGCCTGACTGTAACCTCTCTTTCATGTTTATATTGTAATCTAAAGGCATTGTTTCCATCTGAAGGGACTGCCCCCTTCGAATGGCTTTAAATGTAATGCATGTATACCCAAAGTCAGACTTGGTTACTGCAGCACCCCGAGCTCTATGCTCTGATTCCAAGAACGCTTTCTGCAATAAAGACTACTGCTCGAGGAAATCCAAGTCTCCTGGTCTTCGCTAAAAAAGTTTCCAACAGTCTGTATATATTTGTGTGTTTGTATATGAGTCTGTATATGTTTGTCTGTTTGTATATGAGTCTGTATATGTTTGTCTGTTTGTATATGAGTCTGTATATGTTTGTGTGTTTGTATATGAGTCTGTATATGTTTGTGTGTTTGTATATGAGTCTGTATATGTTTGTCTGTTTGTATATGAGTCTGTATATGTTTGTCTGTTTGTATATGAGTCTGTATATGTTTGTGTGTTTGTATATGAGTCTGTATATGTTTGTGTGTTTGTATATGAGTCTGTATATGTTTGTCTGTTTGTATATGAGTCTGTATATGTTTGTCTGTTTGTATATGAGTCTGTATATGTTTGTGTGTTTGTATATGAGTCTGTATATGTTTGTGTGTTTGTATATGAGTCTGTATATGTTTGTGTGTTTGTATATGAGTCTGTATATGTTTGTCTGTTTGTATATGAGTCTGTATATGTTTGTGTGTTTGTATATGAGTCTGTATATGTTTGTGTGTTTGTATATGAGTCTGTATATGTTTGTCTGTTTGTATATGAGTCTGTATATGTTTGTCTGTTTGTATATGAGTCTGTATATGTTTGTGTGTTTGTATATGAGTCTGTATATGTTTGTGTGTTTGTATATGAGTCTGTATATGTTTGTGTGTTTGTATATGAGTCTGTATATGTTTGTCTGTTTGTATATGAGTCTGTATATGTTTGTCTGTTTGTATATGAGTCTGTATATGTTTGTGTGTTTGTATATGAGTCTGTATATGTTTGTCTGTTTGTATATGAGTCTGTATACAGTATGTTTGTGTTTTTGTTGGTGTGTGTTTGTATATGAGGTGTATATGTGTGCGAGTTTGTATATGAGTTTGTATATGTTTGTGTGTTTGTCGGTGTGTGTTTGTATATGAGTCTGTATATGTTTGTATATGAGTCTGTATATGTTTGTGTGTTTGTATATGAGTCTGTATATGTCGGTGTGTTTGTATATGAGTCTGTATATGTTTGTGTGTTTGAATATGAGTCTGTATATGTTTGTCTGTTTGTATACGAGTCTGTATATGTTTGTGTGTTTGTATATGAGTCTGTATATGTTTGTGTGTTTGTATATGAGTCTGTATATGTTTGTGTGTTTGTATACGAGTCTGTATATGTTTGTGTGTTTGTATATGAGTCTGTATATGTTTGTGTGTTTGTATATGAGTCTGTATATGTTTGTGTGTTTGTATATGAGTCTGTATATGTTTGTGTGTTTGTATATGAGTCTGTATATGTTTGTGTGTTTGTCGGTGTGTTTGTATATGAGTCTTTATACAGTATTTTTGTGTTTTTGTCGGTGCGTGTTTGTATATGAGGTGTATATGTGTGCGAGTTTGTATATGAGTTTGTATATGTTTGTGTGTTTGTATGTGTCTGTTTGTATATAAGTTTGTATATGTTTGTGTGTTTGTATGTGTCTGTTTGTATATGAGTCTGTATATGTTTGTGTGTTTGTATGTGTCTGTTTGTATATGAGTCTGTATATGTTTGTGTGTTTGTCGGTGTGTGTTTGTATATGAGTCTGTATATGTTTGTGTGTTTGTCTGTGTGTGTTTGTATATGAGTTTGTATATGTTTGTGTGTTTGTATGTGTCTGTTTGTATATGAGTCTGTATATGTTTGTGTGTTTGTATGTGTCTGTTTGTATATGAGTTTGTATATGTTTGTGTGTTTGTATGTGTCTGTTTGTATATGAGTCTGTATATGTTTGTGTGTTTGTATGTGTCTGTTTGTATATGAGTCTGTATATGTTTGTGTGTTTGTCGGTGTGTGTTTGTATATGAGTCTGTATATGTTTGTGTGTTTGAATATGAGTCTGTATATGTTTGTGTGTTTGTATACGAGTCTGTATATGTTTGTGTGTTTGTATATGAGTCTGTATATGCTTGTGTGTTTGTATATGAGTCTGTATATGTTTGTGTGTTTGTATATGAGTCTGTATATGTTTGTGTGTTTGTATATGAGTCTGTATATGTTTGTGTGTTTGTATACGAGTCTGTATATGTTTGTGTGTTTGTATATGAGTCTGTATATGTTTGTGTGTTTGTATATGAGTCTGTATATGTTTGTGTGTTTGTATATGAGTCTGTATATGTTTGTGTGTTTGTATATGAGTCTGTATATGTTTGTGTGTTTGTATATGAGTCTGTATATGTTTGTGTGTTTGTATATGAGTCTGTATATGTTTGTGTGTTTGTATATGAGTCTGTATATATTTGTGTGTTTGTCGGTGTGTGTTTGTATATGAGGTGTATACGTGTGTGAGTTTGTATACGAGTTTGTATATGTTTGTGTGTTTGTATATGAGTTTGTGTATGTTTGTTTGTATATGTTTGTGTGTTTGTCAGTTTGTGTTTGTATATGAGTTTGTGTGTGTGTGAGTTTGTATATGTTTGTGTGTTTGTATGCATGTATGTATGTGTATTCGTTTGTTTATGTTTTTGTGTTTGTGAGTTTGTATATGCTTGTATGTGTGAGTGAGGGTGTGAGAGTTTGTGAGTGTGTGTGTGTGTGTGTGTGTGTGTGTGTGTGTGTGTGTGTGTGTGTGTGTGTGTGTGTGTGTGTGTGTGTGTGTGTGTGTGTGTGTGTTGAGAGAGAGCATTTGTTAAGAGTTTGTATGTGTTTGTTTGTGTTTATGTTTATGAGTTTGTTCATGTGTGTGTGTGTGTGTGTGTGTGTGTGTGTGTGTGTGTGTGTGTGTGTGTGTGTGTGTGTGTGTGTGTATTAGTTTATATATGCTTATGGGTGTGAGAGTTTTCGTGTGTGTGTGTGTTTGTACCAGAGGATCAGGTGGGAAGAGCGCTCTGGTGACTCTGTAGAGGTTTGCTAACGTGAACTGAATGGATGTGTTGGTGAATCTGAGCTCATGCAGGTTTGTAGAGCTGATGTCTCGTGGGCAGATGTCACTTTCCCCTGAGAATGGAGACACTGTGATGGTGTTTTTCAGTTCATACTGCGGTAAATTATCACTGATGCCACCGTCCACATACCGCTGAAAGATAGAGAGAGAAAATCTCAGTGTCAAATTATAAACATATCATTCAATGAAAATTCAGGTCACATGTGATGTTTTACTGCATATTAACAGTAGAGTACACAGAATAGCAGTACGTTTCCGGACCCATATGGGATTCATGTTTGGTACACAAACACTGCCAGGACAAATACACAATCATACAATAAACCCTGCCTACACACACACAGAGAGTCATTCACTAACTCGGGCACAGAGGGAGCTACACAATCGCACACTTGGACGACCTGATGTGCCACGTGCCAGTTGTGTTAACACTAAAAACCTCCTCATGGGTCTACTGATCAGAGATCAGCTCTTTAGATCTCCCGATGCCAAATAAAAACAGAGCTGAGGTTTAAACAAACACACAGGAAACCTCTCAAATACTTTCATTTTGTGAGTTTCACAGATTATTTTGGTGTGGGAGTCAAAGTAGTGCAAAACCTTTTGCCTAAAGTAAAGAAAGGCTCTTATCATCGTGATGTAGATGTAAAATAAATTCTGAGTAATGATATAGATACAGTATCTTTTGGATACTCACCACACCCTGCAGTGTTGGCGGGATCAGGCCACAGTACACAGGAATGTAAGCGCTGCATATACACGCCTGTACTCACAATCACACAAAAACACACAAAGATTTAGAGAGGAAATTAAAATCTCATACATAAACTCGCTGTACGGTATGCATGGGTTGGGTTTAGACGTAAAATTAGGGGTAGGGTACATTAAATATCATTATTTATATTAGTACACACCTGCACCAGTTCTTCATTACTGTTAAAGTGTGACACCAGCACATTTTCTCCATCAGTGACCCGTGTAAGGGAGATGCCCAAGCGTCCGTTGGCTCTGCTGTAGCCATCATGCGGCAGCGCTCTGTGCATCATGGGCCGCAAGATCTTCACCAGGTTGAAGGAGGGGTGCAAGGGCCCCAGAAAGCGCTTTTGGGCTTCTTTAGCCACGTCAATGAAGTTGGCCCCTACCTCTCCTGTCACAGGACCAGAAATATTTAAACACTGACAATAAGCAACAGGTGAATGTTATGTGATGGTAGAGTAATCTTTGACACGGACACTTAATACAGTTGTACTACAGTATTGGTATGATATCTTAAAGCAATACCATGGTTCTTCAATGAAAACCATAGTATTTAATGATTAACATAATTGTAGTATAATGTTTAGTTTAAGGTACTGCTGTCGTACATCCTGTCCACAAACATGGACACATGGAATTTAAATGGAAGGTACAGTACGTAAGAAAATATCATGGTACCGTTACAATGCTAAGCTGGTTGGCTGGTTTTAGCTGGTCTCCTAGCCTGGTCTTAGCTGGTTGAGCTGATAGCAGGCTGGTTTTAGAGGGATTTTGGACACTTTTTAGGCTGGGAAACCAGCTGACCCAAGTTTGTCCAGCTTGGCTAAGCTGGTTGGCTGGTCTTAGCTGGTTTAAGATGGAAGTAGCTGGTTTAAGATGGTCTTCCCGGCCTGGCAAACCACGTTAAGCTGGTCTTTCAAGCTGGTGGGTGAGCTGGTTTTAACTGGTGGGTCAGCTGGTCTCCCAGCCTGACCAGCTTAAAAAGCGAGAAAACTCTTCTAAAACCACCCAACCATCTTAGGCTGGTTTTAGCTGGTCTTTTTAACTTTTTAACATTTTTAACTAGATAAAATTATGCTTAATACTTTAAAATATGCTACGAAATGACTGCAGTGTTTTTTAGCATCTTATTTATATAATACTCTTAAATACCAAAAACAATACAATTATAATACCATTATAGTCCAAAACATGGCATTAGCCTACTGAAAAATCCAGCGAAGACCAGAATAAGCTGGTTTAAGCTAGTCTCAAAGCTTTGTTTTAGCTGGTTTTCCTGGTGTAGCAAGCTGGTCTAGCTGTGTTTTGGTCACTTTTTAGGCTGATCTAGCTGGACTTAGCTGGTCAGGCTGGAAAACCAGCTGACCCACCAGCTTAAACCTGCTTGACCAGGCTGGAAGTTTGTCCAGCTTGGCTAAGCTGGTTGGCTTGTCTTAGCTGGTTTAAGATGCAAGTAGCTGGTTTAAGCTGGTCTTATTATAGCATGTTATTTTTTACGTAATACTCTTAAATACCAAATACAATACAATTATAGTACCATCATAGCCCAAAACATGGCATTACCCTACTAAAAAATCCAGCTAAAACCAGCATAAGATGGGGAGTAGGTTTTAGCTAGTCTCAAAGCTTGGTTTTAGCTGGTTTTGCTGGTGTAGTAAGCTGGTCTAGCTGTGTTTTGGTCACTTTTTAAGCTGATCTAGCTGGACTAAGCTATGTTAGATCCACCAGCTAAAACCCGCTTGACCAGGCTGGAAGTTTGTCCAGCTTGGCTATGTTGGTTGGCTGGTCTTCACTGGTTTAAGATGGAAGTAGCTTGTTTAAAATGGTCTTTCCAGCATAGCAAAGCTGGTTAAGCTGGTCTTCTAGCCTGGTCAAGCTGGTGGGTGAGCTGGTCTCCTAGCCTGACCAGATAAGATCAGCTAAAAAAGTGGTTAAAAACGTCTAAAACCAGCCTGCTACACCAGCTTAAACCAGGCTGGGAGACCAGCTAAAACCACCCAACCATCTTAGGCTGGTTTTATCTGGTCTCTTCAGTAGGCATATGTTTAACAAGATAAAATTATGCTTGGTACTTTGAAATATACTATGGTACTAAATTGCAGTGTTATTTTTATAATACTCTGAAATACCTACCTACTATAGTACCATTTAAGTCCAAAACATGGTATTACCATGGTACAAAGTTACTTATATAACTAAAACATTGCAATTTAATGTATTTTAATTTAATTTAACATAAACAAGATTTATAAAAGTGATTTTACCCATACAGGCCCCGCTGACCAGCGCCGAGGCCGTGATCGCGCCCGCGGACGCGCCGTAAATGTGAAGCGCGTTCTCCACCAGAAACGGCGCTTGTTCCTGCAGGCAGCTGGCGACTCCAATGTGATAAATACCCAAAAACCCACAGCCGGCGAAAGAGATACTCCACGGGGAGTCGAGGGGAAACATACTGAAGGAGACTTTAGAGCAATCTATGTATGTTTAAATCCGTCTGGAGTTACAATGATCACCGGTTACCGCCGCATATCGATGATTCATTAACGTTACACTTACTAACTTTAAACAACTAAAACGAACGGCTCCGATGTTATAAATGTCCTAAACGCGACCTGATGATTTGATTCATCTGCTGGCTTGTAAAATAAGTTCGAGTAGAGTGACCAACGAGTTTTTTTTGGTGACTTTGGCACCGGTTGTTATGAAAGTACGAAGGGAGGGGCATGTTGACAGGTGGGTGACACCGTGTGGGTGTTAGCCAATCAGACGGCCCGAACGTGAACCCCGCCCCTCCCTCTTTAGCTGTCATTTGAAAATTTCCACGAACGCGTGCTGTTGTTTTGTTATCAGTTCTGTTGTTACGTTTAATTTATATGTTTTTTTGCACTATGACGCAGTTCTGTAAAGCATTTTACTTTGTTATTGTCTATCTATCTGTCTATTTTAGCAGTTATAGGGGTTTAAGTCACTTAGTGAATTATATCCCACACTAAAACAGTTTTTTTCATTAAAGTTGGGTAAGAGCAGGAGTTTTTATTGGACCAATCTTTCCATAATATATGTTATGTTGAAATTTTACAATTAAAGTTTCTCTTGTCTTAAAATATGTATGTGTCTTTTTTATTGAAGTTAAAATTTCAATAAAATGTTTGCTTAAATATTGTTAATAAACAGCAGGCTTATCTGGAGTGAAAACTGTAACCTATAGCCCCATGCAGTCCCTATACAATGTGTTTTTTTTTAGCCTGATGGTGTTTTCCACCTTTATACAGTGTTTTACACTGCCAGGGTCACTCCCAAATTACATTGTTGTAAAAATATGTCCACCAAGGGACTGTTTTTCTAAATTAATAAAAGTTGTGTCATCCATAGAAATCTCCCTGTATGTATTTACTGGAACATGGGCAGTGTTCCCACAGAAAATGTGTTTTTTGTTTTGGGATGTCAGAAAGTTCAGATTTCACAGGACTGACACAGCTGATACTCTAATAAAAAATGTGTTTTTATCCAGTTCAAGAGCTTTTTTATCCGGTTCACAATTCCACAAAGTAAAATTCTGGGCATCCCTTCCAAAATATATCTCACACAATAACAATTTGTCCTGATAATAATAAAAAAATAATAATAGCTAATAATGCATAACTATCAATATGTATCAAATAATTACATGTACATGCTTTTTGGTATAAATGAATTTTATGTTCAATATTATTGTAAAACAGTATGAGTATATTATTTTTGTGTATTAAAGTTGTCAATGCATATAATCGTTTGTTGCTGCTATTGTATAGAACATAGATGATACATATTACTCATTAACTTTTTAATTTAGCAGGGTACTTTGAGTTTAGTGTATATGCACATGTAATTGAGATTATATGAAATTAAGTAAAAAAATCTAAATTAATCAATCAAACAAATTCTTTGTGTAACAACAGAATAACATATTTGTCTTTTACCATATTTGCATTACTTCATTGATTCTTTAAATGGCTTTTTCACAAATTGTTTATTAAAATAACAAATACTCCATGTACAATTTAAAGTCACAAAAACTGCATGTTTTTAAGAACTGAAAAGCATAATGTGTTAAAATAGTTTTAGATTAATAAATTATAACACCTATTCGTGTAAATTAATTTTGTATTACAGATTACCTTACAGATCAGTTGAGATTCGGGTTTGTTGCTTTGCCATGCGGATATGCAGATATTTTTAGAGCTTGATGAATGAACTTTCCTGTTTTTAGGTTGTTCTGTTCCTTAAAACATTAGTTTTCGGGTTTGTTGCTTTGCCATGCGGATATGCAGATATTTTTAGAGCTTGATGAATGAACTTTCCTGTTTTTAGGTTGTTCTGTTCCTTAAAACATTAGTTGTGAAATGACAACAGCAAAACCGTATCCTTTGGCCTACATTTGGACTGCCAGTGCTTATAATAAACAGTATCTCAAGGAAAATATTTTTGTGAGGGCAATCATTGGCCATTTCCTCTAAAATCAATGTTTAACAAAATGAAAGAATCAGTGTTTTGATATTTATTTTATTCTTTACATTATGCTTCACATTTCACTTACAGTAAACTATGCACTGTTATTCTTATAAAACACATAACTTAATAAAAATAGGATTTTATTTATAACAATTATTACCAGACACACCCAGTTCATCATTTTCCATCAAAATAAAATTCTTCTGATGCTCAGATGCTTGTGTCATGATCTAGTTTTGTCTTTTCTCCTCATGAAAAGGAAACTTGTGGATTTTCCTCGTGGTTAAAATTTAGCCCTGATCTCATGGGGCAAATCCAATTGCACACTTCAGCAGGTGGTAGAATGGATCATGTTCAGACATGCTTATAAACAAACACATTGACAGCAGAGAAATGATGCTTCACTTGATTCTTTCATCCACAATCTCACATCAACATTAAAGCTATAATGCTAAAGTCTAGCAGAAACAGTCCATATGGCAAAAAAAAAAAAAAAAAAATATATATATATATATATACGTTTGTATAAATAGATAAAGTATAAGAATAAAATGTATATATATACATTTACATTATATATATATATATATATATATATATATATATATATATATATATATATATATATATATTACTGAAAAATATTGTTTTGTAAATATATTTCAGCACATATATTTTTTAAAATTATTTTACAACATATAAGCACATAACAAAATGCAAAGATTTCTTTTTAGTACACACATAGAAAATTTTCAAAAATGGCTGCAGTATCTAAGTTCTGTACTCCTTTGCCACTAAAAGAGTTTAAATTAGTACCTCAAAGGTGCATATTGGTACCGGAGAGTGCTATTAGTGCCTCAAAGGTACATATTGGTACTAAATGTGTGCATATCTGTCCCTAGATGGAACTGAAGGGAACTGCCCCAGTGACAGCTTGGGACCATTTTCCTGCTAGTGTGTAATGCATTTATTGTACTGTATCACGTTTGAGAGAACTAATTGAATTGGTCACTGTCTCTTTAAGAGATTCCGTCCCGCCTTTTGCCCAAGTTCCGCGGCGCGTCAAACATGTGCATGCAACACGGAAGTAAATAAACTCATGAGTTTTCATCTCACGTAAACACATCGTACAGGTTTAGTTTAATCAAAGTTAGTTTTAGAGTATGCGTATTGTTTACAGTTATATGTTAGATATGTTACCGTCGTCAAGAACCGCGCGTGTGAGTTGCGTAAGTCTTAAACGAGTTTGGTTGTTATTAAATACATTTGTATACAAATATTGAATGAATGACGTTTAGTGTTCTTAAATACTAACATGCTTATATCATATTTACGTCAGTAACTTAATGCTAGAATATATATACTACAGTGATTGTTACTACTGTATAATAAATTGTTATATACACAATGTAATCTGCAGTTACAAAACAAATCAAAACGACAGTGACAAAATGACTCTGAATTTGTTCTTTCACAGTTTAAAGAAAACCCCATATTAATTTACCATGGTTTTACAGTAGTAATGATGTGGTACTTTGGCATAAACTATAGTTACCATAATAGCTGGGTAGAAGTATGGATGATACATTGCAAGTATTTGGGTCAATGACCTGACGGAAGTTACTTTGTGTCTGTATGGATAAATTAAATGTAAAAGGGTATAATTACTTGCATACATTCTCTGTTTTGAAGACCAAGTCTAAAATTTCTGGTTTTATTTCATTTTGAAAGAATTTTTGGGGGATACCTGCAAAAATGTCAATGTGGTTTAACCAGTCTGTGTCAATTGGTGTAACTAGTATTTTTTAAATGAAGATATAAATATATTAATAAAAAATGTGGAATAAAATATAATCATCTAGTTTAGTGTAATATGATTTTTTTCCACATACATTTGACATCATTTGTCAAAGATTGTTTAGAAAACAGAATATGTCCGGACAAATATTACCAAAACACATTAAAATTTACGTTTAAAATTATATCTAATAAAATGTTATTTAATTCAGTTTTTTTATGATTACGGTTACATGCCATCAAGGTGGGTAAAATATTTAATATTTCTCATTTTTTGTGCAATTGACAGTTACACCATTTGACATTTTCAGGTCCATTCAGTCTTAACTTTCATAAAAATTGTGCAAATGTAATTTTTTTATTGCATAAAATTAACGTAAATACAATATTTGCATTGAAATAAACGATGCGTGCTTTTAAAACAAGTTTTTTTAAAAGATTTTTGAATTTCTCATCTTGCCAAACCATTTTTGCCACTTACCCATTTACATCATTAGTCAATATAATACAGAGCAACCCCAAAATAGACAAAATAAATGGCTGATATTTTTATTTATCACTAATGCTAGTTATTTTACTCATCGTTCAGTTCATTTTACCTCACTGATCCTGAGCATTTTTCAATTAACACCTTTCTGTCTCTCAGATTGATGTTTTGTAACTCCCGTAAAGGAGCGTGTCTGGACATGGATGCCGGGTCTAGAGATATGATCCCACCACAGAGATGGAGAGATGAGGATGGAGGCGTCAGCTTCATCTCTCCTGTCAGTTTCTCATTGTTTGGGATTTGTGGGAGGAGCTGAAGGAGAGAATAGATGGAGAAACCGAATGAAAATGAGGAGAGGAGATGGACCATCACAGCTGATGGAGGAGTAGAAGAGAAAGGACATTTGGAGAGAAGTGTGGAGGGTTTTGTAAATGAAAGAGAGATGGCAGCGTGGTCACATACTGAAGGTTTGTTTTTTTGTATAGCACAATGTATTGTAATAGTTACCACTATTGCATTTTTTAAAGGTGAGTTGGTAATCTATGTATCCGTCTAGATGAAAAACCGGCGATGATGGTAGCAGAAGAGGAGAAGGTTCATTCAAAGACCTCATCGGATTTCAACATGGAGCAAATCTCATGTGCAAGACCAACCAAAGATGAGCCAAAGGTGAACTTTTCTGAAATTCCCTTGTCAAGATTAACAATTGGCGCAGGAAATGGCGGAGTTCACTCTTTCTCTTCGGGCCTGGTGGATACCTGGGCTCCATCCATCTCAGACTCGCTCCTCGGTTCTTCCTCCTCTTCCTCTTCTCTGCCCTCTCTCTCTCCTCCTCTTCCTCCGTCCGTTGAGCTGGATAGTGTGTTAGTGGAGGACAGGCTGGTGCTGGATGTGTATCGAGGCGGAGCAGAAGTTCTGCCGGTGTTGTGGGGGTGCGTTCAGGAGCGTATGAGAGACCTGCAGTACCTCAGACTGGGCTCAGAAGAAGAGGGGGCGCTAGAGAGAGCGCTGGATGTGCTACATCGACTTACACAACTGCGCTCACTGACTATCAGAGGTACACAAATGGATAGTTATATATGTACACACACACACACACTCTGCCTAGGTGTGTTACACAGGTAGCTTATTTTGGACAAAAATAATTGTTTGCATTTACTGTCTTATCTGTCTAAACCATTTAATGTGTTTATATTTTCTTCTTTCTCTTATTTTCGGTCTCCAACACAAGGACACCTTTTCCATGACGCCCGTGGTGACCCTCTCCCTGGTCTCCTCACATCTCTCCCTCCCTCTTTCTCCTCTCTCTCTTTACTCGTTCATCTGGATCTCTCCTTCAACCGCCTCTCATCTCTTCCTCTTTGCATCCTCTCTCTCCCTCACCTCCTGGAGCTCCTGCTGTGCCGCAATGAGTTGACGGCTCTACCCGAGGGTCTGGGGACGCTGGTGTCCCTACAGAGAGTGAACCTGCTGGGGAACAGGCTGGTGGATCTGCCCCGGTCAGTGGGGCTCCTCTGCAGGCTTGAGGAACTGGACGTGTCCTTCAACCTGCTGGAGGCTCTTCCAGATGAACTGGGACAGCTGGAGAGCTTACAGAAACTGGAGGTGTCCAATAACAGACTTAGGGTGCTACCAGAGAGTTTGGGTAAGGAACACACCAGCATTAGACAGATCCATTAAGTCTACAAACTCGCATGTTGAGTTGTGGAGTGTATGATATTTAGATGCATCTGCTACCCTCATCCTGCATCCGTAATATCCCACTTCAATACTATATGGGTGATTCTCACGAAAACTTGGTTTTAAAAATGTCAAGCATGAAAATGTAAAAATTGCTTAAATTTACTTTTTTTCCCACCAGACATTGAAAAACAAAGTCTGGAGTAAATGGGAACATTAATTTAAAAACTTTTACTTATCATTTAACACTTTTTGTAACATAATAAAAAAAATAGTCCTAAAAAATCTCATTACCGCAACAGTCAGAAAACATCAACACTGACATGTTTTCAAAATGACATGACAAACCTGAAAGAACATAATTTGTAGATTCTTCACATGCATTTAAAATCAAAGTATTATGCTTCTATTAATTAAATTAACATTTAATAAGCATCTGTTGCGGTAATGATAATCAAAATGTCGTGTAAGTATTCTGACAAGACAATATTTCAAATTAACTGTAAAAAAATTATCTTACCTGGTAGCCATCTTGAAGTAACTGGTCCATGTGCTTGGTCACTCAAAATCAAACTTTATTAAAATTTGTATGTGTGCTTAAACTGCTCTCAAAAAGTGTTGCGGAGGATGAGAACATCATGAGAATTTTTCTTCATTATTATTATACATGAATATTCAGTAAATATTTTTTTCTGTCATCTAAAGTAGTCTAGCAAAACATCCATTTATTTTTTTTCTTAATATTTTTGTGTTAATTTGATTAAATTACAACATAACGCATGTTCAAACACAGCCGGACACATTGCGGTAATGAGAATTTCAGCAGAAAATGAGATAAAATTTCCAATTATAAATTCTTATGTTGAAATCACACATTGTGCAAGGTAGAACACAGTATTGTGTTAATTCTGATGCTTTTTAATGTTACTATATTACACATTTTAAAGCTAAAATCATTAGTGCCGTGGTGTTTCAATGGTTTCGTGAGAATCACCCATATAACAGATGAATAGTATGTCCAAGACCTCAGTGTGCAAAAAACAGTAGACAAGAAGATACGTTAGTGTGCATTGGATAAACACTTTCTATTTCATAGGGCATGTAAGACGCAAAATTTAAAAAGTGAATAAATAAAAAATAACACAACACTGAATCTTCTGTATGCAAATGATGATTCATACCAAAATGTTTTTTTGCATAGTTGTGTTTGACACATGAAAACATCTTGGGTTATGTATGTAACTGTTGTTCCCTGAGAAGGGAACGAGGCGCTGCGTCTCCCTTGCCATACTTCCTGCGTCCCTGTAACGCCGTCTTTGGCAATATTTCAGATAGTGATATACTTTCTGGCTCCCGCGTCACCCTGTCTTTGTCATGAAGCCTCACCATTGGTTGAATTTGATATACACATTCAGACGCTTGGAGGCGTCCCCAAAGTGTCACCGCAGTAATGCAGCGCAAGTTCCCTTGAAAGGGAACTGTAAGAATGTATCTTTAAAGGTAACACGATGTAATCTTGCTCTCACTTGAAATGTGTCCCCACATTTAGTCCTTGAATTTGAGGGTATTGGACCTGGAAAGTCCTTGAAAGGTCCTTGAATTTAAAGTTAACTAAGGTATGGAAACCCTGCATTTTAAAGGAGACATATCATGAAAATCAGACTTTTTTCATGTTTAAGTGCTATAATTGGGTCCCCAGCCCTTGTATCAACCTAGAAAATGTGAACAAGATCTATCCAGTAACTTAGTTTTGGTAAACCATTCTCTGCAAGCATGTGAAAAAATAGGTCATTGAAATTCGGCTCCCCTTGTGATGTCAGAAAGGATAATACCGCACCTTAATCTGCACTGTCCAACCACGACACTGCCATTTAGTGCAAAGATCAGCTTACTTGCATTTAAAAGGACACCACATTTTTACTCACACCAACAAAGTGGCAATTTTAGCATGCTATAATAAATTATCTATATGATATTTTGAGCTAAATGGTCACATACGTACTCTGGGGACACCAAGGATTTATTTGACATCTTTAAAAAGTTGTGAAATGTCCCCTTTAACAATTGTAAATGACCATCGTGCATGAAATTCTGCTGCTTGAATGGCTTCATGAACTCTTTCTGTTTTGCTTTTTCTCAGGATCTCTCTGTTCTCTCAGGCATTTAGTAATTGAGAGTAATGAGCTGAGAAGCATTCCGGAAAGTTTGCAGTCTCTCCCATTGCTTGTGAATCTGGATGTGAGGAACAACCCACTGGGTCGACCCCCGACCCCACCACCACTCGCCCCTGTGACTCCCAGTAAGGGTGACATGAGTAATATGTAATAGTTTGCTAGAATTACAATGACCATTTGCTTATGAAACAAATCTGATTTGTTTGGTGTACGTTATGCATTTCTGTATCTTCATTAATTATACATTCCTGAGATTTAATTCTACTGTTTGTGTTTTAGTTTTAGAAGATTGTGAGATTCCCGAACTGCACCTTCGATTTGATGAACACAGGTGAACACAGTCCACATTTATTTAACACTTAAACATTAAACACGCGCTCATGGCTATGTTCTAGGGATGTGCATGTATGTCACTTTTTTCATTTCGATATGAGGGAACTTGTGACGGCGCTGTACATTTTGCACCTGACTGACTGCATTTTTGTCTTGCTGAAGTGAATCCAAAAATTACTGCATCCTTTTAAAACCATACAGTGCCTCAGTGATGTGAGTTGTGTTCGGCTTCACAGCGCTGCGCGAGTGCACATAGGAAGCTTTTGAATCATGCGTGGTACTGATGTTATACGTGTCGACGTCAACACGCACCCAGTCTTTACTACCACAGGCGCTTGTAACGCTAACCAGATATCCAAATGCCGCCATAACCACAAAAAAAATAAATAAATCCACACGGTTATCATTTTCGTGATCGATCGTCGATGCCACGTTGGAGTACTCGAGCAATCGATTACTTGTGCCCATCTCCTAATGGCACACTACAATACAACTCAAAATAGTATGTAGTACACTTCGCCAAGTATTATGATTTTCTATTTATGTGAAATACTGGATGATTTACAATAATTTGCCGTATCCAACCAAAACAAACTGCACCAAATACTGTATCCTACAATGCAATGGGCTCGACATTACCATATCTTTACAGTATAATGAATGAACACGAAGCCACGATTTTTTACCCCAGTCTCTTTTTTGAGTCATATTTGATCATACTACCAAAATGAAAATGCTTTGTTAAATAAAAAAAGTAAAAAATTCAATACAACCCTATTTATTTTTGTACTTTGACAACAGCTGGACATTAATGTGGCCATAATATTGTCTAAAACAGGGCCATTTAACATGCTTAACTTTAACTAATCCTGTAGACTATTATTATTTATGACATTTATTATATATCATACTGAGTAGTGCATAGCTTCACATGCTGTTTTGATTTTAGCATTAAGTATACAATACTACATACTACGTATTTCTAATTTTACCCCTATCAGTTTCTCAGTTTCACCTGCTGGTTGTCACGTGTTTCTTCCTGGAGGGGCGGAGCTCTTATTTCCGCGAAGATGTGTAAGCTCCATCACACAGCTTAAGTGGGGAGAGAGGAGACCGGACAGGAAGTGGGTGTGGCTAGAGGAACATGATGTCCTTTTAAGTCGTCTGCTAGAGCTCCGCCCACACGGAGCCACGTTTCAGAAGGTGGGACACATTTAATGCTTTCGGTTTGTATAATAATAAATAACGTAATAAAATTCACTGTCACTTCTTTTAGCCGGTAGAAGTGTGTATACCTTATCGTAAAACACGGAAAGGTGACGTCACAGTTCGTAAGTTTGATGGCCGGTCTTGGATGACGTTATCCACCCAAACCAGGAGAGGCAGTGAGAGACACAGTTGCAGGCCGGGTGGTCGTCCAGCAAGGGTAAGCACATCATCATCTCCGTCACGTCTGATGTTAGCATATGTACGCATACGTAATTCAGGATTCCAACGGTTCCTTGAAATCCTTGAAAGTTTGTGAATCTAGGGAAAAAATTTAAGACCCTGGGAAGTTTTTGAAAATAGGGAACGAGACGCTGCGTCTCTCTTGCCATACTTCCTGCGTCCCTGTAACGCCGTCTTTGGCAATATTTCAGATAACGATATACTTCCTGGCTCCCACGTCGCCCTGTCTTTGTCGTTAAGCCTCACCATTGATTGAATTTGATATACACATTCAGACGCACTTACCTCTGAAGGCGTCCCCAAAGTGTCACCGCAGTGACGCAGCGCGTAACAATGTATCTTTAAAGGTAACACAATGTAACCTTGCTCTCATTTGAAATGTGTCCCCAATTTGAGGGTATTGGACCTGGAAAGTCTTTGAAAGGTCCTTGAATTTGAAGTTAACTAAGGTGTGGGAACCCTGGTAATAAAATTTTTGTGTGTGTGTGTTTAGTTAGCTTGCTGCAGTGTGCCGCAGTTCTCGTGGTTCGTCGTCATCTCTCGTCCTTTCCTGGACAGTTGCTCAGTGTCTCCAGTGGGGGCGCTGTTGGTATCACAATTCGACCCAGGAATTAAACTTACATTTCCTCCAGAGTGCACAACAGAGACGCGTACCGTCACACTACAGGTCTGTACCAAAAACAACGCCACACCCAATCATTACAAATACTAACACCGCATCTGTGTTTATAGTAATGCATTGCTGTTTCTCTTAGGTCCTGCAGGTGGCGCTGTCTGAAGTGCATGATCTGACTGGAGACCCTCAGGCGAGTGCCAGCCCTCTGCTCTGCCTGACCCAAACTCCCAGCATGCACTTTCTTCAGCCAATCACAGTACAGATACCGCTTCCACCAGGAGTCACTGGTACGGCATCATATTTTTCGTGTTTTTTTATCTCTATTGTACACTCGATTTCTCTCATTACACAGTCCTTTCAGAAAAACGCTGAGTTTTTTGTGATTGTTGCGGGCAAAAATCGTTGGTCTTGCGGCACGTTTTCTTAAAAAATGCGATGAAATACGCAAGATATTTATGCAATTTTATGTGATGAAATTGCGTGAACTTGCCAAAACTGCGTGAACTTGCAAAAACTGTTTGCAGCTTTTCATTGATGTTCACGTTGCGTAATTACATCACTTCCTAACATTCCCATGTGTGAAGTAAATTCAACATTTTTCAACTTTCTGCTAAGATATATATGACTTTTTGCTACGAAAATGCTGGGATTATGAAATCACGCAAGCCCGCAAATTTTGCGAGCAGAAATCTGCAATTTATGCTGCGAAGTTGCGGCGTATTTAAAGAATTCGGCCCCTCAAATGGGTGATTCTCATGAAATCCAGATTTAGATGATGTCCAGCATCAGATTTTTTTTAAAAAGCCCTTGAAGCCAATTTTTTTTTGCACATATAAGATTAAGGTCTGAACTTACTATAACTATTATTTTTAGAGGATTTAAAAATATTTACTATAGAATTATTTAAATTTTTTAGATTATCATTATCAAAAATGATCATTAGCGTAACATGATATTACATTAAATATATGCATTTACAAACTCATGTTTCGGTAATGAGAACTAAAAAGTTGTCTAGGTACTATGACAAACTAAATTTTAACTTTTATTTGGAGAGAAAAAATAAGAAGTGCTTACCTGGTAGCCATCTTGAGTGTCACAGTCAATTATGTCCCTTCCAACTAATTAAATTTTTTTATTGTTCTTTGAGGGCTTAAACAATGATTGAAAATTGTTGCCGAAGATGAGAAAATTGTTCTTGGACACATTTATATTCCTTATTATTGTCTCTACATTTACCAATGATCACCAAATACCACATGTTTCTTTACTGTAAATGTTTATAGTATAACATGCACTGAAGCTTTTTATTTTTTTTTATTTTTTAATTATAAATTTTCATGTCAAAAAAACCCAAATTCAGTCATGGACACGTTGCGGTAATGAGAATTTCCCCCTCAAATGCGGAAAAAACAATAAAATTGGTTTGTATGATGTCATTTGAAATCATGTGCAGAATAGTATATGAAGAGATGTTTGTATGCTTCTTATTTTGATAGCATTTACTATTTTTATCAAAATGTTTTATGACACCTCTAATTTTGTGAGAATCACCCGCATACATATGCAGACTTTGGCTCATTATGCATTGAATCATGCGATCACATAATCACGTTTTTCTGGAGGGACTGATTCCACTGATGCACACATGAAAATCTGATGAAATATTAATTAAGACCATTAGTTAACTGGAAATGCAAGTTGAACGCAATGCATTGTGGGATACAGTGTCGTACGCAGTTTGCCAGCAGCATTTATGTTTGTATGTTCAGGACACATGGTGGACATGTCCCGTCTGCACCTGATGCACGGCGACCCCGCAGCTCACACCTGGACTGACATCACCTCACAGGTGTCCCTCCACGTCACGCACATCTACGCCATCTTCTCCATTACACACTTTTCATGGTAAGAGTCTACACGCATACCCAAACTCAAACCTGTACAATCTGTCACATGTATGCGTGTGTGTTTAGGTATTGGTTGTGGTACACCACCCACAGATGTGTTAGTGGGGTCGTAAGGAAGATGTATCATCGGTTAAAACAGTTCCGGGTTCGATTCCTGGTGCAACAGAGGAAAACCGACCCAGCTCAGGTTCTGCTGCAGTGCTTACCTGCTGATAAGGTAAAGTGTGTGATGTCTAACCACCAGCATCACCAAACATAAACTTTAAAGCAGTGTTATGACATTTTGTGTTTGTACAGGCTGAAAGCAGGTTGCTGTCTCTCTCTGAGCAGTATGAAGGTCCTCAGCCATCTGAGTTGTGTATCCTGCTGGAGGGTGAGCAGTTTTTCGCCGGATTTGAGAGGGGCATAGACGTCAACGCAGGTGGGCACACACATTAAGGTCATCCTGTTGTTAAATACTGTCGTATTTACGACGTTTGAATTAATGTTTTCAGATCGTCCTGACTGTAGAGATGGAAGGCTCTCGTTTACATTTTACTCTCATCTGAAGAACATTAAAGAGGTTCATGTGTCCCCGACCGCATCACAGCAAGGCACCGTGAGAGGGCAGGTGAGATAGTTGGATAGTTTTAAGCAGTCCAATGTTAATGTGACTCGCATATGGGTGATTCTCGCGAAATTAGACTTATGAGGTGTCATGACATTTTGATAAAAAAAGTAAATGCAAAATAAGAAGCATACAGTTACAAACATCTCTTCACATACTATTTTGCACATGATTTCAAATGACATCATACAAACCAATTTTGTTGTTTTTTTCACATTTAAGGGGAAAATTTTCATTACCGCAACGTGTCTAGACTGGATTTGGGTTCTTTGACATGGAAATATTTATAATTAAAAAATCTAACAAATAAAAATCTTCAGTGCATGTTATACTTTCAACATTTACAGTAAAGAAACATGTGGTATTTGGTGATCATTGGTAAATGTAGAGACAATAATAAGGAATATAAATGTGTCCAAGACCAATTTTCTCATCCTCCACAACAATTTTTAATCATTGTTTAAGCCCTCAAGGAACTAACATTGAAAAAAATTGTTGTAAGGGACATAATTGACTGTGACACTCAAGATAATTTTTCAATCCAGATAAAAGTTAAAATTTTGTTTGTCATAGTACCTAGACAACTTTTTAGCTCTCATTACCGAAACATGACTTTGTAAATGCATATATTTAATGTAATATCATGTTGCGGTAATGATAATTTTTAATAATAATGATAATCTAAAAAGTTTAAGTAATTCTATAGAAAATATTTTTTAAATCCTCTAAAAATAATGGTTATAGTAAGTAGGTCAGACCTTAATCTTATATGTGCAAAAAAATTGTCTTCAAGGGCTTTTTAAAAAAAAAAATCTGATGCTGTTTTTAAATCTGGATTTTGTGAGAATCACCCATATGGTTAAGTCTAAATGTGAAAACTGTATCGTGGTCTCTAACCCTAACACCATGTATTAGTCCAGTCCTTTAAAAAGGTCCCTTACTTTTGTCTATTTCAGCTATGAAACAGATTTGCATTGGTCATTTATGATGTTAATATCAGATGCACACTGGTTTAAAGGTGTAACTTTATCTCTCCTATAAAGCGTTGTGTGTTTCTACAGGTCTCATTTTACAGGGGTGAAGTACCCAGTGACCTTCCAGAGGAAATTGCTCGTAAGAGAAAAGGGCATGACAACCAATGGATGGCCACACTTCCTCTTCGACTTCCTGTAAGACATCCTGGAACCCATTACAGCCGTGTTTGAAACCCTAGAAGCTGTTAGCTAAACAGTTGGCATCATATTATATTAGGAATCATTTCTCGTATGCTTTACGGATAATAAAATCCCAGAATGCACTGCGATGAGATGTACAGATATACGATACATTTTTTATTCAATATTTTATTCAGAAGTATTAAAGGAGTGCTCCACTTTCATAAAAAAATCCAGATAATTTACTCACCACCATGTCATTCAACATGTTCTTCTTTCTTCAGTGGGAAAGAAATTAAGTTTTTGAGGAAAACATTCCTGGATTTTTCTCCATATAGTGGACTTTAGTGGACAGTGTATAGTTTCAATGCACCTTAAAAGGTCTCCAAATGATCCCAACCGAGACATAAGGGTCTTATTTAGCAAAACGATCACCATATTCACCAAAAAAAGTATTTTTAAACCACAACTTCTCGTCTTGCACCAACCATGTGATGTGCCAGCGGGACCTAACGTATTACGTAATCATATCAAAACGCACACTTGTGAACCATTTACACTTGTAAACACTGGAGCGGTAGTTTCTCATACGTCATGCGTGACCTTTCGACGTGATTACGTAATATGCAAGGTCATGCTAGCGCATAACAAGGCTAGTGCAAGACAAGAAGTTGTGGTTTAAAAGTAAGTTTTTGGCGTTTTATGTTGCTTTCACTTAGGATGCGGTGTGGGCTGCGCTGCGCTATGAAACCCATTCATTTCAATGGCTTGTGCCGCGCGAGGGCGGTTTGTTGTTGCGTCGAGGAAAGCGCAGCTTGCACTCACGCCATGGTTCAAGTAAGTTCAAAATAGTTTAAAGGTGACATAGAATGATTGAACGGGGTATTTATCCTTGTTCTGTGATGTGACATGTAGACAAAAAAATTTTGTTTGGGTCTGTAATGCCTTAGAAGCTTCCTAAAAACCTCTCTCAGATAGCTCTATTAGGGTGGGTGATTTTAAACAAGTGGTTTTGCACCTATTTGGCTCCCCCTACTGGCTTAACTTGCAATCTCATTACTCAAAAAATGTAGCCAATTATTTTAAAGTGGAGGGCCAGTGAGATGCCTGTGATGTCATAGGCATCAGTTCTTCAGATTAGGCCGTTTTTGGCTGGCATTTCTAAAAGAGGAATTTCTATGAGACTGAGATGTTTAGCATGTTTAGCACTTTTTGTATGTTCGTGAATGCGGGTAGACTACCATTATTCAACAAAGACAAGGTAAAAATGGTTTTTCATTCTCTGTTCCCTTTAACTTTTGCTGTGCGAACTGTGACAATTACCCGTGCGGCCAATAGAAACAGGGGATGTAAGCAATCGCAAAAATCAAAATAAATTTAGTTTATATATATATAATTTATAAAATTATACTCGGAATTCCTGGAGCTTTATAGTGCAAGTTTACGCTCATACAAAGACATCGGAAGGAAAGCCGTGTCATGGAAACACGTAGCAATTCAAGTTGGCATGCCAGGTGTGTTTTAAGTAAAGTAGCCAGCTTAAAAGCAACACCAAAGAGTTTTTTTTACCTTAAAATAACGTTTCCAAAAAAGTCAAAACAGGGTGAACGGCACTTTCACATTCGCTCTGCAGCCCTCTATCGGCCAAAACCGCACTAAAGAAGTTTCCAACGGTCGGGCCGCGGTCCTGTAGTTCGAGTGAAAACTACAAAAAATTGCTTTATGGCAAGTTACAATCCAATCAGAGCCAGCTTTGCTGCAGTAAGCTAAATTATTTACGACAGTGGTAATGGACAATTCCGCTTCCAACCTGTAGGGGGAGCAAAGAGCAAAAATGCTTTAGTGTTGCTTTAAAGCGTAACTAAACCCTAAACCAACTTTTTTAGTTAATGATCTGTAAGAATGATGCTTTATTAGTGCTGTTCATTGATTTTAGTAAGTTTTTTGACATTTGGATATAAAGTGTTTCAATACTACAATATATGGTGTAAAAACGTCTGAGTGCTGCCCTCTTCAGGTTGAACGGTGGCTACTGCAGTTGAATTTTCCTTTTGAATGTTGGGTCCAAAAAATGACTCGTGACGTAAGCAGGTTCAAGATCACCACGCCCTTGTTACGATCTCACCACACAGTTCGTCCCCTCTATCTCCTTGGGATCTGCCCACTTTTCTTGCATTTTTCAAATATTGCCAGTGGGTGGAGTCAGGCTTTGACCAGGGGTTTAGTTACGCTTTAAACTTACGTGAATTGGAGACGGGCAACATCAGTCTTTGTATTCCTCATCCACTATTGTCGTAATTTTATTGAAAACTTTGGTCTGGCCAGCAGAGCGCAAATCGCTTGGCTGTGCTGAACCCAGCGGCAAGGGCAGCGCACACTGCGTCCTATGTGAAAGCCGCATTATGCCTCGTTTGGGATCGTTTAGAGCCCTTTGAAGTTGCATTGAAAATACAAACAGTTGAAAAAAATTTGAGAAAAATCCTGGAAGGTTTTCCTCAAAAAACTTTATTTCTTCTTGATTGAACAAAGTAAGACATAAACATCTTAGATGACTTAGGGGTGAATAAATTATCAGGATTGTTTTTATGAAATTGGAGGATTCCTTTAATAAAAATGGGAATCATTTTACCAGATTTTGGTGTATGCTTAATTTTTAATAGAAAGCAAGGGAGTGTATTAGGTTAAAAAAATGTGAAATACAGACTTATGACAGACATCTGAGAGCTGTTTTGTATCGTATGTACACACACACAGGGTTCAGACTCTGAAGGGAACATGTACGGCGACCTGAATCTGGGTGACCCGGAGAGCGGCTATCTGACACAAACCAACCTGCTGTCCATCTCCTTACGCATCAATCAAGAGTGGCAGAACATCGGCATAAATCTGGGCATCAACTACGACCAGCTGCAGAGGATCCGAAATGACCACAGGTGAGCAGATCAGAACCACCAACATCCACCAGCAGATGGTGCTGTTTAATGAACGTGAACACTTGCATGCATGCAGGTTTTGTTTCACAAAAAGCTGTAGTGCTGTGAGGATGAGCAAGCAACAGTGTTGTGATCCTGTTTATATTTATAAGCGTTTATAATAATATTATGTACATAGTCATTAAAGGATAATTCCGGTATTTAAAGATACAATTTGTAAAATGCGCCGAAAGAGGGCGCCAGATCAAACAAAAACAATGATGTTGTTTACTGACGCTCTGGAGCAGCGTGGAATTATGGGATTTGTAGTCTTTAACTTTAGCCATATCAGACGAGAACGAGAAATCACGTTGATGGATAAGGTAATCAAGTCTTATAAATGTTGCGTTTGATGACATTGTTTATTTCATTATGTAAGTTTATATGTGATGTTCAAAACGAAATTGTTAGTCATATTGATATTACAGTATTAGTCCAAATTCGATGGTAAACACAGCTCAGAATTAAGTTTTCAACTTACAATCTACAATGATTTTTCACATAATGTATTGACAGTACAAATCTTATTGTGAAGTGTCTTAAAATGACCATTTATATTGCTGTACAATACCTTTGATGTGCATATCCTGCCTCGCTGCCTCATGAGGAAATGACTTCGGACTCGGAGGCCTGAAGGCCGCTCAGAGAAAGGCTTTCCGACGCACTTCAAAAGCAGCGTGTTTGAAATATAAACAGAGAGCGCCTTTGTGATAACTAATCACATATTTGAAAACTACAATACTAATTTCTCTCTAGAAATGAAATTAAAATGCTTAAAAAGTGAAAATATACGTTTATTTTCACTAAATTTGTGCTCCAGTCGCTTCCTTGGCCGCCATTTTATTTTTTCGAGCTCGACCAGTGTTCTCATGAGGGTTACGTCAGTAAAGGCGGTGACAAAGGGTCACATGGATATTAACGTCATTGACAGGAGACTGCACTGCCCCGTGTCAATGTTTTGAATGGAAATTTTCTCACAATTTACAAGTAGTTGAAAACATTACAGATATTGATAGTAATCAGCTGGACAAAATATATAACACTGGCCTAGTGGTTTTTGGAGATTTTACTACAAATATCTTACAAATTGCACCTTTAACACTTTGAGTCTCATTTCTGGTTTGTTTTGGATGAACTACAGTGATGGACACTGAAATTTTGACAATGGGTCGAGTCTTGACTTTTCGACTCATTTAGAAGCGTCTCTTGACTGCTTCAGAATGGAAGTCAATGGCCATGCACAAACATGTCATTAAAACAACACTTAACGTTCATTTTCAAAACTGTACTACTCACCGAGTGGTTCGTGGTGTTCGTTGATGATTAAAAACAAATATATTGGTGCAATGTATGATTTCAATCCGTGTTATTTGCTATAGTGGAACTATTTTTTCAGATACCTCACAACCGCGTATATACTTCCGCTCTATATTTGAGTCTGAAGCATGAATGAACGTAGTCCAACAAACTGTAATAAAACGGTAGCATACTTTCAAAATCAAGTTTATTTATAACACTTACACCATCCAATATGTTTTTTTCATCGGCAGAACAATAAAGAAGATATTTTGCAGAAACCCCGGTGCTCCGTCATGCAAGTCAACAGATCCGCACACTTTAAGAGCTAAAGCATATATATCCAATACAACAGTAATCCCCCATAACTCCGTGTGACATATTGACATCTTGTGAAGCAAATCAATCAGTTTTTGCAAGAAACTGAACGTTATTTACAACACTATTAGCGTGAATGCCAAAGCAGGAAGCGCGCTTTACGTTCAAGGCGATCTCTTCCACACTGGTGCCGTTTGGTGGCTGTTGGCTATGGATGTTGGTCTGTCTGCGCCACCTATAGAGCGGGAGCGTGAAGCGCACTTCCTGCTTGGCAAAAGCTCTGCATTAACGCTGTAAAATATTTATATATATATTCGAATCTCAAAACTGAAAATCGAATGTCAACCCACGGAACAAATATTCGAATATTCTGTCCAGCCCTACAAATATGGGAAAAATTTCTTCTGAGAGAAACCGAGCGAAAAAACTACAACCACATGTAAAAACAAACAGACCCTTTTCTGTTTCCCGGCGGCGGAGTGATATATCAGCGACGAAACAGTCTTCCAAGAGAAGTCAATGGAATTTTACAAAATGCCAAATAAAACACGACAGAAACTGTATTTCGCTACACAACTTGTTTTTAATCATCAACGAACACCACGAACCACTCGGTGAGTAGCACAGTTTTGAAAATGAACGTTAAGTGTTGTTTTAATGACATGTTTGTGCATGGCCATTGACTTCCATTCTGAAGCAGTCAAGAGACGCTTCTAAACGAGTCAAAAACTCAAGACACGACCACTGATCTATATAAATGACTGGATTGCGCATGACGTCACACTTGTGAAGCCACCGCGCCGCCATGTTGGTATACCCAAACGTTCTATTAAATCAATGGACGTTGTCAGATTTTAATGATAAAACATCACTTTACTCGTCTTCGTTTTTATATGTGATGTTACCCTGTACATTATTACAACACAAACGTCCAAAGCATGTAAATAGTTATTTACTGAAAGTTGTACATTTTGCGTTTTAAACAGTTATTATACATTCATCTTCATTACAGTATCAGATCAGCAGACAGACCGCAGCATATTTAGTATTAATGACAATAAACGTGCTCATTCTGAATTCTAAATAAATAATCATGCTTTGTACCGTATGTGCATGCAATAATTTGCTAGTTTTGTAATTATGTTATCTAAACTTACAAGTTACCTAAACTTATTTAGAGAAATAACGCTGACCGTCACCGTGTAGCTGAATGTCAAAAAAAACTTTATTTATACCCGTGTCATTAACAAATGCAACAGACACACTCACCTTAACGGTTTTTTGTAAATCCATTATCCTGCCCGATTAAAACATAAACATTGCAAATAACACCAGAATTAACAAATACTTAACGTACACATGTCCTAAAAATTAACCTTGTGTAACTGATACGCTGTAAATGGGGTAAATTTTGATCATGATTTTGAATGGAAGTCAATGACGCTCTCTGCCGGTTGGGTATACCAAGATGGCGGCTCGAACTCTGCGCTGGCTTCACCTCACGCAGTTACGTCAAGCGTTCTATGCGCAATCCAGTCATTTATATAGATCAGTGGACACGACCCATTGTCAAAATTTCTGTGTCCATCACTGTAGTTCATCCAAAACAAACCAGAAATGAGACTCAAAGTGTTAAATACCGGAATTATCCTTTAATGGAACCCAACATCATTAAGTTCCAGTATATTTATTAAACCACTTTTGGTGTGTACTGGTGTGTAATTACTCTGGCCAGGGTGTTATGGGGTGTACACCAAATGCGAAGCATGTACTCACACCGCGTTCCTCACTTAATATTACTCGCTAGATTAAATGTTGGGTCAGGCAAATATTTTACTGAAGACACTTTTTAGGTGAATAATAGTAGGGCTGGGCAAAAAAATAGATTTTTCGATTAATCGTTTTTTTAAAACATGGTCGATTCAGAATCGATTCTCAAAGAGCAGAATCAATTTTTTTCCCATATTTTTTTCTGCAAAATTGAACGTAAGATTAACATTAATCAAATTACTAGTCTTCTTCACTAGATGTCACCCTCTTTTTTGCCTTGCGCGATGTTACCAAGGAGCGAGAGGTGAGCCTGTCATTCTTTCATCTAGTCCTTAAAATGGCGGTTTTGGGTGCTTCATCGACGTTGATGCCACCTTCACATAAAAAGTAAGAGGTATGGAGGCATTTTAGATTTCGTTAGCAAGACGACGACGATAGTGTTGTGGCTTTTAATTTCTTTTTATTAATTACCCACTTGTAAACTTATGTTCATTGTTCTTTTTTATGAATATAGTATTTCTATTAAATCTATATTCATTGAGTTGAATTGAGAATTGAATATAAAAACCGACCCGAGATCTGGAATCGAAAATTGAATCGAGAATCGAGAATTGAATCGATTTGATAGCTTGTGAATCGAAATTGAATCGATCTGGAACATCTGAATCGATACCCAGCTCTAGTGAATAGCGCGTGTTTGTGGCCAATTCACGGCTGATTTTTTATGGAAACTACTTGCGTTTGGTTTATACGCCCCATTACAGAGAGATGATACAGCAGCCCTGTTTCCATTACAGATTTCCTCAAAACTTTTGCTATATTTTCTAGGGATGCACCGATGTGGAAATTTTGGCCGATACCCATAACCGATAACTCTTTATATTTGGGGACCGATAACTGATATATAGGCCGATAAATATTCATATTATTTTCACAATGAAAAACTCCCAGACCGCGGACATCTTGTCTTTGCGCTAGACTAGCATACTCTTCTTAAGCCCGCAACATGTGTCATCAGAAAGCACCAATCAAAACTCCACATGGCCAGCAATGAGCAAGTGAAGTGGTTCAACAAACCAAAGTATTCCATAATTTATCGGCTTTCATTTATCGGCCTAATTTTGCTATCAGACCGATAACCGATAATATTAAAAATAAGCAATTATCGACCGATAACGATATGTCGGCCGACATATCGTGCATCCCTAATATTTTCTACATTTTCTAAACTTTTGCGAAATGAGTCTGTTTTTTTAACAGATATTTTGCGACTAAAACATATTTTTCTTGCACAATAACTCGTTTCAAAAAATGATGGTGACGGATGTTAGTAAGTTTACGTATATTGGAGACGTAGGTGTTATCCAAACATTTGTGGCAGGCAAAGCCCCTTATACTTGGGAGAGGCCACGTATGAGGATTTTCTGGGAGGAACTGCGGATTCAGAAGTTTTGGAGGAACAGAAGAACCTTTCTTGAGTTGTGCAATGTAGTAGTGCCTCTTTTAGCACCTGCTCCATCTTGCCCAAGGGAGACAAGCAAACACATAGCTGTTTATAAACTGGTACAGGGTAGTTGGTGAGACATTTGGGGATTGCAAAACCCCTGTCCACACATTTTAAAGAATGATCTCAGTTTTGCGAAATATTCCTTAGATAAACAACATCATGCGAGCATAAAACTTTTTGCGATATATGGGAGTTTTTGCGACATTTACGTGTTTCCATTCATTGTATTTTTAATTTTGCACAATTTGCCAGGTAATGGAAACGCAGCTAGTTATGTTAACAGAGACAGAATGTAACGTGATTCACGAGAATGTTGTGTGTTTGTTTTGATCTCATTCCCATCACTAAAACCATCTGTGACGCTGCAGGACGTACATGCATTTGGCACATGCATTTATACACACACACACACACACACACACACACACACACACACACACACACACACACACACACACAAAACCTTTGTCCTTTCCAACAATCTGTTCATCCTTTTGTCTTTACATTCCAACAAATCTCTAAGATAGCTTTTTAAGCAACTAATTATCTTAATTTAGTTAAATGTGCATCATTGAAAATCTAGCAGAAATAGTTCAATATATAGCATGACATAAATAAATACATCAGGAAATATTGCATTTAATAAAATAGGGCTTACAAAAGATTCATCGCGATTAATCGCATACAAAATAAAAGTTTGTTTTGCATAATATATTTGTGTGTATTTTGTGTAATTATATAAATACACACATACATGTTTACATTTATGAAAAATGTGTATTTGTGTATATATTGTTTACGTTTATATATAATATAAAATACATACAAAATAAAAAATTTGAATATATATATACACACACGCATTTTACCGAATTTTACCATTTTATTTTACAGATTTTCCATGGGTTTTTTAATACAGTTAAAAATGGTAAAATTACAGAAATATACTGCAAATTTACATATCTACTGTAAAATCACATTACAAACACGTCAATGTGCATACATGTAAATGTTTCTTAAATACATACATGCACGTGTGTGTGTTTATTTATATATACAAAATAATTACACCCAATGCACACACATATATTATGCAAAAACAAACTTTTATTTTGTATGCGATTAATCGTGATCAACCTTTTGACAGCCCTATAATAAAATATTTGTGAGTATTATTATAGCACAAAACGACTGAATTTATTTCTAATGTTTATAGTTAATAGTAAATAATCAACTTAATTTATAAATTTATTTTTCAGTTTTACATTCATAATTATATGCCTTATTTATTTTTGTCCACATTTAATACTAATTTTTTAATAACATTTAATACATTTAATTAATTTTCTATTTGCTTTTCTCCATTTTATCCCTCCATACTGAAATGGCAAAAAAATTATCCATATTGCGCAAATGGAGTTAACAAATTAAAAAAGCAAAACAAATGTTGATAGCAACAATATTGAAGATTCTTAGGATCTGACTTTCTTAAAAGCAAGGTGTGTGTTTTTTGTCTGAGGTTAAATTTTGACTTTACTCCCTGTCAGGGACAACTTTGGTGCCCAGGTGTTGGCGATGCTGTTTCATTGGGCGAGAGGGCAACAGGGGGCGGGGCCTGGAGCAGTCCAGCGGCTGATGAAGGCACTTGCGGACAGCGGTAGGCAGGACTTAGCTGACGAAGTGGACGATATAGTGACTCTGGGGAAAAGAAAGTATGAAGAATCACTGAGGAGAGTCGGACTGGAGACTGCAGTTACAGACACTCAGTCCAGCTGACGCACACACACGCACTTAAACTCAATCTATAAGACCATTAGGATGATACTGCACTTCTGCTGAGATCAGCTGCCATGACTTATAACATAAACTCTCACCAGCATCAGTGGAAATGAACACAGTGACAAGTACACGTGAAGTGCCAGATCTCATAGGACATAGTTACTGTGAGTTAGAGCAGCTGTCTGTGTGAATGTTGTCTTTTTATTAGATGCCTGTCTCATTTTCATACCTCTTGAGCATCTGTTGTGTCCAGCAGATGTGTTTTGTTCGTATTAAGAAAATTGTATATGTGCCAAATGAGCCATGAATATGTTAAGTGTCTTTTTTGTGTTTTAAACATGAGACAATCAAAATGAATCAGTCTGTTATACTGATTATTATCTGTGAGAATCTTACTGAAAGTTTCACCCCAAAATTTAAAGAAAAATGTTAAGTATAAAATATTATATATATTACATACAAAATTACATAGAAAATAATTACATATACATGTATACATGCAAAATTTAATTTTATTTAATTTAATTTATTATTGATTTTGGAGTTAATTTTTTTCGGCAGATTCGTAATGTTCACCCCTGTACAACACTGTGAATCAGCAAAGTTGAATCAAAATCATTAAATTATTAAATCAGTGATGCTAAATCATCTTTATGCATAATTCATCCAAAAATAAAAAGTGCTAAATTAAAATATAGTGTCATTACTGTTGAAACTCATTGGTTCTTGCATGTCTTGTGACAAATCATGCATGAAACACAAAATAAGATCAAAATATTAATTTGGATTATTTTTATTGATTGCAACACTTTTGTATAATTAACTATTGTATATTTTAATTATTTTAATATTTTTCCATTTGCTTTTCTCCATTTTATCCCTCCACACTGAAATGGCAAAACAACAAAAATTTGTATCCATATTGCGCACTAATCTGTGTACAATAAAAATAGCCAAGAATAAGCATATTTATAGTAACCATTGTTTTTTAACTATTTGTGTATTTTAAATTACCCAAAATTACATAGAAAATAATTACATATTAATTTTACTGTGTTTATTTATACATGCAAAATGTAATTTTATTTTATTTATTATCTTTGATTTTGGAGTGAAATGTTTTCGGCAGATATCGTAATGTTCACCCCTGTACAACACTGTGAAAATCATTTAATTATTAAATCAGTGATGCTAAATCATTTTTATGCATAATTCATCCAAAAATAAAAAGTGCCAAATTCAAATATAGTGTCATTGTTGTTGAAACTCATTAGTTCTTGCATGTCTTGTGACAAAACATGCATAGTCATGAGACACTAAATAAAATCAAAATATTAATTTAGATTATTTTTATTGATTGCAACACTTTTGTATACTTACTTAACTATTATATAATTTAATTATTTTAATATTTTTCCAGTTGCTTTCCTCCATTTTATCCCTCCACACTGAAATGGCAAAACAAAAAATTGTATCCATATTGCGCAAACGACTGATCTGTGTACAATAAAAATAGCCAAGAATAAGCATATTTATAGTAACCTTTATTTTTTAACAATTGGTGTATTGTTGAATTACCCAAAATTACATAGAAAATAGTGCTGGGAAAAGATTAATTGCAATTAATCGTATACAAAATTAAAGTGATTTTTGGCATAATATATGAGTGTGTTCTGTGTGTAATTATTATGTACATATAAATACACACACACATTCATGAATGTATTTAAGAAACATTTACATGTGTATATATATTTATTTATATTTTTATATATTCTATATCATATATATATATATAAAAAAATGATATATAAATAAAAATCTGACATGAATATATGTATGTTTGTGGTTAAATACACAATAATTACACACCGTACACACACATATATTATGCAAAAAAGCACTTTTATTTTGTATGCGATTAATCGCGATTAATCTTTCCCCAGCCCTAAAAATAATTAGATATTAATTTTACTGTTTATTTATACATGCAAAATTTAATTTATTATCTTTGATTTTAGAATGAAATGTTCTCAGCAAATATTGTAATATTCACCCCAGTAAACACTATAAATCAGCAAAGTCAAATCAAAATCATTAAATCAGTGATGCTAAATCATCTTTATGCATAATTTATCCAAAAATAAAAATGTAAGTGTTAAATTTACCAATGGTTAAACTCATTGGTTCTTGCATGTCTTGTGACAAAACATGCATAAAAACTAGTCACGATACACTAAATAAGATGAAAATGTTAATTGCGTTACTTTAATGTTGGATGTATGTGCTTTCTTAACCTTCACCATTGTGAGTTCCATGTACACAGAAATCTGATATATTTAACACCCACATGTAAATATAGGGAAAATATCAAAAATGTATACATTAAAATGAATAAAATGTATACATTCCTCAAAATATCTTCCTTTGTATTCATCAGAACAAAGAAATGTATACAGGTTTGTAACACATGAGAGGGAGTAAATGATGACAGAATTGTTATTTTTGGGTGAACTAACCCTTTAAGCACAGCAAACTCCAACATCTTACAGTTTTGCATAAAATTTACCTTTATATAATTAGCTCAAGGGCGCCGTGACGTCACCGCGATGACATCAGCATGCGCTCACCTTCGTTTTGACAGCAGAATTAAATCCGAGCGCGCAGTTACGAAAATGCGCCAGCAGGCGGCGACACAAACGCTCTCCTACCCGCTCCTCCCGTACGTGTCGCTCCCTCCCTCCCTCTCCTCCGCAGACACACGAACGGGAGTAACACCGGCAGTTTGAACTATTGTCACGCTGTCACCGGAGGAGCAACGTCACATGAAGCCGAAATAAACCTCTGTAACGGGAAAAAAAATCTGCGGAGTCCGGTATGTAGTTCACATTATGATTTATCACGCGCACCATCATCTGTAGAGACTATGCATATTCGTAGCGTCGCGTAAACGCTCCAAATAGAAAAATTATATTCGAATTTAACAGTTTCTGTATAAAACATGCGTTACGTGAGGAAAATGAGCAAACATAATTGCACTGTATTGAATGTAATGCAGTGGATCGTTTCCCGTTATGTGGAAAGACATGATTTACCATCGCGGCGTGACGCAAGAAGGCGTCTGAACGCAAAGGGTCACCAGGATTGTACGCGAAAGACGCGTACGCCACAAAACTTGAACGTAAAGGTTAAAATCAAACGCTTTGTGGATGCTTGCAATATTTATGGTTGCTTTGTGGGTTTTGCATCGCATTGTGCGCGTGTAAAACTGGCAGCTTCATATATGATTAAAAAAGAGAGTGTTTGACGCGGCGCGTCGCTTGCAGCGTTTATTATAGCAAGTTTGGGTCGCTAGCGTACAGTGTGTTCCTCGCTCAAACATCTGTTTTTCATTATAAAGCGGCGCGCGCTTCGTTCACCGATTTGCGTATTTTTGGTGTGTTTGCATTTGACCCCCGCGGGATTAACAGAACCTCGTACGCGTATCTGCCGTGAGGGGAGGCTTTACACCCACTGTAGGCTACTGTATAAGTAGGTACGGATCTAGATGCGAGGATGCAGAGGACAACATCAGGTCGCAGGGGCGTGCGCGTTCTCGTTGCGTCGTGCGCGCCCTCATAGAGATTCTCATAGAGAATAGGATTCACTTCACACTGCAGATGAATTATGTCACGAGAGAGCATCAGGGACCTGGTGTGTAACTCTTGTACAGATTTCCTCACTGCTGATGTGGTTATCTGTATGTTTTGGCAGATTTTCTTCACGTGATTCAATTATTAATCTACTATAGCCTTGGATTACAGAACACCGTCTCTTACAAACAAATAATGGCCTATTATTAAAATATTTTGTGTGAATATCTACCTTGTCAGTACTGTGTTTTTGTTACTGTACATCATTCGATACATAGATAGACACCTCAAAGTATATTTTTACACATCCATGACATTTAAATACCCTATATCACGCAAATACGTGACTATTTCACGTATGGACCAACGTGAAAATGTCACGTTTTGCCGGGTTTGAGCGTGAGCATGTCACGTTTTCTGTTTGTGTCACTTTCACGTTTTTTGTCCTATTTTCAAACCATTTTCGCTTCGGTTTAGGGTTAGATTTGGTGCTTGTGTTATATGTCACTTTAAGTATTTGTCACTTTAAGTATTGGTTTATAAAAAAAAAAGATACAAGACTTATTCTTTTATATTTTCTAAACTTTAACCAATTGTCGCCTGACGTTGGGGTTAGAGTTTGTTTAGGTAAGGATGTCATTTTATGTAAATCTAACCCTAAACCGAAGCGACAATGGTAAGAAATTAGGACAAAAAAGTTGAGTAACCAAACCGTGAAAGTGACACAAACAGAAAACGTGACATGCTCACGTTCAAACCCGGCAAAACGTGACATTTTCACGTTGGTCCATACGTGAAATAGTCACGTATTTGCGTGATATTGGGTTGATACACCATGTTGCCATGTAATACTTTTTGCTGAAATTAGTTATATCAATAGCTGTAGATTAGGGAACGACCATTATGGATTTTTTAGTGCCGATGCCCATACCGATTTTTGTTTCATCAGCCTTAGTTGATGACCGATAATGGCTGCCGATTTTCTTGAGCCGATATTTGGAGCCGATACTGCTTTTGCTCACTCAATTTACATCATAAAAATGACACGATGATGCCAAATGTTACAAGACTCAATGTAAAAAAGTAACATTTATTAAACAAACAAAAAAAACCCCATATATTTAACAAATATTAAAAACAGGTTAGGGTGCTGAACTCTACAATGACGAGGAACTATCAGCAGAGGATATTGATTTCTAGCACTTTACTACTATAAATATATATAGAGATGAGAAATAAAAACCCGCTTTGTCCAGGTATGATCAGCTGTTAGGCCGAGCTTTCGATGTTGTCATGGAAAGGTTGGTTGTTTTTAGTCGCATGACCTGCAATCGCTTACAGCTTTCAGCACTCTGTCTGTAAATAATGCCGGGAAAAAACGGTGAACACAGCAGCCACATATCGGCCGATACACATAAAACTCGCAAAAATCTGCCCGATATCGGTCGGCCGATATATCGTAGATATTGACTAATCAGTAATAATGCATTATACCACGGGTCTGTTGAATGCTGCATTCTGATTCGCTGAGAAATGTTCTATGGGTGTTGATTATTTTTCTGTAAACCGCACACCTAATTTTTCAAATGTCTTAAAAATAGGCACCAGAGCAATGTTTGTGGTAACCGTGGTATAAGCGGAATAATTGACTCCGGTCCTTTGAATTATTTGAAAATAATGCACACCTCCGCTTCGCGTCGTGCCGCATTACCACCTTGGTGTGCATTATTTTCTTATAATTCAATGGCCCGTCGTCAATTATTCCTTACTTAACTAACATGAACTAGCAATGAACAATGCTGTAAGCTATATTTTTACAGCTTTTGTATCTTTTATTTTAGGTAATACCAATACAATTATTTATTCTACAGTGGTTTGTTGGTTGTATTAATAGATGAAACATTTGTGTGTTAGTACATTTTAGAAATTACCATATAGTATGATTGATGTGGTAGCACTATACATTAAGTCTGTATTTGTTAACATTAGTAAAGGCATGAGTTAACATAAATTAACAGCGAACAATACATTTTCAGCATTTATTTATCGTTGTTAATGTTAGTTTGTGTCATATATAATTGTTCATGTCAGATCACTGTGCACACTGCAAAAAATGACTTTTCTTTCGTAGTATTTTGGTCTTGTTTTCAGTAGAAATATCTAAAAATTCTTAAATCAAGATGTATTTTGCTTGATGAGCAAAATGACCTAAGAAAATAAGTCTAGTTTTTGGACAAAAATTATATAGTGAATTTTTCTTGAATTAAGAAAAAAGTGAAAGATTTTTTTTCTTACCGCATTGGCAAATAATTTTGCTCGTTTTAAGCACAAATTCACTTAAATTGTATATTTTTTTGTCTAAAAACTAGACTTATTTTCTTAGGTAATTTTGCTTATCAAGAAAATACATATTGATTTAAGAATTTAATATATTTATACTGAAAACAAGACAAAAATACTAGTAACAAAAGTCATTTTTTGCAGTGCATTAACTTATGTTATATCACGGGCCTGTTGAATGCTTTATTCTGATTGGTTGAGAGATCGGTTATGCATTATTTTTTGATAAACGCACACCTGACCTGTCAAATGTCGTAAAATAACCACCAGAGCAATGTTTAGGGTAACAGTGGTATAAGCAGAATAATTGACTCTGGTCCTTTGAATTATGTAAGGAATAATTGACGACGGGCCGTTGAATTATAAGAAAATAATGCACACCCAAGGTGGGTGATGCGGGTGTGCATTATCTTAAAATAATTCAAAGGACCTGAATCAATTATTCCGCTTATACAACCCAGTATCACAAAATTATGTACCTATAGTCACATAATTTCGTGAGTGTTTTCCGTGACACTGACACGTTTTTCCGCCTTTTTGCGTGAACATGTCACGTATTTCTGTTTACGTGTCACTGTCACGTATTTGTCACTTAACTGTTTTGTCCTATTTTCTTACCATTATCGCTTCGGTTTAGGGTTAGATTTACATAAAATGACATCCTTACCCAAACCCAACTCTAAAGGGGATCGCACATCGGCCGCGCAGCTCAGCGCCGCGCCGTTCTAAAAAAATGTAACACATTGTTTTCTATGAGCGTACGCACACCGGCGCCGGCAGGTGGCGCCTGTTCGCGCCGCCCAGCTGTGATTTAGGAAGTTGTTCAAATCCCTGCCGCGCCACAGAGCGCCACTCACATAGTTTAACACTAAATAACATCATATGTGTCCCACATCATTAATGATTAACATTGGCTGCTAACGTATATTTTACATTTTGAAGTAGACGCTATCTGACGAAGCTCGCGCATTTAATGTGCACTTCCGGTTTACAATACCTCCGAGTTCTCCTAGGCGCGACGTGACGCGGCGCTGAGCTGCGTGGCCGGTGTGCGAACCCTTTCACCCAAATGCCAGGCGACAATGGTTTAAAAATCATAAAATATAAATCATGAAGAAAAGGTTGAAACCTAACACAAACACCAAATCTAACCCTAAACTGAAGCATCAACGGTTTGAAAATAGGCCAAAAGAGTTGAGTAACAAATACGTGACAGTGGCAAAAAAGGCGTAAAAACATGTCAGTGTCACAAAAAACACTTACAAAATTACGTGACTATAGGTACATAATTTCGTGATACAGGGTTGACTTATACCACGGTTACCACAAACATTGCTCTGGTGCCTATTTTTAAGACATTTGACAAGTTAGGTGTGCGTTTTACAGAAAAATAATCAACACCCATCGAGCATTTCTCAGCCAATCAGAATACAGCATTTAACAGACCCGTGCTATAATTGAAAATAATGCACACTGGGCTTAACGTCGTGCCGCATGGGTGTGCATTATTTTCAAATAATTCACCAGCCCGTTGTCAATTATTCTTAACAGTTTTACAAATAAATAAGTAAATGTTGAACTTCACATAAAGATGAATAAATGCTATAGAAATATTGTTCATTGATAGTTCATGTTAGCTCGTGCTTTAACAAATAACCTTATTGTAAAATGTTACTGACAAATCTTTTAAAATATGCTTTTCTTGTCTCTGGTCTTCAGACTCAGTTTAATAATTCCTAACAGGACAAAGGTGAAAGATAATGCCTTAAAGATAACAGTCATCTTAGGTCAGTTAAATTAGGCCAATCTTATACTTAAAATAATAGTTAAATTTAATCTTTTACTAATACAGATATTAATCACAGGATGTTGCTTGACTGGTTTAAGCTGGTATGGTAAGGATTTTGACCACTTTTTGCTGATCAAGCTTGTCGGGCTTGACCAGCTTTGGCTGCAAGACATTTCAACAAGGATGTTGTATGAATTTTTTAAATAATTAATTTCACTATAGTCCTGGTAGAGTACACCGGCTAACTAATTAACCAGAACACAACAAGAGCTTGTTAAGCTGATCTTGCTGATATTTATCTTACTCGTCTGGTTTAACACGTAGTAAATGTCTCTCTGCTGTACTGTAAATCTCTCAGTCATTACTGTAAACCCATTGACTGCTGAAGACTTTCTGTCTGTCCGTCTGTCTTTATGGTATCGGCCTTGGACTTTGTGAAATCCTTATTGATCAATTACTAATCTGAGCCGATTCTCTCAATGACACAGCTGTGCCGCATATACTCATTCATTTTCACGCATGTAAAGTTTAAAGTGTTGAAGCCAGATTAAAATTAGGATTAAATCTAAACTACAGATAAATTATTTTGTGTTTGAAGCACGATACTACATCACACACCGAAACAACATTACAGAGAAATAAGAGACATAAGAAATACTTCATATGTTAAGGACCACTAAAACTGTTGACGATTTAAGACCACCACCAGATGAAACCTGGTAGACCAACAACAGCTTGACTACCATGTAACAAAACCACCTTAAGATGTCAGAAACAGCTATTGGCTTTTCCCCACGCTTTGGTCCAAAATCCAATAAAAAATACTCTGTCTCTCTCTCTCTCTTACCTTTGACCAAACCCCACCCTTCACTCTCTGACCCTGAAAACAGATCTTTGTACAGTACCAACACCACATGTGTTTAACATATGAAGATTACTTCATCTCTGTGTCGCTCTAGATCGATCAAACCATTTATGGACTAAACACTATACTGTTCAAGTGTTATCTGGTAACCCAACACAGAATTTAAAGGGTCCCTATAATACAAAATCCACCTTTACAAGTTTGGACATAAATGTGTATTGGCAGTGTGTGAACACAACCACCCTACAATGAAAAAAATCCACCCACTCCTTTTAAATCCCCCTTTAGCCAAAGCAGTCTAAATAAATGCCGTTTTGATTCTTTTAGCAATGTGATGTCACACTGATAAAGCCCCGCCCACAGACAGTTCTGTTGTTACCAGTTTCTGCCCTTAGCGAGTTACGCGGTCCGCTGTTTTCACAAAATCAAATCTATTTGAACTAAAAGTGCTTACTTTCTCTTTTGGTAAGGGAGTGCAGTAAATCATTTGCATTTAAAGGTACACATACGAAAAACAGCATGTGTTTGCTCGCACCCAAATAGGGGTGTTTTGGACATGCTATAATAAATGATCTTTGGGGTATTTTGAGCTGAAACTTCACAGACAGATTCTGGGCACACCTGAGACTTAGATTACATCTTGTAAAAATGGGCATATATGTGACCTTTAATTTATTAATCATGTAAATATAATGTAAATGTGTTCTTTAAATCAATCAGTGACTTTTATTTATATTACCATGATCTAAACTGAGACCTGACATGATTTTGTTTTCAACTTTCAATCTTTTTTTTTTGACAAAACATTTCTAAATGTTATTTTTAAAAGTTAAAGGAACAGTATGTAGGATTGTGGCTAAAACTGGTACTGCAATCACACAATTGGTGGCCAATACACAACATGACAACATAAACATCAGTTGAGGGCTGCAACTTCACTTTATAAATGACAATATCCTGGCTGGACCACTGTTGTCAGTGATATAAGTATTTGAAATGAAAATGATTTCTTAATGTCTAGTGACATATCAGGGCCATTTTATGATTATTGATATCAATTTCTTACATACTGATCCTTTAAAGAAGTTCATCATATACAGTCAGGCGAAGCAGAATTTTTTAGAATTTAGACAAACGTGTGCAGACTCTCTCCATCTCTCTCTTTCAATTTAATTTTCAATTTAACATTTCAATTTTAATCTATCATGAAAAAACTACATCGTTGGAAGGGTCTAAGAATGTGGATTCATATAAAAAAAATTGCAGTAGTAATAATGCAGCAACAGTAATTTATTAATTTGTGACAAGAGTATGCAGCAAACCTTGACACCTAGTGGACGTTGTTGGTAAAAACACTAAAAGTGTAACACAAAACTTATTTTTTGTAATAATTTTATGTATAAAATATATACATTATTTTTATTTATTACAATAAATGTATACTGTTATAACATTAACATTTTCACCTCCAGACACTTCCGTTAACACTTTAGTATCTTCTTTAAAACAAGACGGAGATTAGGCTTTTAGACTGAAAAAAAGGCAGATTTATATTCATTTCAAGGTGTACAGCACCTTCCCCCCCCCACTCAAAAGGGACGAACCAGTTAAGGTACTTTATTGGCATTATTGCTTACAATATAGTCAAAGAATTATACCTAAAACAGGACGCATACAATAACACAATGACAACAACTAACGCTAAGATATAGATAAGGTCTCTCTGTCTCTCTCTCTCTCTCTCTCTTTCTCTGTTTTAACCAGCTGTGTCTGTTCTCAGGTTGACTTCACCTACTTTCTCTCCTCCTCCCTCTTCATCTTTTCCTCCTCTGAGCGCTGTCTTCCTCACACCAGCTGTCGCTCATTAGTTCGCTCTTCCCTCTCCTTCATTCTCTTTCAGTTGTTAACCTTAACATTTAAATATGTGCAATTTTTATTGGCCTCTCTTACTATGGTAATCAGGTTGCCGAATATGCTACCATGTTTTTCGATACCATGACATTTTCATGATTTACATTAAACTAATATGGCATTACCATCTGAAACCATTATTGTACCGTGGTGGTACTGCTGTGTGTTTGTATGATTGATATCTTACTATTCAGTGGGTCAGTAGTTGTGTGCATGTAGATATTAATGTTTTACATACATTAGTCATTACTGAGCACATTTTCTTAGATCTCGGACAGCGCTGCAGTGTGTTTTTAATATTTTCTGTAACTGATGCTGAAATATTTGGCACCCATTAATAGGAGTTTTTAATCTCGGGTCTGTTTCCATGGCAACAATCTCAGTGGTCTCTGTTGTATAGAGATATATTCTGAAAGATGAAATGCTTTGGAAGGAGTTGATACTGTATGTATAGTACGCACACAGATATGCATCAACAATTTTAATTACACTGAACTCATTTTTATTATTTTTGCATATAAAGAATAACTTGATAAATGTAGCTTCACCATCTTAACTAGTAACGTACACTAATTCATTATGGTGGTTTAGTGAATAGTTTGTCATGTTGTAGTGGTCCATAAAACTTCAAAGGTTTCAGTGAGGGTCAGAGGTCGGCAGCTGTTCATTATCTGATTCAAAGTGAAATGCAAAAGTCACACACATAGACCTGGTGCATGCTGGTTCAAGGTTGCTTCAGTAAAACTGCTCATTCATTCATTAATTCTCGTCAATGGGTTTCCTGCCTTTAAACTTTAAAGCGACTCATTTGTTTTTCTCTTTCCAGGTGTGACGATAATTTAGTACCTGCTGGCTGGAGAACATTTCATATCTGGTAGGATACCGTATCTGTTTTTTATTTATTTTAGTTCCCCGTAGTCAATAATTTATTACTTAATACTCATCTTTGATCATCATATTAGCATATGTAAAAGTTTTTCCTGTGAAAATAATTTCTTCATGCTTTAAAACAACTTGAATGTAACACTGCACACTTGCCTCATCTAGTATACGCAGGTCTATGAATATGCAAATTAGTCTCCGCCTCTACCCGATTGCACAGTTCAGGGCATATATATATATGAATATACAAATTAGTCCCCGCCTCTACTTAATCACACAGTTCTGAGAATAGATTTGAATATGTAAATTAGTCCCCACCTCCACTCTTTCGCAGAACCTTGGACCATAGATATATCTGTAAATAGATGCTACATTTTCTGACAGTTTCTGACACATAAGGGCTAAGTTCGGTTTCACACAATATATACGTGAACTGCGCTTTTGCGGCCTTAATTTTTCTAGAGCTGATGTTAATGGGTTAAAGTATTTATTGCAGTTCCAGTCGTTTCAGTAGCAAGTCTATGAAAATACTATGAAAATACTCAGCAATGGTGTTGAATGATAAATTAGCCCATGAATTGTCTCAAAGCATATTAAAAACACCACATAAACTTCAGGGTCTCACGGGTCATGGAATTTCTGGAATATCATGGAATTTTAAAAGGCTTTTCCAGAGATTGAAAGTCATATATATATATATATTTTTTTTTTTTTTTTTTTTTTTTTTTGATAAAGTCATGTCGCTTTAAATTTTAGTTTTAATCTGCTTGATAAGTTGTGACATAAGGAATGTTGTTTCCGAGTTCAAGCCTTCAATGATTATAAGTTAAACTGCAATTTAAACAGCCATTTATTGGCAGTGTTGGGGGGTAACGCAGTACAAGTAACGTATATTACGTAATAATATTACTTTTCTGAAGTAACGAGTAATGTAACGCATTACTTTATAAATGTACACAGTAATATTTAAGTTACTTTTAAAAAAAAGTAATGCGAGTTACTTTTAAGTTTAATTAATTCAGAAAAAAATAATGTACTGAATTAAACTCAATGTAGTCACGTTTGAGGCACTGATCTATATAAATGACTTGATTGCGCATAGAACGCTTAACGTAACCGCGTGAGGTGAAGCCAGCGCAGAGTTCGAGCGGCCATCTTGGTATACCCAACCAGCAGAGGGCATCATTGACTTCCATTCAAAATCATGATCTAAATTTACCCCCTTTACAGCGTATCAGTCACACAAGATTAATTTTACGATATGTGAACGTAAATAAATTTTTAATTCTGGTGTTATTTGCAGTGTTTATGTTTTAATCGGGCAGGATAATGGATTTATAAAAAAACGTTAAGGTGAGTGTGTCTGCTGCATTCTGTTAATGACACGGGTATAAATAAAGTTTTTTTTACATTCAGCTACACGGTCACGTTATTTCTTTGAACAAGTTTAGGTAACTTGTAAGTTTAGATAACATAATTACGAAACCAGCAAATTATTGCATGCACATACGATACAAAGCATGATTATTTATTTAGATTTCAGAATGAGCACGTTTATTATCATTAATACTAAATATGCTGCGGTCTGTCTGCTGATCTGATACTGTAATGAAGATGAATGTATAACTGATTAAAAACTAAAATGTACAACTTTCAGTAAATAACTATGTACATGCTTCGGATGTTTGTGTTGTAATAATGTACAGGGTAACTTCAGAATCAGATATAAAAACGAAGACTAGTAAAGTGATGTTTTATCATTAAAATCTGATAACGTCCATTGATTTAATAGAACGTTTGGGTATACCAACATGGTGGCGTGGTGGCTTCACAAGTGTGACATCATGCGGAATCCAGTCATTTATATAAATCAGTTTTTTGAGGAGCAGTTTGTGTCAAAAAACAGAGATGACATGCCAGAGTTTGACATTTTTGTGATGGAAATATGCAATTTCTGAATACAGAACTTCTCAGTTATAAAACTGAGAGATCAAGCCTCAGCCAAGTAAGAAAAAGTAACGCAAAAGTAACTTAATTATCTTCCATGAAAAGTAACTAAGTAACGCATTTAGTTACTTTTTTGGGGAGTAACTTAATATTGTAATGCATTACTTTTAAAAGTAACTTTCCCCAACACTTGACCATTTAATCAGACCTATGTCATGGAAATTCAGCTTTTTAGTCAGGGAAAAGTCTGGGAATTTGACATTCGGCTTAGAATGGGAACCCTAAAACTTGCTTCTAGAGAGTTTGACAGTCAGACAGACAGATGTCTTGTCACGATACACATCGAGATTCATTTAGAAAAGCTCAGACTGCTGTGTGGTGGTCGATCACAAGATCAACCACAAGTACCACACAAACCAAATGTTCCTCTATAAATTGAAACTGAAAGAGGAATGTTTATGAGGATCTCTCACAGGAAGATTTTATTGCTCAGAAGTTGCTCTTTTATAACTCACAAGACTTTAAGGAATTCTAGTTGTCTTTAATTTAAGATTCATGGTCAGATGTTTCTGTTTACAGTACAAATAGACACAAATACGACAATTGTTGACATGTAGTAAGAGTAATGTGGATATTTAATAGCTAATGATCATGTGACCCTAGACCAGAGTCATAAGGGTCACCCCTCGTGGGTCTTTGTTTTGTATCCCTGTATCCCCCAAATAAATCTTGTTGTGTACACCTAAGCCTGCATATGGGTCCCGTCTCTCTCTCCTTTGGAGATCATGACAACAATATTTGACCGAGATACAACTATTTGAAAATTTTGAATTTGATGGTGCAATTAAATAACAGATCCTCTGCTTTCAAACCAACAACAACAAAAAAGGTTTCATCATGTTTTCTCTTTTTATCACATCTCAAATATTGGTAGGTTTCTTCAAAAGTACCTAATTTTGAGGAAAAAGCTGAGATAATTCAATGTTTGTGAAGGACTTTTGATAGAGATCAGATTCAGAGCGATTATCAAAACATACACGGAGTTTGAACTGTTTGGCCTGAGGGGTTGCTTACGGGTTTTATAAGTTGGGTAAAACGCCACCTGGTGGATAATAGTGGAAATATGGATTGCCATAAAAATCGTCATTGGCAGGGAAGTGTTTTCTCTTAATTGTCGAGTTAACTCGTCAACGGCGGGGAAAGAGTTAAAGTCGTCCTGGTGAAGTCTTTAACAACACATATTACTAATGATAAATATATTTTTTTATATATTTATGGTAGGAAATTTACAAAATATCTTTATGTAACATGATGTTTACTTAATATCCTATGATTTAAAAAAAGTGCGTAATTTTGACCCATACAATGTGATTTATGACTTTTGTGGTCCAGGGTCACATATTTTAATTAATTCATATCTTTTAATTGCAGATAAAATCTGTGTTATAAAACTTCAGCTGAAATCTCCATTTAATCTCACAGATGTCTTGGAGGATTAGTTGAGATCTAATTTTTGAAACCTGCCACAAAAAGTCATTGAGTAAATAAACATAGCTTAAAGTGCAGTAGATCTCTGTCTTGGAGAAAGGGTTGAGATATTAAAGGGAGCGTCGTAATGATTTTCTGTCCTATGGGTTGGTGGGTTTACAGTTTTCATTTATGGCTGTAGCTTGACCTCATCCGTGTCTTACAGAGATCTTTGTGTAAGACTCTTAATGGTTGTAATTTAATGTTAACTGATAGCAGCTACATTTTGCCAGACAAAACAGGCCTGATATTCACATAGTTCGAGAAGCAGATTGTAATGGAAAATCAGCAGGATAGAAGAGAATAACGAAAATATTAAAGGTTCATGCTGGTTTAGTTCAGCTGGTTGAACAGCATAACCATGTCTCTGTAGCTATTGCTGGTTGACTGAGGATGTTTCTGGTTATGAAAGTTAAGAGACTTAATGGGTCATCATATAGTCTTAAAGTCCCCCTGTGGTGATTTTTTTTATTATTGTTTATATGTCTACTGTATGTGGTGTTTTTAATATGCTTTAAGACAAACCATGTGCAAATTCGTCATTTAACAGCACTTAAAAGTATTTTCTCCATAAAATTGCAGTTGAAATCGATTCAGTTGAATGCAATTTGAAATCGCCTCGGTTTCCTACGTCAAAAGATACAACCAATCACATCCACATATGTTAACATCAACAAAATATGTACTGCAAACACGCAACTCGCATATGCATTGTTAAGCTACATGTAGCATCTATGTACATATATATCTATGCTCCGAGCTTGTGTGTTTGTAAAGGTGGGGATTCATTTGCATATTCATGCTTCGCGTATACTAAATGAGGTAAGGGTGTAGAGTTACATTTAAGCTATTTTAAAGCATTAATAAAAAACTTTTATTTGCTGTTTTGATGCTAAAAATTGAGTTTTAAGGCAGTGGTTTGGGGCCGCGAGATGGTGCCAGGGGGGCCGCAGTTTTATGACATTTTATGAAATACATGAATTTATCATGAATTCTGTGTAATGTAATTAAACCTAAAAAAAATAAGGCTACTAACCAAAAGCACATCCACATATGTTAACATCAAAAAAATATGTACTGCAAACACACAATTCGCATATGCATTGTTAAGCTACATGTAGCATCTATGTACATATATATCTATGCTCCGAGCTTGTGTGTTTGTAAAGGTGGGGATTAATTTGCATATTCATGCTCCGCGTATACTAAATGAGGAGGGTGTAGAGTTACATTTAAGCTATTTTAAAGCATTAATAAAAAACTTTTTATTTGCTGTTTTGATGCTAAAAGTTGAGTTTTAAGGCAGTGGTTTGGGGCCGCGAGATGGTGCCAGGGGGGCCGCAGTTTTATGACATTTTATGAAATACATGAATTTATCATGAATTCTGTGTAATGTAATTAAACCTAAAAAAATAAGGCTACTAACCAAAAGCACAACTTTTTTGTAGAATTTAATGTTTTTTTTTTTATTATTAAAATGTTTTAGAACAGTTTTTTGTCACAAATTTTCTTTGTGGGGCCGCGAAGGAATGCACCGTACACAAGGGGGGCCGGACGCTGAAAAAGTTTGGGAACCCCTGTTTTAAGGGATAACATTATCGACTACAAGAGGATTTTTAAATATACTGCTGTGCAGGCCAAAACAATTTAATGAACTAAAGTTTGAGATAAGCAGGTCATCCGGTAAAAGTACTGAGATTAAGTTCATGACTCCAAATGTACAGGCGGTTGTAGAGTCTGTTCCTCAAGGTTACAAGGTATCTTTTTGTTATCTTGAAAATACTAGAAAAAGCAGAAGCATGTTACAAAAACCATCATAACTTAAATATATGTGTTGTTACGTCAGCAGGGAGTAATTCAAATAAGAGCATTTATGATTTATTCATATTCTACAAACTTTTTAAAATCAAAAATATGTGAATTGTCAAGCTCAGGTGCTTAATATCACTTTCACAGGAGTCTCTTTCAGTTTACTGTGTTTTGTTGACATGGCATAAATGGTCACTTATATTATACTTATAGCATTGTTTAATAAACAGGAGTCCAAAGAAAGAGCAAAATTATCTTTCAAAGTGTTACAAACATTTACTGTGCACTTCATTATTTAATTTTTTTTATTTATTTGTAATAAATAACATTAACCTCCTCGAAATGACATCTCTTCAGGAAGGGCGTGAGACTTGTTTTTGCCCAGGAAAAGATCACAGTGATTAGCAATTAGCAACATGGCCCAACTTCCAACGATTGAATAAGTTGTCGATGGATGAAACAAGTCCCACCCTAAATTTTTCCCGTTTCAAGTGCCGCTTCACACGGAAATACGACTCACAATACAGGAAAGAAGACAATCGATACTTCTGTTTCTTGGTTTGTGTAAAATCATTTTAGAGAATTGTTTCTATAAATGTTTCGCTGAAACACGTGACAAAATTGTGAACTATGTAATACTGAATTGTGGAGTTACACCGTTAAACAGTTCCACATTTCTAAGTGCAGGATTATTTGGGCGGGGCTAAAACGGTGGCTCGATGATGCACTGGAGCCACCGAGCATGGCCCCGCCCCTTAGACAATTGCAAGCATCTATTTAGGTTTTAGGGATTTTAGAGACCGGCTGCTTTCCCACAAGAGGCCGTGGTTTTAGCGCAGACAGCAGACACGCTCCACTTTTTTTATCATTAAAATTTGGCGGTTAATTACACACTTTTTCTGTGGTGTCACAAACTGAAAACACATTTAATAAACGGGGAAAGTTCACCCAAAAATGAAAATTCTGTCATCATTTACTCACTCTCATGTTGTTTTAAACCTGTGTGAATTATTTGTTTTCTGACGAACACAAAAGAAGATATTTTGATAAATGATGGTAAGCACACAGTTGATTGTAACCATTGACTTCCATAGTAGGAAAAATAAATATGATGGAATTCAATGGCTACCAATAGCTGTGTGCGTACCGTCATTTTGTCAAAATATCTTCTTCATCATTTGTCACAATACTTCCATAATATTTGTTTGCCTACTATGGAAGTCAATGGTTATCATCATTTATTAAAATATCTTCTTTTTTGTTAATCAGAAAAAAGAAATTCATAAATGTTTAAAACAACACGAGGATGAGAAAATGATGACAGAATTTTCATTTTTGGGTGAACTATCCCTTTAAGGTTGAGATCTTTTAAAACTTTATTGGAGTTCAAATCTATTTCATTTTTTGGTCCAAATTAATAAAATATTTGTTCAAACGAAAAATAACTTTTCTAATGAAAGAAATTAATATGTTGGTACAAAAGTATTTTTGTCTCCAAAAAGTTATTACAAATATTCCTTCAAAAGGAAACGTTTTTAATCATAAGAAACATTTCAGTCAAGTGTTTCTAAACTTTTGAACATGACTGTAAATGTGGAAACACAGCAGAGATTTGTAGTCAGCAGAAATCACAGGAACAGGAAACATGTCAGTGGAGGGCTGATGAGAGATGGGCGGGGCTAAAGCCAGAGAGAGAGAGCTGATTGGCTGAATGGAGGGGAGGAGAAAGAGAGAGACTGTTACTGTCTTCAGGTCATTTCAAATTCCACATGCGAAAAACACATACAGACAATCTGTCTCTTATTATACCCCAAAAAACATTCAGCCCCCCCCCCTCTCTCTCTCGGTGTGTTTACAATAAAATTCAATTACTGTAGATTTGGGGGCAGTTTTCTCTTTATTGAATGTCATGTTTCACACAGAAATGCAGATAGTAAAATGTATTGCGGTTAAATACAATTGACTTCAGTTCTGCAGAAGGACCTTGAGTAGAATTTCTAGAGACAAATATGAAGATCTCGCACCTTCTGATCCCGAACACGTCCAACTCTCTCATTCTCTTTCTATGTATGTTTGTGTAGCAGAGGCGGGTAAAGATCCCAAATCCAAGTCTGGGAGAAATCAACACACAAGCACACACTGAAGAACTTCAGGGGTCCAGATAAATGGCTGACAAACAGATCAGGTTCATTTGTTAAAATCACATTTGAATTGCTTGTTGATGCAAATATTAACTGTGCTAACGTAACACTATAGACTGTTATTGTCTCTTTAATGTCTCATCACCTCTCATTCTTCGCTTCAGTTTGCCTGCCAAGCTAATAAACGGAGGCGTGGCGGGACTGATCGGCGTTACCTGCGTGTTTCCCATCGATCTGGCCAAGACTCGACTTCAGAACCAGCAGAATGGATCACGACTATATACCAGCATGTGAGTGTAAACACAGATCTGTTTAAATTAGGGATGCCACCGAAAATTCCTGTGCTGATACTGGGAAAAATTCATGCGTTGATACGATACAAAATGTCTGTGGCGGTTAGGGGTGGGACAAGTAACCACAATTCAAACTAATAAAATGGTTGTGAATTGCAAAGGCAGTATTTTATAATTTTGATACAACGCAAAAATTTTGTGCCGATACGGATACAAAATTCCTGTTCATATACAAATAAAAAATTTCTTTGTCAATACCGATTTCTTTGCTGGTACTGATACAAAATTGTGCCGATACCAATACAAAAATTCCTTTGCATATACCGATACAAAATTCCAGTACATATTGTCAAAACAGATTCTTTGCTGGTGCCCATACAGAAGTGCTCTTTGCTGGTACTGTTACATAATTGTGCCAATACGGATACAAAATTCCTGTCCATATACCGATACATCTTTTTTTTTTTCGATACGATTTCTTTGCTGGTACTGATACAAAATTGTGTTGATACGACACTAGATATTTGTGCCGATACTGATACCAAATTCCTGTCCATATACTGCAACAAAAATACTTTGTCAATACCGATTTCTTTGCTGGTACTGTTACAAATTTGTGCCGATACCAATACAAAGTTCCTGTGCATGTACCGATACATCATTTCTTTGTCTATACAGATTCTTTGCTGGTACCGATACAAAATTGTACCGATACAAAAATTCCTTTGCATATACCGTTACAAAATTCCAGTCCTATACCGGTAAAATATTTCTTCGTCGGTACAGATTCTTTGCTGGTACCGATACAAAAGTGCGCTGATACAATGCAAATTCTTTGTGCCGGTACGTATACAAAATTCCTGTTCATATACCGATACAAAATTTCTTTGTCAATACTGATTTCTTTGCTGGTACTGATAAAAATTGTGCTGATACGACACTAGATATTTGTGCGATACCGATACCAAATTCCTGTCCATATACTGCAACAAAAATTATTTGTCAATAGCGATTTCTTTGCTGGTACTGTTACAAAATTGTGCCGATAGCGATACAAAGTTCCTGTGCATATACCGTTAAATAATTTCTTTGTCGATACAGAGTCTTTGCTGGTACCGATACAAAACTGTGCTGATACCAATACAAAAAAATCCCTTTGCATATACCGATACAAAATTCCAGTTTATATACCTATAAAATATTTCTTTGTCGAAACGGATTCTTTGCTGGTACTGATACAACACAAAATGTTTGTGTTGATAAGGATACAAAATTCCTGTTTATATCACAATACAAAATTTCTTTGTTAATACCAATTTCTTTGCTGGTACTGATACAAAATTGTGCTGATACGAAACTAGATATTTGTGCCGATACGGATACCAAATTCCTGTCCATATACTGCAACAAAAATTCTTTGTCAATACCGTTTTTTTGCTGGTACTGTTACAAAATTGTGCCGATACAAAAATTCCTTTGCATTTACCGATACAAAATTCCAGTTCATCTACTGATACAAAATTTCTTTGTCGATACAGATTCTTTGCTGTTACAGATACAAAAGTGCGCTGATACAACACAACATTTTTGTGTCGATACGGATACAAAATTCCTGTTTATATAACAATACAAAATTTCTTTGTCAATACCAATTTCTTTGCTGGTACTAATACAAAATTGTGCTGATACGAAACTAGATATTTGTGCCGATACAGATACCAAATTCCTGTCCATATAATGCAACAAAAATTCTTTGTCAATACCGATTTTTTTTTGCTGGTACTGTTACAAAATTGTGCCGATATGGATACAAAGTTCCTGTGCATTTACCGACACATCATTTCTTTGTCGATACAGATTCTTTGCTGGTACCGATACAAAATTGTACCGATACCGCCACAAAAATGCCTTTATATATACCAATACAAAATTGTGTCGATACGGATACAAAAATTCCTTTGCGTATACCGATACAAAATTCCAGTTCATATACCGATAAAATATTTCTTTGTCGATACAGATTCTTTGCTGGTACCGATACAAAAGTGCGGTGATACAACACAAAATGTTTGTGTCGATACGGATACAAAATTCCTGTTTATATAACAATACAAAATTTCTTTGTCAATACCAATTTCTTTGCTGGCACCATTACAAAATTGTGCCGATACAAAAATTCCTGTGCATATACTGATACAAAATGTATTTGTCGATACAGATTGTTTGCTGGTACCGATACAAAAGTGTGCTGATACAACGCAAAATTTTTGTGCCGATACGGATACAAAATTCCTGTTCATGTAACGATACAAAATTGTCAATACCGATTTCTTTGCTGGTACTGATACAAAATTGTGCTGATACGACACAAAATGTTTGTGCAGATACCGATACAAAAGTCAATTTGTGCCCATTTTTATTGCCAGGATTTATTCTCCCCTGATCGACGGCTGTTTTTGAACAATTGACTGACGTGCGATAGTATTTGCTGGCAATGATTATCGGCCGATATATCGGTGCATCCCAAATGTTTAAATCATATTGCAGATTAAGTTTATGTGTTATATATATATATATATATATATATATATATATATATATATATATATATATATATATATATATATATATTTATATATATGTTTGTGTGTCACAGGTCAGACTGCCTTATTAAGACCATTCGGTCGGAGGGATATTTTGGAATGTACAGAGGTAAGTGTATAGTTTTTAGAGAGGAAATTATTAGTAAATGACGCGAGCATGCCTCATGTACCACAACTCATCAGGTCTATGTTAGAGCACACATTAAACAACAGGCCATTATGTTTTTTAAAAAGAAAATCTAAAGCTGCTTGCAAATTTGCATGAATACATCATAAGTTTCATAAGTTTGATCATTTATATGTTGTTTCTTTCTCAGGTGCTGCGGTGAATTTAACTCTCGTCACTCCGGAAAAAGCCATCAAGTTGGCGGCGAATGATTTCTTTAGATTTCACCTCTCTAAGGACGGGTGAGTGACATGCAAACAGTCATATTACGAGCATGAATCAGTATAAACATGATAAGTCATTTATTTAGGCGATGCTGATGCATCATCTTGTTGCTTTCATTCCCGTTCACAGACACACACGCTTCATATTTCCCACTTCTGTGTGAAATATGTCGGGTTACAGTAACATTCTGGTTAAAGGTGTAACCATTAAAATATACAGTACCATGGTGTTATGGTAATAATATTGAAAGTACCTTAATTTAAGTAACATGGGATGAATATGGTATCAAGGTATCATTTCGACAGTACTACTAACATGGTATCTTAAGGATTGTACCACAAAAATATGCTTTTTTAAATGTTATACAGTAGTATTACAGCTTCACACCGCAAGTGTACCACGGTATAGCCACATACCTACACTGTCAATCATCTCATTCAATTCAGCTCATGGTACTGTATTACATTGCGTAACACTTCAGTCATTAATATTAAATAGGAGCTCGTGCACAAAGACAATACCCACAATTCCCTGCTCAGATGTCTCCAAGATTCCCCGACCACCTGCGTCTCCATGACGACCGAACCCAGTGAATTATTGACCACGGCTGCCCAGTCATAGTGTGAATTATTAACCGCCCTCAGTGTTTGTGTTTGTGATCATGAGAAATCGAGCTGTCGTTCTCTCTTTAGACAGAAACTCACTCTGCTGCGAGAGATGCTGGCCGGTTGTGGCGCGGGTACGTGTCAGGTCAGTATATACGTCAAACTTTGTATGTATTTCCTTTGAAGGCCACAAGTGTACTTTACCCAAATACACAAGTGTAGGTGACGCACAATGACCTGCGTACTTTGACACATTTCAAAACACGACGACGCATGAAATCACTGTGATCGTGTATTTAGCGTGCACAGTACACAGTAGACTATATATGTGCGCACACACACACACACACACACACTATCTGAAATAGATCTGATATTTGAGCATCCATTATTAGATTTTATTTATTGTCATCACTATTATTTCCTTCACTTGTGCACACGCACACACGTAGACTTGAATACACACACAGACAGATAATTGTCTTTAATGGCCTGGGAGACAACACAGAAATGCATTAACCGTACAAACACACACACAGCCATTAAACATTCACATTATACACACCTGAATACATCTGCCATAAACACATTCAACTGCAGGAGGATTAGAAATGTTTTTAAAGATCAACTCGGTTGTGACATTAAAAATACAGTAACTAAATAATTTTGTGTTTATTTCTATTAACAGCTATTTTATTTCAGTGCCAAAAATAAAATAAAATAAAGCATTGTTTTCTTTGGATCATTAATTTGAGCAAAGCAATACAGTTTATTAACCAGCTTTATGAACTGAAATATTTCAAATACACGATTTTCAAGAAAAAAATTCTTAGTATTTTGATCTTGTTTTCAGTAAAAATATCTAAAAATTCTTACATTTAGATGCTTTACTTGATGAGCAAAACAACACAAGAAAATAAGACCTTTTAGACCAAAAATATCAAATTTAAGTGATTTTGAACATAAAACAAGCAAAAAATCTTGAGCATTTTTCTTAAACATTAAATTCAAGAAAAATTCAAGAAAAATTAGCTTACCCCATTTTCAGATTTTTTTTGCTTGTTTTAAGCACTAATTTAGTTAAAATTTATATTTGTCTAAAAACTAGACGTATTTTCCTAGGTCATTTTGCTCATCAAGAAAAAGCATCTTAATTTAAGAATTTTTAGATTTTTTTATTGAAAACAAGACAACAATACTAAGAATTTTTTTTCTTGAAAATCAGACTTTCTTACTTAGTATTTTTGTCTTGTTTCCAGTAAAAATATCTAAAAATCCTTAAATTAAGATGTATTTTCTTGATGAGCAAAATGACAAAAAATATAAACTATAAGTAAATTAGTGCTTAAAACAAGCAAAAAAATCTGCCAATGGAATAAGAATTTTTTTCTCAAAATAAGTAAAATAAACACTTAATTCAAGAAAATTTTTCTTATTCCATTGGCAGATTTTTTTTGCTTGTTTTAAGCACAAATTCGCTTAAATTGTATATTTTCTTGTCTAAAAACTAGACTTATTTTCTTAGGTCATTTTGCTCATCAATACATCTTAATTTAAGAATTTTTAGATTTTTTTATTGAAAACAAGACAACAATACTAAGAATTTTTTTTCTTGAAAATCAGACTTTCTTACTTAGTATTTTTGTCTTGTTTCCAGTAAAAATATCTAAAAATCCTTAAATTAAGATGTATTTTCTTGATGAGCAAAATGACAAAAAATATAAACTATAAGTAAATTAGTGCTTAAAACAAGCAAAAAAATCTGCCAATGGAATAAGAATTTTTTTCTCAAAATAAGTAAAATAAACACTTAATTCAAGAAAATTTTTCTTATTCCATTGGCAGATTTTTTTTGCTTGTTTTAAGCACAAATTCGCTTAAATTGTATATTTTCTTGTCTAAAAACTAGACTTATTTTCTTAGGTCATTTTGCTCATCAATACATCTTAATTTAAGAATTTTTTTATATTTTTACAAAAATACTAGGTAAGAGTCATTTTTAAGTCATTTTTTGCAGTGTACACTACAGCTAGTTGAAGGATAAAACCAGCATGTAAGGATCTAAAGAGTTTTTTTAAAACCAGTTTAACCAGTTAAAACCACAACTCAGTCAGACTGAAGTCTAGCAGCAGCTGTAAGGGTCAAAACTTTGATGTAAGAGTTAATCACGTGCGTGGCCCTTTAAATCTGCTTGTATGTTTCCTAAATCTCCCCGTTTCCTTATTTTGCATTGTAGGTCATTGTTACAACGCCAATGGAGATGCTGAAGATTCAGCTGCAAGATGCTGGAAGGATTGGTAAGAATCTAGACCAGGAGTACACTGTAAAAAATAATATGCTGGATTTTCTTAAAAAAAATTCACTTTGCATAAATTGCTTAAAATTGCATGTTATATTTACTTAAAAAACGGATGCAAAAATTATGCACTATATTTTTAAGTAAATACGGCCTTTAATTTTTTTCTGTGAAATAATAACAATAACTTAAATACTATACTGACATAAAAACGTAAAATTGATAAAAATAAATAAAAGTTAAATATACAAATGTGCTATTAAATTATTGAAATATTTACTTAAAACCTCAGGGGGTACTTCAAGTAAATAATTTATGTAAAGGTCTGAGAAAAAAGTTTGAAAACCCCTGATCTAGACATTTCTGAAGAGGAAGGAAATGATAAGCGTGTCATTGTTAAACACCGCCCCCTTGTGGCCACACTGATGCTTTAACTGTAATTCAGTTCAATTTATTTCTATAGCACATTTTAAAAAGGACTGCACAGATTTAAAAAACAGATAAATACACAATAAAAACATAAGACAGAGAAGCACAAAAGTCTATTTTATCTTTTAAGAAAAGTCGAAACAATAATAGTCAATCTAATCAAAGGCAGCTCAGAAAAAATGTGTTTTGACTGAGACACGATTTGAACTCAGACAAGGAGGAAGCCGATCTAATATAAAGTGGGAGCCTATTCCATAAGGGGGCCTCGATTCCCTTCTTGTTTTTATCAATAATAATCTCTATTATTATATTAAGATTATCACACGGCTAAATACCAAATTAAATATTCATTTTATTTTTTAAGATGTCAAATAAATCTTTGGTGTCCCCAGAGTATATATGTGAAGTTCTAACTCAAAATACCATACAGATAATTAATTATATGTTAAAATTTCCACTTTGTAGGATAGTGCAGATTATCCCCTTATGACATCACAAGGGGAGCCAAATTTCAATGTATTGAATTTCAACATATTTTTTCACATGCTCGCAGAGAATGGTGAACCAAAACTAAGTTACTGGGTTGATCTTTTCACATTTTTTTGGTAGATAGAAGCACTGGGACCCAATTATAGCACCTAAACATGTCAGATTTTCATGATATGTCCCCTTTAAATAATTTTTATGGGAAAAAAGTCACAGAATGACTTCACAGAAAATTATTATTTTAAAACACGAGTCGACAAGTGATTATGTAATTTTCACAGCATCTATGTTGTTTTTTAATGTGATTGAGTGTAGCAGCTCAGAGGAAGCTCATGCCTCAGGCTGTGACCCCTGCTGGTGGTCCCGTTGAGTTGAAGTCCCAAACTGCTATGCAAATCACCCGAGATTTACTGAAGGAAAAAGGCATCGCCGGTCTCTACAAAGGCCTGGGAGCCACACTGCTCAGGTATGGAAACACAGTTGAAGTGATTTTGCCTGGAACCAAACCACATAAATCCTACTAACCATCTTAAATCAAAGGGAAACAACAGGTTGATAAGAATTGTACACAAGCCTTTAAACCAAAACATTGACCCTAATCCTGCAATCTGGTTGGATATTAGAAATGTTAGGACCAACAATGGTGGAATCAATAACTTAAACTTTGACTGATTAAAAGCTTGCCTCTCTTTTTTCAGGGACGTCCCGTTTTCCATGATTTATTTTCCTTTATTTGCCAATCTGAATAATTTGGGGAAAAAAGAAGCTGATGGCCCCGCCCCTTTCTATGTATCTTTCATATCCGGCTGCATCGCAGGCAGCACGGCTGCGGTCGCTGTCAACCCTGTAGATGGTAAACCTTTCTTCTGTTCATTGTATCTGTGCATTTGCTTTTTATTAACACACCGTTCCAAAATCTTAATAGGCCATTTTTTTACTATTTTTTAGGGTTATTTTTTAAATATTTTGGCTCTTCCTAGCTTCATAATGGCATTGTATAGAGGCAAATATTAAAGGGACACTCCACTTTTTTTGAAAATATGCTCATTTTCCAGCTTCATTATTAAACATTTGATTTTGTCCGTTTTGGGATTCATTCAGCTGATCTCCGGGTCTGGCGGTACCACTTTTAGCATAGCTTAGCACAATCCATTGAATCTGATTAGACCATTAACATCGCGCTAAAAAAATAACCAGAGTTTCGATATTTTTCCTATTTAAAACTTCTGTAGTTACATCGTTGTACTAAGACTGACGGAAAAATAAAAGTTGTGATTTTCTAGGCAGATATGGTTAGGAACTATACTCTCATTCTGGCGTAATAATCAAGAACTTTGCTGCCGTAACATGGCTGCAGCAGGCGTAGTGATATTAAGCACTGCCCGAAAATAGTCCCCTGCTATTGAAAGATACTATAAGGACTATTTTAGGTTGCTGCAACCATGTAACAGCAGCAAAGTCCTTGATCTTTAAAAAAAAAGTGGAGTGTCCCTTTAACAATCCCAGAATGCACTGTGTTTCATTCCACCATGCATTGCATTTAATTATGCATTTTATTTAAACATATATCTGTATGTTTGTTTCAGTGATAAAGACCAGGTTACAATCACTAACGCGAGGTAGTCATGAGGACACTTACAGCGGGGTGACGGACTGTATCAGGTGATAAGCGATGACCTCATGACTTTCACCCTAGCTTGTATAAGATATGATAATGTATTTGTGGTTGTATTCATTTTTTTCCATCTGATCACAGGAAGATATTACGCAACGAAGGTCCCACTGCTTTCCTGAAGGGGGCGTACTGTCGCGCTCTCGTCATAGCTCCTCTGTTTGGCATCGCGCAGGTGGTTTACTTCTTGGGTGTGGGAGAATTCGTACTGAGTTATCTGCCCAAACGAAACAACTAACCAATCATCTCCAGACCCATCATGCATCGCAGCAGTCAGATCTTTCCCTGTCCTTTTCCCTGCCCATGTGTGTGACCGCAGGATCAAAACGTAACGTGGACCACTTTAACCGGTTTTAATTGTTTTATTGTTGTATTTTTATCTGAATGTGGTGAGATTGTGTTCGCCAAGCTGCCTGTTTCGTCTCCGCCGGTCTCGTGCTGAGACAAAGTGACTTTGATCGTAGATATATAAAATAATTTTACGATCTTTTAATCAAATGAAAAGTCGAGCCATCGTCCAATCACTGGGGCTTTATGTCACAACGTTTAACATTTAAATGATTGACGATCATGATGAAATATCAACCTGCCGTGAAAGCGTTTTTAATTTGGTGTAACCGGAGGGCATGTCATGTTCTCTGGGAAGTTGATTAGTTTGCCCGTGTATTAGCTTGTTGTGTTTGTTATCCAACACTGCATGCCATTCCTCTGGGCTAGGAACAACCTTGAGGTGATGTATGAAAGTTTCAGATATCCTGTGACTAAGGTCAGAACTATGTTCATCTGTATTTCTGGGTGAATTTCAATCGGAAGTCATCATCCCTATGCCCTATTTCCTTCGAAGATCAAAGCTCTTGATGTTTAAACTGTGCAGGGAGTTGCGCAATTGTGACTGGCCGTTAAAAATTAATTTGGTGAATAGAGCAATGAAAACAACGTCATTTTCTCTTTATATGGAGGGACCGTTTATGAGGCGCCCCCTTGTCGAAGTGCCCGTCAAGGGTGCAAAAATGCAGTTTGGAATTAGCCTTCTGTCTCTATGCAGTCTGGGTCAACTGTTTCTGTGGTTTCACACCAGCCGCGTTGAGGCGTCAAATTCGCGTCTAACGCGTCTAGTTTGATGCTTGAACATTTTGAGTTTACTCGCTTCATTTGCGCGTGAAAGCTGCGCGTGAAATTCTAGTCATCGAGACATTCACGTGGAAATTTGCGTATTGGGAGGGCCTTCCTTAGGCTTCTGTGACTCTGCTCGCTTCCTGTAACTGAGAGCAAGCTCCTGATTGGTTAAGGCGGCACGTTTTTTCCACCAAAGTTCAAATTTTTCAACTTGCGCGTTTCCCGTGGTAATGCTCAATTCGCACGAACTAGGCGCACGAATGAGGCGGAATCGCGTCTACCACGCAAATCGCGTCTACCGCACCAAGCCCGTCAAGGGCGCACAAATGCAGTTTGGAATTAGCCTTCTGTCTCTATGCAGTCTGGGTCAACTGTTTCTGTGGTTTCACACCAGCCGTGTTGAGGCGTCAAATTTGCGTCTAACGCGTCTAGTTTGATGCTTGAACATTTTGCGTTTACTCGCTTCATTTGCGCGTGAAAGCCGCGCATGAAATTCTAGTCATCGAGACATTCATGTGGAAATTTGCGTATTGGGAGGGCTTTCCTTAGGCTTCTGCGACTCTGCTCACTTCCTGTAATCACGTCACTACTAGAGCAAGCTCCTGATTGGTTAAGGCGGCACGTTTTTCCGCCACAATTCAAATTTTTCAACTTGCGCGTTTCCCGCGGTAATGCTCAATTCGCGCGAACTAGGCGCACGAATGAGACGGAATCGCGTCTACCACGCAAATCGCGTCTACCGCACCAAACGCGTCTAACGCGCAGTGCTAAACGCCTCATTCGCGCCGCGAGACCTGCAGACGCGCGTCAATTTGTCTTTACATTGACTTAACATTGAAATCTCTTGCGCTTGACGCCTCTACCGTGGCTGGTCTGAACGCAGCATTTGTTCGCCTTCGTATGAAAGGCTAATTGGATTAGTTTCATGAAAGCGCAGAGCAAAATGGTGACAGTAAATGTGAAATGTGAATTCGATTTAAAAGGAACTCTCAAACGAAACCTAAGCGAAAAACACTTACAATGCGGAGCGAAGGAATGGAGTTTCGTTCACTGTTTTTTGTTTAGAAAGGAAGCAAACATTTATTTATTTTATTATTAGTCTCAATTACTTTACAAAAGCGCATTAAACGCGATTTCCGACTTTTACAATTGCGAACTACAATGAATCACATTTGTAGGTGATCGGAAATTCGGAAATTGGATTTGAGGTCATTATTGTGCACTTAAAACGTTATGTGACGTATTTAGCAATGTTTGCTATTCGGCAAATCGCTAAGAATCACCTAATTAATATTCATAAGCAAAATATTATTTTAATGTGAAAACTATTGTAATGTTTAATGCAGATATGGGATGGCTCTTAGCCCGTTATTATAAAGAATAGCTACATTATCTCAAAACAAGATTCGCAAAAGCCAAAGTAAAGTGTATTGATTGTAAGGAGTTGGACATGAATATTAATGCATTGGCTGTTTTAATTTCTTACCAAGTTGTTTTTAAGCTCCTGTGATGGTGGTCGAATTAAGTAATCATTCCAAATTTGCGAAAAGCTGAAAAGCACACGCTAATAAAGTGATGTCCCAGAAGCGAAGTTATATTTATTGCTAATCCTTATTATATAGATGTATACACATGGATATAGTATATCTCACTATATATTTGTATAGATAGTTTTATTAGTGTTTAATCGTGTGTGTGATCGTTGTTGATTACTGTAATGTACATATTCAGATTATATGTGATTATTTTGTCTTTTTTCGTTTTGTATGTGATGGCTTATTTGCACACCCCACATCGTTTGCCGGCCCATTCCTTTTACGGTTTACATTTTTACATTTTGGTCGCTGAAAGAATGCACTACCAAATGAATCGAACAAAAGCCTCGTAGTGCCCGTTTACTTTCGTCTTTTATTGTGGCATCATCGCACATGCGTTTGGTTCGATCCTCACATGTTTAAACAGGCCTATTGTGGGAACCCTCTGTTTCCTCTTACATTATGTGCTGTCACAACAGCCCACAGCGGTTACAGTGAGATAAGGTTGCCTATGTGTGTTGTAAAGAGAGCTATTGGCTCAGACTCACAAATTTGTCTCGCATTGTGAGTCAGTTTTATACTGCCGAATGCTTCCTGACCAAATTCCCAACTTATAATACCTCTATACCATGAGCTTAACCTTTTTTTTCTACATTTCCTGACATTAGTAAAGTGTAATATTGGCCATGTTATGTATGGTATGCACTACAAAACATAGAGAGATGTTGATCGCATTTATGTGCGTGACCTCTCTGAATTAGATAATAGTAGTTATAATTGTTTAGTACTGAATTTGCATAATAAACCAGATATGGAGTGACACCTATGGTAATTGGCCATTGAGTTCACACCAGTCAGTAGCTATGTTTCCATCCAAAGTTACGTATTAAACTTATGCGCAAAATTGGAATATTGTATAAAACATTTTGCGAATTTGTTATCCAGTGAACAAAATCGTCACTTTTTACGTAGCATGCACTTAATATCATTAACTCTTTTCCCGCCATTGAGTTATCTCGTCAATTAAAAGAAAGTGCTTCCCTGCCAATGACGAGTTTTTACGGCAATCTGTGTTTCCGCTATTATCCACTAGATGGCGCTCTTACCCAACTTATAAAACATTTAATCATCCACTGATCCAAAAACAGTAAAAAACTCTGTGTATGTTTTGAGGATCGCTCTGAATCTGATCTCTAATAAAAGTCCTTTACAAAAATGCAATTATAATTTGGTATTTTTTAAGAAACCTACCCATATTTGGGAGGTGATAAAAAAGAACACATGCAGATAGCATGAACCTTATTGCAACTTCTTTTAAAAACGCTGGCGGGAAAAGAATTAAGAAAAACATGCAAAGCCTTCTGGAAGATAATTTTACCAAACTACTTAGACGACAGACTTTGTATTTTTATTTCAAAACGTCCCAAACAGCATTTCAGATTCAATAAGATTGGTTCACTGGTTAGTCCACTTTAGTACGGTCAAACGATTAATCGCAATTAATCAATGAATTGCATACAAAATAGAAGTTTGTGTTATTATAATATGTGTGTGTGTACCATACATATATACATTTAAGAAAAATTTTATTTATATATAAAATATTTTTATATATATATAAAATAGTGCTGAGCAAAGATTAATCGCGATTAATCGCATACAAAATAAACTTAATTTTTTGCATAATATATGAGTGTGTGCTGTGTGTAATTATTATGTATAAATAAATACACACACATACATTTATTTATTTAAGAAACATGTGTATATGTATATTTATTTATATTTTTATATATTCTATATTCTCTCTCTCTCTATATATATATATATATAAACAAAAAATAGATATATAAATAAAAATGTTCTGAAATGTATATATGTATGTGTTTAAATATACATAATTATTACACACAGCACAGACACATATATTATGCAAAAATGCACTTTTATTTTGTATGCGATTAATCGCGATTAATCTTTGCCCAGCACTAATATAAAAATATAAATAAATATATATATATACACATGTAAATGTTTCTTAAATACATACACTATTATGTGTGTATTTATTTATAGATAATTCTTACACACAGTACACAGACATATATTATGCAAACACAAACTTTTATTTTGTATGTGATTAATTGCGATTAATCGTTTGACAGCCCTAATCTAGTTATCCTAATCCATCCATCATAACTTTTTTGACACGAATCTAGCGATTTATTCAATAAAAGCACTTGATTCTTATCAGAATGCTCATTTTTCAAATTAATTTGCATCTTTTTTTATGTGATATCTAAAAAAAATGGAGGTGGATGGAAACATAGCTAGCGTATCTTACAAGATTATCTTACAGGAGAAAGCCATTTAAGTCCGAACAATCAGGGTTTTCGGTATTTGCAAACACCCCCCCCCCCAAGGTTAAGACCGGTGCTGCGTCTTTGATTTTCTAATGTGGCTATCGTCTGGCAGTTTAATATGAGAATAACTCTAATGATCATTAACTGGAAGTTCAGAAGATTACATGGTGCTGTTTTACAAGTGAACATCTCTAGTGAAGATTCATCATTACTAAAATGCTCTTATTTATTTATGAAGGTCATACGTCGGACTTGACAAGGTCGTACTTGACATAAACCGTCTGACTGCTTACCTCACATATCGATGTTTAAATGACATTTATATGAAACGTGACGTTAGATCGGAGCTTCATGCCAAATTCGAAAGATCCAATGACTTTCCGACCCTAATGGCCTATTTTGCCTTGTTTTTGTTTCATCTGTTGGTGTTTTATCCTGAACATTCCCAATGCTGAAATGTCTTGAGATAATGTTTTCATTACTGTGATGATTATTGTCTGTAATTTTTTGTGTTATGTGATGATTTAGTTTTTTTTTCAATCATGTTTTATCAGCTGTGAAGTGATGTGTTTTGTGATGGCTCATGTATTGTGTGCGTGCGGGGGGTCAATCAACTGTATGGATTTGTGTGTTTGATGGTATTGTGCGCTTTGTTTTTTTGTTGTTTATGTAACACAAGTTAAACTTACTCTCTCTCTTTCTTTTTCTACCATCTGTCCTTTCTTTTTCTACTTGAAGAGAGCAGGTGGTGCAAAACACCAAAAATAGACAAATACAACAAGCACAAAAGATATCTGGCACAAATGCAATATTAACACGCACCCACAAAAAACCCTTTGATATCGTACGATATACTAGCCTATATACTAAAAAACAGATATTATAAACAACGTATCAACAATTTTTTTTTGACAAAGCAGAGAATGTATCTTTGAATCATTATAACCAATGTTGATTGATAAGATTTAGTATCAAATTAGATGTTAGATATTTGTGATTTCACTCTTTATATAATAAGGGGCATATATGTATATTTAGAAAGACCAGCGCATATTTATGCAATAATTAGAAATAGTTGACAAATAAATGGATGAATTTAAACACTTTGAAAACACGATCAGGTCACATTTTATCCTAAATGAACAGAAAATACATTTTGGGGCCAATGATTAAATTGTAAAATTAAATTAAATTCTCACCACAATTGGTAAATGATTCATATATATGTATATATATATTAAAGGCCTATTATGCAAATTAAACTAATTTCTTTTCATAGTAGGATAAAATCTGATTGACTTGTTTGTTAGATCCACCTAAATTCTTCACATGCTTTTGTTTACTGACCCATAAAGTTATTAACACAATGCTTTTGCGTTCCGAAAAGTGCAATAACACAACTTTAACTACACAATACACAAATATGTGCACAATGCAGCCCTACTGGAAGTGAATCTGTATATCAAGGCAGCGTGAATGTGTATATGTGTGTGTTGATATACAAACATCACATGTGTGAGACTGAAATATAGCAACGGTTTTGGTCATTGTGGCAATGACACAGTGATAAAGTTGCATTTCTTGTCACAGATTGTTGTTCAATAAAATAACTTTGTTCAAAACGGTCTGATCTGCCTGTAATGATTCTGTTTAATTATTTTTGCAAAAAAAAAAATTGTACACGTGTCATATTTTATTGATTAAAAATAATCCATGCATGCAAATGATATGATGAAATACTCAAAGGCAAAATCTAACAATTTTCTACTGAATATTTGCTTTATTCACATAACAAAAGTCCTTCTCAAGGTCATTATAATCTGTGCAGTAATGAGAATCAGACACTAGATGTCACTGTGGGGTTGATATCAATAATTCACTGCCTGTAATGAAAAATAAATGATTTTATCCAGTGTGAGCATTGCTACTCCTTATATTACCCATTCTTACATTATAAAAACAACAAGAGTCAGCCAAAACAAGTCTACATTTACATTTTTATTTTTTAGTTAAATATAGGTGGCTGAAAAGACATCTTAAAACTCTTTTTTCTGTGAAAACCACACTGGAAATATAATCTCAGTCAGTCTGTGTGTATTAAAATTCAATGTAAGGTCAGGGTTAGGTTTCAAATCGACTGCGGTAAAATATGATCCATTCATCTTCAGTGTTTACTACGGTGACCTCATTCGCTGCATTCACAGCCTGCAGGTTACGTTTACATTTATTTCTGTGTGACCTCAAAATACACAAAGCTTGTCGAATGCACTGTAGATAGATACACAAAACCTAAGGATATACAGTTTAGGTGCTACAGCTGAATGTATGAAATATTACACAAACTGCAGGCTGTGAATAAGATCTCTTAAAGAAATAGATTAACAATTAATGAAAATTCCCATGTCAATTTTTTTTTTTGAGGGTGAGAAACAATAACAATATTGTCATATAAAGGTGAACTTTCACTTTAAAACAACAGAAACATACATCATCATTAACTAAGGTTGATCTTTGACAGCTGCAGGTCAAGAACGCACACGTCATGACCTGTTCATGATAATAATTAGTTTAAAGCGCAGCTGCACGCATGTGAGCATATATTAAACATATATTCAGGGTAAACATCCACCCTAAACTATTATTAGCTCATCCATTCAGCCAGAGAGAGAGAGAGAGAGAGAGAGAGAGAGAGAGAGAGAGAGAGAGAGAGAGAGAGAGAGAGAGAGAGAGAGAGAGAGTGGTAATGTGTATATAGGTCACTAAATCAATGGGAATCAAGTTTTCTTAGAGCAGAAGACAGAGATATTTATAGAGAGACAATGAGACAGATGTGATGGACTGCCTTTAAAGATCAGTCCTAGAAACCAAACACATAAACACCATTATTACATTTACTTGTATGTATGCATAAAACATTTATATTTTCTTAGTATTTGGTACACTGTCAGAAAAAATGTCAAAAAATGGTCTCGAGCTGTCACCGGGGCAGCACTCTTTAAAATGGTCCTACTCCTAATATGTACGATTTATATGTATACATTTGGCATGAGGAACTAATGTGTGACCCTGGACCACAAAACCAGTCATAAGTGGCACAGGCGTATTTTGCAGCAATAGCCAACTATACACTGTATGGGTCATAATTATTGATTTTTTTATGCCAAAAATCATACGGAGATTTTCTCAATATTTAGATTTTTTTACACCCTCAGATTCCAGATTTTCAATAAATTTATGGATTATAATGATGTAATTGATGATTGTAATCTCAATTTCAAAAAAATGCCTCTCATGACGGGGTTTGTGGTCCAGGGTCACATTAAGTAGGACCTCTTAGGTGCAAAAATTTAATTTAAGAAAGGGTACCGCCCCACACTGTGAAAAAATGCAGTTAGTTAAAACAACTTGGTTTTGTAAGTCAATTCAACATAATATTTTAAGTATTGACCTGTGAATAGTTGACATAACTTATAAAAACTAGTTGAAGTTGTTTAACTTAGATTTGTATGCTACTTTAACTTTAAAAAATAATGTTGATTTGACAAAGATTATGCATTTTTATTTTACAGTGCAGTGACAGCTAAGGACATTTTTTTCAAAAAAATGTTGACAGTGTATACGCCCTTTAATCATGGATGATAAGTTGGGGTAAAATCTGATGACATCTTGGAGTAAATGTCACGATGTTCATTATGTTTAGAGTAAATCATAATGCACTCGAACAAAGAATTGTTTTACTTTTTTAACAATCCCAACCCTAAAAATTAAATGCTCTGGGGTGTTTCCCAGACAGGGTTTAAATTAAACCTTAATACTTTAATTTGTACATTAAAGTAGTTTTTACAAACAAACCTAACAAAAAAAGAAACAATACTGGTGTGCATCTTGAAACAAATCATTAAATGGCATTAAAGAGCACCTATTGTCCGATTTAGGATTTTACATTTTCTCTGGTGTGTAAGTGTATGCACCGATATGGAAATTTTGGCCGATACCGATAACCGATAACTCTTTATATTTGGGGGCCGATAACCGATATATATATATATATAGGCCGATAAATATTCATATTATTTTCACAATGAAAAACTCCCAGACCGTGGACATCTTGTCTTTGTGCTAGACTAGCATACTCTTCTTAAGCCCGCAACACGTGTCATCTTCGTGCTATGTCACAGAAAGCACCAATCAAAACTTCACATGGCCAGCAATGAGCAAGTGAAGTGGTTCAACAAACCAAAATAATCCATCATTTATCGGCTTTCATTTATCTGCTTAATTTTGCTATCAGACCGATAACCGATAATATTAAAAATAAGCAGTTATCGGCCGATAACGATATATCGTGCATCCCTAATATTTGTACATGTTAAAGCAACACTATGTAGTTTCCATGGAAAAATGACTTACAGCTCCCCCATGTGGTTGAAAAGCGCAACAGTGCCTGGTATCAGACACTCTTCTGCAGGCAGGGGGAGGGGCGGGGCTGTGTGCTTTACCCTCCACCGCCACTTTCAGAGTGTGCTTGTAGCAGCTAGGAGGCTGCTCAGGTTGCAGCAACAGTACAATTTGTCCAGTTAAAAGTTGTTCTATCACTGAAATAATTGAATAAATGAGACATTATTTAAAGGTAAAAAAACTACATATGCTGCGTCCGAAACCGCCTACTACATACTATATAGTACGCGAAAAGCAGTAGGTGAGGCAAGTAGTATGTCCGAATACATAGTATTCGAAAAACAGTATGCGAAAAGTACCCGGATGACCTACTTCTTCCGGTTAGATTTTGCAGTGTGCATACGATGGACGCTTCACTATCCCATGATGCCCCGGACGATGAGTTATCCAACGAAGAAGAAGAGGCACGCTGCTGTTTTCGCGCTGAAATGACATGACGTGATGACGACGTATGTTACGTGATGTAGCAACATGGCGGATGTAGTACGTCCGAATCTCATTCATACTACCAGGATTCATACTATACAGTACCTACTGTTTTAATGCCAAGTAAGTAGGTACTTCATCTAATTCAGTACCTACTATACAGTATGCGGTTTCGGACGCAGCCATAGTGTTGCTTTAACGATATGCAAAAGGTACAAACCCCAAAGTAAATGATGACGCAAGTTATCGTATCCAACGTAAATCTCTTTTCTCCGACTACAACAAACACACGGATTGTAGGCAACAGTTTACATCCTGGGATTAGTGACATAAGACCGACATTATCATAATTCCTCCCGCTTCAGCATGTAAGTTAACTCCTGTTAGCATTGCATTGTGAGCGAATCTTTCAAACATGGTAAGGAGCGTCACAATTCCGGCCGATGTCAGAGGTATTCAGACCAATCACAACGTACAGATTAGATGGCCAATCAGGGACATAGAGCTTTAAGGAACAGAGTGAAATCTGGAGCTACAAAAATGTATGGTATGAGGAAAATAATGTTTTTTTAACCATAAACCACGGAAACACATTGTATTATACCAAATAAACATAATAACTTAATAATTGTTTTTTACCAATGAAATAGGTGCTCTTTAATATGTGTTAAGATATGTCAGTGCAAGGTTTCCCTAAATGAAGGCAGCTCAAACATGCATTTTAATCTGGGACTAGGGTAAACCATGTCCGAAAAACCATCACATGGTGCATAGACATACAGAACAATTCAGCAATGAAATGAGCGCTAAAGATCACTTTAGCGAGCACCCACACTAAACACCCACCCTAACACTGTAGGTGTCTTTTACACAGAGAAGATCCCCTCACAGCTTTCTCATGTAATTCCATAATAGCCTTTGATTTATAAGATGATCATCTACAGCACAACAAAGGTACCAGACGCATTACAGCAGCATGCAAAATTACCGTAATGAGTCTCGTGTATAACACATCCAATTCCAAGTCATTAACGGCTTCACACGGGCATCATTATAATACATATTGCATGTAAAAACTTGCCACTTCATATTGCTTAATAACGTTACGTAAAAATATACAGACTCAACACTGGTTTGCCTGGGGGTACAATTAAATTCCCATTGTACACAATAAACCATTAATCTTCATACTGAGTTTTTCTGACTTAGGTCTGTGTGTAAGTGTCACAGATTTCTGTATGCACCTCATATAAATGCTGACTTTAGCAGGAGATAATGAATGGATGAGAATAATGAATTGTGGGTAATTACTGGGAGGAGGCGTGGCTTCCTCCACACATAAGTACACCTGCTGAAAGATGCAGAGTTTACATCACAATACACAACAGTTACGGTACAGTACATTCATAATTTAAAAATATCTTTGTGTGATTTTATTTGAAGCTGGATTTGTGCTACATCGTAAATATTGTGTTTTACATTAAATGTCTATGGTTTTGGTGACTACAACACTACAGTAGTTTATCATCAGGACTATGACGCACACACTTTTTCGTGTACGTGCACAAATAACAGTGTCATATTAAGAGCAGCACAAGTTCATCGAGCATCAAGTCACCCTTATGGCAGTTTGTTAAAGATGTAACAGATAATGGTAAAGGTTATATAAGAGTTTATTATCTACTGTACATCCCGCTGTGTTCGGATAGTACATCTTTCCTCGGCCTGGCCAGTACCCTATATAAATAAATCCTGTTTGCCTTAATCGAAACTCCCGAACCATATGTGAGACAAATTAAATGCGTTTAATTTGACTAAACAAACCGCTGGCATCAATCTCTGACCTTTACATTGGTACCCAGAGACGTTATATATCTGAGCAACCACAGGATTGCCAACTAAATGACGCCAGCTGGTGTTTGGGGACGTTTGGACGGTCATTAAGTTAAAATAATGAACAACGTAATATGTTTAGGATAAAATGAGCATCACTATGTCACTCATTTGATTGAACAGCATCTCTGCTGGGTTTCATTAGCTTTACACTAAAGCCCACAAGGTTACATTAAACATATTTAAAATTACAACTAGATTGAGATGCACCAATATTAAATATTTACCTTTACAGTGCATTACAGCTATATAAAATACATTGGGAATGCATGTACAGAACTCGACCAATAGCAGATTGGGCAGGTGTGCAATGCAACAGGACAACTGACTGAAAAGTCGTACAGTTTTGTTTAATAATACAACATAAGAATAAGTAGTGAATACGCATTCAGAACAAGATAATGAAGATATTTTTAAAATGTCAGTATATTATGACGTCAACACAGCAAGCGTCTCCATCCTATAGACGGTTTTAGCAGTAACAACATAAAAAATTGCTTTCGTGGAACAAACAAGATTACCTTAGTTCATATATCATAGCTTAGCGTTCAAAAACTTCACTGAGCTAACGTTACAGTGTAAAATGTGTACTATATAATATACAATATTAACTACAGATCAGCTGCCAAACCTCCACAAAGCGGTTATCCATGATCGCCTTCTCCCCTCGTCTTTAGGAAACTAAAACATTTGTTATTTTCGACAAGGTACTTTTTTTTACAGAGTTCAGTTTAGCCACTAGTCAGACCATTAAAGGGGTCATAGCATGGAAATTCAACTTTTTTCAGGTTTAAGTGCTATAATTGGGGCCCCACACTGCAAAAAATGATTTTCAAGAAAAAAATTCTTAGTTTTTTGTCTTGTTTTCAGTAAAAATATTTTAAAGTTCCTAAATTAGGATGTTTTTTCTTGATGAGCAAAATGACCCAAGAAAATAAATTTAGTTATAAGACCAAAATATAAAATTTAAGTGATTTTGTGCATAAAACAAGCAAAATATATATATATATATATATATATATATATATATATATATATATATATATGCCAATGGGGTAAGCAAATTTTTCTTGAATTTTACTTGAATTTAGTGTTTAAGAAAAATGTTCAAGATTTTTTGCTTACCCCATTGGCAGATTTTTTTGCTTGTTTCATGCACAAAATCACTTAAATTTAATATTTTTGGTCTAAAAACTAGACTTATTTTCTTGGGTCGTTTTGCTCATCAAGAAAAAGCATCTTAATTTAAGAATTTTTAGATATTTTTACTGAAAACAAGACAAAAATACTACGATTTTTTTCTTAAAAATCATTTTTTGCAGTGCAGTGCTCAACTTAAAAAAACATGAAAAAGAACAACCCAGTAACTTAGTTTTGGTAAACCATTTTCTGTAAGATAAATAATTGACAGCACAATTGAGTTTCAATTTCAACATACCACCATCATTGCAATCAGTGTTTGCATCAACTCATTTGCATTTTAAAGGACACACCCAAATATGGCACATTTTTGCTCAGGCCTAACGTGTACATTTTAACATACTATGATAAATTATCTGTGGCGTATTTTGATTTACACATACGCACTCTGGGAACACCACAGACTTAATTTACATCTGTAAAAAAACTTATTTTATGACCCCTTTAAACAAACTGAGACCGGAAGTTAAGTTCCGCCCACCGCCACAACGCACGTGCGTCCGATGAAATCGTCTATAAATCTGCGTAAACAAAAACAGGTAGGCTATGATTTTCAATACGTATCACTTTAAATTTTGTCTCTTCCTCACAAAAAGCTTTCGTATGGCTTTGGAGTATACTGTAAATATAGCACACGTGTCGAATTAATATTTTTATGATTCATTTTTCACAACCGTGAGCCCAATTTCATTGGACGTTTTACCGTACAAATAACATTATGTCAGGATAAAAATTTTGACAAATAAAAAATGATATGGTTTCGGACTGACATTAGGTTGAGTAAATGATGACAGAATAGTAAAGTTTGTCTGTCTTTCTCTCTTAACTGCAGGTGTATTGTTGTTGTAATGGCGCGATTACACCGCTAGACGCCGCCACATTGACATGCAATCCATCAGTTTTTTAGAGGCGTGAGCGGCGTGCGCAATGAGTCCGTGGGACGGGGGAGATGCTGTTTATTGTAGGTCTTCATTCGCTCTTCTCTACTTATTTTTCTCTTCACGATACCCATCACTACCTGTGCGTGAGAACCGGGCCAATAAGGCGGGGCAGGTGCAACCCGCTGAGAACACGGACTCCTTCCCCATCGGGATAGTGACCGACCAACCCCACCTGCGGAGTCTCATCTGCGCCACGGGTGCACAAATAGGATGTTATGCAACAAGCACACCTTCAGCTAGTGTGACACTTACTCGAGTGGGTACCAGGTGCATCTTCAAGACTCAAAGGAGAGAAACAATCTTGTTTTAAAGGCACACATCCACGACGCTTTCTCCCAAGAGCAAATCTTTCACTGTGCAAGCCACTCGAGCATGCATGGTGAATTTATAAGTTTTATTTGGCATGAATGTTTTGCATTGTCAAAGCATTATATATGTGCATGCATACAGTATACACACCATAACAGCTCCAGTGCTTTCTATACCCCAACCCACCCACCCCACCCGTGGGGCAATGTCTCAAAGCACGTCACCGCGCGCGCGCGCGCGTATGTGTGGAGGGAGAGAAAGTAGATGTGCAGACAACCTGCTCGCGCGTAATTCTAGTAGGACTCTCCGCCGAGCAACGACACAATAAACACTTACGGAACCGCAAGAGTTTACCCGGCGGAGTAACAATAACCACTGAGATCACGTCAGCCTATCCAACCAGGAGAACATCTTCAGTTAGCAGCCATGTATCTGAACAGGGAGGAGGGCTACTACAGCAAAGGTGAGTGATTTATTTATTTTTACCTAAAACTTGTTGGAGTACCTTCGTATGGAGAGGTGCTGGCACGCGCAGGCTGGTCCGGCGGGGTGGCACGAGAGGGTTTTGGGATGGTGTAGTTGGCACGATCAAACAGTTGTTTGCTGTCACGGGGTCATCGCCCCCTTGCCCCCCGTGTTTTATACATAGGCACGCGCTGAATGTTTTACATTGTTACGCGCTCAATTGCATTGCCAACGGGCATTCGCGTGGCAATGCTGCGTTGTTGCACATTTGATAGGAGGAAAAAAACTTTGATTTGAGGTCCCGTGCACTTGCATTGAAGGTCTTTGTTATTGCATAATGAAATACATCGCTTCGGAAGTACTTGGTGTGCCCGATGCGCGCTTCTTTGATGCATTTTTCCTTGATATACCCTGACACCGAGAGACTTGATAAAGGACATATGACTAAATCACAAGGTCATAGCATCTCAAATCGTGGCTAGACACTGCGTCTCTTCTCAGTTACGCGCAACATCACCGCGACATTATAGCAATCCTCGTGCATCCTTATGATATTACGTGGGCGCCTTGCTGGTGGCTGTTATTTATGTTATTTCTCCCACGTGTTTCCGAAGCGTGATTCCCCGTAAATTCACGGGGCGTCCACTATAATTTTCTCCGGTGTCCCTCCCACGGTAAATGAATAGCTCCGGGGCTCCGGACGGACGGGAGGTGATTGGAATTACGAGCGCAAAAGCGTTCGGGCTGTGCCAGCAACACCTGCTGCTAAACATAAAGAAAAGACATAAAGAAAAATGCCTCAAATGTTTGAGGAGGGGTAATGGCAGTGTGGATGTAACAGGCGTGAATACGACTGTGTGGGTTTGAATAGAGAAGGCGGTCACGGATGAGTCCCCAACTATAATACGAGCCATATAGAGAACAATTTTGGACACAGAATTGTCTCAGAATTTTAAAGAAAGGCTTTAATTTTTTCATTGTCAAACTTTGATATGCAAAAAAACGAATTTATTTATCCCAATGAATACGTATTGAGCCTGTCAATCTTTATGTCCTTAATATAAGTAAATGTGACGTTCAGCCAGAGTTTGCTTATTTGCAGATGTTTAGAACCATTTTAAGATCGTTTTGCATCAGTTTCACCCAGTCTGGGCTTACCTTTATAGCTGTTAGTAAAGCTCTTGTAGTAGGTGTGTGTTTGTGGAGAGTTTAAGTGACGTCAAATTTCGCCGTTGAGCGGCTCTGAATTCTTCGCGCGTGTCAAGGTGGAGGCGGGAAGCGCGAGTTCGATCTTAAACTGAAGGGATTTCTCTGTAATGTTTACAGTTATTTTACCGAATGGTCGTTATTTTTACGAGTTAATTGAGGTAAATGAGGTAAGTTTCTGCTAGTACGGTCACATGAACGCAACTGTGCGTTCATTAATTGTGTTTGATTAAAACACCATAAGTGTTGTATAACAGGCCGTTAATGAGGGAAATAACTCATTTTGAGTCGCGAGAATCGAACTACGAACAGACTGTGTACACAAGGCACAATCTGGAATCGTGTCAAAAAAATTTCCATGCTTGTTACTCACCATTTAGTGACTTAATAAGGAGCTCAAATGCAAGTCCAGGTTTAAGTGGATTTTTTAAGAGAATGTATTTGATGAACCTAATAGCCTCATTTTTGACTGATGTGGCGTTTAGCGGCTTTTACATCTGAGCTCATATGACCTCATATAGAGATACATGTAAGGTTGATTTGATTTTCATAGAAGCTTTAAACAAAGCAGAAGTCTTGCAGGTATTATATGTCTTCTGTTAACCCCGAGTAAAATGTTATTGCACAGTGGTTGCTCTTTCATAGCTCAGGAGATTTCTTAGATGTTCTTAGATGTGTATCAACGATGTCTCAGATGTTTCTCCTAAAATAGCATAGAGCTGTACAATTAAAGGATTAGTCCATTTTCTTTAAAAAAAATCCAGATAATTTACTCACCATCATGTAATCCAAAATATTGATGTCTTTCTTTGTTCAGTCGAGAAGAAATTATGTTTTTTGAGGAAAACATTCCAGGTTCTTTCTCATTTTAATGGACCCCAATACTTAACAGTTTTAATGCAGTTTAAAATTGCAGTTTTAACGCAGCGTCAAAGGACTCTAAATGATCCCAAACGAGGCATAATGGTATTATCTAGTAAAACGATTGTCATTTTTGGCACTTTTAAACCACAACTTCTTTATCCGGCTGTGTGACGAGCCAGCACGACCTCACGTAATTGCGTATTGCTGTCGAAAAGGTCACAACACTAATTAGTATCTTTCGACATACAACAACGTCGGAACGGTGTTCTTTCTCCACACTTGTAAACACAGTTGGGCATAGTTTCGATACGTCATCCGTGACCTCTTGATGTGATGACGTATTACGCAAGGTCGCCCTGGCGCGTCACAGGACCGGAGGAAGACAAGAAGTTGTGGTTTAAAAGTGCATATTATTTATTTTTCTTGCCAAAAATGACATCGTTTCGCTAGATAAGACCCTTATGCTCCGTTTGGGATCGTTTAGAGTCCTTTGAAACTGCAATTTTAAACTGAATTAAAAGTGTTGGGGTCCATTAAAGTCCATAAAAATGAGAAAAATCCTGGAATGTTTTCCTCAAAAAACACAATTTCTTCTCGACTGAACAAAGAAAGAGATCAACATTTTGGATGACATTGTGGTGTGTAAATTATCTGGATTTTTTTTGTTTTAAATGGACTAATCCTTTATTGTAATTTTTTTATTGTTATATTCTGGATTTGTGTAAATTTGATGAGAAATGTTTGAGTTTATATTAAATCTTTTGTAATATTGACTGTATTGGCAAATTGTGAGCTTAGTTTATGACATTGTTGAGATCTCATCTATTAAAACTCTAACGGAGACATTTGTGAGATTTCTGGATCTTTTTCTCAGAAGAAATATCTGATACACCAAAGATTAATTTATTCTCAATTTAATCTCATTGATGTTTAGGAGAAATAACTGAGATATTACAGAAATGTCATCTTTGACACTTCTTACAGGAATGTAGCTTCTGCTAAGCAAGCTTAAATTCATGCCTGGTTGTTTTTAGAAATGTGTCAGACTATTTATAAGTACACAATTCGAGTGTACATTGCAATTTCAGCACTGCCTCTAAGAGCCCTAAAGGGGACATTAATGTAAACTGCTTTCTATGGCCATGTTTTTTAGGTCATTTACTGTCATAGTGAAGCAACAGTTCAAACAAATCTGGCAGAGTATTTTATTTAAAGTCAACCTGTTTATAGGTAGTTAAATCTCTCACCCCCTTGAGTATTTAATGATTGTTTCTGCAAAAACACTTGCTTAATATCTACAATGTACTCGCTTGCCAGGCATTTACAGCAGCGGTTATGTAGGCTACTTGTGCATATATTTTTATGGCTTGTGGCTTTTTGGGCCATAATTTTTTTTCTTATTTAACATTTACAGTAGCATTGTACATTGACCGCCCTCATGGATGATAGTATGCGTGTGTGTGTTTGTGTAAATATGATGAATGTGTTATACAGAGGCACAAAAGAAGGAGGGATATAATGTTTAGAAATGATTGACAGTTCATGTATTATTCATGCATCCTGTTGATCTGAAAGAGGAAGAGACACACAGACAGAGGGAAAAAATTGACAAATTGTCCGTAGCTGTACTGTACTTCCATAGACTGATCTCGCATGAATGTCTGCACTTACATGTGAAAAAACAAACAAGTTGTGCATCTATACTGCAAAATTATAACAGATAGTCAGGGTCGCCCTGGGGGGATTAGTACGACATTTGGGGCCCCCAGAGATTATTTTTCACTGCCGTGGTTTTACGTAGCCTAATGACTAGAGTCACTAGCTGTGTCCCAATTCACCTACTTGTACTATGCCTTAAAGGAAAACACCACTGTTTTTCAATATTTTACTATGTTCTTACCTCAACTTAGATCTTTTTTAATCTTTGTACAGCGCTTCTTAACGTGTTAGCATTTAGCCTAGCCCCATTCATTCCTATGGCTCCAAACAAAAGTTTTATTTTGTGCCATCATACTTACTCGTGTAACTACTCATGTAACAGTCTTTAAATAGGGAAAACATGGAAGTGTTTGGTGGCTTCTAAATTCTTCCCTGTTTGGAACCATAGGAATGAATGGGGCTAGGCTAAATGCTAACACGTTCATGAGGCGCTGTACAAATATTAAGTGCACACATTGAATAAAGATAGGTATGTATTAATTTTTCTAAGTTGAGGTAAGAACATAGTAAAATATTGTAAAACTGTGATGTTTTCCTTTAATAGTACGAGATAGTCCATAGATATTGAAAATTTTAGTTTTAGCAATCTGCTCGGTATGTGTTTGTACAGTCTCTCTCTTTCTCTACTGTAGGTTACTCTGAAGAAGTATTCCCATTCAATTTTCAGTCTGACCTTCGAGGTTGATGCTGGGAATTAATTTGTTCATGTAAAAGATTTGTTCAAAACCCGTTCACAACTTGAAACACTACTAATAGATGGACATAATTATGTCTGTACATCATCCAGTGAACTGCGTGGCCATTATCTGCCCTGGGATTTGTTGCTTTTAGCCTTAAGAGGTATAAAACCTTCTAAAAACCTTTAAAAGGCTTGACCGAAGATGGCCGCAGAGCCCTTTGAGAGACGGCCCTTTGACCCGTCGTTCCTTAGAAAATTACTCACAGTACCTGAACTCAGACAACATGGGATAGTAATTGGAAACCAGTACCCAGCTTTTATAGGAGGGATAAGTGAGAGGGTGCATTGATTTTAAGCTGTGTACGATCCAGCTCGCTGTTATAAGAAAAAGGAAATTGATTCTGAATTTGAGCCTCTTCATCTTAATAAATATTAGATAGCAAATTTGGCAGCTAATGAATACGCCCACATGTTTTCGAGTTTGAGTGCCTCCTTACGATTCTTTGGAAATTATTTTTTGCATTCCCTTCGCAGGCTCTGTACACGATTGGTTTTATTGGCAAATGGAAGTGTGGACATGACCTTGAATGAAGTGCAACAGCCTTGATGTTCATTTTCATGGTTGAATTTAACTGAAAAATGCGCCTTAACAACCATCCTCAATGGTGCTTAAAACAAATTGAGTGACCTTAATATTGAAAAGGTTACATTTAAGAATTCCAATTGTTTCTTTCCTATTGCAGTTGTCGTGATGGCAGCAACATTCGTTGTAACAGTAAAATAAGTAATAAGTATTCTGTTTTGAAGGACATTTTCTTACTTAAAGTCGCCCTTTGGTAAAAAGTATGTGTGCTGTTTTTCATATGCTTTAAGCAGGGTTCCCACGAGTCCTTGAAATCCTTGAAAGTTAGTGAATCTGGGAGAAAAAAATTCAAGGCTCTGGGAAGTTTTTGAAAATATGCATACATAGATACAGGTCATTGAAAGTGCTTGAATCTTTTTTTATGCAAGAAGTTTTCTGGAAAAAAATCCATATTATTCCCTGTGTAGTGTAGGATAATATAATTAAAATTCTAGCCTTTTAAGCACACGTGCTAAACTGTTTGCTTTAAATGCTTATATCTTCTGTATGTGAATGTTGATTCATACCAAAATGCTTTTTTGCATAGTTGTGTTTGACACATGAAAACGTCTCGGGTTACGTATGTAACTGTTGTTCCCTGAGAAGGGAACGAGACGCTGCGTCTCTCTTGCCATACTTCCTGCGTCCCTGTAACGCCGTCTTTGGCAATATTTTAGATAGCGATATACTTCCTGGCTCTCGCTTCACCCTGTCTTTGTCATTAAGCCTCACCATTGGTTGAATTTGATATACACATTCAGACGCACTTACCCATGGAAACGTTCCCAAAGTGTCACCGCAGTGACGCAGCACGAGTTCCCTCAAAAGGGAACTGTAACAATGTATCTTAAAAGGTAACACAATGTAACCTTGCTTTCACTTGAAATGTGTCCCCACATTTAGTCCTTGAATTTGAGGGTATTGGACCTGGAAAGTCCTTGAAAGGTCCTTGAATTTGAAGTTTACTAAGATGTGGGAACCCTGTTTAAGAGAAACCATGTGCAATTTTTATTATTCAACAACTTTGCTGAGTATTTTCTTCATAAAATTAGAACGATTTTCTACGACACAAATGTAACCAGTCACATCAACACGGTTGAACGAGTGAATCAGGCATATGTGACATGCCGTTGGGTTCATCCTACCTAAGCTGGCAAATTTAAAGTGTTTTGTGAAGTTTTTTCGTTAATAAATTTTCTTTGTTTTTGTGGCCTTCCTCATTTGTCACGGCCTGAGCCACTCGTGACATATATGGGGGCTCGTCCGGGATTCGAACCTAGGACCTCTCGCAAAGAATATTTATTAACGAAAAAACTTCATAAAACATTTTGAATAAGGAAAATTCCCTTAGGGAAATTTATATTTTAAATAAAACTACATACTTAACACAATCGCAAATATCCAAAGTAACCATAACTGAACTAATACATACCAAGGTAAATGGGCAAACAAACGTTGAACGCAAAAAATAACCAAGGGCCAAAAAGGGTAACAGAAAAATGACCGCCGTATGACAACATCACACAGATTTTAATAGTGATCAACAGGTGTTAAAAAATTACGATAATAGTGAAGACCCATCCCACTGCCGGCTAAGGTAGAATGAACCCAACGGCACGTCACATATTTCTATGGATGCCACATAGACTTGATGCTGAAACGATTCCAGCACTGAGTACAGGCGGGGACTAATTTGCATATTCACAGACTCATTTATACTAAATGAGGCAAGGGGTGTAGAGTTACATGCAAGCTATTTTTTGTAAAACACTTTGGAAAAGGGATTCAGACCGACTACCAAAACACACTTGTAGCCAATCAGCAGTAAGGGGTGTGTCTTCTAACCAACATCGTTGGCTTGGTTATGTATGTGTGGGGCAGATCTATCAAAGGAAGGTCCAGATTCTATTGGGGTAGGGGTGTGTTTGTTTAGGTGATTTCAAATGTCACCATTGGCTTTCAAAGATCATGCACCCCGCCTTTAAATCATGAAGAAATTACTGTCACAGAAAAAACTTACATATGATGCTCAAAGTGTATTTTTTAAGAGATAAAAATATCGACTACAGGGGGACTTTAATTAAAAAAAAATTTAAACCATCAACAAGTCTGGATTAATGAAACGATTGTTAATAACACCTCACTATCAGATCCAGTGCTCAGATGAGAGATTAGAAGTCTGTCAATCATATTGATTAATGCTAATTTCAACCCCGGGGTCGGACTGAATCAAAACAGTGGCGCAACGCCTCAGTCAACAATGACAAATATTTTCCAGATGAACTGTGTGAAATCATATCTTCTGAGGCAGTATTTATCATTCGACAAATCTATGGCACTAGTGGGCATTAATGTAATTTGCAGCAATGTAACGGTCATTAAAATGATTAGCATGGAAAGGGACAAGATGGAAATTGAGAATAGGAGAGAGACAGCGAGCTCTGACTTTACCTTACATCACATATACTAAAACTGGGAGGTACAGTACAGTATATACTAAACAACGAGCACTGTGTCATATGGTAGAGATTTTGTGAGCTTGTTATCAACATAAAGTTGTTAATAGAGAATTCACCTGATGCGCTGTCTGTGTGCGTGCCGATTAAATGTAATGTTGTGAAGTTGTTTATATATGGATGTCAGACTTGTCATATTTTTTAATTAAGGAATAATTGTATCTCTTGCTCCGTCAAGTTTAGATTAAAACGAGAACATCAAATTATCTTATTTAAAAAAAGGCATTACTTAGGCTGTTTATTTAATATATAATCAAATTCTGGGAAAAATGCCGGTACTGTGATGACTCATACGGTTATATCCTGTAAGTATTAAGGTCATTAGGATAAGTGCAGATTGTTATTTTGTGGTTGTTCAAATGTTAGTCTTACAGCCAACATCCTACATCTCGCTGTCATGTGCAGGACGATGGGTGTGTCCTGTTTTTGTTTGGTTGAAATGCAGATGGTGTTATTGAGACGGAGTGATTGCGAGTCCTCGCTAATGCTTGACTTTGTTTGGATGGGTGAAATTTTAATGGATGGGTTGGGCATGGTCAAGTGAGGAAAGCCTATGCTTGTGTTAGAGAGAGAGAGAGAGAGAGAGAGAGAGAGAGAGAGAGAGAGAGAGAGAGAGAGAGAGAGAGAGAGAGAGAGAGAGAGAGAGAGAGAGAGAGAGAGAGAGAGAGAGATCATAGTCCATTTTCATTAGCGGAAAAATATTCCTTCTAAATGACAAGTACAAATGGCATTATGAAATCTTAAAGTGCACCTATTTCATTGTTAAAAAACAACGTTATTTTGTGTATTTGGTTTAATACATTGTGTTTGAGTGGTTTATGGTTAAAAAACGCATTATTTTTCCACATAAATTTTTGTAGCTCCAAATTAGGGGTGGCACGGTTCACAAAAGCCCACGGTTCGATTCACATCACGGTTTTCGGTTCTTTACGGTTCTTGTTTACGTTTTTTTTTTCTTTTAATTGTTAACACTCCAGAAATTGACTTCAGCATTTAATATATAGCTTAATTATTCACAATTTAGGATGCAGTATTAACAAAATTGGTATATCATGTAATCATGCACAAACTGAATTTAACTTGACTTTAAAGGCGGAGTCCATGATGTTTGAAAGCCAATGTTGATATTTGAAATCACCTAAACAAACACGCCCCTACTCCAATAGAATCTGGACCTTCTGTTGATAGACCCGCCCCACACATACGCAACCCGGCAAGGATGTCGGTTAGTAGACACGCTCCTTACTGCTGATTGGCTATAAGTGTGTTTTGGTAGTCGGCCTGTATCCTTTTCCAAAGCATTTTTCAAACATCGTGGACTCCGCCTTTAAGGACATTATTGTGATCATCTCATGAGATTGTTATACAGCAAGAGAGAAGACATTGATGACTTTTCATTTACTTGGCAAAAAAGAAGAATGTGTATTGCTGTCTCTACAGGAACTTACCTTTTTAGCACACAAATATTGAACTTGAAGAACACAAAGATTAAACTGAAGAATTAATTTCGAAGCATTTATCAAACTGCCAACTTCAGTGTAGCTTTAAGCCTTGTTTATACTCGACGTGTCCACACGAGCGCGAGGGTGTGCACGGCAAAAATGACGTCAACGCGGAGTGGGCGGTAGTGCACGTTTAGTGCGCGAGACCCCATTTCGCTTGCCGGTGCGCACGTCAAATTTTGTAACTTTGCGCGCGGCTCTGCAACCCAACAAACACGAGTTCCAGGCAAATCTAGCCGAGCATGACGTTTCATCATGCCGGCACCCAGTCTGTGCGTCGAGTATAAACACCTCCCCAAATGGAGGCTCGCGCTGTGGAGCCAGACAAAAGTATACAAGGCTTCAGGTAACATACAGGCATGATGCTACATTGTGCATGCTTTGCTGGATTTACGCTGGAAACGATAACTAATAAACACTTAAACACCAAAGGAAATGTAAAATCATGAATTGGACGATAGTTCCTCTTTAAAGTGTTTCGTGAATGCAATCCTAACAGGTTTTGTGTACAGCATTTGTGTTACGTGTAAAAAGCTGTTGTGAGACGTTACACAAACTTACACACATATATAGACTTTCTACCTACATTAACTGTTTTATTTATTGTTATATTTCAACCCCTAAACCTATCTTGCATTTCCGATTTTATGATTAATTTCTATTAAACGTTTTAGTTTCGTACTGTATGTTAAGTATTAGCAGTGTTGGTGAATTCAGACTTTACGGTTCTTATTGGAATGTTTGGTCTTTACAGCAGCTCAGGCCCTGTTTACACGAGAACGCTCGAGGGTGAAAAGGTACAAATATTTTATCGGATGTGCCTTTCGTTTACACGGCGACAGCGTTTTTGGGGCTTAAAAAAGTTAACCCACCCTCCAGAGTGGAAATCTTAGAAACGCTCTACCGTCGTGTTCCCGTCTTAATGGTAAAAACGCAAAAGTCACGGTGCCTCTTGTCGCGTACGCGTTTACGTCACAGACATGCGCAAGTTCAGGAAAATAACAACAAACATGTCGGATTATTTCCATATGTTAGACCTTCTAGTTGCCATAGCACCTGTGATAAATATACAAGAGTCTTTCCAGCAGTTGTACGAAATATTCACAGCTACTATTACTGATCAGAGAAGGTGCATTATTACCTCAATTTAGGGGTGTGACGAGATCTCGTGGACGAGATCTCGCGAGATTAAATGTGTTTCGCGAGATTACATGTGTCTCACAAGATTTCTTGTGGAGGTGCTGGCCGTTTCTCAAATAAAAGACTGCATCCTTTGGAGGTCGCATTTTTAAACTGCATTTACTTCATCACTGTCTTATTAGAGATTATTAACAATTATAAAGTTTACTAATTATTTAGTTAATCGCAAATAGTTGTAATATGCTCACGACTTGCGAATGTAATGCTCAGTTAATGATCTGAAATTTGACAGTGCATGCATTATATTTGTCTTTTACTGCATTTGCTTTTTTGTTTAGGTTTCCAATAATGTTCGTTTGGGAGCTCGTGTGAAGTCTGAGACGCGTTGTGTTTGTCTGTTGATAAGTGTCAGATGTGAAGTCTCAGCAGATTAAACCCTCACACAGAGTTTACATGATTTAATGTCTGCATGTTCTTGCTCAAAAAATGACAGTGGCTGTATCATTTCTAGTGTAAAGAAATGGACATATATTAAATATTAATACGGATTTAAACATTGTTTGACTAAAAATAAGCGTTTCTCTCCGTCTAAAGTGAAAGTGAAAGTGAAAACAGCGTCCGTGAGACGAGTCCTTTATCGCCCCCTGCAGGCATTTGTTATAATACATACATAATGATTTTTATTTATAGGCCACAAAATGTTGTTTAATGTAACTTGGTTTTAATACTTTATTTGAACCAATTATTATTGCATCTTCGTTATTATGCAATTTTAAATGCTACTGCTCACTTGGGTCTATTTTTATTACCCCAAAATAACAAATTACTTCATTATCAGTTAGCAAAATAATTGTTAGGGCCAGTCCTTGATTAGTTAAAACATTTAAAAATAATGTGATTTCAGTTTCTTATTCATTTATTTTATCATTGAGGGTTTCTTAAAAAGTGTAAAAATATTGTCTCGTCTCGTTCTCGTGTTTCGTCTCGTCTCGTGGATTAAGTGTCTCGTCACACCCCTACCTCTATTAAATTGTTGATGCTCCAATTTGTCGGAGGCAAACCAGACACATGCAGGTGCGTGGACTTGGTGTTGTTGTGTGTCAGTGCTTCACATTGCCACCTAGCCATCTGGAGTGTATACTACATCGAATATCACACACTTTTGCATCACCATATGCACGCTGATTTCCCCCAAAAAACGCTCGTATAAACGTGGAATAAAAATGCAACGCCACGTTTGTGTTTTCTCTTCAGATCGTTTCCATGTAAACGTAGCCTCAGCGATAAAGCATTGTTTGCAGTGCAAAAGGTTGTGGGTTTGATCCCAGGGAACACACATGCTGATAAAATGTAGTCTATACCTTGTAATGCTCTGTAGTTTTTTGGAATAAAAGCATCTGCTAAATGCATAAATGTACATGTAATGTAGGCAGAACCACACACACACTATACTGCTAGTATCACCATAGGAGCTAAATATAGCCATCGTGTGAGGTCACCTGAAATAGCCGTCGAGTAGATTTTAGGTCATATTCTTTCTGAGTCCGTCTCACAGAGGAATAATAAATCAGCAAGAAATATAAAAATAATGCATCTAAGCATTGTGGCGTGAGATGGTTTTCCCTGTGGTCTTCCTAATTCAATATTGACGTAGTTCCTCTTGTTCAGTGTTATTAGGATGACCTCTTGATTTTGCTCCAAGACTAAAAGCATCATTTTGGCTTAAACCCTACATTTGAGAGCGAGTGTATTAATTCAGTCTAAAAGTGGCATCGCAGCACTTAAGAGGAGTAGACTTGAGTTGGATCCAGACATGTTTGTCATTCAGGGAGTGATGTACAACCTTCTCATCTTGTCTCTTCTTGTCTCGTCTCATCTTGTCTCATCTCATTTGACCTTTTGTCTTCTCTCATCTGTCATCGTCTCTCATTGTCTCATCTCTTCTCCTCTCTGTCTTTTTTCCACTTCACTTTTCTTATTTTATTTTATAATCTTTTTTTTAAATTGAACCCTTTCATCTCTCTAATCTCTTCACATTTGATTTTTTTTTTTTCAGTTTTTCATCTCATCTTTTCTCCTCTGGCTATTTCTCATTTATCTCATTTTGTCTCTTCTCGTCTGATCTTGTCTCTTTTCGTCTCGCTTTTCTTCAGTGTTTTTTCTTTTTCATCTCATCTTTTTTCCTCTGGCTATTTCTCATATATCTCATCTAGTTTCTTCTTGTTTGACCCTTCATCACTTCTCGTCTCTTTTCTTCTCATCTTATCTCTTCATGTCTCATCTCTTCTGCTCTGTTTTTGGCATTTTATTTTGTCTCGTCTCATCTTTTCTCATTTATCTCACCTTGTCTCTTCATGTCTTACTTTTCATCTTTTCTCTTCTTGTCTCATCTCACTTTTTCTTCACTTTCCTACACTATTTTTTTATCTTATCTTCTTGTCTCTTTATTTTTGTCCTTACATCTCTTTTCATCTCTTCTTATTTTGTCCCTTCTTGTCTGATCTTGTCTCTTCTTGTCTCACTTTTCTTCAGTTTTTTTTCTTTTTCATCTCATCTTTCCTCCTCTGGCTATTTCTCATTTATCTCATCTTGTCTCTTCTCGTCTGATCTTGTCTCTTTTCGTCTCGCTTTTCTTCAGTGTTTTTTCTTTTTCATCTCATCTTTTTTCCTCTGGCTTTTTCTCATATATCTCATCTAGTTTCTTCTTGTTTGACCCTTCATCACTTCTCATCTCTTTTCTTCTCATCTTATCTCTTCATGTCTCATCTCTTCTGCTCTGTTTTTGGCTTTTTATTTTGTCTCGTCTCATCTTTTCTCATTTATCTCACCTTGTCTCTTCATGTCTTACTTTTCAGCTTTTCTCTTCTTGTCTCTTCTCGTCTGATCTTGTCTCTTCTTGTCTCTTTTCTTCAGTTTTTTTCTTTTTCATCTCATCTTTCCTCCTCTGGCTATTTCTCATTTATCTCATTTTGTCTCTTCTCGTCTGATCTTGTCTCTTTTCGTCTTGCTTTTCTTCAGTGTTTTTTCTTTTTCATCTCATCTTTTTTCCTCTGGCTATTTCTCATATATCTCATCTAGTTTCTTCTTGTTTGACCCTTCATCACTTCTCGTCTCTTTTCTTCTCATCTTTTCTCTTCTTGTCTTCTTGTCTCATCTCTTCTCCTCACTGCCTTGTCTCGTCTCACTTTTTCTCCACTTTCTTACACTCATTTTTTATCTTCTTGTCTCTTTATTTTTGTCCTTACATCTCTTTTCATCTCATCTTATTTTGTCTCTTCTCGTCTGATCTTGTCTCTTCTTGTCTCACTTTTCTTCAGTTTTTTTCTTTTTCATCTCATCTTTCCTCCTCTGGCTATTTCTCATTTATCTCATTTTGTCTCTTCTCGTCTGATCTTGTCTCTTTTCGTCTTGCTTTTCTTCAGTGTTTTTTCTTTTTCATCTCATCTTTTTTCCTCTGGCTATTTCTCATATATCTCATCTAGTTTCTTCTTGTTTGACCCTTCATCACTTCTCGTCTCTTTTCTTCTCATCTTTTCTCTTCTTGTCTTCTTGTCTCATCTCTTCTCCTCACTGCCTTGTCTCGTCTCACTTTTTCTCCACTTTCTTACACTCATTTTTTATCTTCTTGTCTCTTTATTTTTGTCCTTACATCTCTTTTCATCTCATCTTATTTTGTCTCTTCTCGTCTGATCTTGTCTCTTCTTGTCTCACTTTTCTTCAGTTTTTTTCTTTTTCATCTCATCTTTTCTCCTCTGGCTATTTCTCATTTATCTCATCTTGTCTCTTCTTGTTTGACCTGATATCACTTTTCATCCATTTTCTTCTGATTTTATTTCTTCATGTCTCATCTTTTTTGCTCTGTTTTTGGCTTTTTATTTTGTCTCCCCTTTTCTCATTTATCTCACCTTGTCTCTTCATGTCTTACTTTTAATCTGTTCTTATTTTTCTCTTCTGTTTTTTTTTCCTTTTTGTCTCCTCTCCTCTCCTCTCCTCTCCTCTCCTCTCCTCTCCTCTCCTCTCCTCTCCTCTCCTCTCCTCTCCTCTCCTCTCCTCTCCTCTCCTCTCCTCTCCTCTCCTCTCCTCTGGAAAATAAATTTCCAGACAGATATTTTGTAAATTGGATGGATTATTATGGCAGTGTGTGAAATAGTGCTATGAAGTAAAACTTTAGTCAAGGTCATGTAGAGGAGAGCAGGTGTGTGTGTGTGTGTGTGTGTGTGTGTGTGTGTGTGTGTGTGTGTGTGTGTGTGTGTGTGTGTGTGTGTGTGTGTGTGTGTTAAGCATCCGTAAGAAAAGGAACAGTAAGGAAAGAGTGAGCGAAAGAGGTTTGTAAACTCAGGAATGAGAGAAGGTTTACTGATGATGATTGAGAGAAAGATGAAAGGCTAGAGCTTCATGATAGTGATGATGAGAGTTAAACCCCAACATATAGCCAATGTGTGTGTCTGCTTTAATGCATGCAGTTTGTTATGCAACCATCTTCTGGTTTAATACATGCAGCTTTACATCCTCTCCTCTTGTTTCACTTCTCTTCATGTTCTCCTCTATTTATTTCCTCTTCTCCTGTTCACATCACTGTTTTATCATCTCCTTTCCGTTTGTTATCTCTTCTTTACTCCACTTGTTTTCTCATCTTTTCTCCTCGTTTTCTTCACTCTTCTTCTGTTTTCTCTTTACTTGTTCTCCCGACTGCTTCTGTTTTCTCTGCTCCTCTTGGTATCTCTTCTCCTCTCTACTCCTTGTGTTCTATCTGTTTGTTTCCCCTCTCCTGCTATTTTGTTCTTTTTTCTGTTCTCACCATTCCTTTTGTTTTCTCTTCTCTTTGTTTTCTCCTCTCTTTATTTCCTCCTCTCTCGTCTTATTATTTCTTTCTCCTCTCCCCTTTTATCATCTCTCATTTTTGTCTCTCTCCTCTCATTATCTCCTCTTATTCCTTTCTCCTCTCCTCTCCTCTCCTCTCCTCTCCTCTCCTCTCCTCTCCTCTCCTCTCCTCTCCTCTCCTCTCCTCTCCTCTCCTCTCCTCTCCTCTCCTCTCCTCTCCTCTCCTCTTATAATCTCCTCTTATTCCTTTCTCCTCTCCTCTCCTCTCCTCTCCTCTTATAATCTCCTCTTATTCCTTTCTCCTCTCCTCTCCTCTCCTCTCCTCTCCTCTCCTCTCCTCTCCTCTCCTCTCCTCTCCTCTCCTCTCCTCTCCTCTCCTCTCCTCTCCTCTCCTCTCCTCTCCTCTCCTCTCCTCTCCTCTCTTATAATCTCCTCTTATTCCTTTCTCCTCTCCTCTCCTCTCCTCTCCTCTCCTCTCCTCTTATAATCTCTTCTTATTCCTTTCTCCTCTCCTCTCTTATTATCTCATCTTATTCCGTTCTCTCTCATCTCCTCCCATTATCTCCTCTTATTCCTTTCTCTCTCCTCTCCTCTTATAATCTCCTCTTATTCCTTTCTTTCTTCTCTTATTATCTCATCTCATTCCTTTCTCTCTCATCTCCTCTTTTTATCTCCTCTTATTATCTCCTTTCATTTATTTCTCTCTCCTCTCATCTTATCATCTCCTCTCATTTTTGTCTCTCTTCTCTTATTATCTCCTCTCATTTCTTTCTCTCTCATCTCCTCTTTTTATCTCCTCTTATTCCTTTCTTTCTCCTCTCCTCTCATAATCTCCTCTCATTCATTTCTTTCTTCTCTTATTATCTCATCTCTTTTCTTTCTCTCTCTCTCCTCTTATTATATCCTCTTATTTATTTCTCTCTCCTCTTTTTATCTCCTCTCATTTCTTTCTTTCTCCTCTCCCCTTTTATCATCTCCTCTCATTTTTGTCTCTCTCCTCTCATTATCTCCTCTAATTCCTTTCTCTCTCTTCTCCTCTTATCTCCTCTTATTCCTTTCTTTCTTCTCTTATTATATCATTCCTTTCTCCTCTCCTCTCCTCTCCTCTCCTCTCCTCTCCTCTCCTCTCCTCTCCTCTCCTCTCCTCTCCTCTCCTCTCCTCTCCTCTCCTCTCCTCTCCTTTCCTCTCCTCTTATTCCTTTCCTTCTTCTCTTTTTATCTCATCGTATTCCTTTCTCTCTCATCTCCTCTTATAATCTCCTCTCATTCCTTTCTTTCTTCTCTTATTATCTCCTCTCATTTCTTACTTTCTCCTCTTATTATCTCCTTTCATTTCTTTCTCTCTCCTCTCCTCTTATTATCTCCTCTCATTTTTTTCTCTCTCCTCTCTTATTATCTCCTCTCATCTCCTCTTATTATCTCCTCCCATTTTTTCTCTCTCCTCTCCTCTCATCTCCTCTTATTATCTCCTTTTATTCCTTTCTTTCTCCTCTACTCTTATAATCTCCTCTCATTCTTTTCTTACTTCTCTTATTATCTCATCTCTTTTCTTTCTCTCTCCTCTTATTATCTCCTCTTATTTCTTTCTCTTTCCTCTTATTATCTCCTCTAATTTTTTTCTCTCTCCTCTCGTCTCCTCTCCTCTACTCTTGTTATCTCCTCTCCACTCCATTCTTTTGTTTGAACGAAAATGCAGATGTGGAATTATGGGAAGAGTCTAAGGAGAGAGTAAATTGGCAGTAAAAGATACAGAAGGTGTTTAAAAAAAGATCAGAATACCAAACAGACAGGAGAGCAGCCAAAACACCTACAAGTACATAATGATGATGGGTGTATGATGCCACAAACACACAACACATTGTGGTGTGTGTGTGTGTGTATGTGTGTAAAGGTTTTTCATGTTTTGAATGGTGCTTTTGAGGAGCTGTGAAAGGAAAACTGGGAAAAATCTTTTAATCACTCTCTTCTCTGGAGAACAGACGGCCTCTCTGGAGAACTGAAGACAGAAATTGTGTGTGTGACTGTTCATGTCTGATATTTTGGTGTGTTATTGTCTGAGAGACAAATGAGGGACTGAATAGGTTGTGCTTTTGTATGTCTGTAGGTTGAATGACAGATGCGAGTTCAATGTGTGAGCCAAGGTGTTTTTGTATGTGTGTATGTGTACAGTATATTTGTGTGTGCGTGGGTTTATTTTTAGCCCTTGCTATGCAAGAGCTTTATATATAATGCATCTCTGTGCTATAGCAGGGGTTGAACTTCATCTTCTGTGGTCTGAGTGTAGCTGAAGGCTAATAAACAAATAAACAACCCTCCAACAAAATAATACAAACCATATGCATTGTGTATGCACCAGGCCAGCCTGTAGTAATAGAAGTAATAGCAAAGCAAATGATGCCGCACATTCATCCTGGAAATTCATCAGTCTGACATTCGTTTAAAAAGGTTATTAGAAGATATGCATTTGTGTGTGTGTGTGTGTGTGTGTGTGTGTGTGTCTGTCTGTGTGTGAGTGTTTGTGTTAAAATCTGGCAGTGTGTTAAGATGGACAGATTGTGCTGAACAAGTGCCATTTCTTCAGAGTCTGCTCTTCATATCTATATCTATCTATCTATCTGTCTGTCTGTCTGTCCATCTGTCAATTCGTCCGTCTGTCTATATCTCATAACTGTCTGTCTGTCTGTCTGTCTGTCTCTCTGTCTCATAACAGTCTGTCTGTCTGTCTCATAACAGTTTATCTGTCTGTCTGTCTGTCTCATAATAGTTTATTTGTTTGTCTGTCTCTCTCATCACAGTTTATCTGTCTGTCTCATAACAGCTTATCTGTCTGTCTGTCTGTCTGTCTGTCTCACTCATAACAGTTTATCTATCTGTCTGTTTGTCTGTCTCATAACAGCTAATCTGTCTGTCTGTCTGTCTGTCTGTCTTACTCATAACAGTTTATCTGTTTGTTTGTTTGTTTGTCTGTCTGTCTGTCTCATAACAGTTTATCTGTCTGTCTGTCTGTCTCATAAAAGTTTATCTCTCTTTCTCTCTGTCCATCCATCCATCCGCCTGTCTATCTCATAACAGTTTATCTTTCTGTCCGTCCATCCGTCTAACACTCAATCTATCTCATAACAGTTTATTAATCTGTCTGTCTGTCTGTCTGTCTGTCTGTCTGTTTGTCTATCTGTCAATTGGTCCATCTGTCTATATCTCATAACAGTTTTTCTGTCGCTATATATCTGTCTGTCTGTCTGTCTCATAACAGTCTGTCTGTCTCTCTGTCTGTCTGTCTCCTAACAGTTTATCTGTCTGTCTGTCTGTCTGTCTGTCTGTCTGTCTCATAACAGTTTATCTGTTTGTCTGTCTGTCTGTCTGTCTGTCTCATAACAGTTTATCTATCTTTCTCTCTGTCCATCCGCCTGTCTATCTCATAACAGTTTATGTATCTGTCTGTCCGTCCATCCGTCTAACACTCTATCTATCTCATAACAGTTTATTAATCTGTCTGTCTGTCTGTTTGTATGTCTGTCTGTCTGTATGTCTATATATTTATCTCAAAACAGTCTATCTGTCTGTCTGTCTGTCTGTCTGTCTGTCTATCTATCTCATAACAGTTTATCTATCTATTTGTCTATCTGTCAGTCTGTCTGTCTCTCTGTCTGTCTGTCCATCTGTTCATTCGTCCGTCTGTCTGTCTATCTCATAACAGTTTGTCTGTCTCTATCTATCTGTCTGTCCGTCTGTCTCATAACAGTTTATCCATCTATCTCTCGTCCATCGCTCTAACAGTCTATCTATCTCATAACAGTTTATTAATCTGACTGTCTGTCTGTCTGTCTGTATGCCTATATATCTATCTCATAACAGTCTATCTGTCTGTCTGTCTATCTCATAACAGTTTATCTATCTATCTGTCTGTCTGCCTGCCTGTATGTCTGTCTATCTCATAACAGTTTATTTATCTATCTATCTGTCTGTCTGTCTATCTTTCTGTCTGTCTGTCTGACTGTCCATCTGTTCATTCGTCCGTCTGTCTATCTATCTCATAACAGTTTGTCTGTCTCTATCTATCTGTCTGTCCGTCTGTCTCATAACAGTTTATCCATCTATCTCTCGTCCATCCCTCTAACAGTCTATCTATCTCATAACAGTTTATTAATCTGACTGTCTGTCTGTCTGTCTGTATGCCTATATATCTATCTCATAACAGTCTATCTGTCTGTCTGTCTATCTCATAACAGTTTATCTATCTGTCTGTCTGTCTGCCTGCCTGTATGTCTGTCTATCTCATAACAGTTTATTTATCTATCTGTCTGTCTGTCTGTCTATCTTTCTGTCTGTCTGTCTGACTGTCCATCTGTCAATTCGTCCATCTGTCTATATCTCATAACAGTTTGTCTGTCTCTATATATCTGTCTGTCTGTCTCATAACAGTCTGTCTGTCTGTCTGTCTCATAACAGTCTGTCTGTCTGTCTCATAACAGTTTATTTGTTTGTCTGTCTGTCTGTCTCATAACAGCTTATCTGTCTATCTGTCTGTCTGTCTGTCTGTCTGTTGTCTGTCTCACTCATAATAGTTTATCTGTTTGTCTGTCTGTCTGTCTGTCTCATAGCAGTTTATCTGTCTAACTGTCTGTCTGTTTGTCTCATAACAGTCTGTCTGTCTGTCTGTCTGTCTGTCTGTCTGTCTGTCTGTCTGTCTGTCTATCTATCTATCTATCTATCTATCTATCTATCTATCTATCTATCTATCTATCTATCTATCTATCTATCTATCTATCTATATCTCATAACAGTTTATCTGTCCATATGTCTGTCTGTCTATCTATCTCCTAACAGTTTATTTATATATCTGTCTGTCTGTCTATTTCTCTGTCTGTCTGTCCATTCGTCTGTCCGTCTATTTGTCTATCTACCTCATAACAGTTTGTCTGTCTGTCTGACTGTCTGTCTGTCTGTCTTATAACAGTTCTGTCTATCTGTTCAATTATCTGTCCGTTCGTCTATCTATCACTATCTATGTCTGTCTGTCTGTCTGTCTCTCTTTATCTGTCTGTCTGTATATCTGTCTGTCTATCTTATAACAGTTTGAGAGAGGGACAAAAGAAGGCCATTAGACTCTTTAAACAACAGGACAGAGTCATTTCTCATTGTCCTTTGCATCCGCCTCAGCGCTCACTTGTTCAATGTTTATCAATAAGAATCATTTGAAGGGTTTGATAAATATTCATGAGTTCAATGAATATTCAGTGAGATCAGATGCATAATGAGCAGCAGGTGGAAGAAGGAACACGACCAACATTCCGAAATCCATCACTCTCCATTTTCCTCTCTGAGTAACTTATTACAGTTTCATTTAGATTTGTTTGTTTTTTGTCATGGCCGAATAGTTCATCCCACGTGCTGCTGTTCATAGGATCTTGAACCCGACTCATTTCTCTGGGTCGGATACTCACAGGCTCATACCTGTAGTCTGTTGGATAATGTCTTTCACAGGAGTCTATTTATAGATCTTCAGATGCAATAATGAATCCTAACGCTTCAAATACGTTTTGTGAATAGACTCAGTTAGCAAGTGATAATGATTTTTAGCACCCCCGCTGAAATAACCGAGAGTGCTTATTTACTTATTTAGTCAGCTATTCTCATTAGGAGAGTATAACCGTCACATTTATCGAACACAGGTTAGATGGATCGGAAAGTACAATGGAGCTAGTTGGGACACTTTTTACTCAAGTGAATATTTTTCACTGCAAATTTTAGGCTCTTTTTCACATCCCTCAGTAATGGTTGTGACATATCAATCATATTGTTTTGTCCAAGAGAATAAAATTAATACATTTTTACATCTATGCATTTATGCATTTGGCAGACACTTTGATCCAAAGTTCATTAAACTTATACATTTGATCAGTATGCGTGTTCGAACCCATGACCTTTGGGATGCTCTAGCAATGCTCCACCAATTTCATGAGCGTAAATAAAAGTAAAACATTTAAAACATAATTCAAAATGTTGAAAATAAATAGTTTAAAGAATATAATTTACACTAATGTTTGAAATCAACATAGAAAACATTTGTGAAAGAGAACAAACATTTGTGTTATTATACATCTGATTTAAAAAGCTTATGGTTACTCAGATGTAGCCCTGCCTCTCTCAGATATGCGTTTTAAAAGATTATAGATATTTGGACTAAGATAACCATGGAGTTTAAACCCGTTCTGACTGTATTGATTAAATTGAAAATCTTTAAATTATTCTAAAAGCTGTCAGTTATCGATTCAGGGGGCATGCGGACCCTCTAATGCACTTTGTTGCCCCCTGGTGGCCAGAAGTAAAAGAGAAAAGTGATGATGTGATTGAACGACAGCTGACATGTGAAATGTGGAGGAGTGAAACTATGAGTGTACACACACACACACAGTCACGCATGAATGCACAGATGCGCAAAGACTGAGAAAGAAACCATACAAAAATATTTCTACATGCTGAACACTTGGCAGGATTGTATTTGTTTGCACACTGTGTATGCACACGCTGTTATCATATCCCCATAATTAAAGGGAAAGATAAATAGTCTCACACAGATGTGGGCACTGATAGCAAAAACTGGCAGAAGTACGGCCAAACAGACCAATTCCCACACACACACACACACACACATTTGCATGCCGCTGTTTGTTCCTTCACCTGATCCTACACCAGTTGGGCAGCTCTGTTCTTGATCTTCTGTATCCATGTTTGGCACTAAAGGAGGTCTGTAATACCTGGAGAGATTTCTGCTGTTTCATTTCAATAGCAGTCGGACCACAGGGGGTGTTTGTGATCGTTTCTCATGGGTGTTCTGTTCCTGAAATGTGTTTTCAGCCAATCACCTGAGCTGCGAATGCCATGTGACTTATTACCGTAGAGCTTTGGGAAAATTACATTATGATGATGCTGATTAGCTTGTGGCAACATAACGTGCACACTGTCCTGAATCCCTCAGCTGTTATCATGTGTTGTGATATCAAAGGTGGCAGAGAAAAACGTAAGCCCTCCAAAAATAATCACATTAAATTCGGTTCAATGAGGATTTTATTTCTGTCAGATTCAGATCAAAATCAACTCGGATTCAGTTCACAATCAGTTCGGATTTAATTCAGATTAGATTCAGATACATTTCTCATTTTCTCAGATTAAGTACTGATTCAGATGACATTCAGTTCAGCTTTAATTCAGGATAGATTCAGATAAAATTTATATTCAACTCCGATACAGTTCTGATTCAGTTCACAGCCAGGTCATATTTAATTATAGATTCATATAAGATTCACATTCATCTCGGATTCAGTTCACAATCAGCTCATATTTAATTCAAGTCACAGATTCAGATAAAATTCACAATCAACTCAGATTTCATATTAAATCAGTTCACAGTCAATTCAGATTTAATTCAGAATAAATTCAGATACAATTCACATTCCATTTGGATTCAGGACTGATTCAGTTCACAATCAGTTCATATTTAATTCAGGTCAGATTCAGATAAAATTCACATTCAACACTGATTCAGTAATGATTCAGTTCACAATCAGTTCAGATTAAATTCAGATACATTTCAAATTTTTTCAGATTCAGTATTGATTCAGATGACATTTGATTCAGATTCAGTTCATAATCTGTTTAGATTTAATTCAGGTCAGATTCAGATAAAATTCACATTCAACTCTGATTCAGTAATGATTCAGTTCACAATCAGTTGAGATTAAATGCAGATACATTTCAAATTTTTTCAGATTCAGTACTGATTCAGATGACATTTGATTCAGATTCAGTTCATAATCTGTTTAGATTTAATTCAGGACAGATTCAGATAAATTAACATTCAACACTGATTCAGTAATGATTCAGTTCACAATCAGTTCAGATTAAATTCAGATACATTTCAAATTTTTTCAGATTCAGTACTAATTCAGATGACATTAGATTCAGATTCAGTTCATAATCTGTTTAGATTTAATTCAGGTCAGTTAAATTAACATTCAACACTGAGTCAGTAATGATTCAGTTCACAATCAACTCAGATTTAATTCAGATACATTTCACATTTTCTCAGATTCAGTACTAATTCAGATGACATTCGATTCAGATTCAGTTCATAATCTGTTTAGATTTAATTCAGGTCAGATTCAGATATAATTCACATTCAACTCTGATTCAGTAATGGTTCAGTTCACAATCAGTTCAGATTTAATTCAGATTCATTTCATATTTTTTCAGGTTCAGTACTGATTCAGATGACATTAGATTCAGATTCAGTTCATAATCTGTTTAGATTTAATTCAGGTCAGATTCAGATAAAATTCACATTCAACTATGATTCAGTAATGATTCAGTTCACAATCAGTTCAGATTTAATTCAGATACATTTCACATTTTCTCAGATTCAGTACTGATTCAGATGACATTCGATTCAGTTTCAGTTCATAATCTGTTTAGATTTAATTCACATCTGAGCACATTGTAAAGGTTAAATATAACTGCATGACAAGTAACATCTGATTAAATAAAATTCACATTCAAAACTCTGATTCAGTACTGATTCAGTTCACAATCAGTTCAGATTTGATTCTGTATAGATTCAGATCAAATTCACATTCAACTCTGATTCAGTACTGATTTAGTTCACAATCAGTTCATTTTTAATTCAAGTCAGATTCAGATCAAATTCATATTCAACTCCAATTCAGTCCTGCTTCAGTTCACATCTAGGTCATATTTAATTCTGTATAGAATCAGATCAAATTCACATTCAACTCAGATTCAGTGATTGAATTCATGTTAGATTCTGACAAAATTCACTTTTAGCTCATTCATCCGTGCTATATGTTTAAACAGGTGTGGCGAATTAATCTTCTAAATTGATACTGATCTCTGCAGTGTTCAATGTCATTTGTGCAAACACTTCCTGTTCATTACTTCCTGTTTTTCAGTGATGGAAAAAGGGTGTGACACGTGGGTTCTTTTTCACAAAGGTCCTGTTGTGGAGATTTATATCAGATAACACACCCTTACTGCTGAGTATATTTGTTCAAGGCCATTATGCCCTACACTCTTGATTCTGAGTTCAAAAGGATGTTTACCTTTGACCCAGAATTGTCGTCATGTTATACATGCACGTAGCCATGCGCACCTGACAAATATCATGGTGGATAATGTGAGACAGATGTGACGCTAATGCTAAACATAAGTCCAGGGATTATGCAATTACCTCTCATTATTTCTGTCTTGATCATTGTTTTCTTGTCCCTTTAGTAACTTTATAGAAATAAGAGAGAAATTTTTGAGAAATTGTACATCCAGTATGTGTATATGCATATGCAGTATATACAGTAGTGTCCACAAGATTGCCAAGGTTAAATTTACTGTAATACATGCATTTTTTTTATTACAAACTATGTTATAACAATTTTAAAAGTTGAATTATGCTAATAACATAATTGAAGATAAATTTCTTAGTTTCTGGAATGTGTCCCTTTGCTTTAATGACAGTATGCACTTGAGTTGGCATTAACCCGAAAATGATGATTCATGTTTTAATATGAACATCTTGTGTGACCTTTTCTACAAAGACGTTGGCATGGTAAATGTCACAAAATTGCTTTAGTTAAATGCAAAATCACAACTGTTCTGTATTTTAATTTTTTTTTAAATCTTGTTTATATGCAGGCTTTATCAAACACAGTTAGATGCAATCGTGATTATGTTGCCTCTGTTTTTAACCGATTTTATAAAAATAAAAAGAAACAAATTATATAAATATGTATAAATGTGTGTTTGCGCGCATGCTTGTGTGTGCGTGTACAATATTGTAAAAATACTTCAAGGAATTAAATATTACGTTATTATGATTAATATAAAGCTAAGATAGTAGCATAAATTACAACACACTTCAATATTTCTTTGTATTTTATGCCTTTTACACGATTCCTCTTTGTTTTGTTGTCTTGTTTGATTTATAAGACTCTTGTGCGTGTAAGTGAGGGTCTGTCATAGAGATTTACACACAGAGAGAAATGAGACCGTGTGATACTTTCTCCACATCTCATATCATAAAAGGAGCACCAAGATTACATAACCAGTACACACACACACACACACACACACACACACACACACACACACACACACACACACACACACACACACTGTGCAATTGCACTTCAAATAATATGGGTGTAAGTGTGTGTTCAAGCTTACAGATCAAATAATGGATTTTTGTCTGAAGATGTGCTTTGGCATCACTTTAAGTCTCTATTGTCATGTGGGTCAATGAAGTGACATTCATTATTTTGTGTCCGTATGTTTCAATTAATTGTAAAATGGTTAAAATTTCCAAATACATTTGCAGATTACTTGCATACATTGAGGACCAAGTCAAAAATTTCTGGTTTATTTCATTTTGAAAGAATATTTGGATAATTGTAAAAATGTCAATGTGGTGTAACCGGTATTTGTCAATTGGTGTAAATAGTATTTTTTTCATTAAAATATAAATATATTCATACACTGCAAAAAAATGATTTTCAAGAAAAAAATTCTTAGTATTTTTGTCTTGTTTTCAGTAAAAATATCAAAAAATTCTTAAATTAAGATGCTTTTTCTTGATGAGCAAAACGACCCGAGAAAATAAGTCTTTTAGTTTTTAAATAAGTTTTTAGACCAAAAAATATCAAATGATTTTGTGCATAAAACAAGCAAAAAATCTGCCAATGGGTAAGCAAAAAATCTTGGAACTTTTTTCTTAAAAACTAAATTACAAAAATATTAAGAAAAATTTGCTTACCCCATTGGCAGATTTTTTTTGGTCTAAAACTAGACTGGGTCGTTTTGCTCATCAAGAAAAAGCATCTTAATTAAAGGAGTTTCAGATATTTTTACTGAAAACAAGACAAAAATACTAAGAATTTTTGCAAAAAATGTGGAATAAAATATTATCATCTAGTTTAGTGTAATGTGATATTTTTTACATACATTTTTACATCATTTGTCAAAGATTATTTAGAAAACAGAGCTGTTTTCAGCATATCACTGCAAAAAATAATTTTCAAGAAAAAAAAAATTCAGTAAAAATATTTTTAAAAAATTGTTAAATTAAGATGCTTTTTCTTGATTAGCAGTTATTAGTTATTAGTTTAGAACAAAAATATAAAATTTAAGTGATTTTGTGCATAAAACAAGCAACATTATTAAAAAATTTTCTTGAATCATTTTTTGCACTGTGTCTGGACAAATATTACGAAAATTCATAAAAATTTACATTTAGAAATAACTAATACATTTTTTTTCGTGTGTTATTTTAAAATGATTTTTAAAATAATTTACACTTAAAGGTTCATCAAGGTTGTCAAAATATTTCATATTTTTCATTTTTTACGGTTACACAATTTGACATTTTCAGGTCCATTCAGTCTTAACTTTCATAAAAATGGTGCAAATGTAATTTTTTATTGCATAAAATCAACATAAATACACTATGTGCATTAAAATATACCTGATGCATGCTTTAACAAGTTTTTAAAAAGATTATTGAATTTATCATCTTGCCAAATCGTTTTTGTCACTGACCCATGTATGTGATGTCAAAAGTCAAAGAGCATCCCGCTGTCCTTTATTATCCACCATCTTTTATAAAAACACCTCCATCCCGATGATTTAAAGAGCAACTATTGTCCGATTCACGATTTTTCATTTCCTTTGGTGTGTAAGTGTGTATTAGTACATATTAACGATATATGCAAAAGGTACAAATCTCATAGTAAAACAAGTTTTTTTCAATATTTTGATTTCTTGCACCCTCAGATTCCAGATTCCTTATTACTGTTTTTGTGGTTCTGGGTCATAAATGTAAAAAAACATACAATAAGTTTAAGGGCCCTATTTTAACGATCTGAAACGCAAGTGCGAAGCGCAAAGCGCAAGTGACTTTGTGGGCGGATCTTGGGCGCTGTTGCTATTTTCCCGGCGGGAGAAATGACTCTTGCGCGAGGCGCAAATCAATAAGGGGTTGGTCTGAAGTAGGTTCATTATTCATAGGTGTGGTTTGGGCGTAACGTCAAATAAACCAATCAGAATGCTATCCAACATTCCCTTTAAACGCAAGGGCGCAAGTTCCATGGCGGGTTGCTATTATAATGACGGATTTACCAGGCGCACGCCAGGAGCGGTTCACAGCCGAGGAGACCCACGTTCTTGTAAGAACAGTCAAAGACAGAGAAGTTGTTTTGTATGGGGATGCGAGAAACCCCCCCAAATCAGCGTCGGTTAAACAGGCGTGAGAGGAAATATAGTCACAATTGTCTCATCATTCGCTACAATGATATCAGGAGACGGAGGAATCCCAAGCTTGCCAGCATAAATCGGGCAAGCCGTGTAACGGGAGGTGGATCTGCCTCTAAACAGGAACTGACGCCAGCAGAGGACATCGCTGCGTCCACCCTCACCGCTGAAAGGGTTTGGGGGCTTTGAAATCGGAAACGCAAGCAAGGTCCAACCCCAAAGTACACTTACAAATCAAGTTCATATACATTAAGGTTTCTTATGAAAACTTTTTTAATTATCATTTACATAAAATAAACGTAATACAGCCACACAACAAACTTATGAAAATATTTTAATCGTTATTTGCATGAGAATTTTTTAACGCAGCCACACAAACATAAAAACTATCACCACAATGCTCACCACAATGATTTCCCTTATCTCATGTGTTAATATTTTTTATTGTAACAATTTATGATTTGCAAAAATAACTCTTGCATCTGTGTAGATTAGATAAGCAATGCGCGTTGTGCACGCTATACATTATGGTCAAGCATGCGCCCTTAAAATAGTATAATGAACAACGCGCCACTGACTTTAGACTAGTTTTTTTTTTGTTAGTTGCGCAATTGTTTTTTGAAACTGCAAAATAGCATAAGAGATGGTTTGCGCCGGAACACACCTCCTTTTTTGCGCTGAACCGCCCAGGCAGCGCAAGTTCATTCCCTAGTTTGCCGACGTGCTTCTGTGGAGGGAAAAACCCGCTGTGCGCCGGTGCAAAATACTAAATGATACATGCGTCACTGACAAAGTCAATTGCGCTGGGTGCAAGATAGGGCCCTAAGTCTTAACCAACATGAACAGTTTTAGAGCTATTTGATTAACATTTATTTGACTAGCACAAACACAAAGATTATTTCACCGTGGTAGAATTTAAAAATATATGTCTCGTATTGATTTCAGGTTTTAAATGGCATTTCAATGTTGCCTATAAGCAAAAGTCTTCATTTGTGTTTTTGTAAATCTCATTGCCGTCTATGAGAAATAACAGAGAGTTGATTTGTGAGTATATGGCATGATAAAGGGAGCGAGGTTTAGTGTGACAGATGGACAGAGTCAGAAAGACAGCAAAAGCTTATGAATATTTCAGCACTCTTGGTGTTAATTTATGGACACACAGAAATCATCGGATTAGACTTCTGATCTGACCGTTCACAGTCCTCTTGAGACCGAAACCACACACACACGCACGCATGCACTCACACACGCACGCACAAACACACACACACACTGACACACAAATACACACAGTCAGTAATTACCTGTATTGACAACCCAAGTCTAGCTGAGATCAACACTGGAAGGTCACAAGATGAAATGTAACGTGTTGAATATTACACAACCTACTGACCTTTGAATCACAGATATGTGGTATTTGGCTAACAGTAATCTGAGAAATGGTAATAAATGCAACATGCATCTGTATGTACTGTATATGTATGGATTTTACATATGTGACTTTGGACCACATTACCAGTCATAGGTCAGTTTTTTAAAATGGAGATTTATACATCACAAATATGCTTTCCATTGATGTATGGTTTGTTAGGAATGGACAATATTTGGCTTATTTAAAAAACTGAAATCTGAGGGTACACAAAATATTGAGAAAATCGCCTTTAAAGTTGTACAAATGAAGGCCCCATCAACACACATTACTGATGATAAATACATTTTTGATATTAATGGTAGGAAATTTACAAAATATCTTCATGGAACATGATCTTTACTAAGGACACTCAGATTGGTATTGGACGATTATCAAATGACTTGAAATTTGCCGATCTCATGAACCGATCTTTCTGTTTACTTTTGAATGCGACCGCAATTGGAGACCATTTTTACGCAGTACGAGCATTTTTACAACCCGTTGCCACCTGCAAATTTTAATTTCTTTTTTTGCCTTTACAGAGATATGTGTATTTTCTAAGCGGATGCGCTCCGGTCCTAACAGCGCGATGTGTCTTCACATCCCCATCACAGACATTGCACCTTCATGCCAAAAGTTTATTATTTGCATGCGTTTTAAAGTTTTAACAGTTTAATGATTTTTGACATAAAAATCGATAGTTTTGACCCATGCAACATATTGTGGTTATTGCTACAAATATACTAGGGGTGTCACGATTTTCCAAATCCTCGATATGGTTACATTTTCGATTCTAAGGCCACAATTCGATTCGGTTTTTACATTTTTTTTAAAGCGCAAAAAAAATGCTATGCCATTTTTAGACTAGACTTTTATGAAATATAATATCTGACCTTGAACCCGGAGATGCCCTGCCATGTTAGTCGTGCTGCCAGTGGAAAAATATGGTACACGCACATACCTGATAAAATGAAGCTTCCTGTCAGACTAACATCCCTGTCAGTACTTTGCACCTTAAAAACGTGCTTTTATTACAGTCAGACGAGATTGTGAGACTATACCCCAAAAAGTCATGTTTAAATGCTGTTTTCATAACTCTTAAAGGAATATTCCATTTTCTTAAAAGAAAAATCCAGATAATTTACTCACCACCATGTCATCCAAAATGTTGATGTCTTTCTTTGTTCAGTCGAGAAGAAATTATGTTTTTTGAGGAAAACTTTGCAGGATTTTTCTCATTTTAATGGACTTTAATAGACACCAACAATTAACACTTAACTCAACGCGTAAAAGTTTTTTTCAACGGAGTTTCAAAGGACTATAAACAATCCCAAACGAGGCATAAGGGTCTTATCTAGCAAAACGATTGTCATTTTTGACAAGAAAAATAACAAATATACACTTTTAAAGCACAACTTCTCATCTAGATCTGGTTGGGATGCGCCAGGTGACCCCACGCAATACGTCATGACGTGAAACTCCGCCCCAGTGTTTACAAGTGTGTTAAAAGAGGACCGTTCCTACGTTGTTGTATGTCAACTGATACTAATTAATGTCTTTGTGGCAGTTTATTGTTTACAATGGTCTGCAAATGTGCGTTTTATATATGTAACACGTGACCTCCCTACGTCACTACGCATTTACGTTAGGTCGCGCTGGACCGGACCTAGACGAAAAGTTGTGGTTTAAAAGTGTATATTTGTTATTTTTCTTGTCAAAAATGACAATCGTTTCGCTAGATAAGACCCTTATGCCTCGTTTGGGATCGTTTATAGTCCTTTGAAACTCCGTTGAAAAAAACTGTTAAGTGTTGAGTTAAGTATTAAATGTTGGGCTCTATTAAAGTCCATTAAAATGAGAAAAATCCTGCAATGTTTTCCTCAAAAAACATAATTTCTTCTCGACTGAACAAAGACATCAACATTTTGGATGACATGGTGGTGAATAAATTATCTGAATTTTTCTTTTAAGAAAATGGAATATTCCTTTAAGCAACTGAAATCAGCTGAGTTCAGCGGAAGGCTAGGCATGGGTCGGTTACCCGTTTCAAGGTATACTGAGGTTTTAAACAGTCAAGGTTTTAAAACCACTAAAATGTTCTGTGATACCGTCTCCAAGGTATGAGCTGTGTTTATACAAAATTCATTAAATCATTAAGTCATGTGATTGATTTGATGTTTACATTTAATGTACATTACGAAAATATTTTTTAATTTTTTTTAAAGCATATTATAATTTAAAGGCTTTATTTTTACCTGGCATTTAAAAATAACACATTTTAGGGTTGCAATACCGCAACAGTGTGAAACGTGGTATTTTTGCTAAAGGTTATCATACTGCCAAAAACGTATACCGGCCCATGCCTACGGGAGGCGCTTGCTGTTTTTTGTTTCCCATGTAAAGAGCAGCTCGCGTGGTGTCTCCTGCATCTGCCATGCTATTTTTACTAGCTGTATCTAGCTAAGTTAGAGGAGGTTGACTCGCAGCACTCAACACGTTGTTTTTCCCCACTTGGCAAGCCGACCGGACATGACATGGGGGCGTGGCATCGACGATTCCATTTTTTATTTGACATTCAAGGTTGTGACTAAATATCAAATTTAAAATCGAAATTGTGACACCCTCAAAATACACCTGTGCTACTTATGACTAATTTTGTAGTCGAGGGTCACATGTATTTCGAAAATACGACATTGAGGCAATTTTGCATATGAAATAATCAGTACATCTATTTCTGTCAACAAGGTGAAAACCACTTTGTTTATATATATGTGTGTATGTATCAATGTATGTGTTCCTATATGGCCATATTTTTGATTTCTGTAAGGTTGTTATTGTCAAGCTTTGCTATTACATAATCGCCCGTATTTAGGCTATATTTATACTTAGGGATCAGATGTGTAGCCAGAAAACACATTGGTGCAGAAAAAAAGACATAGTTGGATGTCTGGTGGTTAGCAGGTGGCTTCTGTCCTTCTAAAGCAGCTCTGATCTTCAGCACTTATCATCTGTTCACTTTCCAGCAGATAGACGCCTCTTACAGCATCCCTCACACCTAATGCTTCTCGCTCAGCTCCAGACTGCTTCAAGTGAGAGAGAGAGAGTGAGAGACAGATTGGGCACTTCAGGGATAGGAGTGACACATATGGGCGAGTTAAGAAGCAAGGGATAAATCTAAAAGGAGGGATGGGGAGAAAGTGAGATTCTCTCTCTTTCTTTTTCAGTTTAAGATGGGTTGGTATGAACTCTGAACAGCACAGGTTCATTTATATCTGCTAGCGTGACCTTGAGCACAGGAAGAAAGAGTTTCTCATCAGATGTGAAGCACACTTCATTCAGGAAAATTTCCAAATCCTGTGCTTAAACTGCATTGCACCTGCGACCGCTACCAGCTGCCAGGCGAACCTCCTTTTTTGTTTTCTTCATCACTTGAGCATCTCTCCCCTCAGCATCCATGTTGCTTTCCTTTCTTGTCAGGCTCTTTATTTCATTACTTGTATATTGCTTTAAGATTCTTCAAAATGTAAATGTTGTTTATCAATGCTTTTCTCCAACACACGTAATACATGCGATATAATATCGTAACATCCGTGTTGGCGCGGTGCGCTCTCTCTTTGGCTCATGTGGCATTAGAAGCCCCAGACTGTGCCCAGACTGTACCATCCTGAATACAGAAGAATTTTATCTGATCCAGATAGCAGCCAAACAGCTCTCGCTCACTCAGAGAGCCCCTTTGAAGTACTGGAAAGGTCAAGACACGAACAAATCATTCTCAGCCTGATGTTTAGAGCCATTGTCTTGCTGTGACCCGGTAAAGCCAGTCGGCTCAGAGGACAAGCACCTCAGAGAGTCCTCCATCTTTGTCTGTCTGGGCGCCTGCCTGTGTTGGAGATGTACACAAGGTGCCCTGCTGTTTGCCTGGCAGGCAGATCATCCTTACAGGCTTACTATGGGCATCTTCCACTAACTAAACTTCAAACATGACTAACAATGTTGGGTTAACTACCTGAAATTTGTTGTTTGTACCAAAACGGGAAACTTTTCATGCATTTTTGCTGTTAGTTAAAATGCAAGTTTTTGAAAGTGACATCACTGTTCTGTAAAACGACATAAATGCAAATCTGTGACATCAGCGACGTCATGCACGTGCATATGGCATGTTCAGTTTACAGACATGCGTGAATACTTCACAACCATAACAACCATGGCGGCCTACAGGATTGTGTTTGTGCTACTCAAGAAACTTTCGTTTATCAACTAAAATTTGTAGTTTTAGAGTCCAGGGTCACTTGTAATAATAAACCAACCTCATGTCCATCTAAACCAGTGGTCTTCACTATTTTTTCCATAAGAGCCACACTGTAGGTCAGGGTCAATAGAAGAGCCGCCTTTACAGCGAAGTATCAAAAGTTACATCCAGTCATAATAGCATGTCTGCTTATCAATCTGTCAATTTGTTGCAATGCAATAAATACAAGGGCAAATCATTCTTTATCATTTACCATTTAAATTTGTAACTGAGACAATGATTTCCCTTAATGACAGAAACAGGATTTTAATGCTAAGCATTCTTATAATATGCTTATGCAGTGCTCCCCAAACCACCAGGGGGCCACCTTTCTCGTAATTTCATGCGGCGCTGCACAGAACGATTGGCGCGTGACATTACTGTGACGCGAGGGCAATTCGAAAGCATAACAAGAGGTCTTATCTCACAGTACTTTGATGTCATATGAAGATCGCTCTGTGCAAGCGCTGCATACGATTGAACACTCTTATTGACGTGCATCTTAATGGGTATGGTTTTCTAACAAAGTTTGCGTCCGGAACAGAAAAAGCGCATGCCTGCATGATCATATCACTGTATTATTTACTACCATGCGAGCCATAAATTAAAGCTTGCCGAGCCGCATGCGGCTCGCGAGCGCGCAATGAAGAACACTGATCTAAACGAAGTTGTGCAATCAATTCGCCATTGATTGTTTGTTTTTATCATGCTGTGGAGAATGTGTATGCGTAGGCGTGTAGTATTCCTTTACAAAGTAACATCGCCATCTACTGGCCTGGCACACATAATACAGCATTTTTAATAATTTTCGCAAATGTGTAAAATGCAGATCTTTTTGATAACATTGTTATATAAACATACATAGTTTTAGTTTCGAAGTACACAAAGGGGCTTTTTTGTAGTTTTTGGCGAATGTAAAAGTTAAATTCCATTACTATATAGACCGTTTCTTTGGACGCACGTGCGGTGACACGATAAGCGTCTGGTCCGAACTTTACTTCCGGTTTCTGTTTGTTAAATGATCTGACTAGTTGCTGAAACTGAACTCTTAAATAAATACCTCGTGAAAAATAACAAATGCTTTGGTTTCCTGATAATCTACGGGTTGTTTGTTTTTCTTAACTACTTTAAAAGGACTTTGTTGTTATTTATTCTTAGTGGAGTTTACCAAAAGTTACGTGTTTACCACGAATGCCGCTTGTTTAAGTTGTTACTGCTAAAACCGTCTATACGATTTTCTATTTAATCTTAACGCAGTACTAGATCTTTGTCTTTTTACTGGACTTTGTTATTGTCAGTGCTATGAAATCGACTAATTAAGTCAGAGCGATGTCGTTTCTGCAAGATGCTTATAAATATCAGTGGTGTGGTCTTGTGTTTTAATATTCACATCACCGGAAATAAGTCAGCAAGTATCCCGAATCCCTGATGCATAGTGAGCCAGTGTCCTTACCAGTGCCCTATAGCGCCTGTACACGATATACTAGCAAGGTTAATTTCAAACAGCGTGTGCCCTTTCAAGAAAGGGGACATGTGCAAACAGACGCTCCAGGTAAAAAGAAAATGATTGTTTTCATTGCTCTATTCACCAAGTGTATTTTAATCTGCCACGGTATGAGACACAATGACTGCAACTCCCTCAAAAGTTTACACATCAAGACCTCTGATTTTTTTAAGGGAATCGGACTGATTATTTCACCCGATTCACGACCTACAGTAGGGAATTTATTGAGACACAGAAAGTCTTTAAAACAAGTGTTTGTTTAGCCTAAAGCGCCTATAACACTTGCTGTTTCTGCGTATCTTAAAATATCTGACGTGATTGCTGGCTTTAATATCTCTAAGATTTAGGAACCTAGAGATTAGGACCGTGAGTTAGATTTTTTCCCAATTAAATTCAGCTAAAGCTTTTAGCATTAAACAACATCACTTTCATGAGCTCTTTCATGAAAATGATGTGTGATTTTCCTCTGCCCTTGTGGCGGAGCATCAGCTTCACATTTACATTTATGCATTTGGCAGAAACATCTGTTTTCTCTGATGCAGTGTAAACTTTAGCTTGTGGCCGCCTGCTTTCTCCTTTTTTCTCTTTTTCTTCACGGAGCAGAGCATTTAGCATTCAGTTGACTTGAGCTGTCCAAATTGTTGCTTTAAGATGTCTGCTTATACTATATGAAGGAAGTTTGGCCTGTAAAATGCCATAAATTGTGCTTATTAGAGGCTCAGTCACTAAAATGAGGCAGAATTGTTGAGGCAACTTTAAAGTCGAGCTGATCAACGTAAAGCAACAGTTCACATAAACATTACATTTCAGGCTTTATATACAATATAGGACTCCTTAAACAAAATGTTTAGCAATAAATGTAAACTGTGCCAAAGTGATGCCAAGCTTATAAAGGGGATCATAACTTTTTATTTTTCATATGCTAGCTTTGTGTGAGGAACCTAAATAGTCTCATTTAACATGATTAAAATATGCATTAATAGTAGAGTTAATGCTTTAGCCAACAATAAACACTATAATAGGCTGGTTTCCTGGACAGGGATCAGCATGAACCAGGACTAGGCCTTAGTTTAATTATGAAATATAACTAGTTTTAACAAACATGTATTACTAAAAACATTACTGGTGTGCATTTTGATGCAAAATAAAGTGCACTGATATATTTTAAGATATGTCAGTGCAAGTTGTTTTCAGTTTGAACAGCTCTTACATTTATTTTAGTCTAGGACTAGTCTAATCCCTGTCCGGGAAACCGCCCTTATAAATTATTATAGCATTTATTCAACTTTGTTAATGCTAGTTAATGCAAATTTTGATTGGGCATCATTTAAATGCCACGGCCTACCTGAGCATTGTTTTTGACCATGTCCATCCCTTTATGACCACCATGTACCCATCCTCTGATGGCTACTTCCAGCAGAGTAATTTCAAATTGGTTTCCTGAACATGACAATGAGTTCACTGTACTAATATGGCCCCCACAGTCACCAGATTTGAACCCAATAGAGCATCTTTGGGATTGAACTTTTAATTTAAGAATATTAAAATATTACAAAATGTCTTTTTGACCCATGTTGGATAAATAATAGACAGAACACACCGCTGGGTTAAATTTGACTGGGTTATTATAACTCATGGTTGCCTAACAACAACCCAACATTGGGTAATTTTTAACCCAGCATGTGTTTTGTCCAATTTTTACCCAACATGGGTCAAAAATAACCTAGACATTTTTAGAGTTTAGTAAATAGTAAATTAACATGCCCCTACTGAAAAGAGCCTGACCAGCTAAAAAAGTGGCCAAAACCCCTCTAAAACCAACCTGCTACCAGCTAAAACCACGCTGGAAGACCAGCTTAACCACCTTTGCCAGGCTGGGGAGACCATCTTAAACCAGCTACTTCCATCTTAAACTAGTTCAGATCAGCCAACCAGCTTAGCCAAGCTGACCATGCTCCAGCCTGGTCAAGCTGGTTTAAGCTGGTGGGTCGGCTGGTCTTTTCTCTAGGGGTACTAGGATTAATAAATGCTTTAGTATTGGTCATTGTTACTTCATGTAAACTAATGTATTAACTAATGTTAACAAATAAGAAACATAGCTTTTACAGTACAGTAGCTCTTGTATTCATTATTCAAATATGTCAGCTAAAACTTTCATGCTTTAGTTGGGTGACTTTATTATTCCTGTATAAAAAAGAAATACGAGTAATAATGTTACTTATCTTTACTCGCCAGCTCTTGACTCTGAGTGACATTTCATGGGTAGACATTGAGGTTAAGTATGTGAGTTTACTGTAATGCTGTGCGTTTTATAGTGGAAAGTGAAGCGGTTTTACAATTGACCTGTCTTCTCATGGTGAATAATCTGAAGTGAAGGCTCTTTAAATGACTCTGTTTGAAGGGCATGACAAACATTATTAAATGAGAGATGGCTTAGTTGAAAATGAAATAACCGTGCATTCTTACAGTGATTTTCACTTTTTTTCAACGTTAATGTTGATGGTAATTGGACATATTGTAAAGCTGTTTCTGTTTTTCAGCCGTATGTAATGACTGACAAAAGCCATATGGTCACATTTGATTCGAAATTTTAATGAAATTAATTTGTTTATGTTTTAAGAGTTGTGCAAATCATCTATTGATAGACTTTAGTAATGGTTAGAGGTCTTCAGTGGTCCTCAGCATCATATACTGATGTTTTGAGATCTTAACCAGAATGCCAAACCAGCAAAGCCTTCTTTGGGCAACCAGACGATAATGAAATACTGCTATGCTGAAGACAATGGAGAAAATGCTAAAAATTCCTAATTCTCAGATTTTTGGGATGACATAGACCCGTCTCAAATGGCACACTTCATATGGACTTTCGGTCTCGTGGTCTTAAATTGCGCATGCTCGCTCAGTCTACGAGTCTGTAGGGTGTGCAATCTGTCATTTTTACGCTCCGAAGTGTGCTCATCGGCGCCCCCTTTGAACCCTTGATGTGGTCTTCGGTGAAGCCCGCACTGCAGCAGGCTTCGCGCACTTTACCAACCCAGAAGTCCTTGTGAAAGAGCAATCAGACCAATCACACAACGAAAGGGAGGAGTTTACACTGATTGGGACATTCTCTTCCTATTTTCGGCGTGACGCTCCAGTCTGTTCCAAAATACAACTTCGGTGCACCCTCTTGGATTCGCGTCAATGGTCCCTATGGGTCTGCACTACATGATGTCATCAAAGTATGGACTCTAAGGAGGTCCACAAGTCCGGAGTGTGCCATTTGTGACAGGGCCATATTTTTGTGGGCCAAACCCAGCATTGTAGCACTACCATTATCATTGTGGTGAACACAGTAAATATGTGTTTTTAATGAGGTTTTGGTTAAACTCCTTAAATAAGATCTTAGGTTAACATAACACAAATATATTTTCAGGTTTTATTTTACCACATAAAACACACAAATAATCGTGAATCTTGAATTTTTATACCCATACGGGAAAAAAAAAAAAAAAAAAAATATATATATATATATATATATATATATATATATATATATATATATATATATATATATATATATATATATATATATATATATATATATAGTTTCGTTGCAAAACGAGATAACCACCGTTTTTAAAACTAAACATATTTAATTAAGCTTTCCTTTCTACAAAATGTATTTTGCATATATTTAAAACATATTCTTGGCCGAAGAAATGCATTTTTTTTGCCGTATGGGAAACATTAACGTTTCTTTAAAATGGCGGTTGCTAACAAGTTGCTACATGGGACTATAGACTTTGTCGAGATTTCGAAACATCATCAGTATTAAAGAGCTCAAAAACAACGCAACATTGACACAATTCCCAACAAACATTCATCCACAGTGTATTTCCTTATCAGGGAACAAGTTTATAAATGTGTTTAATAAAGTTTGAAAGATTTTTCGGAAGCTTGGTTGTGACGTTGATGTCGAGAGACTGTGGTAGTTCACTTGGAGCCTGAGGTTAGCTTTACAGTTGACGCATTTAGACCTTAACATTGATAAAAGTTGTGTTCACAGTTGTGTAAAGAGGATCTTGTTGGACAAAGCATGTAAGTGCCATAAGCTTTTGGTAAACACAGAGCTTATTTTTTGCAATAATGCTTTTTACGAGAGAATCGGGGTTGGCCTTCAAAAATACTTCACCCCTGGAGCACTCAAGGATAACAAATTTTGCATAAAAAATGCTCTAAAGGTAAATTTTCTGAGCTTAACTATTCACATATTTTTTTCTGTTTTTTTTGGACAAACACACCTCATAACCCGAGAAAGTCTCCTAAACTTTGAAACAGCCGAATCTGAGAAGTAAACCAGCACTGAACAACTAAATTATACTCTGAATGTGTTTAATTTTCACATATTTTTTCAAACTTATTGCTGACAGAAAAATTACCTCTTTTCATTGTTTTCCAATGAAATAATGAATAATCTGCTAGGGTCCCTGTGACTCTCAGTCGCTTGTCTTTATGTATTTCCCATTATTTCATTCTTGGAAAAACCACCAAGAAAAACATTTGTTCTCCAAAATAATGTAGATCTCTTATGAAACTCTATGAGACAAGTGAGATTACTGGGGTCTGAAAAATCAAGTCATTACACTTCCACAAGGTGATGTTTTTCCAAGCGACACAGATTATTCAACAATAATAAATGTAGGTCAAGATGTGATTTTCATCCATTGGGAAGTAATTGGAAGCACTGCTGTTGCACACTTTTGATTGGGTGTTGTGACTTGGATGTGGAGGCTGAAGGTCACATTCACCCTAGAGAGCTTATTATAATTCTTCAGTTTCAGATTGACGAGTTTTTTATATTTCTACCGCAACCTTTATTACCGCTGTCCTTTTACTGTATGATCAATAGTAGCCCCGCCCCTAAACTCTTGCCACAGTGTTGGTTTTTTACAGTCTTCACAAAATGTTTAAACATGGAGCAGAATTATGTATGGTTTTACCCTTTTGCAAAAGTCTCAATTTGATGTCATTACTATTTAGGAGAGATATTTGTATTATTTGTGTGTTGTTTTAAGGATGCTGAAGTGCAGGTTCCTCAAATAGCCCGATGTGCTAGAAATGCCTTGAGAAAAATACGATAAACACATGCATGAGACTGCAATAGTGATGTCCGGAGACGAGGTTAGACGCAGACACACAGCTGACCAATTACACCAAATGTCAGGGTTAAAGAAAACCCGGCACTGGGGCGAGAACCTTCATTTGTTCTTGAGAAAATGTCAAACTCTGATGGTGAGCACTGAGGAGCGAGCACCTAAGTGTGCCCTAATATCCAGGGTTCCCAAGGGTCCTTGAAATCCTTGAAAGTTTGTGAATCTGGAAAAAAATTCAAGGCCTTGGGAGGTTTTTGAAAATATACATACTGTGGTCATTGAAAGTGCTTGAATCTATTTTATGCAAGAAGTTTTCTGGGAAAAAAAAATCCATATTCCCTGTGTAGTGTAGGATGATATTATAAAACTTCTAGACTTTTTAAGCACACGTGCTAAACGGTTCGCTTTAAATGCTTATATCTTCTGTATGCGAATGTTGATTCATACCAAAATGCTTTTTTGTATAGTTGTGTTTGACACATGAAAACGTCTCGGGTTACGTATGTAACTGTTGTTCCCTTAGAAGGGAACGAGACGCTGTGTCTCCCTTACCATACTTACTGCATCCCTGTAACGCCGTCTTTGACAATATTTCAGATAGTGATATACTTTCTGGCTCCCGCGTCACCCTGTCTTTGTTGTTAAGCCTCATCATTGGTTCAATTTGATATACACATTCAGACGCACTTACCCCTGGAGGCGTCCCCAAAGTGTCACCGCAGTGACGCAGCGTGAGTTCCCTCGAAAGGGAACTATAACAATGTATCTTAAAAAGTAACACGATGTAACCTTGCTCTCACTTGAAATGTGTCCCCACATTTACTCCTTGAATTTGAGGGTATTGTACCTGGAAAGTCCTTGAAAGGTCCTTGAATTTGAAGTTAACTAAGGTGTGGGAACCCTAATCAGGTTATTTTAGTTCTGTAAATCCATTTTTAAATCCATTTGTTTTGTCCTGTACATTTGTTTCCAGTTTCTGTTTAGTCTTCATTTGTTTAAAAAAAGGTTATTTCTAAGTTGTATTTAGTTATATAAGTTACATCAACTTTTTTTAGATTCACCAGCAACAATCAGGCACTAAGAAAATCAAAGAGCAAGAAAGCGAGAGAGCCAGAAGGCAGCGTATGATGAGGCCGACTGCCTGCTGAGATTCAGACACACTTATATGACACACATGCAGGTGTGCAGGCGACCTGTGAACAGATGATGGATTGGCTGTTGTGTCTGCAGTCGGCGGTTTTACGGGGTGTTTTATGGACTTCAGGGGCGGCCGGGACTCTGCCTCAGTCAATGTTGTGTTTTAGGGCAGGGATGCAGGTACTATAGCTCCCTTCTGGGTTATATGTGTGAACTTATAATAAAACATGCTTTACATGGCACTATAATTCAATGAGAGAGATAGAAAAAGAGAGAGAGAGGGCACCAGGTGCTGATTAATCATCAGTAATTTGTTTACGGCGAGTGGATTCTGTCTGGTTTAGAGTGTGTATGGTTTATGTGTTGTGTGTATGTGGCAGTAAACATGTGTTTTGAGGGAATCTAGGACATGAACCGAGAAATGTCTCGGTTTGTGGAGCAAATGACTTTTAGAAGCCAAATGGGCTGCTTTCCCCGCTGGAAATCCAGCTATAACCGGCTTATGCTGGTATATGGTTTTATATGGTTTCCAGCTGGCCCAAACGGTTCATTAGCTGGTCCAAGCTCATTTTGGTAGTTAGCTGGATTAGTGACTTTTCATTAAAGATGTAATCCATTTTTTTTTGTTAAAAATAAACAAAAATCTGCTATTGAACAAGTACATAAACAATACAACACAATCTCATAGCAATACATATTTTGTGTAGTTTACTGACATTTGGGGCAATTTCGCATTAATTATTGAGGACGTATCCCCTGCGACATGTATGCGATATGGCCCAGCTTGTCAGTGAACTACGGCTTTGTGTAGTAAATGCCGCTCCATTTGAATAGCAGGTGATGGCGATTTACTAATAATCAAGGAACTGGCTTTACTGATGAGATGCGCATGATATTGCATGCAAATTATCGCACAGCCCTAGTTTTATTATTGTATTTTTTTTATAAAATCATACGTTTTGTACGATTCACTTTGTACTAATTTATACGAATTAGCCAATTTGTTCTCTGTACTATGATTCGCAATAAAAAAAGCTAATAATCAGGATTTATATAATAAAGTGTCAGGTATGTCTTAAGCCGAAGGTATACTAGGGCCGTCCGCATGATGTAATTTTCGTCATCAGTCCGCGTATAACGGCGCATGAAAATAGACAGGACACTATAAACAATAACACAAGCCGAAAGCTGTGGAGCATGTTCGTTACCATAATGTTTGATTCCTGTTCTTTGTTTTCTTGTTGTTTGTTCTAAACTGTGTTTGCAATGGTGGATCGGCTATTTTTCGTAGCCGCGGTGAAGCCCAAGTGAGTATACTTAAAAAAGCTGCGTGGACACGGAAAAATGTAAACTCGGCCCTTCAGGCAGAAATGTTACATTTTGACGCATTTAATGGTGCGTTGTGTAACTTTGAGAAGAAACTCTTGACAGAAATGCAATATAATATACATAACTAAATAATCAGTGGTGTATAAAGACCTTACAAAATGAACTTGATAGTTTTTATTAGCTTAGAATGAGCCGTTTTAATTTACATACTTGTGGGTCATCTTACATGGAAGTCATGGTCATGTTTCTACAGTAGCTTTAAACAGACAAACTGCTTTATAGAGCGTATTTCGTCCGAGGGGCTACCTTTTGATCTCGCTGATGAAGTTAATACGGAAGTGCCTTAAACTGCATTTCATCAACGGACCACTAGAGGCTGACTCCTAAAGGTAGTAAATCCCAAAGACCCCCATGTTAAAATGCCCAACTTTACAGCAAAAAATAATGTGTTTACAGCCTGGAACAAAACGTGTTTTTGGTCTATATAGGTAATTCTTCCCTTCATGACAACTGTGAAGGGGGTACATTTTTTGTGTAACTCGTCTGTTTAAATTCTAATAACCCTCAAAGGCGCTCTAAGCGAATCTGTGTGACGTTACTTTTTGTTGATGTTTGAACTGTTTTCAAACAAACAGAGCTTAGCTAACTCCTCCCCGCCCCCCTCCCTTCCGTGCTTTCATGAACGCGCCTAACCTCCACCCCCAAATCCTTCTTGTCGTTTTTTGGCTGGAACACTTTGTTATCGTTTCTGGTGGTAGGTTTGGCCAATTAGTTTTTATTGCAGTTTGTGAAGGCTGTCTACAGAGATCGCTTTTTTTACAGTTTGATCAGCGGACAGGCAGCAAGCAGATGTTTGCTGTATGTAACAAACAATGTTTTATGGTCTAAAACGCCTGAATTTGCTTTGAGCACCTTTAAAGTTCTGCATAATTAAGGGCGTGGACACTTTAGTGACGGGTGAACTGCCACTGCTGTCACTAGAGTCGAGCTAGGGGGGCGTGGTTTCAGCAACCAGCCACTTCAGCTTCACCCACGTCCCGCCTTTTTACCCATTTTTGGTTATCCGCGAATGACGCGTTGCTAAGATGCCGCTGGCAAGCCCCGCTAACTATTGGCTTCAAAAAAGCTCTTTACAAACCTGTGGGTGACGTCACAGACACTACGTCCATATTTTTTACAGTCTATGGTTCTTCCCTACGTTTTCTCAGATGACATGTTTGTCCTGTGGCGGCTACCATATGCGTTTTGAAATTGAGGGGTGAGCTGTTGGTTGCAATTCATAATCTCACCACTTGTTAATTTTTTTGTTAATTATGACATGATTTCTGTTTTCTTATTTAGTAAAACAGGGATGGTATGATGTGGGTTAGGTATAATTGAGATGTCAGAAACGTTTTTCTGTCCTGAGAGAGCCGACAATGACATTTGTTTGTGATGTGTTTGGTTGTGTGTATTTGGGTCCCACGGAGCCACTTGAGTCCTGTCAGAATAAACCAGAACCTTCTTCACAAACTCCAGCACCGCAGGCTATTTATGCTAAATATCTTATGTGTTCATTTCAGGGCACAAGGACAGATTTTACTGCAGTTTTTGTTCTAGGGGTCTGATTTCAAGTTCTTGTTCTTTGAAGGTCACATTAAGTCCTTTTTCTTTTACCGTTTACTTCATTAATTGTTGTCTGTTATGCACACTTAAAGATACTGGATATAACAAAATTGTGCACTCCTATTACTATGAATAAGGGACAGTACAATGCTCAATATGATCGCTCGAGCGAGGGATGTCCTGCTTTCCAGTTAAAAGAACCAATCATCAATCAATAAAGACTGATGGTTCTCTGGGGGAGGAGCTCTGTCCAGAGTTGTGTGCAAGCGGCAACCTTATGATTTTGTGATGCCAACATGGAAGTGACTTAAACTGCAAATCATCGACTGACCACTAGAGGCTCCAAAAGGGAGTCAATCCCCATAGACTCCCATGTTAAAATGCTCAACTTTACAGCAGAAATAAATGTGTTTACAGCCTGGTGCAAAAAGTGTTTTTGGCCACTGCTGTTACTACCGTTGAACTAGATGGGCATAGTTTAGCAACCAGCCAGTTCAGCTTCACCCATGTCCCACCTCTTTACCCATTTTCGGTTATAATAATAATAATACATTTAATTTATATGGCGCTTTTCATGGATAATTGATTTTGGGTCTGGGGTCTGATTTTGGCGATGTTGCAGAGGTGAAAGAAGAAGGAGGAGGAATTTCTCTATTAGGAGGAATTCCATTTTATCGCTGTTGAGTTTGAGGAAGTTCTGTTGCATCCAGGTTTTAATAGCCGACAGACAGAAGTTGATGTGGGAGAGGGGATGATTGTGTGGGGTTGTGGTGCTGAGGTAGATCTGCGTGTCATCAGCATAGCAGTGGAACTCCAGGTTGCAGTGACTGAGTAGCTGACTAAGGGGAAGGATGTAGATGGTAAAGAGGAGGGGGCTGAGGACAGAGCCTTGGGGAACCCCTTGAATGACTGAGGCGGTGGCAGAGGTGTGGTTATCTGCAAGTGATGTGCGCTGATGTGATGCCAAGATAGCGATGGCAGGCCACGCCAACTATTGGCTACAAAAAAGCTCTTCAATAACCTATGGGTGACGCCACGGACACTTTGTCCATATTTTTTACAGTTTATTGTTGTGTGAGGCGCTTGAAAACATAGCTTAAATGACCTAGAAAAATAATGGTACTGTTGATGTCATGTTTAATTTTTGGTCAGAAATATGTTTAACACAATTTTAAGATATCTGAGACTTTAGTCTTGCATAACTGAAAAAAACTTTCCACAGGCATTGCAAAGATGGCCACCTAGTAGTGTGACTTCCCTAAAATCTTAACATAAGCCTGTGGTCTGCAACGTTTTAAAAATGTCTAAAGTTGGACATTGTTAATGAACATTTTAACCTATTAACTAGTTAAACTGTGAAGAAGTGTTTGAGAAGAGTGCAAGATGCCCCTCTAGTTTGTAGAGCATTTTTAATGCGTTCCATTCTTAATATACTTATATATAGCTTATAATGCACTTCCAATGCTTTGGATAAAAGCATCTGCAAAACGCATAAATGTAAACAGTCCCGTAAATGAAGACACACCCATGAATGTGTGTTTTCTGTAACAGCATTATAAACTCTTTATCTTCCTGTTGAACTTCTGTAAGTCTCTTACTGTTTCCCTCTCTGTCGTCTTTCTCTCGTCCCCGCGGGGCAGGAGAGTCGGCCGGAGAGTTTATCTGTTACTTTATATCTCTGTGGCTTTATCAAGAAACAACAGAGCGAGACGGAGAGCGAGTGAGAGAGAAACTACTGTACAGCGGTAGATGACGGTAAATTATTAAATGAACAGAATATAGAGACGAGAGCAGAGGGATGAACTGATAAACACAGAGGATTAGTGAACGGTGAAGAAATAACAGAGAGAGAGAGCGTGAGTGGGCGAGTCAGGCTGTAACAGATGACCATGAGTTAAACATGAGAAGTTATGAAGATAACAGAAGGAGAAAAACATCTGACCTTTAAACGATCAGTAATCATGGCACTAATGGATAAACTGATTATTAAAGCATCCTTTACACTGACAGCCATCCACAATGACCAATTCACATTGAGCGTTAGAGAATGAGTGACTGACTGTCTCTCTGTCTGTCTGTGTTTATTTTTCTGTCTCTGTAACTCTATGTGTCTGTCTATCTTTCTTGCTGTATGTCTGTCTGTCTGTATATTTATGTATCTGTATGTCAGTGGCGGCCGGTGACTTCTTTTTCGAGGGCGCTCTGTCTGTCTATATTTCTGTCTGTCTATCTTTTTGTATGTGTCTGTCTGTCTGTCTGTTTATCTATCTTTATCTAGCTGTATGTGTCTGTCTGTCTGTCTGTCTGTTTATCTATCTTTATCTAGCTGTATGTGTCTGTCTGTCTGTCTGTCTGTCTGTATGTGTAACTGTATGTGTCTGTCTGTCTATCTTTCTTGCTGTATGTCTGTCTGTCTGTATATTTATGTATCTGTATGTCAGTGGCGGCCGGTGACTTCTTTTTCGAGGGCACTCTGTCTGTCTATATTTCTGTCTGTCTATCTTTTTGTATGTATGTGTCTGTCTGTCTGTTTATCTATCTTTATTTAGCTGTATGTGTCTGTCTGTCTGTCTATATTTCTTGCTGTCTGTCTGTCTGTTTATCTATCTTTATCTAGCTGTATGTGTCTATCTGTCTGTTTGTCTGTCTGTTTATCTATCTTTATCTGTATGTGTGTGTCTGGCTGTTTGTATGTGTAACTGTATGTGTCTGTCTGTCTGTCTGTCTGTCTGTCTGTTTATCTATCTTTACCTAGCTGTATGTGTCTGTCTGTCTGTCTGTCTATATTTCTTGCTGTCTGTCTGCCTGTCTATATTTCTTGCTGTCTGTCTGTATGTGTCTGTCTGTTTATCTCACTTTATCTAGCTGTGTGTGTGTGTGTGTTTGTGTGTGTGTGTGTGTGTGTGTGTGTGTGTCTGTCTGTTTGTATATATGTAACTGTATGTGTCTGTCTGTATTTCTTTCTGTCTGCCTGCCTGCCTGTCTGTTTATCTTTATACTGTAGATGTATGTGTGCGTGTGTCTGTCTGTCTGTATGTGTTTGTATGTCTGTCTATATTTCTGTCTGTCGATCTGTCTGTCTGTCTGTCTGTTTATCTATCTTTATCTAGATGTATGTGTCTGTCTGTCTATATTTCTTTATGCCTGTCTATTTATCTTTATCAAGATGTTTGTGTGTCTCTGTCTATCTGTATATGTCTGTCTATATTTCTGTCTGTCTATTTATCTTTATCTAGCTGTATGTGTATGTCTGTCTGTATGTGTCTGTCTGTCTATATTTCTTTCTGTCTGTTTATCTGTCTTTATCTAGCTGTATGTGTCTTGTTGTCTGTCTGTATGTGTCTGTCTGTCTGTCTGTCTATATTTCTTTCTGTCTGTCTATTTATCCTTATTAAGATGTTTGTGTGTCTCTGTCTGTCTGTATGTGTCTGTCTATATTTCTTTCTGTCTGTTTATCTATCTTTATCTAGATGTCTGTCTGTCTGTCTGTCTGTCTGTCTGTCTGTCTGTCTGTCTGTCTATCTGTCTATCTATCTATCTATCTATCTATCTATCTATCTATCTATCTATCTATCTATCTATCTATCTATCTATCTATCTATCTATCTATCTATCTATCTATCTATCTATCTATCTATCTATCTATCTATCTATCTATCTATCTTTATCTAGCTGTATGTGTCTGTCTGTCTGTAGGTGTTTCTCTGTCCGTCAGTGTAACTGTATTTGTATACCTGTCTGTCTGTCTCTCTGTCTTTCTATCTGTATGTGTTTGTCTGTCTGTAACTGTATGTGTCTGTCTGTCGGTCTGTTTTTCTTGCTGTTTGTCTGTCTGTCTTTTTGTCTGTATTTATCTGTCTGTACATGTGCATCTCTATGTCTATCTGTGTAACTGTATGCGTTTATGTGTCTTTCTGCTTGTTTCTCTGTCTATGTCTGTCTCTCTGTCTTTCTGTGTGTGTGTGTATTTGTCTTTCTGTCTAATGTCGTTTTTTTGTATTTCTCTGTCTGTCTGTACCTCTCTGTCTATCTGTTTGTCTATCTCTCTCTCTCTCTCTCTGTATATATTTCGGTATGTCTGTATATTTATCTGTCGTTCTGTGTGTCTCTAGCCACTTCACACAGAGATTTGGAAAATGCACTGATAATGTGTCCAGGATTGTTTGATTTGGGTTCATTCACACTGATTTTTTGTGCGTCCGTTCACACACATCCATAAGGGCCTGTAAAGACACGTGAGATCAGGATATGACGTGTAATGTACGTGTTGAAATTGATAGTTATCACAATAGCATCAGGAAATCTGTTCAGAAGTGACATCATCTAGCATGGTAATGGATGCGATTGTTTGGGTTTAATAGTCTGATCATCTTATCTCTATGAGATTTGGTTCCCATCTGACGTTTTACTGAGAAGTCCAGAGAGACGGAGACAGCGAGATTGTATTATTAGATGACAAAAGTGAAAGAATGAATGACACTGACCCAAACCCACATGTGAACCATCATCACTGATCTCAAACCGCACACTTGGGACGTCAGGTTCATGTGACTTACAGAGGAAAAGATTAAATTATGGTATCCATGACAACAAGCCTGTAGAACCGAGCAGTAGCATCTTGGTCCAGAACAGCCACAGGAGAAATTCAGTTCGAAGGGGCCGAAACTAATAAGGTATTATGACTGTTAAAGTGTTCAATCATCTTAGATGTAATTAATATTTCATTCAGCCTGCAGCAGGGGTCTAATAATTTGATTTTGGTGCCTTAATTTAAGATAATGCTCGGTAATAAAGATCACAATATTAAACTGGTCAGAGATGTGGTTATGTAACGCTGCCATCTTTGTCAAACACACAAAAATTGTGTTGAAGTCCTGGAGCGAAACTTCGGGTTGCTCGCGGACCCCGCAGCAGAATTTCAGCGTTCCGGCTCAGTGCGTCGCCATGGCGATTTGTTCATCAGATGCCGCTGTCACACATGGTAAAGACCCTAGTATGCAAATTTAATAGAAATTACATCACGTTGTGTCATCATCATCATATTAGAGAATAAGTTGAGCCTTTTTTGGCTGCTGTTGTGTACGCGTGGTTGTGTGGATAACCAATAATTATTTTACTTTTCTTCTTTATACTTTTTTTATTGATTTATTTTTGGCCGCCTTGTTGACAGTCAAGTGCAGGACATAAGTGAAGAGTAATGCATGTTGCATTTGAATTCCCATCTGCATAAAAGCTACAGAGTTTAATGAGTCAGATGAGTATTTTAAAAAGCTTTGAATGTTTAAGGAGAACGACACGAGTAGGTTACATAAAAGCCCTGGATATTTGAGCGCAGGATGTGTTTGGTTACTGGAGATCCATTCAGGAGAGCTTTCAGACTTCAGATGGAGAGTTCACCTTCTTGTACGCATTTATTTCTCCTTTTCTCTCAAAGCGCAATCTGGTCCATTATCAAATCCTGAAGTGAATGAGCACAGCCAATTGTAATATCATATGACACACAGATGACAGAGAAAGCCAGAAATGGAGTTAGAACTGACAAAACGATTTTAAAGTGGTCTCAAAATATTTTTTAACATAATTTATATATTTTTCCATGTGGTCCACTTGTACAAATAACCAAATGTTTTGAAAATAACAGAGGAGTTCAGATGCAAAACCCTCTAAGTGCATCTGACATGTTTTCTTGTAAATAAGCAGTTTTTTTTATTAGGCTCTTACGTTTAGTTTCAGTAATTTCACTTTAATGTCAATTGTTTATTTTTTTAACATACAAAATCACTTCCTAATCAGAAATTAGCCTACCCTTTACAGTGTTAGTAATTATTGTGCTGCTATTTAAATAAAGGAAGAACGAAAAATAAATGAACAGAGTTTAACAATAGTGCTGGGCAAAGATTAATCGCATACAAAATAAAAGTGATTTTTAGCATTATACACAATATATTATGTATATATAAATACACACACATTCATGTATATATTAAAGAAACATTTACATGTGTGTATATATATTTATTTGAATTTTATATATTTTATATTATATATACATTTAAAAAAAAAAATCTGAAATGTATATATGTATGTGTGAGTGTTTAAATATACATAATAATTACACACTGCACACACACACATATTTTATGCAAAAATGAACTTTTATTTTGTATGCGATTAATCGCGATTAATCTTTGCCCAGCACTAGAACTATAATAAATAAAGAACGCGGTAGCATACTTTCAATATCAAGTTTAATGCAAATCATTGGATCTGCCTTTTTGTGAGCTCAAAAGCAGATATATCCAACACAAAAGTAATCTTCATGACTCCTGGTGACATATTGATGTCTTGTGAAGCAGGTTAATCTGTTTTTGCAAGATTTTTAATGTTATTGACAACATTATTAACGTTAATGCAGTCAAGCCTAGCCAAACGTGCGCAATCTTCTTCTTGTGGGGTTTGGTGGCAGTTGCAAGCCAGGTACTCAGCGCCACACCGCCACCTATAGAGCGGGAGCGTAAAGTGCACTTCTTGCTTGGCAGACTCTGCATTAACGCTAATAATGTTGAAAAGAAAACAAATGAATATTCGAATCTCAAAATTTAAAAATGGAATGCCATCTCACAGAACGAATATTCGAATAATCGAATATTCTGACCCAGCCCTAATAGAGATGCAACTAGAAATATTGCAAATATTGAAAACAAGAATGTAAAAACTAAGAAAGTAAAGCACTGCGGGGCGCTGCGATCCATGTCACCACCATATTCGGGTTGTATTCAGATCCAAGTACTCACAAGCGACTCACAAGTTTGAATGTGACCCACTGTCGCTTTGGACACCATTGTTCATCTAATTCACCTTTTGTACACTTAGTGCACAAAGTTGATGACGCGTTTAGCTGATTCTGATAACAAAGCGGTATTCCCGTATTCGGTCAATGTCATTATCTCATTTTTGATGGAGGTGGCGTAGAGCTGCCTTTGCATATAAGCTCCTAAATTGTTAACACCATTCATTCATTGCACTGTTTTTGGCACATAGGCCAAAAGTATAAAATGGTGAATTTGACAAATTTTTGAATGCATCAGTTTGTATATATTTATATCATGTTGTAAACATGGATACTGTGATGCAAGAACAATTTCAGTCCCCGTCTGATAAATAAGGTGCTATATCATATATCATGTTTTATTATGTTTATTTACATACATGCATGGAGGTATATGTTTTGAGAATTAAACAGGTTTTGATATTGCTGTCCCACCGAGATGGTTTAACCTCTTAAAGTGTAAAATTAGACAGAGTCGTGATAGGAAAAAGGACTAAACATCGATTTTTAATGCAGTAAACTCTGGAGCTCAAACTATACTGCCAGTAAATGATAAAGAGTCAGTCAGTGTGTGTGACTTTAATGCACTTGAGATGTAGTCATCTTTTCATACCACTGATAAGACTACTACAATCACAATATCTCTATGACATGAAGAAGAAAGACAGCCACAAGAAAACGTTTTGCTTGGATGTTCTTTAGTAGCTCAAATTAGTTTACTAAATATATTTGTCTCATTTCAAATTTAAATTTTAAAAATAAGAATAGACACAATGTTGTTGACATAAAGAAAAATATAGACTGTAACAGGAATGTGGATAGCACAGCTTAGATGCTTTAATCTGATGAGAAATGATTGAGTTCATATTTTTGACTTTTAGTGTTATTGTGCATTCACACCAGCCGCGGTAGAGGCGGCAAAAATGTGCTATTCGCACGTAGTTGGACGATTAAACATTTGAGTTTACTAGCTTTTTTCGCGCGTGAAAGCCGCGAGTGAAATTCTAGTCTATCGAGACATTCACGCAGAAATTCGTGTCATGGGAGGGGCTTCTGCGACTCCGCTGAGACTCCACCACTTCGCTTGCTAATCACGTCACTACTACAGCAGGGTCCTGATTGGTTAACGCGGCACGGAAATCTACCGAAGTTCCGATTTTTCAACTCACGCGTTTCCCGCAGCAACGCTTAATTCGCGCGGAATGCGCCATTCGCGCCACAGGATGCCTAATCACGTCTTTGCATTGACTTAACATGTAAATCACTCGTGCTTGCCGCCTCTACTGCGTCTGTTGTGAACCCTGCATTAGACTTTACTTTGCTGAGATATCTGAATCTCTGTATGCTTTGTTTAATATCATCACAGTGTCTATGTCACATTTCACACCAAAAGCAAAGATAAAAAATTAAAGTTTGCTTTAGGAAAGTTGTGGTGGCAATGAAAATGACCCAGGAATATTATTGACATTCTTTGTAAAATTCACACCATTGCTGTCTGGAAGACACATAAAATAATAACAAGATCTCGGTTGCAGCACAAATAATTGATTTGATTGTGCTTTGCTGTGACAGTTTTTGGATAAGCTGTGAGTCTTCAGGTAATGTAATGACCTCAAAACCTATAAAACGACTTATTATTGTGTTTTATATGTGGACACTGAACAGCAGGTTTATCTGTAATATTAAAGCGCGACTTAATACATTAAAGATTTGAATCACAAAAGCACGTAGAGGACCTCTAAGAGGAGCATTATCTTCAGACAGAAAACAATAACCAAACTCCTCCTTATCTCTTCCTCTCTCTATGTCCGTCTGATTCGGGTAACTGCACACTATTTAGGTGGACAAATATATGGCTTGAGTGCTGTGTTTGTGTCCTTCACCAGGGACGCTTTCTCTTGTTAAGATTTCATCACCTGTATTTCTCTCCAGGCTGGAGTCTCAGACGCACCTTCATCTCCTCTCTCTCCCCTGGGTCAGCAACGATTATACTGACACAAACTCAGATAAGACTCCCATAAAACTGTGTGTGAGACACAAACAAAATACGCACTCAGTGCATCCTGATGATGAAGGTGAAGGTTATTTTTTCGATAAAGACCCAAAGCTAGTGTCTTTGAAAGGTGTAATGCAAAGTTTTTATCTTTCTTAAAAAGAAACTCTGCATTCAGCAGCACGATTACAGCCAATCAGAGATTTTGGATTATGGTTTTTGGACCAATAAGATTTAGGTGTGGGCACTCAGTTATGGAGTATGTGTGAATGTATTATAAGTATGTTGTTTATATGCCTGCTACGGTCACAATCAGCTGTTTCAGCAGGGATCTGTTTGTTTCTCATTGCATCCAGCTGTGTTGCTTAATGTCGAGTTTGCACAAAAGCCTTCGTGAGAGTCCAGTCCAGTGTCTGCTGGTTAAGATATGTGTGTGAAGTCAACACCGTTCCTTTTTTGTAACATTTGTGTAACATTTCTGAAGTTAAAATACTTCCGAACACGGAAGCATTGAATCAGTCAGGTGTGTTAGGGGCGGACACGCCGAACACATATTTTGACATGACGAGCCACAGGCTACATGCATGTTTTGCATTTGTGCCCCACCGAAGTTACCGGCCACTGCTGAATGAAGGTGTTGTCTGTGTCTATACTGACATACTAAAGTATTGCATAATTCACAGTATAGATTTATCCTTTGCAAGTATAACCAAACCAGTATACACACACTGATTGCAAGAGTGTAACATCTTGTCTAAATTGACAGGATGGATCAATGTTCTTTATTTACTCCTCCCCATCTCGCTCTCTCTACACATTCATCCATCCATCCATCCAACCATCCCACACCTTCATCAGCTGCTTTACATGAGTATAGGATCATACAATACACTGTGCATGAAGCATGTGTTAGCTGTGTAAACTATGATGTGTTATATAAACTTTATCTTGCAAAATAAACCTTATGTGAAAAGTTTGTACTCTTTGCATGATTTTCCTGCCTTTTCAACAATCTCCACAGCTTTAGACTTCACAGTCTAAGGCTTTGACCTTATTTATGGAAAGTGTCAAGTGTGTGCCGTGAATGCTTTTAGCTACACAGACTTGATTTCATGCACTGTTGCGTTTAGAAACACGATTATACTTTACGTAAGCATGTCAGCGCATGCGCTTTGATATTATTTACTGTTGCATTTAAAGGAAAACACCACCGTTTTTCAATATTTTACTCTGTTCTTACCTCAACTTAGACGAATTAATACATACCTACCTTTTTTTTCAATGCGTGCACTTTTAATCTTTGCACAGTGCCTCGTGAATGTGTTAGCATTTAGCCTAGCCCCATTCATTCCTGAGGATCCAAACAGGGATGAATTTAGAAGCCACCAAACACTTCCATGTTTTCCCTGTTTAAAGACTATTACATGAGTAGTTACACGAGTAAGTATGGTGGCACAAAATAAAACTTTTGTTTGGAGCCATAGGAATGAATGGGGCTAGGCTAAATGCTAACACATTCACGAAGCGCTGTACAAAGATTAAAAGTGCAAGCATTGAACAAAGATAGGTATGTATTAATTCTAGGGCTGTCAATAGATTAAAAAAATTAATCTAGATTAATCGCATGATTTCATGAGTTAACTGCGATTAATCGCAAATTAATCGCACATTTTTATCCATTCTAAATTTACCCTAATTTAACACTTTTCAGGTTTTTAATATTCTAATCATATATACATATATAGATGCTTTATGCAAATGTATGTTAACAACAGCCTGTTTACATTTTAACAGAATCACCAGCCATTGTTTTGTATATGAATTTTCCTTTCAGAAGATTTTTCTTTCTCCATTTTTGTTTGCTGCTGCATCATTTGTGACCTGTGCTGGCAAGTTGAGTCGGAATTAGCAAATTTTTAAAAAATAGTTGTTCATATTTTGACATTCTCTATTAAAACATAGAACAATGCATGATTTGTTGAAATATAACAAAATATGACAGAACTACACGTGTTTGAAGTTGAAAGAGTCAAATTACCACAAACATTTCCACATCCATACATTATATTACCACATCAATACCTTAAAATCACTGGTAAAACTAATAGATTTAGCACACACAAAGCAAAAACATCATCAATGTATGTTCAACTTTTTTTCCTTTTGTTTGATTGACATTGAGACAGACTGCTTAAAATCTAAGTGATCTAATATAATGTTACACATCAGATAGTTTTACCCAACAGTTAACCAAACATTTACTTAAAACATAACAGATTATAGAGCCTACCTGCGTGAATTCTTATCAAAACAGATATTTGTAAAACTGTAATTTTGTGTAGATGTCTATATATCCGGGTCGCGCACTCGCGCGTCTGTGTGCACGTGCTTCAGATATCAGTCAGTCAGCGTGAGGGGATCGCTTTTGAGTCTTCTCGCTCTTAATAACTCTTTAACATTAATCAGGTACCGAACTTTATCTCTCTTAATGTCTCTTTTAACATCAAGCAAGTCCTGCAGTCTATTTTCTAAGTCATGCATAAAAGCGAAACCAAAATGAATTGAGACGCATCTTTGTATTAGATTAAGCATTAGCCGGAGGACGGTAACGTTACACCTCTCAGACGTATAAATAAAGATCGTATCAGATGTCCAACGAGCATTTAAAGCATTGGATTTGGTAGACGATTTGCTTAATGTTCTTATTTCTATGAAAACCTTTTACTCATTTAGAGAGAGTCACATTTGTCTGCGTCTCTGTTCATTCAACTATGGGCTGGACCAAGGGTCAAACAGAAATTGCGCGTTGCGTTAATCTCCGTTAATAAAATTAGTGGCGTTAAAATGAATTTGCGTTAACGCGTTATTAACGCGTTAATTTTGACCGCCCTAATTAATTCATCTAAGTTGAGGTAAGAACATAGTAAAATATTGAAAACGGTGGTGTTTTCCTTTAAGATGATTTTAATGCATGGCCACAGGGGGCACTGTACAGCCAGGTTCTGATTTTACTGACTAGAAATGGTAGCAATCTTAGTTAAACTGTTGACATGTTTATAGTTAAAGTCGCCATGAAACGGAAGTAGCGATTGTCTTATTTTCCCCGGCTTATGAAATGAATAAAGGTAGGGCTGGACTTGAATTCATCCATCGAGAACTGATTGGATAGTTTAAAGTTGGGTTGTTTCCCGGACCTCGCCCATGTGTCATACCATATGACCGGAAGTAAAGAGCGATTGTTTCAAAGAGGGGGGGGGGGGGTTTGCTTTTTTGAGTAAATATTATGCATATGATTTTTTTATAAAATAATGAAGCTCACAGATAAGTCATTTGTAAAAAATACCACAATATTCCAAAACAACTTATAATTTTTCATTTCAGATTTTTTTGCGAGTATTTGCACATGCTGGTAACTTTTACGAAAGAAGCATTAAATCTAAAGTTTAGTATTTTCAGCAGAACTTTCACTTTCTCTCTCTTTTCCTTTTTACTACCTTGTTCTGTATTTCTCTCCCTCTCCTTCTTTCATTTCTTAAACATCTTTTTATCTTTTTTCTGCCTTTTCTCATTTGTTCTCCGGTCACATTTATTCCCCCATCGTGAGAAATATTGATTCGTCTTGAGAACTTCATAAACTCTGAGAGTAAATGTCAGATTGCTCCCCTTCAGACGGATATTAACCCCGTGTGTGTGTGTGTTTGTGTGTGTGTTACAGGCTCGATCTCATTGACGGTGCTGCTGGTGTCGTTGGCTGTGACGGTGTGTGGCGTTTGGCTAGTGGCTCTCTGCGGCGTCTGCGGATGGTGTCAACGTAAACTGGTGAGTTTCACACAAACACTAAAACGAAACAACCAAACAGCAACACGCAAACAACCACTCAGAGCACCTTTGCAACCCCATTGCAACCTGCATACAACCGAACAAAGCACTGTAGCCTCATAGCAACATGCAAACCATTATGAGCATCTTAGCAACCCCAGAGCCACAACTTGATGTAGGTTTTGCATTCAACATTTGAAGTAACATGTCTCAGTTAAAAAATAATGACCTGTTATTTTAACATCACAATCCCTGAGCACATGCATAAATGGCAGCTGTGATTGGAAAGACCTTGAGTGACCTTGAAAGGTTTCAATGTAAAAAAAGCCACTCTCTAATTTTACTATACAAACACATGGTACCCGCAGTGTAATGTTTACATTCCTGCTCTGTATTGATATTGAATATTGATATTCAATCAGCTTTCCTCCAACAGAGAAACTGTGAGGGATCTTTAAACTTAAACCTCTCACACAACGCACTGATCCCAGAAAATTGTCATAAAATTGCCAGAGTGTCTTCTGTGTGATGCAAACGCGCCCCGGAATTGTTCCTGGGATCGTTTCCGGGATGGGGACCTAGTAACATTCCTGGGTTTTGTGCCAGACACACCCTGTATAAACAAAAGCCAGGAACAATGGCTTAAAGGGGTGTGTCGTAGTCAGGATGTGTTTCATCACAATGACATAGTTATCGTTTAACTCTTTGAACATGGACAGATCAACATTTATGATGAGAAATTGTCTGCAAACTGGAATGAAGCAGAGACCATGGGAAATCACTATAGTAATATATACATACTTGTTTATGTGTGTATTAATAAATAAAGATGTTTTGACCCTATGCAGTGCAGGGATGACGTATTTTTGTAGGCCAACCCGGAAGTTAGCGGGGCATTGGTTCCCTCGCCAAAAAGCCCATTCATTTTTTCGAAGATTTGGATTATCACAAAAAATACATTTTGTGTTTAAGAAAAATTTATTTAGTTTGCACCTTTTGTCTGACAAGATAATCTTTACAGATGAACTTTTATGAATTTTGAAGTCTAAATGCATTCACTAAAAATATAAAGCTAATTTTTCAGGCTTCGACAAAGTACTCTCGGACTCTCGACTAGGGATGGGATGGTATGAAAATTTCATATCATGATTAAAGTGACCAAAGTTATCACGGTTATCAATATTATCATGGTTTTGTTAAAATGAGATGGAAATGTTCAAAAAGGACTGATACACACACTGAAAACATTTGAACAAGTTTTATTTTTGAAAATCACAATTTAATATTTCATGTCCCTGAAAAAAATAAAATAAATCTGTCTAATAAGTTTACCGTGAATTAATACAATACATTATCCCTTAAATGCCTTCTTGTGCAAAAAAAACTATGTTTCATGTGTACGCCTGCGTCAATCTGATTCTGGCTGGACAGGATTTACCGCAAGTTTTCAAAATCACGCTAATCAAACATGGTTGTAATGATAATTACATTTTAAACGATAATACTAACCGTCAGGACATTTTATTGTGGTTAATCGTGAAACCGGTAATTGTCCCATCCCTACTCTCGACATCAACTTTTTCACCCAAAAGCTTTCGACAGCTTTTAAACTTTATTAAACACATTTATTAACATGTTCCCTGATAAGGAAATACTCTGTGGATGAATCTTTGTTGGGAATTGTGCCCATGTTGCATCGTTTTCAAGATCTTAATGCGTGATGACGTTTACAGTCCCCAAAAAGCCCTTTTAACTCTTTCCCCGCCAGCGTTTCGTAAAAAAGTTGCAGCATTTTTTATGACTTTCAAAAAGTTTAATGCCTTTCCGAAAATATTCTTTTTTAAATATGTAAACATACAATATATCAAATGAAAGAACATTAAGAACAAAACTTATTCTCTTTTTATCACCTCTCAAATATGGGCAGGGTTCTTCAAAAATAAAAAAATTTGAGCAAAAACATAGCTAATTGCGTGTTTGTATTGTGACAGAGATCAGATTCGGAGCGATTCTCAAAACATACATGGAGTTTGAATTTTTTGCCCTAATGCTACGTTCAGACCAGCCGCGGTAGAGGCGTCAAGCGCGAGTGATTTCAATGTTAAGTTAATGTAAAGACGCGTTGACGCGTGTCTGGAGGTCTCGCAGCGCGAATGAGCCGTTTAGCGAGTTGAAAAATGTGAACTTTGGCGGAGAAGCGCGCCACATTAACCAATCAGAAGCTTGCTCTAGTAGTGACGAGATTACAGAAAGCAAGCGCAGAAGAGTCGCAGAAGCCCCTCCCATGACACAAATTTCCACGTGAATTTCTCGATAACTAGAATTTCACGCGCGTCTTTCACGTGTGAATGAAGCACGTTAACTCAAAATGTTTAAGCAGCAAACTAGACGCGGTAGACGCGAATTTGACACCTCAAACGCGGCTGGTGTGAACCCATGGTAAGGGGTTGCTTCCGGGTTTTATAATTTGGGTAAGAGTGCTACCTGGTGGATAATAGCGGAAAATACGGATTGCCGGAAAAATTCCTCATTGGCAGGGAAGCGTTTTCTCTTTATTGATGAGTCAACTTGTCAGTGGCGAGGAAAGAGTTAAAGACACATTAAAGCTATAAAAAGTCACAAGTGCGGGTATTACTGGTGTGTTTTATGTCGTAAAATAAAACATGAAAATTTCTTGGGCTTATTGTAACCCAAGATTTTATTTAGGGTGTGTAACCCAAAAAAATTGACTTCGGGACAAAGTGCTAAAATGCAAACTTGCTTTCGGGTTTTGCTTATAAAAATATGTCATCCCTGCATCTGTTGTGGGCAAAGGCAGTCAGTTCTGAGGTCAATAAAGCAATAAAATCGGATTGAGCCCAATTTAAAGTCACTCATCGACAGAAGCTTGTGGATAATAGAAGTGAATGAGAATTATGAGTTAAGTTTTATATTTATTACATTTCACTGAATTAAAACTTAACCATCCTTCTCACATAAGGAGTTATATTTTTCGATCTACTAAACCTCTGGAGGTCAAAAACGGGGAGAAAGTTTAAGAGATTGGTTGACCTTCTCTCCTGACATCATACTAGGAACTTGCTGCTTGTTGTTTCATGTAGGGCCACTAGGGGCAAGACTGTGAGCCGACCCTGTTTATCAGTACACCCGACCTTTGACCTTCATAAGGTGAAGAAAGGGTATTGATGGGAATATGAAATAATAAGAGGGATAGTATGTGTAGGTCTGCTGGGTGGATGAGATTTCTGCTCGTGTTGAGGAATTGGGTTGCATCTTCTCCCCAGACAGGCCTTTCAGACGGACTAAGATCATTGAGACAGTATGAGATATAGATATATCATCCTCCGCTCATCCAAGGACAAACAGGACGACAGGGATACCAAATATTCTGATGTTTCATGTATATTTTATCTTGCTTTTTTGATATTTACAGTATCACAACTTTGTATTCCTTTTTCCGCCTGCAAGCCATTTCGAAAGGAACACTTTATTGCTCAGATATTGCTTGCTAATAGCCCGAGTACAGGGTAATGTCGTGTTTCTTTTTTTAATGTAGGTCTCAGATGTCTTCCTTAATGAGACCTCACAAATCCATTTGCTTTGGAGAAACTATTGAGTTGTTAAAGAGATACTCCTATCCTTTCATCTGTCCTTGTTGTCGTTGACAGTACATAATCATATCTGCATGTGTTAAATCATTGACACGCACAATGTAAGCTGTAAAGTTTTTTTATTAAGTACGTGATATGAATGGATTTAAAATCGAAATGTTTTGTGGTTTATAAAGAGCCCTTCATTAAAACAGGAAGCATCGGTAAAGGAAAGAAAACTGTTCATCAGGCATTTCGTTTCAGCTCTGAATCAATTGCTCATTTAAATTCAGCATAATTTTTTTTAAATCAGCTCTATTCAGTTAATACACGTTCCTCGTCTTATTGTGCACGATTCATCGGTGCGTGTTACTCCAAAGAAAACATTTTTATGATCTTTCATGAAATAGTTTGCTCTGCCTCTCGGATGACTTGCAGATGTTATTTTTTTGTAGCTTTGTACCACCTGTCATGAGCTTTTCACACTCAGACGATTTCTAATCAATTAAATCGCTTCTCAATGCACATCTCGTTTCATTCGAAAATATGTGCAAACGTTTCGAATGCCGCTAGTAATGCTCTGAGTCAGTTCCCCTGCGTAATGACTGGACGTCGTGAGGTCAAGCGGATTGGTATTAAATACTTAATAAAGATTCTGTGCGTGTGCACTGCTATGATAATTACACCCTGTCCTGAGGTGTCCGTACGGCACTTTTTTGTAATTCATATAACCGAGCAGTTTCTCCAGGCTGTTTTTTTAGCAATGAATGGTGAGAGGGATTATTAAGAAGGACTTAATAATCTTCCTACTAGCTGGGCTCTGTCATTTTGCATGCTATCTGTGATGCCTGTGAGAGTAGAGCATACTATCAAATAATAGTAGCCTGATATTAAATCAGTGAAAGTCTTGACAGAAGGTTGACAAAGGAAAGATCAATACAAGCAAAGACATCAGAACACGATGTTCCAAAAACCACATTTCTTATATTTCTTTTCGCACTTGTTTTTTTTTTTTGCAAGGTCTTAACATTTCAACCACGGAAATGCAATTATTTTTATAAGAGAAATGTGTTAACTACGATGAAAAGACACAGCAGAAGTGCCGGAGCTCATGTGACAGCTGGTACGCTGAGCCGGTCTCAGTTACACTCGATTGACTTTAGTTTGGATCTCTGTGCGCAGGTGCTGCTGTTCACTGAAAATCTGTGCAGCTCGGCATATTACTAAAGTCTGTGTGTTTCAAGAATAGACTCTGATGTGATTTTCTTTGTTTATCATGAGCTAATGTACATGCAAATTTCGAGAGAACTTTAAAAGCAAACCGAAAATGCAAGAGTATGACGGAGAGAAGATTAACTCTTTCCTCGCCAGCGTTTTTCAAAAAGTTGCCAGACAGCATCAGCATTTTTATGATTTTCACAAAAGTTTAATGTCACCTTCTTTAAATGTATAAACATACAATATATCAAATGAAAGAACAGATCTTCTGCTTTTAAATAACAACAAATAACCTTCATTTGTTCTCTTTTTATCACTTCTCAAATATGGGTAGGTGTCTTCAAAAAGACAAAATTTCGAGCAAAAAGTTGAGATAATTGCATTTTTGTAAAGGACTTTTATTAGAGATCAGATTCAGAATAATGATCAAAGCATAATGTTGTTGAATTAGTTGATGTGTGAATTGGTTAAGAGCGCCACCTAGTGGATAATAATTGAATTAAAGATTACTGTAAAAACTTGTCATTGGTAGGGAAGCGTTTTCTCTTAAAGGGGACATTTCACAAGGTTTTTTAAGATGTGAAATAAATCTTTGGTGTCCCCAGCGTACATATTTGAAGTTTTAGCTCAAAATATCATATAGATCATTTATTATAGCATGTTAAAATTGCCACTTTGAGGTGTGAGCAAAAATGTGGCATTTTGAGTGTGTCCTGTTAAATGCAAATGAGCTGATCTCTGCACTATATTGCAGTGCCGTGGTTGGATAGTGAGCTTACTGTCCTCTTTTTATAATGCTAATAGCACCAGTACCCCCCACCCCACATTACAGAACATTATTACCTGGCCCTTATGCAGAAAACAGATATTTGTGCAAACAAAGTCCAGACACCAGGGCCAGCTAAGTATATTTTATAAATAATAAGATACAGATAGTTTCAAATATTGCTACATAAATACTTTCAAATTCTTAAATAAATAATTCATTTTCTAAAAACATATTTAATAACATTAAAACTTTTATTACAACTCAAAATAGTATCAGAGACATTAAAAATCAATATCATATTTTGTTGCTACCAAAAAATGATTAAAAAGGTAGATTTTTAACAGTTTAGAAGTACAGCTAAATCATGTAATGTGCAAGGTGCGCAGGTCAATTTTGCTACTTAATGTTGTAACATTACAACATTGACATCATAAGCTTAAAATCTTATAATCAAAACATTCATATTTTATCTTAAATTAATCAAAACATTCAGCTGATCTAGACACATAACTTATCACGAAAAAATATATATTAGTCATTGTACATTACAAAGTCTACCAATCTAAATCATTGTAGGGTTAAAACAATCAGACTTTTTAGTTGTGTAAATATGGTTTTAAAGAGAAAAACATGTACAGGTATATTTTATTAGACCTTAAACTGATGTTTTAATATTACAACCGAGGGCTTTACAGGGTTAAGGGGCGGTATTATCCCCTTCTGACATCACAAGGGGAGCCAAATTTCAATGGCCTATTTTTTCATATGCTTGTAGAGAATGGTTTATCAAAACAAAGTTACTGGGTTTTTCACATTTTCTAGATTGAAGCACTGGGTACCCAATTATAGCACTTAAACATGGAAAAAGTCAGATTTTCATGATATGTCCCCTTTAATTGACGAGATAACTCGTCAATAGCAGTGAAAGAGTTAAGGGCGCGTTCACGCCTGCAGCTGGCCTATGTTTTTAATTGTTTCTAATGGCAGCGCCTTGCTTTTTAAAAATGCTAGCAGCTGGCGTTTTTTTCCGCGCTGAGCGCCCAGAGTTGAAACAACATTTTACTCAGCTATCCAATCACAGTGGATGAGGGGAGGGACAACCACAACAACCAACCGGCACATGGTACAACGACTAATGAACAAAACAAAAGCATCAATCAAAGCGCTTTGCTGAAAAAATGCTGGCAAGTGCCCACAGTTGGCATCTGCCCGGCGTTTAAACGCTTTGGTGTACACGCCCCTAAAGGTGCATTGACTATAGTAAAGTAGTTATGCATCTTTTGCAACTAAATTCATATGTTGATTAGTGTATTGAATATATTACTGAATATTGTGTATAAAGCAAAACTTTATAAGAGAGTTTGAAGGACAGAAATTCACATCAGAGCGCTGCTCCAGCCATAGATAGAAGGGTTAAGAGAGAGAGAGAGAGAGAGAGAGAGAGAGAGAGAGAGAGAGTCTGTGCGACTGATGTTTTTTCTGATGTCTTTGCCTGTAGCAGTGTGTGTGTTTGAGTATCTTTGCTCAGAGTCATGCTACTGAATGCACATCTCTCTCTCTCTCTCTCTCTCTCTCTCTCTCTCTCTCTCTCTCTCTCTCTCTCTCTCTCTCTCTCTCTCTCTCTCTCTCTCTCTCTCTCTCTCTCTCTCTCTCTCGTGTGCACGTTTCTTGTCACACACCACCAATAGCAGCTCGTTTTCAATATGGACCCATATGAATGGTTGTTGCTCACGTCTCTTTTGAGCTACATAGCTTTCTCCTCTCTCTCCTCTCTTCATCATCAGCCCTATGGTCTTGTGTCTCACTTTTTCCCTGACTTCTGTTTAAGACCCCGCCTCATCCAGCCCTCTCCCCTTTATTTTGTCTCACGCTTGAAAATTTCATGATACAGCTGAATGATAGATGAGTTTTCTTTGATAGCTTATTCTTGAATGTCAAAAGCAGCAACTTCTTACCCAGAAACTGCAGCGTGTAAGTACACTGTGAGTGTGTGTGTGTGTGTGTGTGTGTGTGTGTGTGTGTGTGTGTGTGTGTGTTTTTAAATCTGAGACAGGTGGTGTGATTTGAATGTTTAGTGACTTTACTAAGAGTAGTTATTTATGTGTTGATGGGTGGACAAATTAATGTTTGATTTGCTTATATGCAATCTTAATCAGTATTTTATCTTGTGTGCCAGTAAAATATCTTTAAAAATAATATGCATTTACATGCATTTGAGTTTTTGCACTGTATAACTAAAGTGAAACAGTTTGTGGACATATTACCATGTTAATACTGTAATTACTGTATTTCTTAAAATTCCATGTTAAGCAACATATATGCAAATTATATAAACATATACATACTAGCATAATATTATTATTTAAATTATATATAATTTAAATAATAATATTATGCTAGTAATATATATATATGTGTGTGTGTGTGTGTGTGTGTGTGTGTGTGTGTGTGTGTGTGTGTGTGTGTGTGTGTATAAATGGTTAAGAAGGATATGGGATTGTTTTTAGAAATATATTGATAAATGATTCCTTGAGCTTTGAATGATGACAAAATCAAAAAAGCAGTGTGTGTGTGTGTGCGTATAACTGCATAATAAATGCATGTCACATATCAAGGTCACTCATGCTTTATACATGCTATGACATAACGCATATCTGGGTCTGATGGCACGTCATGTATTTCTAAGTCTTGTGTTCATGACTCATGACGCACGTGTTTCTGTTCACATGTTCTGGATAACCTTCTTTAATGGTGTGTTCTAGAGATCAGATTGGTGCATTGATTTTAATGTGCTTTTAACTGCTCATTATATTTTGATTTAAGGTGAATCACAGAGTACTATGGTATTACCATTTGATGACATAATGTATCTATATATAGTCTAGTATATGGAAGCTTATATGAGAAGAAGAATCACTTGTTAGTTTTGTTGCGTGGCGTACTGTGGATTTAACAGTTATGTTAAGTACTACATGCTGGTTTATATAGAAATCTGCCCCATTTTCTTGTAGCTATTAGTAGTTAGTTTATATTATATGTATTATTAATTTTATATAAAACCAAATTAAGTTAAATGTATGTGGTGAGTGTGTATTGCGTGTGTGTTTTGTGTACTGCTGTCCCCTTTGGCCGACTGACTCATGTTTGTATGGCTCTATGAATCTTGGACTGTCCTTTTTGTTTAAATCAAGTCTCTTAGGGTGTGTGCACACTAAAAACGAATTGAATTATTTATATAAGGATTATTAGAACACCATACTAATACTGTGTTTGACCCCCTTTCGTGGCATTGATTCAACAAGGTGCTGAAAGCATTCTTTAGAAATGTTGGCCCATATTGATAGGATAGCATCTTGCAGTTGATGGAGATTTGTGGGTTGCACATCCAGGGCACGAAGCTCCCGTTCCACCACATCCCAAAGATCCTCTATTGGGTTGAGATCTGGTGACTGTGGGGGCCATTTTAGTACAGTGAACTCATTGTCATGTTCAAGAAACCAATTTAAAATGATTCAAGCTTTGTGACATGGTACATTATCCTGCTGGAAGTAGCCATCAGAGGATGAGTACATGGTGGTCATAAAGGGATGGACATGGTCAGAAACAATGCTCAGGTAGGCCATGGCATTTAAATGATGCCCAATTGGCCTAAAGTGTGCCAAGAAAACACCCCCACACCATTACACCACCACCACCAGCAGCCTGCACAGTGGTAACAAGGCATGATAGATCCATGTTCTCATTCTGTTTACGCCAAATTCTGACTCTACCATCTGAATGTCTCAACAGAAATCAAGACTCATCACAGTCATCTTCAACTGTCCAATTTTAGTGAGCTTGTGTAAATTGTAGCCTCTTTTTCCTATTTGTAGTGGAGATGAGTGGTACCCAGTTGGGTCTTTTGCTGTTGTAGCCCATCCGCCTCAAGGTTATGCGTGTTGTGGCTTCACAAATGCTTTGCTGCATACCTCGGTTGTAATGAGTGGTTATTTCAGTCAAAGTTGCTCTTCTATTAGCTTGAATCAGTCAGCCCTTTTTCATCTGACCTCTAGCATCAACAAGCCATTTTCGCCTACATGACTGCTGCATACTGGATGTTTTTCCCTTTTCACACCATTCTTTGTAAACTTTTTGTTATAGACCTCAGAAATGAGCTTCTCCACAGTGCCACGTCTTTTCAAATGTGCGTGCATTTGATTGGTTGTCAATGGTTTATTGTTCATTAGTTGAAAAAAAAAACGCTCAGAAAGTGATCCCAATAATATCGTTTATTGTATCTTTATCGTTATAGTGTTGGTGTGAACTTGCTAATGCAATGACACAATAATACAAGAAGATCAACAAACCATTTGCTGCTAAGGGGAATTGTTTGATTTTGAAATTTGAACATTATAATTTGAATGCTTTGTTTTTCAAACAACATGCACCCATAAAGCTTTAGGATTTGATTTGCCTATCCATTTTATTTTCGAGTTCACTTCGATGAGCTGACACCTTAGGCTGATTTGTTCCAGCAGGTCCCGTACTTTTTCACGGGTACATTCAGAAAAACCGAAAAGTGAATGCATATTTTGCCCTTGCTCCAGGAGCTTTGTGTATCCAGGACAATCACCGAGCACAGCTAGGCAGCATGTTTGAAACCCTTTGTTGTGGATAGCTCATGATATCCCATCCCTCAGCTCTCTCCGATACAGCCAGACACACACGCTCAAAGCCAGAGAGAGAGGCAGAAGGCCTGCCCAGATGATAGCCATGGGGAGAAAAGAGATGAGATAGAAGAAGACATTGAGAGCTCTGGGACACATCTCACTGCCAGGAGATTTAAACTACGCTATGGCCGTCTCCACAGTAACCACTTAACACAGATGAGACATGGATGAGTGGACGACAGGGAGGGTGTGGTTTGGTCCAAGACGATTTTTATTTTCCTCTCTGTTGTGTTCGTCCGTGTTGAGGAATCTCATTTAAAAAGTTTGCACATGCTAAACTTTCCAAGTGAAAATGCAGGAGTCTGATGGAGCGATGCAGATGTGTTATGCACGTCTTTTAAAGTTACATTATTGCATTTCTCGTAAAATAGGCAATTACGTTCTATCAGCGTTGTCATTGAATCCAATTAAACCTAGATCACTTCACTATAATAAACGTAAAGTCATTGGACATGCAGTCATTGTACCTTGGCTTTCGTTTTAAATGTATCACGACACAGAATGCTGGTTGTTGTGTTCTTTAAGGTGTTGTAAAATAAAGCTTATTCAGGGTTTTTTTCTTTGGCCATTAAACTTATCTTCAGGGCTCACATAAACCCTGTGTAAGCATCTTTTTTGTGCAGTGTTGCACATCAGATGACATTTGTCTGTATCTCCAACACAATCTTGTGGCAATTCGTAACTGTTTTATGAGGTGGCTCATTCGTATTAATTGATACAATAGGCCAGATTTACTAACTAAATGTATCTTTTGGCGATAATAAACGACTGCCAGGATTTACTAAAGACACGCACTGAAATTAACGCTGAACAGGCATCTATTTTTGTGGCTAACCTTATTGCATATGCATTTGTAGAATTTATGCGAGGAGAGTATTTACTTATTTACTAGTAAACATGATTTACTACATGTTCATCTCTTTACATGATATGAACTTACGTGCCGAGTTACAACATAATACAGCATAATAAGCAGTTTTACTTACATAACTCATTTGGGACTTTTCAACAAAATCCAGTGTTAAACAAATACACACGCAAAACTCTGTTGCTACCCGGGATAAACAAACTATATCCATTGTTTCCATAAGGCTGGCTTACTTGGAAAGTTAAACAAGGCTTTCTTCTCCTTACATCCAAAAACACACTTCTTTTGTGTCATTGTTGAGTCTTGATATAAAACAATAGTGTCAAGTGAAATGATGCTTGTGACTTCTACTCGTCGTTCTCGGTCTCTCGCTCTGATTGACATGTGGGCGTGCTTTTCCGGGGGAAGTGCCCATAAAAGGAATTTGATAAGTAACGACTACCCATGGTACGTAAGGGGTACCCATGTTCAAAAAAAATCTGAAACTTGTAGAAAATAGGAGGCGTGAGTTTTTTTGCATTTTGCATTTGTTTAGAATAAGGATTACAACTCTTAACTCATTCGCCGCCAGCCATTTTTTGAAAAGTTGCCCACCAGCTTTTTTGTGATTTTCACAAAAGTTTTACAAAATGCCTTGCCTTCCAGGAAAATTTTCTTCTTAAAATATATAAACATACAAATATATCAAATGAAAGAACAGACCATGGGAAAAAAAAACGTTTCATCCTATCTATATTTTTTTCTCTGCTTATAAACTCTTAAATAACGGTATTTGTATTTTAAAAATACACATTTTTAGCAAAAAGCTGAAATAATTACATTTTTGTAAAAAATTTTTTGTTAGAGATCAGATTCAGAACAATTATCCAAACATACACAGAGTTTAAAATTATTAAATAACGTTTTGGCTTCAGTTTGGGTAAGTGCACCATCTAGTGGATAATTGCGATAATCGATAAACGTAAAAAATTATCAGGAACATGTTTTTTAATGCAAATGTTTACTCTTAATTGAGATAACCAATCCATAACCAGCCAATAGCGGGGAAAGAGTTAAAATGCCTGCTAAGCTCTTTCGCCCAGGTGCCACTTCCACAAGGTAGTGCTTCATTCTAAAGATTTTTTCCCTGAATAATTGTACATTTTTGTACAATTGAAATTTAATTTATACAAAAGCATCACCTTGTAGGCTACAATAATAGAGATCAAGTCGTTTTTTGTCCTGTGTCTGCATGTTTAAAAAAGTGACCAGACGTCCACGTTTTCCGGGGACAGTCCCGTTTCTTGGTGTTCTGTCCCCGACTGGAGCTGTCCCTGGAAATGTCCCCATTTTACAGCACGTCCAAAACAACCAGCAAATACACTAAAAAACCCGATCAGCAGGTAGTCTTTGTAGTACCAGACCGGAGCAATCATGTAATTATTATTTTCTCCAGCAGGGGTGCCGCGAGCTACACTGATTTCTTAGTTGCGTGCCACTGATTTAGCGAAGAAGAATTTACTACGAGACACATGAGAAAGCGTCATCAAGTTATCATCAATCAAGATATGAAAACAGTCAAAGTTATCTGGGGTTAAGGTACTAACTACTCATGTTAAGTAATAAACCAATAAAGTGAACTGAGCACAGCATAGTATTGAGCATTTGTTTTGTTTAGGCTAAATATGTTTACATTTTGCATTATTTCTTCTGTTCTTAACGTTTACAATGCTATGACATCAGCTGAAGTAATGCCTGAAGTAATTTTTGATGAGATATGTCATATCTGTGCACTAAAAATAGATTTAGTCTACAGAAATTGTTCAATTAATTGAATTAGAAACACAAAATAAATATTTTCTTACTTAGTATTTTCTCCTGTTTTTATTACAAATATTCAAAAAATTCTTAAAACAGTATTCATTTCCTTGTTAAGCAAAATGACCTAAGAAAATAAGTGAAGAGTTTTGTTGCAAAACGAGATAACCACCGTTTTTTTTAATTGTTCAGAAATCTCGTTTTTTGGTTGTGCATTCCAATTCATTTCAATGCAACTGCAGTTGGTTTGTTTTGATTTAAACCTTCATAACTTAAAAAATACAGCTAAGTAGCACCATAAAACAAAATAATAACATGATAACATAATAATAAACATGTTTTCACAAAAATGTTAAAAAATGGATTTATCTCGTTTTGCAACGAAACTCTTCAAGTCTAGTTTTTAGACCAAAAATATTAAATCCGCAAAAACAAGCAAAAAATCTTAACCCATAGGCAGATTTTTTGCTCGTCTTAAGCACAAATTCACTTCAGTTTAATATTTTTGTCTTAAAGCGAGAATTTTTTCTTAGGGGATTTTGCTTATGAAGAAAATGGATCTTGATTTAAGAATTTTTAGATATTATTTTGTACTGAAAACAAGACAAAAATACTAAGTAAGAAAGTCATTTTTGCAGAAAATGTTTTGTCCCCATTTTTTAATTTATAGATAACAACAAATGAGATTTTATTGATATTTTGACTATTGAACTAGGAAATATTCCCGGTTTTCATTTTAAAAATCTGGTCACCTTAATGTTTAATACACCAAATTATTAAATGTTTTTAAATTCTGACTTCTTTTTGTATTTTTGTTGATAGAGAACATTGTGATGTATAGTAAATTTTTCTTCAATGTAAAAAGCACTCCTAAATGGCCATGTGTAACCCAGACAACAGACGACTCCGGGCCGGATCCACAACCGATCTGTGCCGAAGTCAGCGGCTCTATTTCGGATCCGGCCCTGAGTCGTCTGGTGTCTTTGTACAGTCCTGAAAGTTTGTAAAAACAAAAATTTTAAAGTGTTGCCTGGAGGTTTACAACAGTTTATAGATTAGTTTAAAGGTTATTAGCCGTGTGTAGTTTGAAGAGAAATTAAGTCTTTGTTGGAGCCGATGCCGTAGTGGGCAGTGCCACGACATATGGTGCAGACGCACTTTCGGCCTTTGCCGATCCCGTGACCTTCTTTCCATCCTATACTTTCATTTGCTTTCCTCACATTCTCTCTATCTAATGAAGGCAAAAATGGCCCAAAAACATAACTTTATAATAATAAGTTGTTGTGTAGTTGGTACAGAACGATGACAAACCTTAACCACATTTTGCATGTGGCCTTTGTTCAAGAGACCATAGTATAGATAAAAATAGACTATACTTTTAAAAAGTGTAAAGAATACTTCAAAAAGTAGTCAGGTTATGTAACTCATTATTTGTAACAGTGCTCCTTGTATTTTTAAGTCTAAAACTGAATTCAGGGCTCTGTCAATTCGCCCTTTTCAAGAGCAGAGAGGCGGACAGCATTGACTTCTATGGAGGGTTTCCACAACACCACCTACTCCACACAAGACACATTCTGTCATTCTGCCTTTCCGTTCACCCACACGATCTCTCCGTCTCTCTTGTAGCCCGTGACGCTGTCGAAAGCTAAATTGGCTATTTCCATGTAAATATGAGGCTTGCGTGTGGTTTAATTACTATGGAGATGACTTAGGACGGACCGTGTGATTTGAGCAATCAGCATCTGGGAGGAGAAGAGGGAAGGAAGGGTAATGGTACAAAAGCTGGAGAAGCCCTGGATCAATGAAGAGCTTGGGAATAACCTTTGCTTTTCTGTTCTTTGCTTTCTCCTTTTATGTTCATCACAGGGGAAGAGGAATAAACCGGGTGTGGAGTCAGTGGGCACTCCTGATTCAGGAAGAGGAAGAGGAGAAAAAAAAGCCATCAAGTAGGTGCAAGGGATTTTATTTATGTTTTCGAAACGCATCAGTCATGACAGATAACAGGTGTGTTTTGAATCAATGGAAGTCATTTTAAGTGATAACTTTATAATTCTTCGAAGTTTAGATTTGTGGGCCGATGAACTGCATTCATTCAGCAGCCGTGCTGAGCTCTCCGTAGGATTCCAGCTTTATGAATGATGATGAAGATCTGAAGTGTGTTTGCATGTGTGTGCGTTTGAGGAGAGCTCAGCAGGATCACGTTTTGATTGTCGATCGTCTTCAGATGTTTTGCATGTTTCTTGTTTATGAGATGCTTGTTCTTGGAGATGTACGCTGGTGATGATGTCTTACTTGTATTGTGGTTTGTGATGTTTTGGCTTAATGAATATCTATGCTTGCAGGTCCTTGTGTACTTTTTATGATGTGTATCAGTATCATATATTTGTTTTACAAATGAAATAACTTGCATAATAACTTTCTGTAAATACTGTAACTTTTCCAGGTGGTGTTCATCTTCCTTACGCCGTGCATTGCCTGATAAACCTTCACATTTCTTTTACGCTGTTCTTCACTTGTGTTTACCGTGTCGTTCGCTTTCCGCTCGGACCGTTTTTTATGTTTTATTGCTTTTCTTAATGGTTTGTTGTCAACAAAGAGAATGTTTTATATATTTCTGTTTATGTAAGATTGTGCTGTGTTTGCGTGACTAAAATGTTTTATTTCGCCAGGTATAATCTGCTTTTTAATGAATGTATTCCTGCTTTATGGATGTCTTTATTTCCCAGTTTGATCAGAAAGCCTTCCTCTGAAACCGCACCGTTTACGAACGTTCCTCATTTTTTCTACCACCTACTTCTCTTTCCTTGCCCTCCCTTTTATTCGGTGCTCTTTGGAAAGACAAGGGAAGCTCCTGTGATGGATCGTAATGGGAACCTACTATGACCTCTGGATGGATAGATGAATGAAATGAATAGCTGACCTGCTTTTTTCCACTGATCAGTTATGTGTGTCTCTCTGTGGTCTTTAGTGATCTAGACAGAGACTTTTGGAATAACAATGACAACAGTTCAGTACAGCAGCGATGGAGTTCATACCCACCCAAGGAGTTTGTACTAAACATTTCTCCTTATGCCCCTTATGGAGACCCTCGCCTCACACTCAAGTGAGTCTCTGGTCAAGCTGGTAAGAGACACCAACCCCAATCCCAGCCCTACCCCATCTATACTAGTGATGCGCGGGTCGGGTGTTTTTCCAACCCGCGGGTCCTGCATTTATGAAACTATTTGGCCCGCCACAGCCCACCTCGCATCTATTTAACAACCCGCCTGCACCCGTGACTATTAAATAGACATACTAATGTAAGTAGGCATTTTAATGTAAGTGAAGACTTTATTTGGTAACACTTTACATAATGGGGTGTTCATAAGACTGACGTGTCACCTTCATAATCGTGACATGACAAATGTCGTGAAAATGAAGGAGATTTTATGCACATTTATGACAACTGTCATTAAGTGTTTTTTTGTTTAATTATGTCCTTTTTAATGCAAAGACAAACCAACACATCATAACTTGTAATAAATCTGTCATAAACATGACATAGAAAAATTATCAAACTTAAGAAAATGCCTAGCTGTATGGGTTAACATTACATTAAACTGTGATTTAAATGTCATTAAGAGTGTTAAAACGATGTCAAATAATTTTAAATACCTTAACAAAATGCAACAGACACGTCAAAAGATTATACTTAACTTTATGTATGTGCACAATAGATAAAAAACTGACAAATAACAGAACTTTTTTTTTCTGAAGAACAAAACATTATTTTTAACATTATTAATTTTTTTTATTTTTTTTATTTTTTTTTATTTTTTATTTGCAGCAATATGGACCCAACGCTGCATGGCTTAACCCATTATTGTACTGTTTGTTTTCATTTCATTTTAGGTGAATCGGTCTCCAAATCCAATAAAGTATAAAGTATTTTATAAATTTTTACTATTATTTTTGAATGATTGATTTTATTTGTTAAACACATGGAGGAAACTTAAAAAAAACATTATGAACTGAAGAATATTCATGATGTTGTTATAAAACTATTTGACAGTGTAATAATACTTAATGACATTTTAATGACAAATTATATTTATACAACTGTAGTTGAGGTCAAGAAAAATATTCATGACGCTATTATAAAACTATTTGACAAAGTATTAACACTTAATGACATTTTATTGACAAATTATATTTATACAACTGTAGTTGAGGTCAAGAAAAATATTCATTACGCTGTTTTAAAATTATTTGACAGAGTATTAACACTTAATGACATTTTAATGACAAATTATATTTGTACCACTGTAGTTGAGGTCAGGAAAAATATTCATGATGCTGTTATTAAACTATTTGGCAGAGTATTAACACTTAATGACATTTTAATGACAAATTATATTTGTACCACTGTAGTTGAAGTCAAGAAAAATATTTGTGACGCTATTATAAAACTATTTAACAGAGTATTAACACTTAATGACATTTTAATGACAAATTAAATTTGTACCACTGTAGTTAAGGTCAAGAAAAATATTCATGATGCTGTTATTAAACTATTTGACAGAGTATTAACACTTAATGACATTTTAATGACAAATTATATTCGTACCACTGCAGTTGAGGTCAAGAAAAATATTAATGATGCTGTTATAAAACTATATGACAGTGTATTAACACTTAATGACATTTTAATGACAAATTAAATTTGTACCACTGTAGTTGAGGTCAAGAAAAATATTAATGATGCTGTTATAAAACTATATGACAGTGTATTAACACTTAATGACATTTTAATGACAAATTAAATTTGTACCACTGTAGTTGAGGTCAAGAAAAATATTAATGATGCTGTTATAAAACTATATGACAGAGTATTAACACTTAATGACATTTTAATGACAAGTTCAATTTGTACCACTGCAGTTGAGGTCAAGAAAAATATTCATGACGCTGTTATAAAACTATATGACCGAGTATTAACACTTAATGACATTTTAATGGTCATTTATATTTGTACCACTGTAGTTGAGGTCAAGAAAAATATTAATGATGCTGTTATAAAACTATATGACAGTGTATTAACACTTAATGACATTTTAATGACAAATTAAATTTGTACCACTGTAGTTGAGGTCAAGAAAAATATTAATGATGCTGTTATAAAACTATATGACAGTGTATTAACACTTAATGACATTTTAATGACAAATTATATTTGTACCACTGCAGTTGAGGTCAAGAAAAATATTAATGATGCTGTTATAAAACTATATGACAGTGTATTAACACTTAATGACATTTTAATGACAAATTAAATTTGTACCACTGTAGTTGAGGTCAAGAAAAATATTAATGATGCTGTTATAAAACTATATGACAGTGTATTAACACTTAATGACATTTTAATGACAAATTAAATTTGTACCACTGTAGTTGAGGTCAAGAAAAATATTAATGATGCTGTTATAAAACTATATGACAGTGTATTAACACTTAATGACATTTTAATGACAAATTAAATTTGTACCACTGTAGTTGAGGTCAAGAAAAATATTAATGATGCTGTTATAAAACTATATGACAGTGTATTAACACTTAATGACATTTTAATGACAAATTAAATTTGTACCACTGTAGTTGAGGTCAAGAAAAATATTAATGATGCTGTTATAAAACTATATGACAGAGTATTAACACTTAATGACATTTTAATGACAAGTTCAATTTGTACCACTGCAGTTGAGGTCAAGAAAAATATTCATGACGCTGTTATAAAACTATATGACCGAGTATTAACACTTAATGACATTTTAATGGTCATTTATATTTGTACCACTGTAGTTGAGGTCAAGAAAAATATTAATGATGCTGTTATAAAACTATATGACAGTGTATTAACACTTAATGACATTTTAATGACAAATTAAATTTGTACCACTGTAGTTGAGGTCAAGAAAAATATTAATGATGCTGTTATAAAACTATATGACAGTGTATTAACACTTAATGACATTTTAATGACAAATTATATTTGTACCACTGCAGTTGAGGTCAAGAAAAATATTAATGATGCTGTTATAAAACTATATGACAGTGTATTAACACTTAATGACATTTTAATGACAAATTAAATTTGTACCACTGTAGTTGAGGTCAAGAAAAATATTAATGATGCTGTTATAAAACTATATGACAGTGTATTAACACTTAATGACATTTTAATGACAAATTAAATTTGTACCACTGTAGTTGAGGTCAAGAAAAATATTAATGATGCTGTTATAAAACTATATGACAGAGTATTAACACTTAATGACATTTTAATGACAAGTTCAATTTGTACCACTGCAGTTGAGGTCAAGAAAAATATTCATGACGCTGTTATAAAACTATATGACCGAGTATTAACACTTAATGACATTTTAATGGTCATTTATATTTGTACCACTGTAGTTGAGGTCAAGAAAAATATTCATGATGCTGTTATAATTTTTTTTTGACAGAGCATTAAATAACACTTAATGACATTTTAATGACAAACTCAATTTGTATCATTGTAGTTGAGGTCAATAAAAATATTTATGATGCTGTTATAAAACTATTTGTATTCAAACTTAATGACTTTTTAATAACAAATTCAGTTTGTATCACTGTTGAAAAGTGGTCAGTTATGTTGTATTGGTTTATGTCAAGTTGTCATAACAAAGACATCTCAAACAATGTCACCTTTGCATTAAAAATTACATAATTGAACAAATGACACTTAATCACAGTTGTCATAAACGTGCATAAAAGCTCCTTCATGTTCATGACACGTGTCATGTCATGCTTATGAATGTGTCATGTCAGTCTTACTGTATGAACACCCCTTCAAGTAAAGAGTTTAATCCAGCCTAAAAGTGCTTGAAACAGCCATTAGATGTAAACTGGCAACAGCATACGCTTATAAACCATAGAAACCAGCATGGTCATATTAATAACAAGATAGGATAATGATAAACATTTTCAACATTTACAAAGCAGCGGTTGTATTCATCTGTATAGAAGAATTATAAATACCTCTACATTAGATTTAGCAGCTTAACTTTCTTTTTCTTTTTAAAAATGTAAATTCTTGACCTTGGCGCTTTCGTGATGTGAGGTCAAAGGTTTAAGGACATTACGCAAGTTACGTTGCCAGATAGACCTACGCATTGTAACCTCATCAAAGAGCCTAATAAATATGAAAATATATATTAGCAAATATTTAATAAAAGCCATAGGTTTTTTATTTTGTTTTAAACGACCCTCCCAGCAAATAAAGTGACAATTTCTTTTCCCGGAGCCCGCGGGTTATGAGACGGCCCGCGCATCACTAATCTATACCTATACCAACACATCCCATACACAAGCTCACATCCAACCCTTTGCAAAACACCCCATAAACCCATCCTTACCAAACATCCAATACTTACAGGCTCATCCAAGCTTTCAAACACATCCCTTGAACAAGCTCATCCATCTTTACGAACCCTACCCTATTCATACCCTTATCAAACCATATCCCATTATACCCATTTTAAACTAACTCTTAACATACAGTACCCATATTTAAGTTGTATTTTGATTCTTTCTGGTTCGCCCCAGCTTTTTTCTTTTTTTACCCTTGCATGCTATCTCATGCATGCAACCCTTATTAAAATCTCTAACTAACTTTAACCTAACCCTATATCATCCTATACTTAACCGTACCTTATGTCAATCCATGTCTTCGCTTGCCCCATCTAAGCTGTTACCTAACTTCACCGCATATCAACCCAAACCTAACCATATCCCATTAAAAGCATTATTCCTGGCAGGGCTGTAGTGACGAAGAGGCTGAGGCGCTGTAAACTAATACACTTGACCAGATAATGTAAACTGATTGTGATTTTGGTCAATGATGTATGGTATCTTAACTTTGTACAGTAAGACTTTTCAGCATATACAAACTATTTCATGTAGCCCAATATAAACTGACTAAGTGTCAATGTATATAAGGTAATAAAAATAAAAAAGATGGCAGGCATAATCGGATGCTAAACATCCCTCAATCCCCACAGCCCTGCCTGCCTCTTCCTTGCATCCTTTAACCCTTTCCCCTCCCTGCCCCTCCCATGGGGTGTTACCATGGAGACGGACAACCCTCCTGCTTCAGTGTCCAGCGAACAACTAACATCAACAATAACTTTAAAAGAAACAAAAGCAAAAATCTTCAGTGCCGTCTGTTATTTCTAACCCTCATTTTGGTACGTTCCTGTTGAGGGTTGACCGTTACAGTCAGATAGTGGTGTGGTAACCCCCGTTTCTGTATGTTTGACATGTTGTTATATAATGTCCTGTTTTGCCTTTGTGCTATTTAGGGCTGCACAATTTGGTTACATTATATGATGCATTGTGATTTGATTTAAATGGCGAAAATTAAAAAAAACATTTTTGCTTGGATATTAAACAATGCAGGAAGCAAAATCAAGTCTTTAGGGAAGTCACGCAGCTATCTGTACAATGCATCCAGTTATTTCAGTCATGCAAGACACGGGTCCTATCTACTTCAATGGGCAAACACAACATATTTATGACAAACAATGAAACCTGATATCAACTGTATCATAACTTTTTTTCTTAAGCTCAAATTGCACTAAAAACTTTATTCCAGTCGTTTCAGCTACTGTGCATGCGTACATGTTGGCGAGTGCCTGTATACAGCCCCTCCCCTAGAAAATTGATTGATTGATGATTGGTTCTTTTAAATGGAAGGTGGGACTTTCACGCCAGAGTGGCCATAGAGTGTCACAGGGATGATGGATTTTCTTAGGCCAACCCAGACGTTAGCGGGACACGGGTTCCCTCACCAAAAAATCCATTAATTATTCCCATAGACTTTTGGATTATTGCAAAAAATAAGTTCTGTGTTTAACAAAAGTTTATGACACTTACACATTTTGTCCAATTAGATCATCTTCACAGATAAACACAACTTTTATGAATTTTGAAGTCTAAATGCATTAACTAGAAATTTAAAGCTACCCTTTTGCTGGGTACACACCAAAAGTTTTTTTTATATCTTAAAGGTGCAGTGTGTAATTTTTAGAAGGATCTCTTGACAGAAATGCAAAATTATACAAAACTATATTGTCAGGGGTGTATAAAGACCTTTCATAATGAACCTTTATGTGTTTATTACTTTAGAACGAGATCTTTTTATCTACATACAACGCGGGTCCCCTTACATGGAAGTCGCCATTTTGTGCCGCCATTTTTCTACAGAAGCCCTAAACGGACAAATTTTTTACTAAGTTGTCTCCGATGATGACATGTTTGTCCGGTGCCAGCTACCATAGCCTCTCTATGTGTTTCAAAAGAGAGGGGTGAGCAGTGGACTAAGCCGTTGTTTGCAATTCACAACCTCACCACTAGATGCTGCTAAAATTTACACACTGCACCTTTAAATCAAAATAAGTGATAGACCTGAGGATAAAACATGAGGATAAAAAATCCTAGATTTAACCGTTTTGCACTTATAGGGCCCTATTTTAACGATCTGAAACGCAAGTGCGAAGCGCAAAGCGCAAGTGACTTTGTGGGCGGATCTTGGGCGCTGTTGCTATTTTCCCGGCGGGAGAAATAACTCTTGCGCCAGGCGCAAATCAATAAGGGGTTGGTCTGAAGTAGGTTCATTCATACGTCAAATAAACCAATCAGAACGCTATTCAACATTCCCTTTAAACGCAAGTGCGCAAGTTCCATGGCGGGTTGCTATTATTATGACGGATTTACCAGGCGCACGCCAGGAGCGGTTCACAGCCGAGGAGACCGACGTTCTTGTAAGAGCAGTCAAAGACAGAGAAGTTGTTTTATATGGGGATATGAGAAACCCGCCCAAATCAGCGTCGGTTAAACAGGCGTGAGAGGAAATAGCCAGAATTGTCTCATCAGCTGGCATCCCCATCGTTGCGCCAAGCGCTACAATGATGTCAGTAGACGGGGGAATCCCAAGCTTGCAAGCATAAATCGGGCACGCCGTGTAACGGGAGGTGGATCTGCCTCTACACATGACCTGACACCAGCAGAGGACATCGCTGCGTCCACCCTCACCGCTGAAAGCCAAGAAACGCAAGCAGTTCAACCCCAAAGTACACTTACAAATCAAGTTCATATACATTAAGGTTTCTTATGAAAACATTTTAATTATTATTTACATAAAATAAACGTAATACAGCCACACAACAAACTTATGAAAATATTTTAATCGTTATTTGCATGATAATTTTTTAACGCAGCCACACAAAATAAATAAAAACTATCACCATAATGCTCACCACTATGATTTCCTTTATCTCAAGTGTTAATATTTTTTATTGTAACAATTTATGATTTGCAAAAATAACTGTTGCATCTGTGTAGATTAGATAAGCAAAGTGTGTGCACGTTGTGCACGCTTTATATTATGGTCAAGCATGCGCTCTTAAAATAGCATAATGAACAACGCGCCACTGACTTTAGACTAGTTTTTTTTGGTCAGTGGCGCAATTGTTTTTTGAAACTGCAAAATAGCATCAGGGATGGTTTGCGCTGGAACACGCCTCCTTTTTTGCGCTGAACCGCCCAGGGAGCGCAAGTTCATTCCCTAGTCTGCCGATGAGCGTCTGTGGAGGGAAAACCCAGCTGTGCGCCGGTGCAAAATACGAATGATACATGCATCACTGACAAAGTCAATTGCGCTGGGTGCAAGATAGGGCCCCAAGTGTGTGGTGTGCCATAATGTGTCAAAGACAGCACACCACACACAAACAGATTTTCAACCAGTTTCGACTGTGAACACAGGAAATCTAGCAAAATCTCGCAAGACTTAAGAATAAGCATGGCGGACGATATGCAGGAAGAAATTTCATTAATAGTGTTTGGAATGATTTTCATAAAAAATTCAAGGAAAAAAATAAAAGGATTTGGGTGAAGTGGTGGGGACAGCGAGAACATGGTCTGTACAAGTTCACTTTGCATCAACTTCACTTTGTGCTGTGCTATGACTGCTTCAGTCTTCTATCATCTCGCTTTCTGATTGGATATTGTTTCGTTTCACGTGATAATCTCAAGAGCGTGTGCGTTTGTCCTTGGGGTTCCCCCACACATCCGGATTACTGATCGTAAATATTAAACATGTTTACAATTCGCCATCGGGGCGGCTGTGACGTTCTTCCGATCAGGTTCGGACACTCTTAACACCTACAGGTAAGGGAAAATCTGATAAGATAATCTGTAGAACTATCAAGAATCGGGACATAGCAAGGATTGTCGGAAGGGAGGAAATCAGCCTAAAATCCGCCCGATTATCTTTTGGTGTGTACCAAGCATTAGGCTACAAGCGAACTACACCACAGTCTCTCAACATCAACGTCATCACCACCAAGCTTCCGACAGCTCTTTCAAACTTTATTAAACACATTTATAAACATGTTCACTGATAAGGAAGTACTCTATGGATGAATCTTTGTTGGGAATTGTTGCATTGTTTTTGGAAACTTCATGAATGATGACGTTTAAAGTCCCAACAAAGTCTGTAGTCCCATGTGGCAACTTGTTGTCTTATGTTAACCCAAGATCTCAAATAAGGAGGCTAACCAAAACCCCATTCAAAAACCCATTGACTTTGGGACAATGGAACCGGAAGTTTTACCAACAAAAAGTTATTTTTGGAGGTGTTCACATTGGAATCAAATCTCTATGGGACGGTTTCCCGGACAGGGATTAGACTAGTCCTAGACTAAAATAAATGTAAGAGCTGTCCAAACTGAAAACAACTTGTACTGACATATCTTAAAATACATCAGTGCCCTTTGTTTTGCCTCAAAATGCACACAAGTAATAATTTTAGTACGGTATGTTTGTTTAAACTAGTTACATTTCATAATTAAACTAAGGCCTAGTCCTGGTTTAAGCTAATCCCTGTCCGGGAAACCACCCCTTTAAGTTTATCCAAAAGTGAACTGAGAAAAAAATATTATTAAATTGAATATTGGAATTTAAAAAGTGATATACTTTACACACAGTCAGTCGAAAATAGTGTATTAGAAGTAAGTGTAGCAGACAACAGAACCGAGCACAGCGCATGTTGACTATAAATGGACTGAATTAAACCTGAGCCTTTTTTGGTATAAGGGCCATATTGTGATATCGATTTTTTTTTATTTCAATTAATTGTGCAGCCCTAATACTAGAGTATCTGCCTTTCACCTTTATCTGGCTCATTTCAAATGTGTCCCTCTAGCACTTCTGATTCTTCCAGCTTCTGTTCCACAGCAGCGTCTGTAAGGTAAACCCCAACCTGCCTAATCCAACCCGCACAGATTAAATACTCCAGCGATATGCTTTAAACATACTCGTCCATCAAATCTACCACATGGACTTTCAGGCCAAAATTTTAGATTGGGGTTCAGATGGGCCGGGCTGTCTAGAAAATTAAAAATGAATTAAACATTTTAGCCGCGGTGGCTCAGGTGATTTGATTTTCTTCCCTTCCAGTCGGACAGACGTTCAGTGGTTGTTATAGCGGGCCAAAGGATGTGTTGGATTAAAACGGTGGGGTATATGCAGACCGCTGCCCAAAATTCCTCTTATTTGAGATGATGGTTGCAGATTCAAGCAAAATCAGATTCACTGCGTCTTTTGTTGCAGCGTTTGGTGCATTTAACCTTTAATTAGACTTTATAACCTTGGCTTCAACAATAGATGCTAAAAGCAGAGATATGGTGCTGGACGGGTTCCTGATATGCCTCTGTGATGCGAGGCATCGGATCGATATAAATGACATTAGTTTTGTCTAATTGTTTATATCAATAGCTTCTGCATCCTGCATGACATTTGCAAGAAAAGTAAATTGCCGTTTGCTCTCGGCTAGCGAATGAAATCTGGATTTGTGCCAATCTGCAGCCATCAGCCTCATTACGTACTTCAGAAATCTCTTTTTGCTGTTATCCTGCTGTCGTTGTTGGTGTTGTATTGTGAGTGTTTGAAAAGTAGCTGAATCCCTTCACACTTGCATGACGACCTTCACCGGGTTTAGAAACTGGTGACCGATGGCAGTGTTAAATACTTACATTTCAAAGTAACCCTTTTATTGTTAATGTGTGTCTATGAAATCTGTAACTTTTTCTGGTGTCAGTAGTGCAAAGCGTGTCACTGGGGGTGCAAATGTGGTTATTTTAAGCATCGTGCTTGTTGTAAATCCATTTTTATGCAACCTATGCACACACCGAGACGAACTACTTACAAAACCTCACTGTTCACATCTAAAAGAAAAAAGCTTAGGCGGTCCATTTGTATTGGCTCTTCGGTCACCATGCACTTCCTGAACACGCTCAGTTTATCACACGCCTGTCGTGCACACATGATTATTTATCCAAACCTGTAACCATTTCTTTCTCCCAATGTTTGTCCTGTCCTCTCTTTCCTCCTCTTTCCACCTCCCCTGCTCTCCTCCTGGTCGACCCCTCAGTGGTGCGGTGCCCGGGGGCCAGAAAGGAGCATCAGGGGGTGGATTTGGGGACGGAGGGGGGTCTTCGTGTAGTGATAGCCTGAAGAACGCGGTGACGGGGGGCGTTAAAGCTGGCAGGTGGCAGACAGTGCAAAGCCGTCTGCATTCCGGAGACTTCAAAAACGGCAAGTGAGTCAAACCCTTCGGGAAAACAAAAGATAGATAGAGAGAGCTGTGTGTGTGTGTGTGAGGTTTAAGAAAGTTAAAAATGCCTTTGTGTGGGTCTGTGCTTTGCTGAGATTCCAGGCCGCCCTGCAGTCTAATAATAGTCGAACCACTGACTCACGCACGTAGAAACACCGAGATATGGCAATAGCTCAATTTAGTCCATTATAAAACATAACAGGCAAAGCGGTGACTCAAAAAGCAGCATAGCTGGTGATATCATGCACCTGATTCATCCTGTAAATGCGATACATGAGAGACAATAACGTTAAAGCCAGAAGAGAACCAGAGAGGTCTTGCATCGCCCTGGAGGGGGTTATTTTTTCAGTAATGACTGGCTGACTGTACATTATCCAGCGTATTATGCGGCTACTTACCAAATAAAAGAGACCAAATGGATATGAAATATTGATTTGAGCTCAATGTCGACATGAAATGAAAATTGGCCCTATTTACTTTAATACGTATTGCTGGTCTTTTTGCAGACGGTTCGGTTTGGATAAACATTTTTCTATGCAAAAAAGCTCATCTTCATAATCCTTTAATTATTTTCTGGGAGGAAAAGGCAATGAAGGAAATTGGGTTCACATGAACCGATAATATTACAAGTTATTCCAGAGAGCCGTGTGATGATAACAAATGTCCCGGGTGACTTTTCAGACAGTATTTTACACGGTTCAAGCAAATCTTATGAGTTCTGAGCACCAGATTTTTCAAAAGCGTTAGCGTGCAGTAAAATTTTAATAGAAGTAATTTTAAGGACATGACTGATGGTGGAGGGACATTAAACGTGAACGACCACCAGCAAAAAATATCAGTACTGAATGTCCTGAAATTTTTAAACAATTTAGCAAATTGTAATGTGTATATGTCAGTAGTGTGAGAGAGGCAGAATATCCTAGTAAAGAAGCAAGTGTCAGTGCCTGGTAAGTGAATTATAAGAACTCCAATGCGGTACTACGACTAAGGTAGTGTGCACACCAAAGCTTTTAAAACGCCTGGAGGACGCCAAATGCCAGATGTTTTTTCAGCTGAGCGCTTTGGTAGCTGTGATACTTGAGTTGCGAGCAGGTTGGTGGTTGTGATATTTGTCCCGCCCTTCCTCCACTGTGATTGGACGGCCGTGTGAGAACTGACATTGACGAGTGGAGCTTTTCACCCAAAGTTGAATATTTTTCAACTCTCGGCGATTTCAGCATGGAAAAAATTCGCCAGCTGCTGGCTGTTTTGAAAAACGCTGCGCTTTCATTGGAACCAATTGAAAACATACGCCGGCCGCTATCGTAAAAACTTTGGTGTGCACACCCCCTAACTGGACGTGACAGCTAGGGATGCACTGATATATCGACCTTCCAGTATCTCTTGAAGCCAAAATGGAAGTGACTTAAACTGTAATTCATCAGCTGGCAACTATAGATTGGCTTCAAAAGGGAGTTAATCCCCATAGACCCTCATTTTAAAATTTTCAAAATAAATATCTTTACAGCCTGTAACCAATAGTGTTTTTGGTCTATATAGCTAATTTAGCCCTTCATGACAACAGTAAGTGAGTTGACTTTTTGTTACTCGTCCTTTTAAATTATATTAGGCCTTAAAGCATTAAGGGCGTGGCCACTTGAGTGACAGGTGAACTGACGCTGCTTTCACTACTGTGCTATGCGTGTGTGCCACCCAGGCCCGGATTAACACAGTGAAGTGCCCCAGGGTGACCAAATTTCAAGTCCCCCCCCAAAAAAAATTATACATTATATTATATATATATTATATTGAACTCTAGTCATTCAGGGCTCCAGACTAACTTTTTTGTTATTAGGAGCACTGTAGCCCCTGACTGAAATTTTTAGGAGTGCTAGCAGAAAATTTAGGGCACACCTTAAATCTGCCTGCAATGCAATTTTTCAAATTTTTTCCAAAATAACTGCATTACTGAAAAATACTAAATAGACTTACTTAACTCTATGCAGTTGCTGCACATGTCATATGCACAATTGATGAAACTTTTAGAATAGGCAATTATGAAACCAAGAATTATACAACCCCTTTAACTAATTGTAGGCATAAAATACATACACATACAATAAGTTATAATCAGATAGCATACTGTAATGTGATGAGTGGCCGGGCAATCTACATACTTGTATCCTTTACATGTTTCTCATGTTTTATCCGGTTTTCCCTAACTGGGCATTGATGTCTGAAACCTTTATTCTCATCTATAATGTTATTGGTGTTAATGTAGGCTAAAAGTTCTCCCGCTCTCTTTGTCTCTCATCTCTGCAATGTTTAATTTTAAACCTCGCGGTTCTGAGTGAGATGTGTTGACTTTACCCTGGCTGCGTAGACCCATCGGTACAATCGACTGAGCGCATGGTGACATAAAACTATATACGCGTCATGCAAATGAGCATTTAAAATCCGATCGCGCATTCCGTAGTTTTGTCACGGGTGCCCGCACATGCGCGAGTACTTATAAAAAAACAACATTTTGGCTGCAGTCTGGAGCCCTTGGTGCCCCCCATTGGCTGGTGCCCCAGGGCACTCGCCCAATCGCGTCTATGGATAATCCGGCCCTGGTGCCACCCACGTTCCGCCTCTTTGCCCATTTTCGGTTATATGAAAGTGATGTGCCACCAAGATGGTGATGGCAGGCTCCCCCATCTTTTGGCTTCAAAAAACAAAGTCCTTCTTAGGGTAATCCGCACCGTTTTGTTGTAGAAATATCCACATTTAAAACTTTTGGATAGCCATTTGGATTTCTTTGCGGAAATATTTATGCACATTTTTTTAACGAAGGACGTGGACCCCGCAACTTTACTGTTTAGCAGCTGGAAGATATAAGACATTTTCTAAAATAACTGAAAATGTGTTCATCTGAAAAATGATGGACATCTGCATCTCGGACGGCTTCGGGGTGAGTAAATCATGGGTTTAATATCATTTTTGGCCAAACTATCCCTTTAATTTTATGCAATATCAGATATCCGCCATGTTATTCTGTCATCTTTTCTCCCCTTTTTTCCAAACATCGACAAATGCCATTCCTCCTCCTCTTCAGAATGCAATAAATCTGCTCAACAAATCACAGCGCACCATTCCACGCATTGTAAACGATAATGGCGGCACTTTGGATACACACAGAATCCTAGTTCACTTCATCTACTTTGTACTTCATGATTAACAAACAAACAAAAACAAAATAATACTTTTGATGGCATTGCCAAACCTGTGGTGGTTTTCTGTGGCGAGAAACGTAAGCCATCAAAATCAAATAATTTACGTGAGAGGCACTCGGGAGAAGGAAAAATGTCGGCTGTTGCTTGTTTTCACACGACAGCATCAAGCTTCTGTCATGTTAACACATTGACCTCAGGGGATCTTATGAAAAACTTTATTTTACTCAAAGTCAATGAAAATTGAGCAGGACAAAGTAAGTGTTTTGATTAATGCAATTAATGTTTAATCAGTGTATACCAATTTAACATGGCAAAGATGAATGCACATTTATATATTGACTCAATAGATTTATAGCATTTTGAAAAAAAAGTTTGTCATTGATTTATTGCATTTTGAGGATTTTTTACTGAAATTAGTCAAAATGGATGTATTATGTTTTGGAACCAAACTCTTTATATAGTTTAGGTTTGACGTTGACAGAGAGTACAAGGAATATTCATACAGGGACTTAATGACCTAATTAACGAGTTTCACGGTCAGGGAAGGAACAAAGACATGACATCAAGAAGAAACCAAACAAAAGGCATCCAAAACAAAAGAGAAAAGCATTACAGTCTTGTGCGTTAAACTGAATGACATCCACAAACTGCCGGTGTTGCACACACATACACACGAGGGGCTCGGTTAAAGTTTTCTTCACACCCTTAGCTAACACCTTCCTTTCTTTTACCATTTCACAAATTCTGTCTCTGTCTCACATCTCTCTTCTCACACTCCTTCCATACCACCGGTCCTCGATCTTCTCGTTTTCTCTCTCAGCACGCCCTCCGTTTTTCTCCGTCGGTAATTGGATTCTATTTTAAGGCAGCTATATGTGTCTGTCTCTTGTGTTTGTGTCTCACATCCCTTTTTTTCTGTCTCTCTCTCTCTCTGCATCCAACATTCACCCACTCTTGTTTTTCCTACAAGTTTTTGTTGCCCTTTTCCAGTTAAGCAGCACTTTAAAGTCAACAAGGAATCAAATTTGACCCTATTGGTAACGGGTGATTCATCAATGCATGGTATTTCCAAAAAACAAATGTTTTTATAATCTCTCATTAAATTTAATAACATCCTCCAGGTCCTTTGAGGGCTTGGGGTTAATTTTACTTTTACGCATTTGGCAGATGCTTTTGTCCAAAGTGACTTATAGTGCAATTACACAGTATACATTTTTAACAGCATGTGTGTCCTCTGGGTTCAAACCCACTACCTTTTGCGCTGCTAACTCAATGCTCCTCCACTGAGCTATACAGGAGCACCATATAGCTTAAATTCCTGATCCCATAACCTTTCCTTTGCATTCGGCTCCCGGAGTCCCTCCGAAATGCTTCACTATTTAATGGCTTGTTAACAATGTTTACAGACACCAGGTTGCTTAGATCAGACCAGCTGAAAAGGTGAGGAACATCAGGGACATGTTTAACGGTGTGAAGAATGAGTCATGCTAGCAGCTCAGGTGAAAATCAAGCTTCAAGTTTCAGAAGTGAATTTGACACAGTTTTGAAATTGCAAAGTGTGAAACAGGGTTAATCACGAGGGGAGCGAAAAAGAGGACAAAAGAGTGACGAATAAAGACGTCGTAGTTGGTTGGCTGTTAAGGGGACACAGGGGGCCGTGGTATTACTTAAAACCAGTGTCGCATGAAACGATGAGCGAGTTAAGACACAACGGAGAGAAGAGGGATGTGTGTGGACTTGGGAAATAGACAAGTGTAGAAGTGAGGGACCGAGATGGGAGGCTCTCAAAAGACCAAAAAACAATCTCCTGGAAGAACGGGTGGCGGGAGACTGACACCACACACACCGCGGCAGACACACAGTCGATCCGGACACACATCGCGATTGTGTCAGTCACGCGCAACAGCAGGACGTAAACAGTCCTCGCAGACGCACATGCATGCTCACCGTTCGCTGTCCGCTCAAGGGAGTCTCGCTCGAGCAGCAAACGGACATCCGCAGAGTCACACGCACGTAGACCAGGGCGGCTGCGGTCTCTTTTGTTACTTGTGCTACGGTGGTTACTGTCTCTGTTTGATTCTTCTTTCCTTTTTTCTTCTTGTCCTCCTTTCCCCGCCCACATCTCACCCTACGTCTCCTCCTGCTTCTCCTCCTCGTTCGCCCTCTATGCCCGACGACACCTCGTTTGATGACTTCTTTTCGCTATCTTTCTCACCTCTGGCTGTTCCCTTCTGCCCCCATCCTTCTCTGAACTTCTCCTCCTCTTCCATGTCTCTCCTGTCCCCCACCAACTCCATCGGTCTCCTGCATCTGGATTCTGACCTTTCCTTCAACCTGTCATCTTCATGCCCCTCTCCATCTCCTACTTCTACTCAAACCCCATCCAAATCCACCCCCAAACGTTCTCCTTCTACCTCGCCCCGCCCTTTTGTTCTCGTCCCACCTTCTCTCCTCCTACTTCCTCCCCCCTCCATCTGTCGTTCTCGCTCGTCCTCCTCTCGCTCCTTGCCCACCTTCTTGCTCTGCCCCCACAGTTTGGCCGACCACGGCCTCTCTTCAGCCACGACCTTGGACCACATTCCCGCGGGAGCGACGCCTCGTCCCCGTACTCTGTTGCGGCAACAGAGCCTCCAGCAACCGTTGATTCAGGTTCCGCCCCCGAGTTTGGCCAGCAGGTCGCCCATTTCCCAGAGTCTGGGTCATTTGCACACCCAGCCGGGCAATGGTGCGGGTGGGGGCGCGGGACCTGGGGGAGGGGGCGAACCTGGAGGTGGGGCTCAACGAGGTGGGCCTGGCACACGAGCGGGTGGCGGAGCTTCACGCTATAGGTCGGGAGGTGCCGGGGGGCGAGCCAATCGTGGGAACCCTGGCAGCCTGGATCACATGATGGGGCAGATAAAGACTCGAGGCCTGGATGTTAAATCTTTCCTGTAAGTCACTTAATGTGTGGGGTCTGTTGTGTGATTTGTGCATGCCTGTATTTTCCTGGATTGGTTTTTCCAAGTCATTTCCCATCTATTACATTTATTTATCAACTGTAGCATTTAAGTTATATCAAGTGTTTCACAGCTTAAAGGTTTTAAAAATCAAAAAGCTGTTTAAGAACGAACAAGCTCTCATTGCATATTTACCTTCATGTTGTTTCAAACAGCAGCTTTTTACAGTAAATATTTCGGTAAAGACACAAGGAAAACAGAAAAAAAATCTTTCACTAATATGTTTTGTCAACACTAACCCAGCTGTTTCTGTCTTAAGCTCTTACAACTGTGTAAATCTGTCAAAGTTAGGCTGAAAATGATCTTCATGCCTCTTCATGCTCTGTGCTCGTCTCTTTTCCCAGACCTCTGTCTTTTTCATCACTCGTCTCTCTCTTTCTCTCTTACCATTGTCAGACTCTTGTTCGCTCTGTCACACTATATTGCTGCCCAGCAGCAGGATATCACCCCCCTCCCTCAGCGTTCTGCGCTGATCTGCTGTTTCTGACGTGCCGTTTTATATGGGTTTCGAATATTGCCTCTTGTGCTGCCTGTCTCAGCTGGTTTAAATGTGTCAGACTTTGGGACCTCAGGGGACCGCTGGAGATATGGTACCAGGATGTACATTATGTGTGTGTGTCACCATATGCGTGCATGTTTGGGCATGTGTTTGGAAGGGTGTGTGTATGGTTATGAATATTTTTACGTGTCTGTTGAACATTTTCCTCTATTATTAATTATTTGCGCTCATGTCGTTATAAAAAGATGTATTTTCACCATGTGTGTCAGGTGGGCGTTGTAGTAATTTTTACCAGTCTAGTTGTCCAGACAAATCCTCAACTAGTCAGCAGGTCACTTACTGTGACCCACAGTATGTTGTGGAGCATCATTATCTCGCAAACCTAATTTGTGCATGAGCACATTACAACTTTGCAGGAAAGTATAGGGTGAAGAAAGGGGTATGGGATTGGCAAAAGTCCTCGAGCCGGGATTCGAACTTGAGGGGCCAGAAGTGCGTCTGCACCTTGTGTCGGAGCACCGTCCACTACACCATAAGTGTGCATCTTGAGAGAAACAATGCCATTCATATACTTTAAGAAGTGCAAATAGTGTTTAGGGGAGAACCGGGGAAAAAGTAATGAAGGACAAAAGTAACAAAGTGGTTTTCTCCAAGCCCTGATAACACTTGCATTTCAAACTACGACAGCATCTTAAGCATTCAACCCTTGACAGAGCTGACAAATATCGCGTTATTTCCTTACCGTTTTGCACGTGTAGGTCCGGCAGCATTTTTAGATTGTGCATTTTAGTCTAGGACTAGGCTTGAAACCGGGCCTGCCCAGTCAAATAAGTGCTGCCCGTTGTCACTAGCATCCAGTCGGACACGCGGTGTGTCATGTTTGGATATGCATACCTTTATAAGACTTCAAATAATTTTACGGTGCTTTTTGAAGCCCTGGGTCACTGTAGGCTTATATTATATGGTACACAACACCATGAACGTCCTTAAAATATCTGCTTTGTGAAAAAGTAGCTCGGGTCTGGAATAGCGTGACAGCAAGTGAAGTTGCATTTTTGTGTGAACTATGGCTTTAATCTTTGTTTACTATGTGTGTTTCCACACTTATGTTTAGCCTTTCATTTTTAAAGGGGTCATTTATTTGGCGAAGCGGCTGAACGCATCGCCCCAGAGCTCAGTGAATAGCCGTGACTTATTGAGCGCACAGGATTGTGGACTATCAGCGGAGCGCCGCACATAAGGACAGGATGACAGAGGCCACAGGTCTTCAATAGAAGCTCTGGCTGGTTTTATATAATAGCGTTTAACTCCTCTCTGTAAATCTCTCGGCTCGCTACCGCTGACCTGCAGAGGAAGGCGGCCAGGTCTCGGCTCAAATGACAAACAATTAACGCGACTGAACATCATCTAATTTCCTAAGATTATCCACGTGCGTACGCGCGGGAAATCGGCGTGATTGATGGATTTCATGGCTCTCAAGTGATGTAACACGGTTGAATTTATAGGGCTGCCTCTGTTCTGCGTATGCGACATTTGACTCTGTTGTGACGTATTTAATTGAATTATAATAAATGCTTTCCTGTATGAGGTCTGCGAGAGAGAAGAGCTGTAATTTTCACATTTAAACAGCAATTTTTAGGTGTGTTCGCGTCTGACAGGTCAACAGCGAGGCGGCTGAAAATTTGACAGGATCCCACAATGGCAGTCCAGTCGGTGCTATTTAAATACATTTTTTAGGAAGTCGTTTTTTCTGTGATTTTGATGATCTTTTTATTATTTTAAGTTAAAGCAATACTTGTCATTTATTAGCCTCGTGTTGTTTCAAACCTGCAGGACTTTCTTACTTTAAAAAAAAACAATAAGTCAAATCAAATCATATTTATTTGTAAAGTGCTTGTTAATAATGTACAAAGCAATTTCATTGCTTCAAATCAGCTTACAAAGATAAATTAATAGGGGAAAAATTTTAAATATCTACAGTAGTATATACAGTGAGGAAAATAAGTATTTGAACACCCTGCTATTTTTCAAGTTCTCCCACTTAGAAATCATGGAGGGGTCTGAAATTGTCATCGTAGGTGCATGTCCACTGTGAGAGACATAATCTAAAAAAAAATCCAGAAATGACAATATATGATTTTTTTACTATTTATTTGTATGTTACAGCTGCAGATAAGTATTTGAACACCTGAGAAAGTCAATGTTAATATTTGGTACAGTAGCCTTTGTTTGTAATTACAGAGGTCAAACGGTTCCTGTAGTTTTTCACCAGGTTTGCACACACTGCAGGAGGGATTTTGGCCCACTCCTCCACACAGATCTTCTCTAGATCAGTCAGGTTTCTGGCTTGTCACTGAGAAACACCTTATTGAGCCTCCTCCAAAGATTCTCTATTGGGTTTTGGTCTGGAAACTGGCTAGGCCAGTGCAGAAAAACACCCCCAAAGCATGATGCTACCACCCCCATGCTTCACAGTAGGGATGGTGTTCTTGGGATGATACTTATCATTCTTCTTTCTCCAAACATGTTTAGTGGAATTTGGCCAAAAAGTTCCATTTTGGTCTCATCCGACCACATGACTTTCTCCCATAACTCCTCTGGATCATCCAAATGGTCATTGGAAAACTAAAGACGGGTCTGTACATGTGCTGGTTTAAGCAGGGGAACCTTCCGTGCCCTGCATGATTTCAAACCATGACGTCTTAGTTTATTACCAACAGTAACCTTGGAGCGCTGGTCCCAGCTCTTTTCAGGACATTGACCAGCTCCTCCCGTGTAGTTCTGGGCTGATTTCTCCCCTTTCTTAGAATCATTGAGACCCCACAAGGTGAGATCTTGCATGTAGCCCCAGTCCGAGAGAGATTGACAGTCATGTTTAGCTTCTTCCATTTTCTAATCATTTCTCCAACAGTGGACCTTTTTTCACCAAGCTGCTTGACAATTTCCCCGTAGCCCTTTCCAGCCTTGTGGAGGTGTACAATTTTGTCTCTAGTGTCTTTGGACAGCTCTTTGGTCTTGGCCATGTTAATAGTTGGATTCTTACTGATTGTATGGGGTGGACAGGTGTCTTTATGCAGCTAATGACCTCAAACAGAATTCTAGCTGATAGACATGTGTTCATATACTTATTTGCAGCTGTATCATACAAATAAATAGTTAAAAAAAAGTAATATATTGTCATTTCTGGATTTTTTTTAGATTATGTCTCCTACAGTGGACATGCACCTACGATGACAATTTCAGACCCCTCCATAATTTCTAAGTGGGAGAACTTGCAAAATAGCAGGGTGTTCAAATACTTATTTTCCTCACTGTACATCAATGAAAAACGTATTTATTAGTTTTTTAGGTGATGCATAAATCTGTATGACCCTTATGACTGGTTTTGTGGTCCAGGGTCACAGTAAAAAAGTTAAAACAACTTGGTTTTCCAAGTCAATGTACTATTTTAAGTTTTAAATTGACATAACTTGAACAAGTTGAAATTGTTGAACCTTATTTGTTAAGTTAAAGTAACATAAAAATATATGTTGATTTGACATAAATGATGCATTTTTACATTGTATTACTAAGTGCACCACATGCCTACAAAATGTTTCAAGGCAAAATATTTGTTCATGCTGTTTTTATTTCGTTTTTTATTTGTCATACAACAAAAGCATACAGTGCGCAGTGGCACCTCCAATACTACCAAAGAAAACACCATAAACCTTAAATTCATGCATAGATTAAATGAAAGTCATACAGGTTTGAAACATGAAGATGAATAAACAATACCAGAATTTTATTTGATATAATTTTATTCATTGAATTCTTGTTGCGTATGTGTGTCTATTAAAGTGTGTGTTTGTGTTTTAGATAGCTTGTGTACAGTGGCAGGTGTTATGTTTAGACTTTAGCTACCCTAAAGCATTGATTACCTGTCCTCTGAATCATTACTTTCAAAATGGATTGTTACCACAGGACAGAAGAGGAGAGAGAACGAAAGAAAGAAACTTGGGTTATATTTAGAATAGGATACTAGCACTCGGCTTACAGCGTCCTACCTTATAATTCGTAAAACTGTGCATATGTTGCTTGTTATCATGTCACGGTCAGGTCACAGCAATGCATCGTGGGATACATTATCTCACACCCTTTGCACATTTTGACACATGCTGTTGGTCTTCTGGGTATTTTTATCCAGAAAATTTGCATATTGCAAAAACAGTACTACTGTAGTATGTTAGTATAGCAGTCTGAGAAAAGTAAATGCTGCTTAAAGATGTCATTGACATACATACATGGCCTTGGGTTTGACAGAGACAAAAACAGAATATGAATGTAGAAAGAAGCGAGAGGAAAAAGAGGGAGGGATGTGGAATGGTGTAATTTAGGGTTGTTGGCGTGTTATTGCCGGTCAGCGACAGTCTTGAGATCATCACTGAACATTTCTCCATTCGGCTCTCACCGGAAAAGTGTCTCTTTTTATTGCTTTATTGCTTTGACAATAACTATTCCTGTTGTGCGTGCATGTGTAGTAGCAGAAGCCAGGAGCTATTTTTTGCAGCCATTAAATTTTGAAAGGTAAAAATAGCAAGAGTGTGCCAACATGGAGGAAAGCCCTAGAGAATATGAAGAAACGGATGGATTTGCAGCGAGAGAGAGAGTCTGGGTGGAAAAAATTGAGAATGGAGTGCTGGTTGAAGAGTATTATTGCGACTTTAGAAAGAGGAAAAGTGTGAAGAAAAATAAATTAGGAGTGAGAGATTATAATACCATACCATATGATATGTGTGAAGTAGAGATAAGGATTTGAAGGAATAGTTCACCTATAAATAAAAATCTCAAATTTACTTTGTTCTAAACATATATTCAGTTTTTTTAAGAGCCACACAGATCCAAAATCGAAACTGATCTGTATTGCAGTATGGCATGTAGCTGTCCATCAATGTAAACAATGTGCAAAGTAGTTGAACCAAAAAGTGCACGATTAATAAAGTTATTGGCTTCTAAAGTAGGTAGTCGACTCTGAATCGCTGAAACAAGTCGTCATATGGATTGAATCTCCTGCCTGACTTTATCCACGTAATACAAACACTTTGCATAATAATCTCCACCTACAGCCTTGCCCGGGCGAAACAAAACTATGACACTTCAGCTAGTTAGTGTGTAAACATCATATCATGCTGTGTTTTCAGTTTGTGTTGTTTTCACCACCAAAGGGTGAAGATATATGAAGAATCTGTGGTTAAAATTACTTTTTCAAGGAGGGATTTACTAAACGTTTGGCAATGGAAGATGGTTCAGTACCCACTTTATTTGGAACAACATGCGTCTCCTAACCACAACCTGTAAGTATCATTATTACATTGTGTTTATTTTCCCCCGAGTGTTCTAAAATGTCTAGTTTACTGTAATGTCTTATCAGTAAGCTGCGCTAGCAACGCATGTTGCGGTTAAACTGTGACCCGGTTAGCTTAAGTTACACTTGCTCAAATGAGTGTAAAAATTTTAATATCTGTTGTCGTTTTTATAATTTGGACTGATGATGAATGATGTGTATTGATGTCGCTGTTTAAACTCTTAATATACTGTCAGAGAGTCATGTTAGCAAGCGACTAACACATGTGCACTAACTTAGTGTTTACATTTTTGCTATGGCCCGCTTAGCTTACATAAATGCTTAAATGAGTGTAAAATGTTACTTTCTATCGTCGTTTTTATTGCTTGGATTAATTATGAATAGTGTCGTTGTTTTAACTATTAATATACTGTCAGAGAGTCACGTTAGCTAGCGGCTAATGCTGCACTTACGGTTTTGCTATGACCCGGTTATTTTACATAAATGCTTAAATGAGTGTAAAATGTTAGTTTTTATTGTCGTTTTTATTGCTTGGATTAATTATGAATGTTGTGTATTGATGTCGATAATATCTTCTCAGTAAATCATGTTAGCACTAGAAAAGCTCAGAAAGGTGGGGTTTAGGCAGACTGAGTCGTTGAACGGCTTCACGCGAATCGTTTAGGGATGTCTAAAAAATGTGGTCATTTTAAATTTATATTTTGAGAAAATTACAGTGTTTTTTGACCTTGCATGCATTTCAACCTGTTGTCTGGGACTTATAAACCACGATAGGACGCTTAAAATGTGCATCTTACTTGCTCTTTAACTATTTCAATAATTTCAATAACGAACATTTCTACAATTTTATCTATGTCTAAAGCTCCAAAAACTAAACATCATTGGATGTTGCACCATAACTGAATATGACATTTTAAATTTTTATGCATTTGGCAGATGCTTTTATCCAAAGCTACTTACAGAGGTATAGAAAGTATACATTTGATCAGTTTGTGTGTTCCTGGGATCGAACCCAGAACCTTTTGCAGTGCTAACGCAATGCATACAATGCAAGTAATTTCAACATACAACTGCATGTTACATACTGTACAATATGTAATCTCTGCACTCTCCAATCAAATCAAAAGCTATAATATTCATACTTTTCATTTATCGGTGAACTATTCCTTTAAGACGGGCACTGAGGACAACAGGAGATGTACTGTACACTCTTAAAAGCTGTTTAAGAGGTGAGAATAGCAGGATATTAGAGGGGTGTAGGCTCAGAGATGAGGGGGATTTGTAAGGAGAAAGCGAAATGAAGAATGTAAGGAGAGGAGGCTGTGCAGTGACCCAGAAAGCAGCCGCTCTGTCCTGACACCTCACACATACTCCACTCTCAAATAGAAACAATTAGTCCAGATCTCTCCAACGGGCCTCAATTAAAGGTGGAGAGAGAGAGAGAGATGAAAACACAATTGGAAACATATAGGGAGTGAGGCAGGTGGCAGCAAGAGGAGTCAGACAACGTATCGATTGAAAAAGACAGTAAATCAATGTTTGTGTGTGACTGAGTTTAGTGTGTGTATATCTGTGTGTGTAAGAGAGACTGAATTTGTGTGTGTATATGTGAGACTGAGTTTGTGCGTGTGCGCCCTTGTTTGGGTGTGTGCGTGCATGCGTGTGTGCATCTGTGAGTTTTTGTGTGACTGAGTTTGTGTGTGTGTGCGCGCTTGTATGTGTGGCTTGTATGTGCATTGTGTGTGACTGAGTTTTATGTGTGTTGTATGTATGTGTAAGTGTGAGAACTTATGTGTGTATACAGTGAGGAAAATAAGTATTTGAACACCCTGCTATTTTGCAAGTTCTCCCACTTAGAAATCATGGAGGGGTCTGAAATTGTCATCGTAGGTGCATGTCCACTGTGAGAGACATAATCTAAAAAAATTCAGAAATCACGATGTATGATTTTTTAACTATTTATTTGTATGATACAGCTGCAGATAAGTATTAGAATACCTGAGAAAGTCAATGTTAATATTTGGTAAAGTAGCCTTTGTTTGCAATTACAGAGGTCAAACGTTTCCTGTAGTTTTTCACCAGGTTTGTACACACTCCTCCACACAGATCTTCTCTAGATCAATCAGGTTTCTAGCCTGTCGCTGAGAAACACGGAGTTTGAGCTCCCTTCAAAGATTCTCTATTGGGTTTAGGTCTGGAGACTGGCTAGGCCACGCCAGAACCTTGATATGCTTCTTACAGAGCCACTCTTTGGTTATCCTGGCTGTGTGCTTTGGGTCATTGTCATGTTGGAAGACCCAGCCTCGACCCATCTTCAATGCTCTGAGGGAAGGAGGTTGTTCCCCAAAATCTCGCAATACATGGCCCCGGTCATCCTCTCCTTAATACAGTGCAGTCGCCCTGTCCCATGTGCAGAAAAACACCCCCAAAGGATGATGCTACCACCCCCATGCTTCACAGTAGGGATGGTGTTCTTGGGATGGTACTCATCATTCTTCTTCCTCCAAACACGTTTAGTGGAATTATGATCAAAAAGTTCTATTTTGGTCTCATCTGACCACATGACTTTCTCCCATGACTCCTCTGGATCATCCAAATGATCATTGGCAAACTTAAGACGGGCCTGGACATGTGCTAGTTTAAGCAGGGGAACCTTCCGTACAATGCAGGATTTCAAACCAAGACGTCTTAGTGTATTACCAACAGTTACCTTGGAAACGGTGGTCCCAGCTCTTTTCAGGTCATTGACCAGCTCCTCCCTTGTAGTTCTGGGCTGATTTCTCACCTTTCTTTGGATCATTGAGACCCCACGAGGTAAGATCTAGCATGGAGCCCCAGTCCGAGGGAGATTGACAGTCATGTTTAGCTTCTTCCATTTTCTAATGATTGCTCCAACAGTGGACCTTTTTTCACCAAGCTGCTTGGCAATTTCCCCGTAGCCCTTTCCAGCCTTGTGGAGGTGTACAATTTTGTCTCTAGTGTCTTTGGACAGCTCTTTGGTCTTGGCCATGTTAGTAGTTGGATTCTTACTGATTGTATGGGGTGGACAGGTGTCTTTATGCAGCATAGACCTCAAACAGGTGCATCTAATTTAGGATAATAAATGGTCAGAATTCTAGCTGATAGACAGGTGTTCAAATACTCATTTGCAGCTGTATCGTTCAAATGAATAGTTAAAAAGTCATATATTGTTATTTCTGGATTTTTTTAGATTATGTCTCTCACAGTGGACATGCACCTACGATGTCAATTTCAGACCCCTCCATGATTTCTAAGTGGGAGAACTTGCAAAATAGCAGGGTGTTCAAATACTTATTTTCCTCACTGTATGTTGATTTGACAAAAATGCTGCATTTTTTCCAGTGTATGTTTATGCGTAAGAATGATTGAGTTTGTGTGTGTTGTGAGTCTGATTTTGATAGTGTTTGTAACACAAGTAAATATTCGCCTCAACACTGAGCATGACACCACATCTGAAGTCAACTTTGCATACCTGAATGCACATGAGATGTGCAATAGAGGCTGAGGTACAGGGGTGATATTCTAACACGACATGTGACTAATAATGTCAGCTGCCTACTAACAGTCTTATCTCTCTGTTTGTTCCCTCTTATTCTCTTATTCCCCTTCCTCTCTGCGCTTCACTGCTCTCTGTCTGACGTTTGTGTGTTTTCATGGTGAAGAGAAGGGAAAATGGTGGTTCTCTCTCTTGCGATCGGATTGGCTGAGCAGGATGACTTTGCCAGTCTGCCAGACCTACAGGAAGTTCCGCCCAATCAAGAAACTACCCCTGATAAGAGGTATCTGTCCGTAAGAGTGTTTGTGTGTATGTTTGTGTATATGTGTGGGATTAACTACTGTATGGGAGTTACACCCAGTAGCCATGTTGTCAAGTGTGTGTTTGTTGATGGAGAGATAGATTATATGTTTGACCAACCCACAGCAAGCGACCGAGCACCACATAGCCCTCTGTACCAGCAAACACAGAATCGTGTGTAAAACCCAGTCTTATGTGGATTTGCAGCTGCTTTGGGGCTTCTGATCCCTCTTTCAAGTCGTAATAAGAGACCTTGCTGTCTCTACTGCCATAGGCAGCCACTGTAAGACAGCGTCTTAACTCAAATAGAATCTCATATGTGAGTGATCGAGAATGCTCTCCTTAGGTGGTAACTCCGCACGCCATCACGACACACATAATAGTGCTACTTATGAACTCGCAGGAGATACAAAACTCTCTAAGCTAACAATTTAATGCTTTAATAAGCTTTAAAATACTCAGGAAATGCAAATATAGAGTAAAATAGTCATTCATGTTTTGGATTTGGTAACTATTCATGCTATTGACACTTCTTAGTACTGAATAAAATACTTTTATAATATATGTGATGCTGTGTTAGATTTTGGCTGCTTTATTCTTCCTAACTTAAATTTTTTTAGCACTGAATAAGAACTTAGTACTTAGGAAAATATTTAATGTTACATTAGATTTTGGTCTAAACAAAGCATTGTAAAAGGCTTCTTAATTTTTCCTAATTTGAATGTTCTCTACAGTACAAAGTAATTACAGAGTACCGAATAAGTACCGAGCACCGAATAAGCAACACATACCGAATAAGTACTGCATACCGAATAAGTACTCAGCACAGAATAAGTATCGAGCACCGAATAAGTACTGCATACCGTATAAGCGCTTAACACCGAACAAGTAATGCATACAGAATAAGTACAGCATACCGAATAAGTACTTAGTACCGCATAAGTACGGAGTACAGAATAAGTACTTAGTACTGAATAAAATATATTTCGGATATGCGTTGCTGCATTCGATTTTATTTAAAACAAAGTGTTGTAAAAGGCTTCTTAATTTTTCCTAATTTGAATAAGTATTGAGCACTGTATAAGCACTGTATACTGAATAAGTACTGCATACCGAATAAGCAACCAAACACCAATTAAGTACATAGCACCGCATAAGTACCCAGCACAGAATATGTATTGAATACCGAAAAAGTACTGCATACCGTACAACTGCTTAACACCGAATAAGTAATGCATACTGAACAAGTCCCGCATGCCGAATAAGTACTGCATACCGAATAAGTGCTAAGTTCCGAATAAGTACTTAGTACTGAATAAAATATCTTTCGGATATATGCGTTGCTGCATTCGATTTTGTTTAAAACAAAGTGTTGTAAAAGGCTTCTTAATTTAGTACTGAGCATCGATTAAGTACCGCACACCAAATAAGTTCTGCATACCGATCACGTACCCATTACCGATTAAGTACCAAGCAATGAGCAACACATACCGAAATAAGTACTTAGCGCCGAATAAGTACTGCATACTGAACATGCACTCAGCACCGAATAAGTATCGAGCACCAAACAAGTACAGCATACCGAATAAGCAGTCAGCACCGAATAAGTAATGTATACTGAATAAGTACTTTGTACCGAATAAGTACTTAGTACTGAATAAAATATTTTTTAGGATATATGCATTGCTGCATTAGACTTTGTCTAAAACAAAGCATCTTAAAAGGCTGCTTAAGTTTTCCTAATTTGAATTTTCCCTATTTAGTACTGAATATGTACAGAGTACCAAATAAGTACTTAGTACTGAATGAAATATCTTTTGGATATCTGCGTTGCTGCATTCGATTTTGTTTAAAACAAAGCATCATAAAAGACTTCTTAAGTTATCCTCATTTTGAATTTTTCCTACTTAGTTCTGAATAAATACTGAGTACTAAATAAGTACTTAGTTCCCGAATGAGTACTGAGTACTGAATAAGTACTTCATTCCAAATAAATACTTCATTAAAAAAAAATTGAGCACCAAATAAGTACCGCATACCTAATAAACAGCCAGCACCAAATAAGTATCAAATACCAAATAAGTTCTTTGTACCGAATAAGTACAGAGTACCGAATAAGTACTTAGTACTGAAATAAAATATTTATAAGATATATGCATTGCTTCATTAAATTTAGTTTAAAACAAAGCATCGTAAAAGGCTACTTAATCTTTCATAATTTGAATTTGAATAAGTACTGAGTACTGAATAAGTACTAGTACTGATTACTAAAGAAAATATTTTTTGAATATATGTGATGTTGCATTTAATTTTTTTTTTAAAAACCATCTTAAAAACTGCTAAATTCCTTATTTTATTCAAATTTTCCTAACTTTTCAAATAGCGTCATGACATCATACTGTAAGTCATGATGTCTTAAGGTGGTCTTTAGGTGGGCAGCTTAATATGGTTTGGTCAGAGCCGAGCCAAGGCAAGTAAACATACTGTACATTCGGGTGTATGTCAGTAACAGATATTGAAGTCATTAATCATGCTAATGAGATCCTCACCTGAGGCTGACTGAGTGTTGAAATGGTATTGGAGACTTTGCGGGCCTGAGCTTTGCAGCTGAAGTGTCTTATTTTACGCTGCACACACACTCTATTCGCCTTGTGTATTTCTGTTTTGGGCGTTTTTATCTCTTTGTTCTTTCTTAATGGCCTGGCATTAGAATCAAATGTATATTTCCCCTCTCCCTGAACGTGTCTTGTGCGTTTACTCTTTATCTTATGCTTAATGTCAGTCTTTATTCATCATTTGTCAAGCTGGGCCCATTGCTTTGTGGGATACAGTTTATCAGCATATGTTGCAATCCACACAATGCAGACAGTATACACATTGAATACTGCATAAAAGCTGTATGGTGTGTCATCCTGAATAAACCCTCTTTGTGTAGAGAGATCCACAAGGGTTTTCACCGTTCACGACTGTCACTTACCTAAACAGTAATTTATTTAAAAGAAATACCATTCCTCCATAGACGCCAGCACACACTCTGTCTAGATATCTCAAGGGAAATCCTCTCTGGGTAAACAGCGATCATAGTAAATGTTTTTGCGCTGGATAATGGCGGTGAGTCACAAGCTGAATGAGTTTTTGATCATGTGGAGGGCCAACAAGTGGCCGGAGCTAAATTAGAGAATGCAGATGAGAGTCGTCTCTCTCGCCTTCTCACAAACAGACTCGGCGTTGCTTTAGGTTTGTGATTTACTTGCGTCTGGTGCCGTGCCAAGAGCAGCGTATTCATGTGGTTAGTGGAGGTAATTTACAGACCTCCGACTGAAGTGGTCCGACTCTCCTGAGACCGAAGCTGAGTCACGAGCAGATGACTCTTTAAACAGGCAGGGATCGCACCGATTAAGGTTAATATTAAATGTACTGATGCTGGACTGAACCTGAATGCAGCTTCTCTCTAAAAGTAGAATAGGACTGCAAATATGATGCTCAATTACCTCTGTCTACATTTCTGCATTACCTGAAATACATTTCTCCAATACATATCGATTCATCTTTTGAAGAAATGTCCACTAGAGGTGTTTGGTCTTTGTTAGTTTAACGCAGAATTTTTGCGTTACAAAGCAGGCACATACACAAATGAAGTCTTGGCATTTTTTTTTAGTTGCCAGCCAGCGCCTACATGTGAGTTAGAGTGAATGTGTTAAATTACTACATTTATTTTTACTTGTTTTAACTGGTTTTTGGACATTCTATTATACTTGCTGTATTTTATTCTTATGTTTTATTCTCTTATTATCTTAGCTGTTAAAAAGCCCTTCTAGGGACAGGTGTTGTGAATTAGCCATGGCTATATACACTGTGATACAGGCATCGGATTGTGCTTGATGTCATAATCTATTTTTTTGTATCTGTCCCTATTAAAAAAAAAACCCAAATAAAAATACATTTTTTATGATTTTCACAAAAGTTTAATAGCTTCCGGAATTTTTTTTTATATATGAAAACACAAATCCTCTGCTTTCAAACAACAACAACAAACATTTTATCCTATCCTTTGTTCTCTTATATCACCTTTCAAATATGGGTAGTTTTCTTTTAATATAAATCTCAAATTTTGAGCAAATAGCTCAGATAATTGCTTTTTTGGTTAGAGATTAGATTCAGAAAAATTATCAATACCAAAGAAAACAAAGTTTTACTGTTTTTGAATAAGCGGATGCTTCAGTGTTTTTTAAGTTGCTTAAGAGCGTCACCTAGTGGATAATAGCAGAATTATAGATTACTGTAAAAACTTCACGAAAGCATCATTAGAAGCGATTCTCTTAATTGACGAGATAACTAGACAGTGGCGGGGAAAGTAGATTTGTGTTTTTTGTTACTTATTTATAGTCATATGCATGCAAACGCACGGCATGCCTAGCGACTTATGCTGTCCTTAACTTATTCCACGCCAGCCATTTTTTTAAAAAGTTATTTTACAAAAGTTTCACAAAATTCCTTCCAGGAAAATTTTCTTCTAAAAATATATAAACATACAAATAAATCAATTGAAAGAAAGCAAAGACCCTCTGCTTTCAAACAGACAAACAAAACGTGGGAAAAAACTTTCATCCTATATATATATTTTTTTCTCTGCTTATAAACTCCTAAAAAAATTGTAGCAAAAAGCTGAAATAATTGCATTTTTGTGAAGGATCTTTTTAGAGATAACTCGTCAATAGCAGGGAAAGAGTAATGCTACGTTTACACCAACCGCGTTTCAGGCGGCAAAATCGCGTCTACCACGCCTAGTTTGCCGCTTGAACAGTTTGAATGCATTCGCGCATGTAGAGCGAAGTAGACGCGCGGAAAAAGCAAGCATTTGACGCGCGTCAGAGGCAAAATCAGCTTCTTGTGGGAGGGGCAAGTGCTATGCGGTTGTCTGTTTGCAAGATGACTGATGTTGATTGTGCATTTATTGAGAGAGTTACCGGTTTGTATTTGGTAACCTTACTATAGAGGTAAAATAAACGGTGTGGGTCGATAAACGTCACGTGACTCAAAAGTGAATTGTGTATTTAAAACTTACTAGGTTGTCTACTGTCCTCACTGACACTCTTCCAAGCGAGGTCCTTTTTATTCCTGTCTCTATAGAAATAAGAACTTTTGTCGTATAGCCCTGGGTTACTGCTTACTGATGATATCAAGCGTTCCTTCAGGTTGAATGAGTGACTCCGGGCGGGGCTGCCGCCACAGCAGCAAGCAGGCTCCTGATTGGTTAACGTGGCGCGAAATTCCGCCAAAGGTAAAATTTTTCAACTTGGGCGTCAGCCGGCAATTCGCGTCAAACACAAAATACACAAAAAGCACCATTCGTGCGTACCGCGCCAGGCGCTCAATTGAGGCGGAAACGCGTCTTCCGGGCCGTGCCAAACGCCTCATTCGCGCTGCGAGACCTCCAGACCCGCGTCAACCCGTCTTCACATTGACTTAACATCACTCGCGCTTCACGCCTCTACCGCGGCTGGTGTAAACGCAGCATAAAGGTTTTATTTGAATAAAACACAGTTGACTAAGAGCCTGTCCACATGAAGATGCGTTTAGCTGTACACGTACATATTTTTTATTCAATCTGGATTTTGTCGAGAAGGATCGGGCGTTTTGGAAGCCTAAATCTGTTATTTTTTTAAATTTGGGTGCCAGAGTGGATAAATCTGAAACTGACACCCTTGTTTCTTCGTATGTACAGTCAATCCGTCTATTTTGGCCTTTTTCTCACAAAGATTACGGAAAATACATGGAAAGATGTGTAAGTTTGCTTATTATCCGCTATTTTTCTCTGGAGAAATTACCATTTAATTTTTGATCTGATCATGAATTTGAACATGACGTGTTTTATTAAGCTAGTGATCGATCTCAGTTTCAACAAGGATAGTGAGGAGGTCTCCGATCTCTGCATTATTCCAGTTTGCACACATTTCTCATCATAAACGTTGATCTGTATTTAAAACCTCCGTATCAAAGAGCTGAAAGGTGACTTGTTGCAATATGTCACTACGACACGCCCCTTAAGGCATTGTTTATGCCATTTGTTTATACTGTACACATTTCTTGGGACAACTCAAGAAATGATCGGATTAGTGGAAGCACTGGTTTTGTGAGTCCTTTACTGCAGTTTTTTTTAAACTCCACTTGAGTTGATTTATATTTCATAGACGTACTGCAGTTTTAAAACACTTTTTCGTCTTTTCCCCTGGTTAATTAGAGTAAAAACCCGTGTCCACCGAGTACACACACATGCAATTAACTCAGCCAGGAAAAACTACTAGACTAATAAGAAGAGGACAGTGAGAAACAGAGAGAGATTGTGTTTGAATGGCCAAGCCTTCGAGCTGTTGGCAGAATCTTCTGGCTCATTTACCGCTGCGTTCAGGGTTTGTGATTACCCACAATGGCCAGGGAATGGGAATCAAACAGGAAGTGCTCGGCTAGGGAGAACCAGTGTAACGGCGGGCAAATGCTTAAAACAGTTGGAAATATGATGTGGTAATGTTACTTTAACTCTGAGATCGAACTAGAGGATGATAATGTATGCACACACACACACACACACACACACACACACACACACACACACACACACAGAGCCTTTGAAGTCATATCTGATGGTTATATCTGTATGGAAAGCTTAGCTGGATTACAGCCAATAAAACAGAGAGCTTTAATGCATATGTAAGTAAATGGCATACAGATATGTCTAGGTCAGGATAAAACGGTATTGTGACCGCTAAGATTATTTACATTATTTAATGACACTTGCAGATGAAGCATGTAACTTCTTTGGCTTTAATGGCATCAAATGAAAATGCAAAGTGAGTTTTTTTCTTATAATCTTTTTTAAAAACTTCTATCATCTTCCTATTTGGCAAAACTACAGATATGCATATTAGTGCTGGAGTATTTTAACAATCTTTCTCATTATAATAAGCAAAAAATTAGGTTTGTGTTACACTTTTATTGGTTTTACCAACAACGGCCACTAGGTGTCAGTGGTTTGCTGCATACTTTTGTCACAAATTAATAAATTACTGTCACTGCATTATTATTACCAGTGGCGGCCGGTGACTTCTTTTTTTGAGAAGCTCGATGCAAAGTTCTTCACAACATGTATGTAGCCCGTCATGTGTGTGGTTCGTAATTTCAAAATATGTGTTCTGCACGTCGAGTGATCTTATGTGCATCACGTGTCTTGTCAAAATAAGTGCCGGCTGCAGACGCGTCTAAATGGTTAATGATAAAAGAGACTCTCACGTTTGTCAGATACTCACATAATCTCATGCTGAATCAGAGTTTACTGTTAAGGGAGTGTCTTGCGTGTATTTTGTTAATGTGAGCGTCTCTTATCATAAAGTGCAGCAGGCACTTATTTTGACAAGACACGTGATGCACATAGGATCACTCGACGTGCAGAACACATATTTTGAAAACACGAGCAACACACATGACACTTCAAACACTTATTTTGAATTTGCGTTCCTCGGATGAGCAGTCATGAGCCACCACTGATTATTACTACTAAATATTGAATTATGCAAACTACATTTCATTGGACCTTTCCAGTGATCTATAGTTTTTTGTGATAGATTAAAATTTGCATGCAAAATATTGAAGTATTAAAGTAGACAGCTCAGGTAAAGAACCATTTGTTCTTCCATGGCATCGTGAAGCACTTTTATTTTTAAAAGTATGGTCTTAGAAATAGACTTTCGGATGAAATTTGAACAGATGGTCTTGACAGTTTTTCATGAAAGTATCCCATGTGCTGGTTGGGAAAGAGACGGATTCATATCACATCCTGTTTGTCACATAAATACTCGTCACAGACACACAAGCAGGCACGCGAACACACAGCTTTTCTCTGCCATTTTGCTGTTGATTCAAGCGTGTGGCACCTCTATAGAGAGGCTTTGCTTTGGATTTGGGCTGAGGCTCCCACTGTGATCATGGCATTTAGAATGAATGGATGCAGGCGAGCTCACACGCGCACACCTATATAGAGTATAAACGCCTCGCTGTAAAACTCATGACTCTATTATGTAAGAGAGAAGATCGTTTTGATTTCAGCTCTCTCTCTCTCTCTCCATGTTATTAAAAGTGTGTGAATGAAACTTATTCCAAGATTATTATCTTAAACTGAGATGAAAGTAGAAAAGTGTCCATAAAACAAAAACTTTAAAACTATTGCTCAGAATTGAAAATAACTACTGCGTGCGGCGTAGAACCTACGCACGACTATAAATCGCCCTTAATGCGTTTTTACGGCCCTTTCGATTGCCAGGATATAAACTGCCCTGATCATCACCTGTTTTTAACTCTTTCCCCAACATTGACAAGTTATCTCATCAATTAAGAGAAAACATTTCCCTGCTAATGACGCTTTCCTGACAAGTTTTTACGATAATCTATAATTCCGCTATTATCCACTACATGGCGCTCTTACCCAACTTTAAAAAACTAAATCAAAATTTTTTTTTATTAATTTTAAACTCTGTGTATGCCTCATAATCGTTTTGAAATAATGCAGTTATTTCAGCTTTTTGCTAAAAATGTTGTATGTTTGAAGAAACCTACCCATATTTGAGATTTTATAAAAATGAAAATAGGATGAAAATTTTTTCTTGTTTGTTTATTTGTTTGAAAGCATAGGGTCTGTTCTTTCATTTGATATATTTGTATGTATATATATATATATTTATAGAAGAAAATTGTCCTGGACGGCATTTTGTGGAGTTTTTGTTTAAATCACAAAAAATGCTTGCCGGCAATAAAAAAAGGCTGGCAGGGAATAAGTTAAACAATCATGCAATAGTGAAAAAACTTGCCTTTATCTCCCAATAACGATTATAGGGCGATAAATCTGTGCATTCCTAATAAAAACTAAACTGAAATGCACAGTAAATTTTAGGGATGCACCGATAGGATTTTTTTGGGCCGATACCGATTTAAACAGACAACTTCTGGCCGATGCCGATATTAAACACTTGTATACAATACTATACAGTTGGTCTATTAGCTAGTTTTTTTCTGCATCAAATTTTTTTTACTGAACATGGATTGGATCTAATTAACATTCAACTGACCAACATAATAAGAGAGGCACAAATTAAGCTAAAACAAATATAATAAGACAGCATGACAACCTTCAAAGGTGGTTTTTGCTATTCAGCATTTGTTTTATTAACAACATTAATTCTTTTTTTTTTTACATATAATGGATTTCTTTATGCAGTTAATTAATAAACAATCGGTATCGGCCTTTCTCGTGCTATTGCCGATATGCCGATGGTTTCAAATTCATCAAAAATCGGCCGATACATCGGTGCATCACTAGTAAGTTTATATTAAAGTATTAAAATAAAGTTGCACAACATTAATAACCTTGACTTTATCTACTGCAGTAGATTTTGTCAATGGCTATGTTCATATTAGAAAAACAGCTTATTACCAATGTGCTCCTGTATCTTATTGCGTTGTATGGTGATCGTGTGCTTTCCAGTATCTCATAAACAAATTTAGCATTTTTCTATCCTATTTTGTCGTGTTTTAGGTTTGAAGTACTGTATGGATTGGACTTTAAAGTGATCTCCATTAAAACCCACAAGCACACACTACACAGCTTCATGTTGTTCTGGATTCTAATATCCACAGTAATTAAAAGTTTGTTTCTTTATTGCATGTGTTTTAATGTACACACTTAAACAACAACACACGCAGTGGGTGTATGTGATAGGTGTTCACACAAGCCTCTGGGTGTCAGCATTATGTTGATAGCTGGATGCTGTGGTTTGTATCTTCAAATGCACATATTGTTGCAGACATGCATTTGCATATAATTTAAATGATTACATAATGAGGATATTTTTTCAACCCTGTCGTACCCACACATAACACTGTTTTCGAATATGATACTTTCACCTCAATGAAGAATACCATACAATTTGAATTCTTGTGCTTGATTATTACTTCATTCACAAACAAACAAACAGGTCTTAAAGGGCACATGTCATACATTTACCTTTTTTTTACTCTTACTCCTAAGCAGATTAAGCAGGTTCACTTTAATACTGTATATAAAATGTACGGGATAATGTATACATGAGGCCGCTTATTACACGGCTATTTATGTCATAAGTAAGGTAATGGACATTAAATATTGATTTGAAATATTTTATTTGCTCTGTTTTAATGAATGCTGTTTACTTTCGGTTTTAAAATAAGACAATACGTTCAAATGTCACAAGCACGCTATTTGGTTTAACTCATTCCCCGGCAGCTATTTTTTGAAAAGTTGCCTGCCAGCACTTTTTGTGATTTTCACAAAGTTTCACAAAATGCCTTCCAGGAAAATTTTCTTCTGAAAATATATAAACATACAAATATATCAAATAAAAGAACAGAACCTCTGCTTTCAAACAAACAATAAACAAAATAACAAAATGGGGAAAAAAACTTTTCATCTTATCTATATTTTTTCTCTGCTTATAAACTCTTAAATATAAGTATTTTTCTTTAAAAATATTTTTTTTACCAAAAATCTGAAATAATTGCATTTTTGTAAAGGAATTTTATAAGAGATCAGGGGTGCGTTCTCCGATAACGTTCTCTCTTAGCGCGCTACGAAGACTCAAAAGGTACACCTTAACTACAGGTATACCTTTCCTACGTGTGTTCTCCGAACTATACCTTAGGATGTTGCTTAAGGTAAACCTTCTTAAGTTCGACCTTAGCGGGTGCTGTCCATGGTGGAGGTTCTGAATAGGTTGATATCGATTGCTCGACAATCAATTATTCACTTTATGTAGGTTTCGCTGCGTTATGAGATAGCTGTGTTCTTTATTAAAGAAACATTTTAGAAATAGTTCAAGTTAAATTTATTAGGAATATCTGTTAAAAATATTTCAAATTGCAAACAACTAAATTCAACCTTCTATATTTTATATCACACCCATGCAAAACCTGCAACTTTATTTCCAAACGTATCATGTTTAAACTGCTCCAATTCATCCGCTATGCCTTCACTTGAAAGGATAATTTATATTAGGGGTTCCCAATAAGTGCGTTGCACAGGGGAATAAAGTGGGTCGCGCAAGTAATTTGTTGTGCATTACACTTTAAATATATAAAAACAAACTGTTGTTGTTCATTAGTTCACGCGTTTATTGTGCTTGGACACTGTATGCGCAAGCAGCGTCGTTACAATGCGGATAAAGCTTAATGGACGCATTTCTGGAGCCTGTCTGTCTACCTCAAATATAACATATAAAATATATATATATATATTATATAATAAATAAATATATATTATGATTACTTTAGATTTTAGCTTTGATTAGTTTTAATGTGGAAATTGTGTTGACCTTAGGAGACTATAAGCAAGCGCGCAGTTTGTTTTGAATGTTTATAAAGAATATGGCATGCAGTTGCCTCAAAGTTATAAAACATTAAAAAACTTCGATGCAAAGTCGAATTAACATTAACAATCCTAATTAGTTTTATATTTTTTATTTTACCCGATTTATTTATGCAGCTAAAATACTTGCCGGTAGACTAAGATTTAACGGATATGAAATGCACAAATGAAATAGTAGGATTCGCTGTACAGCTGCCAGTTTCACCAACTCCATCACCCAAAATATATTTTTTAAATAGTTTCTTAATCCTGTAACATTTAATAGTTCGCAGTTGATGTCCCTTTGGAAAACATCATTAAAAATCTAACAACCATCAGTGTAATGATGTCTAATTATGTGAATGTTTTATTCTTTAAATATAAAAATATTTGCCTAATTAAACACGGAGTGTTTTTTTTACAAATATTTAGTTATATAGACTGCAATGTAAGCTTTTATGAAAGTGATGGCCCCTAGTGGAGTCATGTGGGATAAGGTATAGCTAAGAGCGCTCCAGACCAACCTTACGAACGTATGACTTACAGAAGTGATACGTAACTAAGAGCGTTTCGGAAAACACGTATTAGCGATAAGGTACAGCTTAAGGTACAACTTAAGAACGACGTAGCGTTAAGGTAGTTTCGGAGAACGCAGCCCAGATTCAGAACAATTATCAAAACATACACAGAGTTTAAAATAAGTAAATAACATTTTGGCTTCAGTTTTTTTTTATAAATTGGGTAAGTGTTAATACATTTTTTATACTTTTATAAACTTATTATTTATATTTTATTAAAAGACATATTTATTTTTATTTTTTGTGTAATATTAAACTGTACCTGTCAAAATGATTTGCAGCAGTATGTTATTATCTTCAGGTGGTTGTTATCTCAGAGAAACATACCTTGGAAATAACATACCATGAAAACATACTCTAGTATACTTGAGTATTTACTAGAAGTAAAATTCCTATATATCATATTGTTTTGAACCTTAACATAGTAAATATTATAGTATACTACAGTATTTAATACAGTTGATCAATTTACTATAGTTAACTTTTTCCCCGCCATTGACGAGTTATCTCGTCAATTAAGCGAAAACATTTCCCTGCCAATGATGATTTCCTGACGAGTTTTTACGGTAATCTGTAATTCTGCTATTATCCACTAGATGGCCTAATTATTACCCAATTTATAAAAAACTAAAGCAAAAACTAATTTAATTCATTTTAAACTCCATGCAAGTTTTGAGGATCACTTTAAAATGTGATTTCTAATAAAAGTCCTTTACAAAAATGCAATTATTTTAGCTTTTTGCTCAAAATTTTTGAAGAAAGCTACCCATGTTTAAGGGGTTACAAAAAGAAAACAAATGAAGATGGGATTGAACCTTTTTTCCTCATTTTATTTTTTTGTTTGAAAGCAGATGGTCTGTTCTTTCATTTGATATATTTGCATGTTTATATATTATTTTATATAGGAGAAAATTTTCCTGGAAATCACAAAAAATGCTGTCAGCAACTTTTTAATAATTAATTAAGTTTATTAATTTACTGTAGTTAATACTACAAAAATAACCTAGTTAGCATAAACAAAGTGACTTTAGTAATTACAAATACTAAAAGTATACTACAGTATTTTTTCATGATAGCAATTTGAGCTAAACAATGCAACAGGAATTATGTTTATTGATAGCATCTGTTTAAAGTCGATGCGAGTCTGCGATATGCCCGAGTTAAACGCAGCGTAACTTCATGCAAAGGCGCAGTGATGGTATGCATCGACTGCTAATGGGAATCTAGCCAGCGAGGCTCACGTGTGTTGCCTTTCAATGCAGTCAGATGCCGCTGTCAAGACGACACAACTACTTGTGACAAAGAATACATGTGGACCTACCATGATTCAGTGACTGTCGGTTTGAATGCCCTTGAGTCGTGAGCCGTGAGCCCCGTTGAGCCGCGGGTCCGGACTCATAAAATGAATAATGGAGCTGTCCGTGGTGCTGAAACACTGTGTTGGGTTATATGGCTTGTTTAGTCGAGTAGATAATCTCTTGTAATTAGCTGTAGATAAAAAGAAAGCACAGTGTGTGTTCAAAACAGGTGTTAGGTGGGAAAGAAATGATGGGAAAGGAACAGGATTAGTGGTTTTGGACGCGGCAGGCTTACAGAGATGATTTGAAAGACTGATTTTGCAAGTACACACCGTTCTGTGCAACCCATGGTGTCTTTCTCTTTTTTCCCCCGAAAATTGCTACCAGCTGTATGGAAAACTTTAATATTTATATATATTTTTTGTTCATTTAAATACCGAATTGTTTAGTTTTCTCGGTTTATGCTGTGTGGCCGTGCGTGTAAATGAAGGATTTTGATGGCAAACTTTGTCTAGGGGATGTCTGTCGTGCCCAGGAGCATCGGATTTTAATTGAGCTGTTCTGCTGTGCACGAGCGCAGATTAGATCTGGGATGGAGTGTGGTGTGTGTTTTTAATGCATGCTTTGTGCCTGTGTCTATTCTGTTTGCACATTCAGTGCTGTCTAAGAAATTTCGACATGCTTTTAATGAAATGAATGAGCTAACAGCGATGTTGGTGTGTATGTGTGTGTTTGCTGTACTGGACAGGCTTTGACTTTTGTCTCAAAAGGCCTGGCGTATCGTAAACGCAGTTCAAGAAATAATGAGTTATTGGAACGCACGCGAGCTCATGGCGCTTTGCAGAGTGGGTTGGTTATGTAATGATCTCTAGTACGTTCTCTGTGGTGTGGTTGAAGAGTGGATTTAAAAAATGAGTATTGGTGTCAGTGTTGGAGTGTTTGTTTGTGTGGTTGATATCTACTGCATGATTTTGTGTGCTGATGGGAATATATGTGGGGAGGGTGGGGTGTATGGATCTGTGTTTGGCGTCTCTCTCCAGCCTGGACTCGTGGCGTTAACCTCGGAGAGAGAAAGAGAAAGGTGCGTGCATTGGTCCAGGTAAACGCAGGATAGTATAACAGGTCATGGTGAACCCCAAAAACGGCCCGCCTCTGACTGTGTGTGTGTGTTTGTAGATGTATACATGTGTGTTAGTGAGGCGCTCACCTGTACCTGTCATATATCCTTCTTCTCGTCAGCTGTGTTTGCACCGTGGTCTCCTGTTTGCTGCCCCCCAATCCCTCACACACACACACACACACTCACACGTCCGTGCCCACCACCCCTTGGTTGCTATGCCAACAGCCCACTTTCGAGGTGAGAGCGCTTGGAAGAGCACATTCCAGATGTCGGGGGAATTTGGGCTCCTTCTGCCCCCTACTGGTGACTCCACACACCTGCAAGCTGCCGACTGCAGCTCCTCATGCGAGCCGTTTATATCTGCAGATCTATAAACGAGCCTCATTGCAGTATATACTGTAGGCCTACTTATATGATATATGTGTATATAATGCATACATCATATGCAAAAAAGGAAACATTACATTTTTGTGAGTTGTTTATATTTTTGTTTCCATAACAGTTGGCTCATATCACTTTATACATTTATCATAATTTTGTCATCCTTATCTCATTGCAGCTTTTCAACTTTGTAAACCTTTAGTACCGTAAACCGTAAATTATTTAACATGTCCCGAAGCGGCAACAGAAATATGATAAAACAAAAGATTTTTGATATAAGAAATAATTAGGTTAGATAATTAAGTTTAACCAAGTAAACCGTTTAGTTCTGATTTATGGTGGCGAGTTTAACAGCGTCATTTTCCTTATGCAAAGCGGATTTGCGTCCATATATGATGGCGAGAGAGATTACGTTCATATTTATTTTGATATGCATGATGACATCTCAGTAAAAAAGCGTTTTACTTAAGTTATCAGGCAAACTTATCAATAACTCTGAATGAGTTATTCAGCTCTCAGATACGTGACTGCATGCACCATTTGTCTGCCATAACGGCAAAGACAGACGGAGAGATACAGAAAGAGATGATCATGTTCTTTGTTCTTATTTGACCACTAAGGTAGCGTGCACACCAAAGTTTTCAATTGTTTCCAATGGAAGCGCCGCACTTTTCAAAAATGCCAGCAGCTGGCGGGTTTTGTGGGCTGAGCGCAGAGAATTAGAAAAGCTCAACTCGTCAATGTCACTTCTCACTCGGCCGTCCAATCACAGTGGAGGAGAGGCGGGACAAATATCACAACAACCAACCGGCGCATCGGACAACGACTGATAAACAAAGCAGAAGTATCATAGCAACTAATGCGCTCAGCTGAAAAATGCTAGCAAGCGCCTACATTTGGCATCCGCCTGCCGTTTTCAGCTGTGTTTAAAGCTTTGGTGTGCACGCCACGGCCCCTTATAGTTCATCTGGCTCTCTCCGGTACACAATCTGTGGTGCTATAATTTTCAATCTTTGGACGCAAATTATACAGCAATTTTCACAGTAGAGTCGATGTTGTGTGATTTTTGTACATAAAATATTTTCTAATAGTTATTTTCGGAACGAGGTTTATTGAGGTTCTTCTTGCAGCGTATTGACTTGCTTGCTGCCTCGTGTGCAGTTACAAAAACGTCAGCGATCTTTAGCGTTTCTGTAACTTAAAACTACTTGTAATTTTGACTAGTAAATCTGTAATTAAGTTGCTATGGTTACCTCATATTGTACGTCAGTGCAACGTCCATACCATATTTTCCGGACTATAAGTCGCTCCAGAGAATAAGTCGCTTCAGTCAAAAATGCGTTTTGAAGAGGAAGAAAAAAACATATATAAGTCACTCTGGACTACGTCGCATTTATTTAGAAAATAATTTCACGAAATCCAAGCTGAAGAACAGACATTTAATCTGGAAAGGCAAATTATTCAACTAAACAATAGCACAGAACAGCAGGCTGAATAGGTCTACGTACATGTTAAAGTAACATAAACAGTTATTTACACGATACAAAATAGCATACAGAACATACCTGGGAGGTTGAATACGCTAAATTAAAGCAACACTATGTAGTTTTTTTACCTTTAAATAATGTCTCTAAAATTATTTCAGTGATAAAACAACTTTTAACTGGACAAATTGTACAGTTGCTGCAACCTGAGCAGCCTCCTAGCTGCTACAAGCACGCTCTGAAAGTGGCGGTGGAGGGTAGAGCACACAGCCCCGCCCCTCCCCCTGCCTACAGAAGAGTGTCTGATACCAGGCACTGATGCGCTTTTCAACCACATGGGGGAGCTGTAAGTCATTTTACATGGAAACTACATAGTGTTGCTTTAACACGACAAACCAAGTCAAGTTCAAAAAGGTCCCAAAGTCATTCCACATCACTGAATCCATTGAATTACATAAATACAGGAGCAGCATAGAGCGGACTCTCACGGCTGTAGACGGTAATGATTTCTCTTGGTTCATATAAATTAATTTTGACATATAAGTCGCACCTGACTATAAGTTCCAGGACCAGCCAAACTATGAAAAAAGTGCGACTTATAGTCCAGAAAATACGGTATATACAACAAAAATATATATATTTTCAAATATAATTTTAAACATATTTCAAATAAAAAATAATGGCCAAAAACATGTAACGTTGTATGTAGCTACATAAATGTAAATTTTGAAATATGTTAACGAAAATGTATTTTTCACTAATATATTTTTTTGACATTTTTGGTATATTTTGACATATAAAAATAATTATGAATAAATAAAAATAAATATATTCCAAAAATAAATATGTTTTTAAGCATTTATATTTACGTCTTATTTGAAAAAACGTACAAAATACTTGCAAAAATATACTTGTACATTTTGGCAAGAAAACATAGATATTTTTTGCCGTATGGGTTGTAAAATAGTAAAATAGTGAAATAGTTTTTGAAATATATGTTAATATATGAAGGTTAAAACTTTCACATTCAAAAATATATTTATTACTTTCTACAAAATGTATTTAGCATGTATTTAAAACATATTTTTGGCCAAAAATTTTTTTTTGACGTGTTGGGTGTTAATAAAGGTTACAGTGAAAACAATAGTGATACATCAAAAAATCTAAATATGATACCAAAAGCTCTTGGTTTTGTGCTATGGATGTTCTGAACTTACATCTTAATAACATATGGTAACACTTTATTTTACGCTGTTTTTTGTTACACATGTTACATGTAATTATTATAGTAATAACAGTTAATTATGCATAATTACAAACCCTAATCCTAACCTCAACCCTACAGTAAGTACATGTTGTTGATGATTATTACTTAGTACTTAAATATATAATTACAATGTAACAGTGATGCCTTAAAATAAAGTGTAACCTAACATATTGTACCTTTTGGGTCATTCAAACGATTGAAAAAGCTGTTTAAGTGTTTTTTGTGTGATATGTTCAAATTTTTTTAGGGTGAATTGTCACCCTATTTTTTTAAATTTTCATCTCTCCACCTGTCCTTTATTTCTTCAACTTTCACTTCATCTCAGTGGCAGCTAAATGTGTGTGGGTTAAATAAAATGTAACCAGAGCAAAAACAGATTTAGCCAATCAGTGATGCATTTTCCAATTAACCAATTACTGATTGACTTATTTAAACAGATCATGAATATTCATGAAGGTATTAATATAAAGATTTTAAACCCCTTCCTCTCTCCCCTCCCTTTGAAACTCTCATAGCTAGCTACAGTATGCGTCTATATTTGTCTGTCTGTCTGTCTGTCCTGCTTTGCCTGCTATGTTTTTGTGTACAGTCGACAATGTCTGTGTGTCTTCAACATTGAAGCTGTGTTTCCACCATCAGTTCGGTGCAATTTGAAAAAGTGGCAACATCGAGAGAATGTTTTTCCGAAACAGATGTGTTGACAGACAGACACTTTATGGTTTGTGAGTAAACCTCCCCGCCCGAGCTAGTTATGTCCTCCTGGACCACTTCCGCTCTCCTTAGACTGGTGGGGATCCATCTGTGGTTGGTTATTCATTTAAAGGCACAGTTTACCCAAAATAGACATTTGGTTATCTGTTTTTTTCTGCATGTGGGCATGAAAAGGAGGGGTTTAGCAGAATATCCAAATGGATTCAATACTTTTATAGTTTTTACTATCCAATTGGAGTTGAAATTGGTATGTTTAAAGGATTAGTCCATTTTCTTAAAAAAAAACCCAGATAATTTACCCACCACCATGTCATTCAAAATATTGATGTCTTTCTTTGTTCAGTCAAGAAGAAATTATGTTTTTTGATGAAAGCATTCCAGGATTTTTTTTCATTTTAATGGACTTTAATGGACCCCAACACTTAACAGTTGTAATGCAGTTTAAAATTGCAGTTTCTAAACGATCTTAAACAAGGCGTAAGGGTCTTATCTAGCGAAACGATTAAGAAAAAGAAAAAATATGCACTTTTCTTCTCGTCTTCCTCCGGTCCTGTGACGCGCCAGCGCGACCTCACGTAATACATCATCACGTCAAGGTCACGGATAACGTATCGAAACTACGCCCCAGTGTTTACAAGTGTGGAGAAAGAGGACCGTACCGACGTTGTTGAATGTCGCATGATGCTAATTAATGTCTTTGTGTCAGTTTATTGTTTAATGGTGCGCAAATGTGCGTTTCATATATGTAACACGTGAACTTTCGACGCCATTACGCAATTACGTAAGGTCGCGCTGGCGCGTCACAGGACCAGACATAGACGAGAAGTTGTGGTTTAAAAGTGCATATTTTTTCTTTTTCTTGCCAAAAATGACAATCGTTTCGCTAGATAAGACCCTTATGCATCGTTTGGGATCGTTTAGAGTTTTTTGAAACTGCAATTTTAAACTGCATTAAAACTGTTATGTGTTGGTGTCCATTAAAGTCTATTTAAATGAGAATGTTTTCCTCAAAAAACATAATTTCTTCTCAACTGAACAAAGAAAAACATCAACATTTTGGATGACATGGTGGTGAGTAAATCATCTGGATTTTTTTATTAAGAAAATGGACTAATCCTTTAAGATATGGATATGTACATAATTTTACTTAAATGTTTTACTGTTGGTGAATATAAATAAATTAATCATATTGCGATTGTACCGTACGATATAAAAACTTTTAATGGAGCCCACTTTTTGTCCTCTTGGCATTGTGGTCACCATCCACTGTCATTGTATGAAAAATTGGATCTGGGATGGAGATCTAATGGGTTGGATATTTTGCCAAATATCTGCTTTTATGTTTCACAGAAGTAAATACATTTCTATTTATTCGATCGATGAATGAAAAATGACTTGATTTTTTTGGGTAAGCTATCTCTTTAAGGCAAAAACATTGCAAGACAATCACTTTTATTTGGATTGTATTTCCCTGCCAGTCTAAAGACAGAAAGTTTGACTTTCCTCCGTGTCTCTCTTTCCCTTCCTGTTCTCCGTGTTTTAATGTTTGTGCCATTACTGTGTTCCTCTACACTATTTGTTTACTCGTTCTCTATTTTCTCTTTTTCCAGCTTTCATTTTCTCTCTCTTTAAAGCTTCACTTCTCTCTGGATAAACACACTTTCTCCTGGTCTGTTTGTCTTTTTTGTGTTTCCTTTCTTTGTATAACTAATCTAACTCTGTGTGTGCTTTTGTTTAACTTTCGTTTCTCTCTTTCTCTCCTATTGACCAAACTCAAGAGTTTCTTGTCTTTCCAGGCCTCTTTCTCTTTTCTCAGCTGTGCTGGTTTGGTTGACGTCTCTCATGGTTTTGTTTGACTCTCCAGTCATGCGAATAACCTTCTGCCTTTGTATCGCAGATAAACGTCTCTCTTCCGCCTTTCAGCTGTGACTGTCTCAGTTGTCGTCTGTTTTTGTCTGTCGCCTTCATCGCTTTTTTATGTTCGTACAGTGTCTCACTTTCTCTGTATGTATCTGTATATAACTGATCATCTGTTTTCTTTCAATTGCGTCTAATCACTAAGTGTCACTTAGACTGTCAGCGTCTGTCTTTCTTGTTTTTCACCCTCTTTGTCTGTCTCTCTTTCTTTCCTTCTCTATAATTTTGGCCCCTTACTCTGGTCCTATTAACTAGTTCAGTAGTTTAGTCAAACAATAAAGGAATGTCAAAGGGAGTTCAGCATTCGTGGCATAATGTCAAAGAAAATAACTCAAATAAAACATCATGATTACAGTAATGCACTTGTTGCTAATCTAAAACCGCCCACATTGTGTAATACCGTATATTAAACAGACTGATCTCACAGAAAGTCGTGTTGTAGTCACGAAAAATTGTATTAAGTTATTCGGGTCCATGGCACGAAGTTCAAATTTTTTTGTGCCTTAAGCCAGTGGTTTTCAAGTTGGGGGCCGCGAGATGGTGCCAGGGGGGCCCCAGTTTTATGACATTTTATGAAATACAATAATTTATCATGCATTCTGTGTAATTAAACCTAAAAAAATAAGGCTACTAACCAAAAGCAATACTTTTTGTATAATTTAATGTTTTTTTATGGCCGGGACTTTAACGAGTTAATTAAGATTAATTAATTACACAGAAAATAACGCGTTAAACATTTTTAATGGATTTTAATCACACTTATTTTTGCACCACTAAACATTTCTCATTGGATGAGTTTCGCAGACCGATTATACTGGAGCACCAACTAGCGTTCATGACTACAGACAACAACAAACCACAGTGAACATGAACAAAGAAGCTGATGAGATCGCTTTGGTTGGCCCCGTGGATGGGAATTTTTTTTATAAAAAAGAACGGATGGAAGCATCGATAAGAGCATGGTTGTGTGTAAGCTATGCATCAAGGAATTCACATATCACCGCAGCACATCGAGCCTCAAGTATCATCTCAATGCAAAACATATAGCAGCTAGCGTGGACGTTAGCCCGACTCCGAGTACTCCGAGACTTGGTTGAACAAAAATAAACAATATTTTATTGCTTAAGCTTATGTATTCAGTCATTATTCATGGTATACTAAAAATCCATGTGAAAAAATAACTTCTCAATGTTCTCAGGTCAAATATTTATATGTGATTCAAATGTGATTAATTTCGATTAGTTAATTACAAAGCCTCTAATTAATTAGATTAATTTTTTAATCGAGTCCGGGCCCTAGTTTTTTTAATTAAAATGTTGAGTTTTAGAAAAAAAAATCTGTCACAAATTTTCTTTGGGGGGGCCGCGAAGGAATGCACCATACACAAGGGGGGGCCGCACGCTGAAAAAGCTTGGGAACCACTATCTTAAGCATTAATGTCTTTTTTGTGTCACTCGCACAAATTTCTATAAATAGTTTATCATATCCGTTGCACAACTTTCTTTTTCTTTTATGTATTGTTTTCTTTTTGTTTTTTTCCTATTTTCTTACCATATTGACTTGAGGTTAGAATCACTTTCTGTTAGATTTTTAGACATCCTAACCCAAACCCCAACTCTAACCACAACTTCATGCGGGAAAAGTTTTAAAAGCAGAAGAAAAACATGTAGAAACCAATACGTAAAAGTATATCCAAACCCCAAATCTAACCCCAAGTGACAATGATTTAAAAATAGGAAAACAAAATGAGAAAACAATACATAAAATGACAAGAATTAGAAAATCGTGCCACTGACAGGCAAAACATTTTATAGAAATGTGACACGACAAAGACATTCATGCTCAAGGCACAAAAACAAGCTGAATTTCGTGCCATGGACATGAATAAATTAATAAAAAATTGTGACTATAACACGACATTCCATGAGATCATGTTGATATTAAACGCTATACTTTAGGGCTGTTAAAAGATTAATCGCGATTAATCGCATACGAAATAAAAGTTTGTTTTTGCATAATATGTGTGTGCACTGAGTGTAATTATTTTGTATATATAAATACTTCAATACTTCAATAGCTTCAATGCATTTAGGGGTGTGGTCATGGTAAAGACAATCTCCTGAATGGGCCGACTGATTCAAGCTGATAGAAGAGCAACTTTGACTGAAATAACCACTCGTTACCACCGAGGTATGCAGCAAAGCATTTGTGAAGCCGGCACAACACGCACAACCTTGAGGTGGATGGGCTACAACAGCAGAAGACCCCACCGGGTACCACTCATCTCCACTACAAATAGGAAAAAGAGGCTAATTTGCATGAGCTCACCAAAATTGGACAAAGACTGAAAAAAATTGCCTGGTCTGATGAGTCATTCAGATGGTAGAGTCAGAATTTGGCGTAAACAGAATGAGAACATGGATCCATCATGCCTTGTAACCACTGTGCAGGCTGCTGCTGGTGGTGGTGTAATGGTGTGGGGGATGTTTTTTCTTGGCATACTTTAGGCCCCTTAGTGCCAATTGGGCATCGTTTAAATGCCACGGCCTACCTGAGCATTGTTTCTGACCATGTCGATCCCTTTATGACCACCATGTACCCATCCTCTGATGGCTACTTCCAGCAGGATAATACACCATGTCACAAAGCTCGAATCATTTCAAATTGGTTTTTTGAACATGACAATAAGTTCACTGTACTAAAATGGCCCCCACAGTCACCAGATCTCAACCCAATAGAGCATCTTTGGGATGTGGTGGAACGGGAGCTTCGTGCCCTGGATGTGCATCCCACAAAGCTCCATTAACTGCAAGATGCTATCCTATCAATATGGGCCAAAATGTCTTAAATACATACATGCATGTGTGTGTATTTATATATACAAAATAATTACACACAGTGCACTCACATATATTATGCAAAAACAAACTTTTATTTTGTATGCGATTAATCGCGATTCATCTTTTGACAGCCCTAGTATAATTCAAACTTGTATAATAAAAACTCCACTCGCTGACCCTACTTTGATTGTAAGTGTCTTACTGTAACCTTTGGTTGAAATGATTTACTGCAGTAAAAGACATTATGCCACACTGAGTCGATAAAATACCTAGAACTACTGAACCCAGAACATTCCTTTAAATAGATTTTTTACTCCAGCAATCCCACTTCAGACGCCGACCCCGGAAAATGAAACGGATTGGTCTATAACGTGATGGCTTGTCATGACGGCTTCATGCGTTGGCAGAGAGCTGAATATTTTTGCCAGCTTACTGTTTGACACTTTGTTTGTTTGTGTTTAGTTCTTCGGGTCTGTTATGCACTGACGTAACATTTTGTCCCAAAATGTGTTTTTTTTATGTGTAACAGGAAATGAATAAAAGCTTTAAACTGTGTGTTTATTTTTTATTCGTTATGGCTTTTTTGTTCCCACAATCAACGGTAATACAAATCTTCATATTTCTGTCCATTTGTGCTGTAAATTTTCTGATCAAGTTTGTCTGAGCCGATACTCGCAGCTCGCCTGGGTCACTTGGGTTTGATTTGTTGGATTTAGTGACCAGATGCTAGATAAAAGCATTGAAAGAGAGCCACATAAAACATCACAGGTGGTTAAAGTAGTCTCTCTCTCTCACTTTCTCTCTCTCTCTGCTTTCTTCCCTGCAGTAGGAATATGGGGAATAAGCCAGCAAACAGTCCTAAGGGTCACCCACCAGACGCAGACGGTCATTCTTCAGTATCTGACCTTGCAAATTCTCTTACTGGAGACATGGTGATGGTAGGACAGTGTTTTCGTGTTAAGTGGACATTTCACAAGACTTTTTTTAGATGTCAAATAAATATTTGGTGCCCCCAGACTATAGATGTGGATTTTGGGGTGTGTCCTTTAAAATGCAAATGAGCTGGTGTCTGCACTAAATGGCAGTGTAGTGGTTGGATAGTGCAGATTAAGGGCTGGTATTATCCCCTTCTGACATCACAAGGGGAGCCAAATTTCAATGAGCTATTTTTTCATATGCTTGCAGAGAATGGTTCACCACAACTAAGTTACTGGGTTGATCTTTTTCACGTTTTCTAGGTTGATAGAAGCACTGGGGACCCAATTATAGCACTTAAATGTGGAAAGAGTCCGATTTTTGTGATATGTCCCCTTTAAGTCTGTATGCCCTAATTTTAAACCTGTACAGTATGCGTGTGAGTGTTTGGTGTCTAAGATGAATAAAAGTCAGTTTTTATTATAATGTTCTCCTAAACTTTTCACAGTTGTCTCCAGGGTCAGAAGACGATGATCATGAAGGACATATTAGCGAGAAACTAGGTCGGATTCAGTTCAGTTTGGGCTACAGTTTTCAGGACACGACTCTCACAGTGAAAATCCTCAAAGGTCAGGACCTGCCTGCTAAAGACTTCTCCGGGACCTCCGATCCCTTCGTTAAAATCTACCTGCTTCCTGACAGAAAGCACAAACTCGAGACCAAAGTCAAGAGAAAGAACCTCAACCCTCACTGGAACGAAACCTTTCTATTTGAAGGTATGTCATGTGTTTATTTAATACTGTAAATTATAAATTACTGTAGATAAAATATAAAAATGTCAGTTTCCAGTTGCTTGAAACCATTTATAGAAATCTGTTTAAGTGAGGGATCTTATGAATTGATGTTTTACATAATAAGAGTGTTAATTATAGGTAACACTATATGTTATATCAAATACAGTATTCACACTTGGAAAAAGCCACACATGTAGATGCTTTAAATATATAAAATATTCTCAGGAAATAATTGATAAGTCTCACACCCCTCAGGGTTTCCATATGAGAAGGTGCGGGAACGAACGCTCTATCTTCAGGTGTTGGACTACGATCGGTTCAGCCGTAATGACCCAATTGGGGAGGTATCCATCCCACTGAATAAAGTAGAACTTGGACAGCTGAAGACATTCTGGAAGGATCTGAAACCCTGCAGTGATGGCAGCGTGAGTCACTTGATGCTTCTGCTTTTCTGAATTTTCCGGAGGAGTTAATGGAGAGAAAGTGTCACTCCTACATAGAGAATAAACCTGCTATCGTTCATTTCAGAACTTCATCCACCCATTCTAGAAATCATTTACCCATTAAATCAAAATTCCTCTACTGTCGTGCCTTTCCAAATCTGCATCTTTTTATCTATCATTTTGCAAAATGTCTAAAATGCTCTTGTTTATGTCATGATAATATATATAGGGACTGGAAGTTACAGTAAGTTTTTGGTATTGAAGATACAACATCCGCCCCGGTTTCATGCTTGAGGCTAGTCCTAGACTAAAACATATCTTGGAGGTTTGGAGGACAGATTTACAGATTTTAAAATATGCAGCCAAGTGCCATCGATTTTTTTTAAGATACACACCAGTAAACAAATTTTTCTGAGGCATGTTTATAAAAAATGCTTAAACGTTTTAATTTAACTAAGGCCTAGTCCTGGCTTTAGCTAAGTCTTCTCTGTGAAACTAGGCTTATGTCACATTGTTTAACTTATGCTTTTTAGTTGTGAAAGTTCATGTATATATGCTGTTTAGCTCTAGGGCCAAGGGCATCTGTGAAAACATTGAAACCAAAACAAGTATGGGGTCCAGAACAGACCCTTGATGCACCCCTTATAGATCTTGATGACAGAACACAGCATTTTTGTTCACAAATGCAGTTTATTCTTATTGAGTGATTATGGTTTGTAATGCCTGTTGTCTGATGTCTGTGTTGTAGGGAAGTCGTGGAGATCTGCTGCTTTCTCTATGTTATAATCCAACTGCCAACACCATCACTGTTAACATAATCAAAGGACGTAATCTCAAAGCCATGGACATCGGGGGCACCTCAGGTACACAGAGACAGACAGAAACAATGTAGAAATACACAAAAATACCAAGATGCATATAAATGCATATGTATAAATGCATACAGAATGAAATATCACTCTTAACGTAGTTGCCCATGTATTGAATTGTTGCATGTCATGTTTTTCTCTGATTGGCTGTAGACCCCTATGTGAAAGTGTGGCTAATGCACAAAGACAAGCGTGTAGAGAAGAAGAAGACCGTGACCATAAAACGCTGCCTGAACCCTGTTTTTAACGAATCATTTCCCTTTGACGTGCCCGCACACGTTCTCCGAGAGACCACCATCATCATCACCGTCATGGATAAGGATCGACTAAGCCGCAATGATGTCATCGGAAAAGTAAGAAAACACCTCTTATGCTCGCTCTTTTACCTGTTTCAGATAACTAAAGAAAAGCAAACATGAATTTGTGTTGTTTATTTTCCCAATACAGCGTGTAAAAATTATTGTATTGTCTTGAATATATAATACTTTGTTTTTTATAAATGACTACGTAGATACAAAAGAAGATTTAAATTGCATCCCAGAGACTTTGCAAATTCACTTAAATGAATCAATGAATCTTCTTTTATTGAAATGAACTAATGAACTGTCTGAATGAACTAATGTTACTGGGAAAGATAAAGCTAAAATTGAATTAAGTAGCTTTTAGTTTGTTACTGCTGAAAACTCAACCCATTGTTTTCTTTACAAAACTCCTTTTTCAGATCTACTTGTCATGGAAGAGCGGACCAGCCGAGGTCAAACACTGGAAGGACATGTTGAGCCGGCCGCGTACTAATGTGGCACAGTGGCACGCCCTCAAAGCATAATTCGCCCCTCAACATTTCCCATTTTTCCCAACCCCATTTGACCCGAACCCCGTCCTTATGCACAAGACTAACTTGCTGCCAGACGGCACAACACGGGTACTTTAGCCATCCACTCTTATACCCTTTAACCTTCTGTCTCCGGTGTTTTTCCTTTCCCGACGTCTGCCTCATTTTACTTCCTCATCTGGTAACATGTAGTGTAAAAGCCCGCCTATCATCCAAGTTGTCTCTGTGACACAGTAACAAATCATTTCTACTACCATACACAAACAGTTCTTTATATTTTTTGCATTCAGGTTTGGGACCTGATTAACAAAGCTAAACAAAGCCATTTGAAAAAGCACTTGAACCGTAACTACACGTTACCAGGATGTTTTTCCTTCCTCTTTTTGTTTGTCTACCCACAATTCCCTCGCGTCCCTGATCTGTGCTCACATCTGAGTGAGACTATCCCTCATGTCATCCAGCGCAATCGACCACTTCGTCTAGACCCCGGAGCTCACGGGAGCTCATTTGCCAGCTTTTAAATTGGCCACTGCTGAACCGGATCAAGTCGCAGGAACTCTGGGAGTTGTATTTTTCCAGGTCTCAGACGTCCCGTGCGAGTGTATCGGCCTCGGAGGGCCCTTGTAATTAAAGCCATGAGGGAAATGACGGGCCCTCTTTCCATTAGCAGTCTCTTGTTTTTTATTTACGTCTCCATTTATACTTGTTTTTATCAAAATCCCAGTCCTCTACGAGTTTTTTCCACATCTTTCACACTTGACTGGATTTTCCGTGTATTTTTGTTGCATTCCGCCCTCACTTGAATCTCCGCCTCTTTTGATCTCTTCCCTCGCTTTTTTTCTACGTAAACGTTCCGATTGGTTCAGCGTGAAGCTGTTGTGACATCTTACCCAATCCGGAGACTTGCTGTACGAGACGGCGAATGGACTGCATCGTATTCTCTATTTTCCTTTTTATCTGTGGTTTCTCTTTATCTCTGGCACAATTGTAGTGAAATCCCTCTTTTTCCCGGGATCCCTCGTTGTTCGTGTGCTGTGAGTGACGTGTAGTAGATCCCACAGAAATAGAGTTTAACTTTTATCACCAGGGCGGAGAAGTGAAAAAGGATCGTTCCAGGTCTTCTGGGATTTTTGGGAAGTTCAGATGGAAGGGAAAAAAAACATCGTTTTTTATAAAGAAAGACGTTTGAAGAAACCAATCAAAAATGTTCTTCCAGACCTGCTGTGAAAATAAAGCAAAAAGTCGATTTTTCGCGCCGTGTGCACCATATAGTTCCCGCCACACTTTGCTCTAGTGATGTGTATTTGTGTGTGTATGCGCGCTGATAGCAAATATCGTCTTTGGACGAAATCCTTCAGAAACACCTGCCTTTATTCATGTGTGTTTGCGTGTGAGACTGTGTCGACGGTGCTGTGCAAGCTGAATTTCACCCCAAAATCGAAAAATATGAGATGATATTTTAAATAAAATCGTTTTTCGCATTGTTAGATTATTGTCATGTCAGTTAAGCCTCTTTATTGTAAAGTAAGTTTATCAAGGCAGTATATAAAATAGTAAATTTTGCAAATTAAAATAATTATTACGACAATTGGGGTCGAAAAGTGCTTCTTATGATATAATATGTTGAAAACGTATCTAAAATATTATATTTTTATTAATTCATTGATTTTGGGTGGGAATATGACACAGATGGGTGTTGCGAGATTCTTCCGTGTGTATTACGGCATTAATGTGTATCTTCATTGATGTGAAAAAACTCAAAGTGTGTGAATATCCGGTTCAATTTTCCCATGGCCTACTTTTGTCTTATTCTGAGACTTTCATGACTTTCTCCTGTGTAAAAAGGGGATAAAAGTGATCTGCACTTTTTAATGGTGTAACACTGAGAAATATGGTAGTAATTGTTTATACAATAATAAATCGTTTTTGTATTTTAAGGGAGGAGCGTTTTAAAGAAGAAGCAGCGAATACTGGGGGCTGGACTGGTCTCTCTCTCTCTCTCTCTCTCTCTCTCTCTCTCTGTTTATATGTGTAAGTGTGTATACATCTGCTCGTGGCATTATGAGATGTGTTAGCATAAGGTGTGGCATTTCCATTGAGAGTGATGTTGCCATGGGGTCACTATGGGGACGTAGTGACTTTGCATTTGGGTAGACGGTCTCAGTCTATTGAAAGCTTTTCTAGCTTTTTGCCTGTGGCGGTAGCAGGACACAAAAGCCAAATGTGTACAGTCATTTCCAACCAGAGCTGTCAAATGAACAGATTTAGGAAAGTATCCCAGCAAGCAATTTTGCATTTAAAAGATGTCTAATAGCTGTCCAATCACAGGCCAGACGTTGAGGCAAAATGTGAGCTGTCAGTGAAAATTTTATAGATGCCCAAAAACACATTAAAAAAGAATAAATAAATAAATGAAAGCAAACATCTTGTAATCACTGTTGCTTTGCTTACATGATGCAATATCATCTCGCAAGTAGTTTTGGCAAAAACCACGTGTAACCAAATTAAAGTTTATTTTTAAAGTTATTCATTGCTGGATTATAGTTAACCTGGATGGGAAATTGATGGTTATTGCTTGCTTGGTATATATCTTTTAGACCACAGTTATGGCTGGAGTCTTCGTGCGATCCATAAGCGCTTGTTCAAAAGTTTAGTTCATTTTTATTAGACGCTACACTTCAGAATTCAATGAGTTGCTTCAGTTGCTTTGTAAAAAAGTGTTTTGACTGCTAAACTCGTGATGAATACGAAGACATTAAAAACAGTTCAGTAATGACTCGGACTGGGACGCCGCGCTTTTGTTAGACAGTATTTAAGACTCCGCAGTACTTCTGCTTTGAGCCGAAAGCCATCTCAGATCACTGGAGCGTTTAATAAAGCACTTTCAGACGCTCAATGTTATCAGATAATAATACAGTTTAAATTTTGTGTTTGTGTTCTTCATAGCTTAGCCTTTAGCGAACACGAATAGTGTGTATGACGCAACATCTGCTGAGTTTGTGTGCATGCACGTGTGTGTATGTTTCTGCATGTGTGTGTGTGTGTGTGTGTTTGTGCAACTACGTGTATTAAGGCTTTATTGAGGTCACCTTGCTCTTATTCCTATCAGCCATTCTGTATCATTCCTGTGTTTGTGTTCAAGAGTGCAAGTGTAAAAAGTAAACTATGTTATGTTTGTATAGTGTGTGTCAGACAGCAAACAAATGACCAGACACTTTTATAATCACATCACGCATAAATAAAACATAGTAATTAGCTACATTTCCATTACACTTTAAATTGCACCATTTGGAATTTCGATTGAAAACATGGCCAAAGGAAACGCCAATTTCGCAAAAATTAAACGCAAAAAAGTTTTTACGCTTGCATGAGGTGGTTTTTCAGGCGATTCGGAAAAGGTGTATTTTACTGCAATGCAATTTTACTGCAATGAAATTATATTTGCAAGAAAAACAGTTTATTCACATTTTCAGGTTACGTGATGCAAGTATGTCAAATAATTATTATTTGAAGATGTCGTGGACTCCTCCGTCAAAAAGCGTGACAGGCTAAAGTAGTCTATTAAAAATTAATTTGACGCTAATTTTTAAAAGCCATAAGCACACCGCAGTCAAATGTGCTGTTAAATTTGCTCTAAATATGCTTGTACATTTTATTTCCGGCGTTGTTCAATTACCCGACAATTAATTTAATTTAATTTAATCAAGTAAATTCTTGTCAACAATTAACCGATAATCAATTAACCGTTTACATGCCTAGTACGCGGTATGCACTAAAACCTCCCGGAAACACCCTTATACGTGTCTGCTGCCAGATATAAAAGGCTTTCCTTGCCAATAATGCTTGGATAACACTCCTGCATCTCTTTTGATTTAAAATAATGTACTATTACCTTCAAGAAACACCTATACGTTGCCGCTTCGAAGTAAAATGGGCTTTTTATGTCTCCTTTGGTTGGAAAATAATGCCTAGTGCGGTCGATGTGATATTAACCAACCAATATCAGTCGATGTGATGTTTGAAATGACTTATTGCGAGAGGAAAAAAACTAAGTTTCATTCGCATATTATCGATTAACGGAAACTCCGTCATTTCGCAATAGTCTTTTGTCGACACTTAATTAGTTAATACACTTCCCGCACTAGAGAATTTCTTGTTGCACTTCCATTTTTAAGTTTAATGAACTTGAATTTACAACAAGTTGAATTTCAACTTTCTTAAGGATTTCCGATAAATTGTAAAAATAAAGTTGAATTATAAGTTATTTTATTTTTGATAATTTATAGCAACTCCTTTCTAGTCAAGAAATTGATAAAACTTAAAAAATTGAATGCAGAGTTTTTACAGTGTTTTAAGAAATGTAGAGTTCACTTTTAATTAAAAACAAAATCAGTAAAATGCATTGTATCTAGAATAAATCAGGTTAACGTATCTGGACAATTTTGTTGAGTTGGCACTACTGAGCTTGCAGAGTATTTGTTTTCATAGAAAACTCCAGTCAGCAATAGATCTGAAGTGCGTGTGCGCGCGCGCGTGCATGTGTGTGTTATGGCCACTGACTTCTTTGCTGACCAGTACCTTTTGCTTCGCTCACTTTGTGTGTTTGCACGTGTGTGTGTGTATTTTATAGATATTATGAGTGTTGTGGCTGTTACCGTCACTCCAGATCATTTTCTGCATGAGACTTTTGGGTCATTTTGTACGGAAAAACCAACCTTAATATACACACAGAGGTCCAAAACAACACTAACCTTCTGACAGATGCACTCCAGTTGGTTTTGGCGAGACAATAAAATGGAGTTTTAATCCCCAGATGGCCAGTATTAGGAAATGTAATAACACACGGTTGCAGTTGAGTTGATAAAGCAATAATGTCTTTTCTAACAATCTGTCACAACTCACGTGTCTTTTAACAAAGGGTACTTCAGTGGAACGTTTAGCATCGTAATCTACGACGCCTAAAGTTTGCATTTTTATACTAAAATAAAAATTTTAATATTTCTCGCATTGAGGCACCAAAACAAATATGTCTGAACGGTTTGAAAGAGTGACGCAAAGCATCTCATCTTGATATTTGTTTGTCATAAATATGCAGGGAAAAACAATTAATAATGTCATTGCCTTAGGGACAGAATGATACAAAACAGTTTCGTGGCCAGGAAGGAATATTTATGGCCTGAAAGTTCTTACTTTTCCCATCATCGGCAGGTGTGGCAAAAAATTAATTTTGCACCCTGCAGACAAAGATACAAATACACACAGCGAGTACTCATACAGAGGATCGCTCAATCACATGCATTCGTTTAACAGCTCATTAAACAGCAACAATCATTTTACATTTTCATGACCAAATTATTGTTTTAAGAAAGCAATTTTTTCCCGTCCATGAATATGTCATGGATCTCCCACACTCATTGCCATATGTACACCTACACACACACACACACACACACACACACACACTGAAGAAAGCATCACTGCCGTCCAATTATCTGTTCTTCAGAGAAAAGAGAACGAGAGAGAGAGAGAGAGAGAGGCGGTAAAGCGAAGTTTCTCTAGATGTTTTGCAGTTGGTTGCATCATGCAGGCATTGGTTAGATTCACGGGTGTTTGTTTCAACAGCTGTTATAATGGTGCAGACGTTTTTCTCCCATAGCTTAAGAGATCTTGACTTCCTGTTTGTTTTTTTAACACATTTGTTGGTTCAACTTAAGGTACCTGGTTGGCTTAAAAATTTGTGGTAATTCAACTTAAAAATATTAGTTAACTCAAAAAAGTTGTCGTCAACTAATATTTTTTAGGTTGCATTAATTAAAAAATTAAGGCAACGACAATGTAAAAAATGCAGTGTTTTTTAGGCCATATCGGCCGAAACTTTACATTTTCCATCGGTCTTAGTACACGATGTAACTACAGAAGAGTCAAGTTTTAAACAGGAAAAATATCTTTTTTGAGCGCGATGCTAATGGTCTAATCAGATTCAATGAATCATGCTAAGCTATGCTAAAAGTGCTAGCGCCAGACCCAGAGATCAACTGAATGGATTCCAAAACGGTAAAAATCAAATGTTTAACTCTAGGAACGCTGGAAAATGAGCAAATTTTCCAAAAAAGTGGAGTGTGCCTTTAAGTTAAAGTAACATAAAAACATATGTTGATTTGACAAAAATGCTGCATCGTTTTTTACAGTGAACTTTTAACTTGAAATCCAAAGATATCAAGGTTGTATTTTCATGGAATGTTTACATCATGTAGGACGATTTATCTAGATAACACTAAGGCTACACTTACACGTCGTTGCATTATCACTTTTTATTCCGCGTTTATACAAGCGTTTTGAGGGTATTCGATGTAGTATGCACTCCAGGTGGCTAGGTGGCAATGTGAAGCACTGACACACTTCATTGCTTCATTGTACTCCCAGGTCTTGTCCAAAGCCGTCTGGTTTGCTTCCGAAGAAATTGGCGCATCAACAATTTGATAGAGGTAATTAATGCGCCTTCTCTGGTCAGTAATACTAGCTGTGAATATTTCGTACAACTGCTGGAAAGACTATTTTATATTTATCAGAGCTGCTATGGCAACTTGAAGGTCCGACGTATGGAAATAATCCGACATGTTTGTTGTTATTTTCCTGAACTGGCGCACGTCTGTGACGAAAACGTGTACGCGACGAGAGCCACTGTGAGCAGACTTTTGCGTTTTTACCATATACTGTAAAAAAAGATGGATGACGCGACGTGGCCTCCCTCCATTTTAATGATATGAAGCCTTAATGTCCGACCATGGTCGCCGCCGCCATGTTACGTAAAAACGTCAGTTTGGAGCCAAGGCATGCGCAGAAGGAATCGTCCGTGGAGCCAGAGGCGGAGCCGCAGTATCAAACTTCCGCTCAAACAAACAATTCAACCACGCCAATCATAACAACACGCCCAATTTCTATAGCATCAAATTACTCGCTAAAATGAAATTTATCACACAAATGAACACTTGAACATATATCAGCGTGATAGCAGCTACTTGAAAGGACCAAAAGCATCTTTAAGAAACTTTTATTGGAAGTGTAAATATTTTTTTTATTTAGAGCAGAGTCCCATTCGTTTGAATGGAGAGGGCGGGGTTTATGACTTCTACTGCAGCAAGCCACTAGGGGGCGATCAAAGAGCCTTTTCAAGACTTATGAGGCACACCCGGTTTTCACCCTTTAGACGGGAGCACGACGGTAGAGCATTTTTAAGATTTCCACTCTGGAGGGTGGTTTCACTTTTTTGCGTTTTTAAGCCCCAAAAACGCAGTCGCCGTGTAAACGAAAGCCACATCCGATAAAATACGTTTTTACCCCGAGCATTCTTGTGTAAACGGGGCCGAAATCACAAAAAATTACTTTCGCTGGGTTTTCACATGTATTTGCCCTTAATCTCTTTATGTATTGGTCCTGTACTGTAACGTGTTGAATCCATGTACCTGTGTGGATCCAACAATTTTTTTTGCCTTTCCTAGCATCTGGTCAGAGATTTGAGATTGGTTGAATTCAGGGAGGTGGCTAAAATGACTCAATCTTAAAAATTCAAATAATGAGGATGTTCATGCAATACATCATATCAGATGTTATGATATGTTTGTGCTTTCTCTCTAAAATCACAGTTGGCCTCTTCATTGAATGTAGTGTTTGTGTAAAGTCCTCAGCTCGGATTTATTTGTCCTGTTGTCAGTCAGGTAAACTATCTGATGGGGGACATATAGTCAATACTACACAAACCTTTCTCTTATTGATGGATGACAGATGTAGTTCTCTCTCTCTCTCTCTCTCTCTCTCTCTCTCTCTCTCTCTCTCTCTCTCTTCTACCAGCTCCAGCTTCCTGTCTGCGCTTCTCTTTATCGGTTTAAAGAGCTGGCCGTCAGGCCGGCTTGACTCCTCCCTGTCAGGGTTTTAGTGTATTTACTCTGAATGAAGGTAAACAACGCTACAAAGTAATAATTCTTCTGTTAATGTTCGACTCTGTGTGCGTCCGTATGTGCGTGCTTGGTGTTTTCTTTATCATAAATGTGATAAATGGGAGACGTCTCCCGATTTCATGTTTTGAACAACTTATTTTGTAAATAACCGAGCAAAAATGAAAGAAAATATTGTACATGTTTTCGTTTGTCACTTGTAAGCAGATGCTCTTGACTAACAGTGTGTTGATGACGATTTTGATCATAATATCCGCCCTTCTTGAACGAGGGATTTTGATGTCTGTTGTATTTCCGCAGAGGGGGGAATGAGGTCGAAGGGGAACGAGCAAGAAAATTAAACGAGAAACTGCCAATCGTCTGTGACATCACACTGCCAAACCCATCTCATTAATTACCCACAATTCCAGAAGATGCCCCCTAGACCGTGTCCTAACCAGATGCAACACCACCGAGATCCAAGTCATTTTTTTCATACTTACTGACAAAATAGTCGTAACAGCTGTGGGAAGCATCCAGATTTCACGGTGTGCACAATGCAACAGAAAATAGAAAGCGAGCAAATAACAAAATGTAAAAAAAAAAATTCAGCTCCTGTATAGCTCAATAGTAGAGCATTGCATGAGCAGCGCAAAAGGTCATAGTATCAAATCCAAGGAACACACATGCTGATAAAAAATGTATAACTTTTAAGTCACTTTGGATAAACGCGTCACCCAATTCTTCAGTTTGTAGGATCAAACATGTTGGCTGTAAGCGAAGGATTATACAGCTCTGTTTTTGTTTGCTTAAGTTGTATTTAACCCCAAACATTCGAACGGACGAGAAAAGATTTATCACTAGATCTCATTGCACCTGGTCGGAACACGGTGTCCAGACGCTGATGCATATCGCCCCAGACAAACACGCACGGGTACAAGACCGACTTTAAATAGATCAGGCACAGGCACACATATACAATAGGTGTCGAGCTGGCGTAATGAGAGCACGTTTCTGCTTTGATACAGGTTACAGCTGTTTTGGGATATTAACACAGCCATCGCTCCAAACGTCCCGACTGCAGCCAGATGACACAGATGCACACTTGCTTTAGTCTAGCGTGTGGAGAACACAAACCCTGTCTGCGATCCATATGCCGCTCCCTGCTGTGCTTGGCGGGGTTTATCGACATCTTCCCCCCTCTGGCTCTCGCTCTGAAAATTACAGCCAGAGCCCTAATAACCGAAACCTCCAGGCTTTAGATCCAGATAGGGTTCATACTCGGGTGTTGGTTTTTTATACTGGCGCTTTCTAAAGCAAGCAACACTTTTACTGTTGCTTACCATAGGTTCACACCAGCCATGTTTGAGGCGTCAAATTCGAGTCTACCGCATCTAGTTTGCCGCTTGAACATTTTGAGTTTACTCGCTTCATTTGCGCGTGAAATTCGCGTCATGGTAGGCCCTGTCCCAAATGGTGCACTTCATGTGGACTTTCGGTCTCGTGGACTTAAATTGCGCGTGCACGCTTAGTCTACGAGTCTGTAGGGTGTCCCATCTGTCATTTTTACGCTTTAAAGTGTGCTCATCAGCGCCCCCTTGATGCGGTCTCCGGCGAAGCCCGCACTGCAGCAGGCTTCGCGCACTTTACCAACCCCGAAGTCCTTGCGAAAGAGCTATCAGACCAATCAGACGACGGAAGGGAGGAGTTCACACTGACCGGCAACTTCCCTTCCTATTTCCGGCGTGACGCTCAAGTCTGTCCCAAAACACAACTCCGGTGCACCCACGTGGACTCGCATCAATGGTCCCTAAAGTCTGCACTCTATGATGTCATCAAAGTGTGGACTCTGAGGAGGACCACAAGTCCGGAGTGTGCCATTTGGGACAGGGCCGTAGGGGCTTCTTCGACTCCTCTCCCTTCCTGTAATCACACCACTACTAGAGCAAGCTCCTGATTGGTTAACGCGTCGCGTTTTTCCGCCAAAGTTCAAAATTTTCAACTCGTGCGTTTGCCGCGGCAACGCTCAATTCACGCTATTTGCGCCAACTACACGCGCGAATGAGGCGGAATCGCGCCTACCATGCTAAACGCCTCATTAGCGCCGCGAGACCTCTAGACGCGCGTCAACACGTCTTCACATTGACTTAACATTGAAATCACTCGCGCTTGACGCCTCTACCGCGGCTGGTCTGAACGCAGCATTAGACATATTGATTGTTGAGAACACATTGCAAAGCAATTATCATGAATATTATTCAATCATGTAAAAAAATTGTTTTGGCAGCTTGCTTATTTTGGCAACTTTGGGCAGTGTGCAATGGCCTTGTGTATTAATTTCGTAAACTTGTAAAGTCATGCAAAAAATCTGGTGTTGACTTTTTAATGAGAAAGGACCACTTAAAATCACCACTTTTCTGGAAATCTAGTTAGGCTATAATTTATGGACAATAATATTTGTTTTCCTTCAGCCAGCACTTTTGAGTTTAACATGCATCATCGCCCCTGAAACCACTTCTGAAATACAAACAGATTTTAATTGCCAAATTTACATTTATGCATTTGGCAGATGCTTTTATCCAAAGCGACTTACTGTGCATTACAAGGTATATATTTTTATCAATATACTGTGTTCCCTGGATTCGAACCCATTACCTTTTGCGTTGCTAACGTAATGCTTTACCACTGAGTTAGATGGAGAATGAAACAACAATAGATATGTTTCATCGGACTCCAACAAAACATATATTTGTTTTAAAAAGACTATGAATAACAATATCATGACCTCACTGTCTGGGGGCGGGTCACGTTTTTTTTACTTGCTCTTTCTCGTTCTCCTTGATCCCCATCTCTGCGTCTCGACACACGCTTGATGTGTACAATCTGACTAAATGTATTTATTCATGTATTTTTTTGCCAACTTTGTACAGTGTAAAAAAATATAAATCTATGAAAAATAACAGTACTGTATAGATTTAGCTGCCTGTGAAAGATTCACAGAATAGTGTTGATAGAGGTTAACAGCATAGACGCGAGCTGAAGCAAGTTAAACATGCTTTCCGTAAAACCCGAAGGATGCCACGTTTTTATATTCTCGCTTTCTTTACTGGTTGTCGTTTTGTTTTTCTTTCAACGTTTTTGTAGTGGCATCATGCGATGTGTGTTGTTCTTGTTTGTTTGTCTGTCGTTGAACACAGCGAGGTTCAGGCGCCCGGGAGAGCGCTTGGGAACGCAGATCGGAAATGACGAAGGATTTGCATGCGTCTTTACCGTGATCCTGTTTGTGTGCCGTAACTTCGGTACTTACCGTAATGTCCATATGTGCTTCCCGTGTTTTACGTCTGGATGTAGTGTAAGACAAAATACCTTCCCGAGTTTTTTGTTATTTTTCCGTTTTGCTTCCTGTTTCTCATCAGGAAGCACAGGTGGAGATGCCATCCATTGATGGATCACTATTCATACACTAGATGTCATCTAAACAGAGGCAATGCTAACGAAATTTGATTAGCAGATGGCGAGCAATCTGTCCTGTTTGTTTTTAAAAGTATAAAGATATTCTTAGAGAGTCCTCATGGCCTCAGGCTGTCAAAGTTTATTTATAAAGCACTTTTTTCCAAAAAAGTGCTGTACACACAAGAAGAATAAAATTATCAATGATACAAACAGTCAACACCACGAAAAAATAGACACCAAGACACAATAAAACAATAAAAGAAAAGAGCTCTCGCATGTAGCGTTAAATGCCAGGTTATAAAAATAAGTTTATAGTAAATAAGTTTAGGTTGTGCACATATCGGTTTATTTATAAGTGTATGTTTATCCTTGAAATAATGTGTATGTGATTAAGTGTTGAAGCTGGGTGAGTGATCCAGACGCCTCGCTCTTCCCGAAACTCCCCCGATTTCTCATACTTCTCAAAAAACTTCAAACATTCCATGAACGCTACGATGGAAAGCCAACGTTAGTGTCTTGCGTAAAATTTTTTTTAATGTACAATAGCAATGAATAAATAAACACTGATGTTTTGTGTCCGTAACAGGGTATAAAATAAATTTTTTCTCATTATAAACTATGTGGTGTTTTCCAGCTTCTAATCGGAGTTGGCGAATGTTTTGTTTCTCAAGGGGGCAGTAGAGAGTTTATTGTTTTTGGGGGGGTGCGGCTCGAGCTGAAGGCGTCTGAGATCGTTGCCCGGTAGCAGGACGGTAAAGCGTTCCCAATTTTTAAGCCTCTCCTGTTTTTTTGGCCGAGCGGACTGTGATCTTACTGTTTGATTTTTCTTTGTTTGTTTGTTCGTTTGTTTCGTTTTCCTGCCCACACCCTTCCATATGATTGGATGTGAGGGTGGACGGACCTAAGGAGCACAGTTCTTACTATGTTCCATAATAAAATAGACTTATTTGTAAACATGCTGGTGTGGAGACTTTTATTCGCTATAGTATTGTAAGTATACATATTTATAAGTGAAGAGCTCAGATGCAAAACCCTATAATGACGCTTTTTCATTGCATAGTACCCCATGGGTCAGGTCGGGTCAGCTTACTTTACTTTGGCTCGGTTAGCTTTTCCATAGAGACAGAGCGCCGTTATGCAAATTTGAAAACCACGCCCACCGGGGGGGAAATCAATCCAACCGTCTCCATTGAGTTTGTATTGCGAGAAGCCGCCTCCTTGTCATTTCTGGCTTATAACAAAAAACTGAATAATGCCTAAAAGCTGCTGTGTGACAATATGTACAGCTAACAAGCCAAAGAACCCAGAAATAAGTTTTTATAAGCTGTCGAGCCGTAAAACCCAGCCTTTAAGGACAATAAAGTGGATCGCCGACTACGTTTCCCCCTAGTGGACGCAGTTCTACTAATAGAAGTACTATGAAAAGTTGCCTGTATCCATTTTTGTGTCTTTAAACGCTCGTTTTTTGGGGTCGACAGCTTATAAAAACTTATTTACAGATTAAACTTAAAAACAGAATAATACCTAAAAGCTGCTGTGTGACAAGGTGTACATCTAACACGCCAAAAAAATAAATAAATAAATTTTTATAAGCTGTCGACTTCAAAAAACGGAAAAGGAAATGGAAACAGGCAACTTTTCATAGTACTCCTATTAGTAAAACTGCGTCCAATAGGGGGAAACGTAATCGGCGATCCACTTTATTCTCCTTAAAGACTGGGTTTTACGGCTCGACAGCTTATAAAAACTTATTTCTGTGTTCTTTGGCTTGTTAGCTGTACATATTGTCCCAAAGCAGCTTTTAGGCATTATTCAGTTTTTTGTTATAAGCCAGAAATGACAAGGAGGCGGCCTTTTGCAATACAAAGTCAATGGAGACTGTTGGATTGCTTTCCCCCCCGGTGGGCGTGGTTTTCAGGTTGTGACGCGCTGCGCTCTGTCTCTATTGAGTTTAGTATCACTTCAGAGTGGGAGGGATTATAGGCGTGTCATTATATTTGCGCTGCCTACTGCTGTGACATCATACAAAAAGTGGGAGCGAGCATCTTTGGTATGCAGTGTTTCCTCTACATTGATTTATTTGTCAGTCTGCCACAAAATCTAAATTTACCACCACAAACAGATGTTTGCACATTGCGATGTCACTATACCTCAAACACACGCGGCGTCAGTCAGTTGCAAAAATGCAGTGCATACATGTAGACGTGCGGGCCGCAGATGTGCCGCCATAAACTGCAAGGAAAACACTGGTATGGTGTTCCTGATTCTCAGCCAGTGGATGTTTTTCACCGCTAAAAGGGAGTTTGGGAACTTACAACAAAGCACAGATGACAACAAGTTTGCGCGAGACAGCGCAAGCACGAAGGTAAAGCTAATCTTGCGTTTATCATTAAGCTGGTACACTGAAAAAAATTATTCATTGAATTTAATAATTTTTATTTAAGGTAAGTGGTTGCAATCAATTTATTTAAACTACATTTAAACAAAAGTTATATATTTTATTTTACTTTACTAATATTTTTTGTTTAAATGTAGCTTAAATAAATTGATTGCAACCACTTACCTTAAATTTTTTTATTTAATTCAATGATTCATTTTTTTTCAGTGTAGTGACGATTCTCTCAGACCAATCAGTGATCTACAGTGTTTTTATGTCACGTTTTTAGTATCAGATCAATTCGCTTGGAACCCCAACCGTGGTGGTACTAAAAAACCGTATTGGGTACTATGTACCGTACCCAGTGGAAAAGCCCCCAAAAGTAAGCTGACCTGATCCAACCCGTGGGGTACTATACAATGAAAAAGCGTCTGACATGTTTTCTTCTAAATATTTTTTTTATCACTCTCATGTTTCGGTTCAGTAATTCTACTTTAATAGAAATGAAGAGGTTATTAGTCAGTAATTGAAATGTCTTATTTTCATAAATGTCACTTTAGTAATTTCATTTTTATTAAACAAAATCTGACTCTGTCTTTTGCTGCAAAAGTACAAAAATCGCCACTATATATATATATATATATATTCAGTAAACTTGCAGCTCCTTAACTGAAATCTGATGTCATTCATCCAATTCTTCTTTCATGTACTTAGAGGACTTTGCTAAAAAAACGTTTCTGCCAACAAAGCGGTATTTCTGAATGGCCTAAGGCAAGGATTAAGCAGATTTGAAGCGAAAGTATTTGATGAATGTATAAAACATACTAAGAGTGTTCAGTTCATCTCATTTTGACGGAGGTGACGTTCATCAGATGTATTTAATGTGGTTCTGTAATCTTAATAGTGTAATTGTCAATATGTGGAATGCACCAATGAATAATTTGCAATAATGATGAATTTATTACCATGCAAGGTAATCCATTTGAAATTGCTTGCATGCTCAAGTAATATTAAGATTGAGTGTGTTATTAATTTTAACGTGGCATATTCATTTGGTTTGACAGTGACTGTGTGTAAGAGAAAGTCAAATAAACAAATAGCTTTAAAGCATTTTAATCTAAGATTGGGAATTTTAAGGAATTTTAAAGTTCTGATTCTAGTTAAATGTAACTATCCTGCTTCTGTAGTCAACCCTCAAGGTGGTATAGTCTCAAGGTGGTATAGTCACAAAATAATTGATATATTTATTTTGTGTGATTTTATGTATTGGTTTATCTTTTTTTCTTCAATTTTTTTAGTCGCTGGGGTTGGGGTAGAACAACTTTGTTACATTTCAGACATCCCAACCCAAACCCCAAATTTAACCCCAAGCAGCAACAGTTTAAAAATCAGAAAAAAAGAGAAACCAACACATAAAATAACATCTAAACCCCAAATTTACCCCAAGGGACAATCGTTTAAAAATAGAAAAAATAGCATAAAATGAAACGAAAGAAAGTTGTGGTTGGGGACACGAAAAACAATATATAGAAATTTGTGCTGAGTAAAACGAAAAAGACATTTGTGATAATTGACTCACAAAAAATATTTTTTGTGACTATACCAGGAAATGCCTTGAGATAGTGTTGCTGTAGTAGTTTTGAGGAAGGGAAATGTACAATGTTTGGTAAACAAAATGTTTTTTAAAAAAAATTCAGCTATGATAATTGTTGCTTAATACAATTGCCTTTTTTATAATGTATATTTTATTACCCTGTTCTGTCCACATCAGCAGACGAATGCAGGAACCGTTGATGGAACCAAATATAAAAATAGAAACAAAATCCCAACCATGTTGCCCACCATCAATAGGAGGGTGAATGTGTTTGTCACGCGATGGACAGCATGCCGGTGGGTTGTGACATTTTCAAGCTGAGATGTGTCCAAATGGCTGAATGACATGCTGCATAGAAAAAGGATGAGTAAAGAGGAGGATGCAAAATTGTGGAGAACTGTGGAGAAGTAAATAAAAAGAAAAAGGAGGCATCATGCAGCAAGGCACATTGTGTTCCAGGTTCCTGCAGACTAGATGCCAAGTTCTCGCCCCCTTCTGAATCATAGCGCACGTCCAAATCCAGCCGGCACGGCAGGAGCTACGCTGTGACATCACTGAGGACTAATATTAGACGCACTCCATCCACACCTTCATCCACACCTCGCTCTCTCCGTCTGTCTCTCCCGTTCCCTTTGCTTTCTGCCAACTGCTTTTCATTGACTGCATTTATAAATAAAAAGTCAGTTTAGTTTGGAGTGCTAAATGTGTTCGTATGTAAACCATACACTTTTAAAAATAAAGGTGGTAGATGTTCCTGCAGTGATGCAATAGAAAACTGTTTTGGGTTCAGGACCTAGTGTAGCACAAGTTTAAAAAGCAATTCAAAAAGTTAAACAGTGTTTGCACAATGTCAAGAGAGACCTAAAACTGAATTTACTTTGGTTTTGCTCTTATTAACTGTTTCCAATTCACTTCTCTCTACTGAAGTGTGCACAGGGCAAATTCAGATTCACTGACGTGTAACCTCGGACGTGTAATTCACTCTCCATGCCTATGCTTGAAAACTTTCTTTCTGTGGCACATGAATAGAAACGTGTCTTTCTCTTAAAATGTGTAAGCCAAAGTCTGTTTCTCTCTCTGGTCTTTCTGTTTTCTCTGTCTCACTCTCCACATTTACTGTATGTTAGGAAAGAGACAAGCATTATCTGTTTTGACAAGACATTTCTTGATAACGTGTCCAGACACCGCAGCAGCCACCAGGACAGATGGAGAGAGGAATAAAGAGACATGCTGAGAAAGTAAGACAGGATGGGAAATGAGTGTGAAAATGCAAACGTGCAGAGAAGAGAAGAGCTGCTGAAATCATTGTACACACCCAGAGAAGATGAAAGAGGAATGAAATAGATTATTTGAGTCATTGATAAATGCATGTGTAGGTTTATATGTTTTAGTGAATTCTAGGGTTTGTTTTTGGTTCAATATTATGGATTAGCTAACATGAACAAACAATAAAAAATATACTTCTACAGCATTATTAGTTCATACAGCAGAAGACTCAGATCCGTACCAAAGCTGCTGACTTTGGTGCAGATTCGCCTGGGGCCGTCTGCCCTCTAGGTAGCTAATGCATTTAATAATGTTAAAGAGCAACTATGGTCCGATTAACGATTTTACATTTCCTTTGGTGTGTAAGTGTGTATTTGTACATGTTAACGATATGCAAAAGGTACAAACCCCAAAGTAAACGATGATGCGAGTTATCGTCTCCAACGTAAATCTCTTTTCTTGGACTACAACAAACACACGGATTGTAGGCAACAGTTTACTTCCTGGGTCATTATCATAATTCCTCCTGCTTCGGACTCACAGCCTGTAAGTTAACTCCTGTTAGCATTGCATTGTGACCAAATCTTTCAAACATGGTCATTTCCTGCTGACGTCAGAGGTATTCAGATCAATCACAACGTATAAATCACAGACCAATGACAGCGCTTTTCAAAGCGATGAGTTTTGTACAAAATCAAAGCGTTTGAGTAAGGCAGGGATATCTGAAGCTACAAAAATGTACTGTATGTGGAAAATAATGTGTTTTTTGAAGCATAAACTATGAAAACACAAAATGACGGTTTTAGCAATGAAATATGCACTTTAACAAAATATAAACTTATTGTAAAATGTTATAAAATGTGTTTACTAAGTTTTCTTGGTCACACTTTATTTTACGACATCATTGTTACAGTGTAATTATACAATTAAGTACTAAGTAATAAGTAATCATTAAAGGACAAGTTCGGTATTTTACACTTAAAGCCCTGTTTTCAGATTGTTTATGATGAAATAGAACGGTTTTGACTAAAATTTCGACATATGCGGCTGCCCCGAGAATTTTCGGGTGTTTGTTGTATCACCTCCCACCTCTATAATGGGTGTATAGGTGCACAGGAACAATTCTTCCTAAAATGCATGAAACTTTCGTTTACAAAGACGTGAAACTCACCGAGTGGTCAGGGGTGTTCACTGATATACTCACACAAAAATCGCTGCAAAAGATGCTTTCCAACACGTTTTATTGTAGTTTTTGTCCAACTCCATTGACTTGTATTAGATGTGCTGTGAGGTACGGTATTACTCCGCGCCGGGAACCTTGTTTGTATTCTTGCAATTGGCAAAGGCGGATTATCGCCACCAACTGGGCTGGAGTGTCTATTATTTAAGCTCTCAACAGAAGAATATACGGGTGTGAGGCGTTTGGAAAAATAGGTCCACAAGTTTACAACGAATGCTAAAACAGCTGTTGGAAAGCATCTTTTGCAGCGATTTAGCATATCAGTGAACACCCCTGACCACTCGGTGTGTTTCACTTCTTTGAAAAACGAAAGTTTAATGCATTTTAGAAAGGATTGTTCAAGTGCACCTATACACCCTTTGTAGAGGTGTGAGGTGATACAACAAACACCCGAAAATTCTCGGGGCAGACGCATATGTCGAAATTTCAGTCAAAACTGTTCTATTTCATCATAAACAATCTGAAAACAGGGCTTTACGTGTAAAATACCCAACTTGTCCTTTAACAACATGTACTTACTATAGGGTTGGGGTTAGGATTTGGTTTAGGGTTAGTTGCATGTAATTATGCATAATTAACTGTTATTACTAAAATAATTACATTTTGCATGTGACAAATACACCGTAAAATAAAGTGTTACCGTTTTCTCTAATAGTTTTCCTGAAGTCCACCCAAAAATGTACATGCATAAATATGTACTGTAGATGTTACTGCTTGACATTTCATACCAGCAAGCTAAATGCTGCCAATGTGATAAGAAATGTATAAGAAGAAAATGGAGGCGGTTTGAAAGGAGAGAGAGAAACTGTTTCTGTCAAAGCCTAAAGCAAAACAAACACACAAGAATGATTGATCTACCACAACAGAGCTGAGTTTAAACTGGAGATTACATTCACACACAACACAACACACTAAGAAGTTTAAAAATATCAAAGCACATTTATTCCAAAGGTTATGGAAAATATTGTTTTTAAGCCATCATCTTTTATTACATCGATAAGTTTATTTCTTCTATATCTCATGGATGCAACATACAAAGTCTTCGCTTTAGTTTCCCAAACGTGTGTACAGTTTATGGGTGATTGATTATGTAATTGCAGGTACATGGTGTCCAATGTCATTATTATTATTATGCTATTTTCAAATGGTTATATTTGTGATTATTTTAATAATTGTCATGCTCACAAGATGTGACAGGCCATAGCAATATAATATTTTCTGTAAAGTTTCATTTAGATAAAATATTACTTAATATTGTTATGGCCTGTCATGTCTTATGATCATGTTTACTGGCGTAATAATCAAGGACTTTGCTGATGTAACATGGCTGCGCAGGCGTAGTGATATTACGCACTGACCGAAAATAGTCCCCTGTCATAGAGACAGAGTGCAGTTATGCTAATTTGAAAACCAAGCCCACCGGGGGGAAAACAATCCAACCGTCTCCATTGACTTTGTATTGCAAGAGGCCGCCTCCTTGTCATTTCTGGCTTATAACAAAAAAACAGAATAATGCCTAAAAGCTGCTGTGTGACAATGTGTACAGCTAACAAGCCAAAAATCCCAAAAATAAGTTTTTATAAGCTGTCGAGCAGCCTTTAAGGAGAAAAAAGTGGATCGCCGACTACGTTCCCCTCTAGTGGGCACAGTTCTACTAATAGTAGTACTATGAAAAGTCTTTAAACGCTCGGTTTTTTTGGGGGTCGACAGCTTATAAAAACTTATTTCTGTTTTTTTTTTGGCTTCTAAGCTGTGCACCTTTTCACACAGCAGCTTTTAGGCATTATTCTGTTTTTTGTTATAAGCCAGAAATGACAAGGAGGCAGCCTGTCCCAATACAAAGTCAATGGAGACGTATGGACTGTTTTCCCCCCGGTGGGCATGGTTTTCAGTTTATGACGCGGTGCGCTGTCTCTATAGAAAGTAACCAAGGGGACTATTTTCGATCAGTGCGTAATATCACTACGCCTGCTGCAGCTATGTTACATCAGCAACGTCATTGATTATTACGCCAGTTTGAGAGTATAGTTCCTAGACATATCTGCCTAGAAGATTGCAACTTTTTATCCCCTTCGGAATTAGTACATGATGTAACTACATAGGAGTCAAGTTTTAAATAGGAAAAATATCAAAACTCTTTGGTTATTTTTTAGCGCGTTGCTAATGGTCTAATCAGATATAATGGATTGTGCTATGCTAAAAGTGCTAGCGCCAAACCAGGAGATCAGCTGAATGGATTCCAAAACGGTAAAAATCAAATGTTTAACTCTAGGGGAGCTGGAAAATTAGCATATTTTCAAAAAAGTGGAATGTCCCTTTAAGAAGTTTGCAGATATATGCAAAGAAAACACACTTTTTGAAAGTCATGATGCTATATTATAACTTCATATAATGTTATGAAAGACATGAACGCTGCAGAATGTACAACGCGTGACCCCATAACCTTAATAATGCGTGTTGCCATTGCCTTGCTATTGCATGTTTCTGTGACGAGAATCATGTGATATGCAAATAAGAGGTAAATATTAGACGCAAGCACAATTCTTAAGTATAAAGATATTTTTGCATTTGATTGAGAAAATATTACGATTCATGCGTTTACATGCTTACTTTTCTCCTGCTGATCGGATCACAGATCGAACTACACCATCCCTTTAAATACGATCAAAATTTGCATACGATCGACCTCAATCGTTGATTAAGGTGTTTGCATGAAGGCTTTCAATCTGATTAAGCCATCAATACGGATTATTTAACAAAATATAAACTTATTTTAACATGTTATAAAATGTGTTTACTAAGTTTTCTTGGTCACACTTTATTTTACGACATCACTGTTACAGTGAAATTATACATTTAAGTACTAAGTAATAAGTAATCATTAAAGGACAAGTTCGGTATTTTACACTTAAAGGTGCAGTGTGTAATTTTTAGAAGGATCTCTTGACAAAAATGCAAGATAATATACAAACCTATATTATCAGGGGTGTATAAAGACCTTTCATAATGAACCGTTATGTGTTTATTACCTTAGAACGAGACCTTTTTATCTACGTACACAGAGGGTCCCCTTACATGGAAGTCGCCATTTTGTGCCGCCATTTTTCTACAGAAGCCCTTAACGGACAATTTTTTTTACTAAGTTGTCTCAGACGATGACATGTTTGTCACAGAAATCTGATTAAGCCATCAATACGGATTATTTGGTTGCATGTAAACATACCTAATTATTAAAATAATAAAAAATATAACCATTTGTAAAAAGCAGAGAAATAATGACTTTGGACACCAAATGTACTTGCAATTATATAATCACTCATATATGTCTAGAGTAAGCATTTTTCATCTGCTACAGTTCATCTTGCTCATATTGCATTTCTTTGTGCTGAGCACGTAGCTGAAGGGAAGTGTAGTTCCTTTAGACGTTTCTATGATGACTGGTGTCAATTTCAGCTTTTTCAAAAGACAGTTTCATTACAGAGATGCATCTTCTGACTCCACTGTCATATCTGATCATGACAGCAAAGCACAGCGTGTCATTTGTGGTTGAAGTTGGAAAATAAGAAAGAGATTTTGGCACTCTGTCAGGCTTTGGGATGGAAAATATAATCATGAGGCCTTCGCTTCATACACTAAAATTTTTGCTATTAGTTGAAGAAGGCAGATATAAATGGTTGGCTTTGTCATTTGTGGCAGTTGTCAATCACTGCTGACGGTCTTTACTAAAGAGATCAGCCGTGCCAAAATAAAACTAAATGGCTTCTGGGTGAGTGATTGGAACACAGTGTTCCCGTCCCGAGTGTGACGGTCTGTCTGCAGTCGAGATGTTATCAAATATGACTGACAGACGAATGCATGAGGTAGCATCACTGGCCCTTATTATTAAATGCAGTGTAGTTGACGCAGCTCAATTCAGGGTTCCCACACCTAAGTTAACTTCAAATTCAAGGACCTTTCAAGGACTTTACAGGTCCAATACCCTTAAATTCAAGGACTAAATGTGGGGACACATTTCAAGTAAAAGCAAGGTTACATTGTGTTACCTTTTAAGATACATTGTTACAGTTCCCTTTTGAGGGAACTTGCGCTGCGTCACTGCGGTGACACTTTGGGGACGCCTCCAGGGGTAAGTGCGTCTGAATGTGTCTATCAAATTCAACCAATGGTGAGGCTTAACGACAAAGACAGGGTGACGCTGGAGCCAGGAAGTATATCGCTATCTGAAACATTGCCAAAGACGGCTTTACAGGGACGCATGAAGTATGGCAATAGAGACGCAGCGTCTCGTTCCCTTCTCAGAGAACAACAGTTACATACGTAACCCGAGACGTTTTCATGTGTCAAACATAACTATGCAAAAAAGCATTTTGGTATGAATCAACATTCGCATACAGAAAATATAAGCAATTAAAGCGAACAGTTTAGCACGTGTGCTTAAAAAGTCTAGAATTTTATGGTATTATCCTACACTACACAGGGAATAACTTCATGGGTTTCATTCCATGGGAAAGCACGACGTATGACAAAACTTGAATAAGCGTCTGCCAAATGCATAAATGTAAATGTCATTTTCAGGTTAACACATAAGCCTTGACAACAAGCCATGATTATTTTGGAAGCTGAGTTTTTGGGCAGGTAAAGGGCAAAGATAAGATCACAAAAACAACAATAATTTGCGATACTCACTCTTAAAGTTTAATTTCTATTGCATGTGACTCCCCAGCCACAAAGCTTAATCTGATTCATCATTGTCTGGAAGAGAGAGCTTTGAGGTCATGGACACATCACCGAGGCGTTTGGGTGAATGCACCGTTGTCGTTATTCGCTAGGTCAGCCATGCTTACACGTGCCGCTCAATAAGTTGCAGGTGACAGGTCGCCCTACAGCAGGGATGTTTCACATTTATTCAATGGGATGTAGGAGAGCAAACGCCCTGTCAGTGAAGGTGATCGAGAAATAATGGGAAAGTGAGGTGAACCGGGGGGTTCGGTGATGGCAGTTGTTATGATGGATTTGACTTTATCTTTTCAAGCCTGAAAATGATGCTAGCATCATAATGCATTATTGCTTCTCTCGTGGCAGGGGTCATGGTGATTTCGAACAGTGTGTGCAGTTTATTAAATGTGCCTGGGATCTAATAGTGTTGCACTTAAAGAGTTTCACAGGATCATCATGGGACACAGAACATCATGTTGATGTGACAGGGCAAGTATAAAGGGTTTAACAGATCAACAGCGCCACCCTGTGGTCGAATGAATGCATAGTCACCTGAATGAAGAGCTGCTGAATTTTCCGTGTAGGCCTACATGACGTCAGATAATAACACCTGATGACGTCTCCGATAAATTCCTAAGAGCCAGAAAAAATGAAGGTATGAAATAAAGCGAGAGCAGATAGAGTATATTAAAACACAAAGGCTTATAAGATTTTTACAGTATTATATTTTTTTATTAAAAGACAGACGAGATTATTAGCCTCCTTGTGTTTTGTGAGCTATCCATCCAAAATGTTTTTAAGCATATCATGCAATTTGCTTAATCAATACATTTGTGTCATTTATCTATAACACATCTGTCTGTTTGTCGTGTTGCCTCATCCATAATTAATCTATTTATCTGTCTAATATCTGTCTGATTGTCTGTCTATACATCTAGCTAGCCAGCTAGCTAGCTAAGCTAATCATTATTATGAAAATCACATTTACATCTTGTACATCTTGAGATAAAGTCGTCACCTCACTCCTCGTGTCACACGATACTTTTCACAATGTCATATGATGACCCCCCTGCGGTTGTTGTCATGGTAAAGACCGACAGAAGAAAGCGCGGGGGTGTGGTTTGGCACGGGCACGCGCGGAGGGACGACAGCCAGGTAACAGGTTTTATTTAAAACTCTTGCCATCTTTTTTTTAATAACACGTCATTGAACTGTACAATATTAAACTGCAAGACTAAATAATAATAAATAATATTAAAAAGTTTGGTTTGTTGTTGAACGGAACTTCAGGTGCGCATTTAAGTGACGTAATATTGAGGTAAAAGTAAGGAGATTTTTGTATTGACATTGTTCATTATTTTGAGTGGGGTTTAATGTGACAGATCACATAACAGTATAGCAATGGTCTGTAGTTTAACATCCTTTATGTGTATTTTTGTGTTTGTTATGGGTATTATTTAGTGCTTGTTAGCGATGGTTGGATTTTTGGGAACAAGCAGACCAACAGGCCGCTTGACCAACATAGGTCTTGACCATTACTGTACCTCATACAGACACTCATATGGTGAGATCACACACATGGATCATATACAGTACTGTCTATTATGTAAACCTAAAACATATAGACAAGGGGTCTTCAACTACTCTTCTTCGAGGGAAAGATTTTAAAAGAGTATATGTGATGCCTGCCAAACTCTTACCCTTTTATACCTTGTGTATATATTTTTTACTTTTAGCTATTATATATTATTATTATTATATGCCATAACTTTTGTTGTTTTTGTTATAGAATATATATTAAATAACATACATTTTCAAAAAAAGATGCACACTTCTTGTATCCAGTATTTTGCCTTTTAATTACTGAAAACTTTTCTTTTTTAATATTTTAAAAACAATTGCATTTTAACATTGCAAGAGCCAAATGTTAAAAGTATGAAACAAAACAGTTTAACAAAAAAGTGCAAGTGTAAATAATCAACACGTATTTTTAATGCAGAGCTCTTAAACTTCTTTTGTTTATAAACATTTAACTTTCATAAATTGTTACATTTCAAACATTCATAACATATAGCCAGTTTTGTCCTACACTGCAAAAAATTATTTTCAAGAAAAAAAATCTTAGTATTTTTGTCTTGTTTTCAGTGCTTAAAGGTATTGCGGAGGATTTTCTATTTCCGGGTGGATCATCAAGACTATTGGTCCTGCTAGTTGTCAATCAAGAGTGTTGCGCAATTGCATTTTTTAAAAAAGTGGAGAAGGCAGTTCTTTTCTAAAATTCGAGAAAATCCTCCGCTATACCTTTAAATTAAGATGCTTTTTTTAATGAGCAAAACGACCAAAGAAAATTAGTTTTTAGACCAAAAATATCAAATTTAGGTGATTTTTTGCATAAAACAAGCCAATGGGGTAAGCAAATTTTTCTTGAATTTTTCTTGAATTTAGTGTTTAAGAAACATTTTCAAGATTTTTTTTGCTCACCCCATTGGCAGATTTTTTTTTGTTTTTTTTTTTTTTTTGCTTGTTTTATGCACAAAATCACTTAAATTTGATATTTTTGGTCTAAAAACTAGACTTATTTTCTTGGGTCGTTTTGCTCATCAAGAAAAAGCATCTTAATTTAAGAATTTTTAGATATTTTTACTGAAAGCAAGACAAAAATACTAAGATTTTTTTTCTTGAAAATCATTTTTTGCAGTGTAATCACTGAAATTGCAATTCATGTTTTTTTATATTTTAAAGATATAAAGGCTAAACCACCTTTCCATTGTACACTACATTCAGATGCGACTGTTGGAGTTCGCCCCCTTGTGGCAGTCGTAATGAAATTTCACTTTAATTGTAATCCGTGTCAATATGGGCGAGAAGCTCATTCCAGCGCAAGAGCCTTTAATCTACAAATATATTTATAGTTAATAATTTACTTATCAGTAATCAATCGTTTTTAAAGGATTCACGTGTTACTGATAAAGTTAAACAAAAAAGGATTAATAATTTTCACCTTGCACACAGTGTTTTGATTGGGACACACTGAAATACATCACTTCCGGTCGGCTTGTCACATGCAGTGTAGTTGCAAAAGTTTACTTTTTTTAATGCATCCAAACAAAGCTCAAATTGGATCAGATAATTATTACGCACCCACAGATGGTTGGAACCCCACACAACCTCTTCCCGACTCTTCTTCCAGTTTATCGTCCATCATTTGTCATGTACAGTGGAAAGGTAAAAGTAACCACGCTGATTTTAAATCAGACAAATATGACCGGCAGTCCGGATGAAGATGATTGGAGGGCCGCATTTGGCCCGCAGGCCGCCAGTTGACTAGCCCTGATATAGACTCAAGTTATATACTGTAAAAGACGTTGTATACAAAAAATGTATATGAATAATGTGGTACATTAATTAAGGTTATTATAACATATTATATTTTATATTTTGGCTCTGGGGTTGTCTGAGAGTCTATAGTTGTAAACAATTATAATACAATTGAAATAGTTTTCCATCAAACATAAAAACAATCATTTTAATTATATTAATTATTAAACATTATTAATTATTATAATAATAACTAAAATACTTATTTATTATAAACATTTCTCACTTAATCAGTTAAAATACTTATGTATTTGTGAATAACACATTCACACTTATTTGACAATTAGATACAACTGTAATTATATATCGTGAGATATTTTTGTGCTGTAGGAAATGAGATTGTCATCCATTGTTGTCCAGGTAAGGAGTTTTTCCAGCCGTGTCTGGGTCATCATTCTGGGACGGGTTATTGTGCAAACCACCGACCCGTCCTTTACTACAGTTCCAGCCTGGACCACTATGACAATCCACAGTTTGGGTATGTTGGATTATGTTTACCTGTACTGTAAATCACACATGCACTTTAAGCCTTCATTTTAGATTCACATTTTATTTTCTCTTAGCCTTTCTCTGTCAGACAGCTTTGAGCCCCAATCTAAGCGTCATTACCGGCGTATGGTTCTTCCCGTTGGGAAAGAGGCTCTGTCCTGCTCCGGGACCAAACTCAGAGAGAGTGGATATTTACAGCTTGACTCTCAGCCAAGAGCGGTGCGAGCCAACATACATTAATACATTAACACAGCCAATCTCCAAAGTACTGTACTGTTTAAACACACACACTTACACTGCAAAAAAATATTTTCAAGAAAAAATAAATAAATAAAAGTATTTTTGTCTTGTTTTCAGTAAAAAAATATTTAAAAAATTCTTAAATTAAGATGCTTTTTCTTGATGAGCTAAACGAACCAAGAAATTACGTCTAGTTTTTAGACCAAAAATATCAAATTAAAATGATTTTGTGCATAAAAGAAGCAAAAAAATCTGCCAATGGGGTAAGCAAAAAATCTTTTTCTTAAACAATAAATTCAAGAAAAATTTGCTTACCCCATTGCTTGTTTATGCACAAATTCACTTAAATTTGATATTTTTGGTCTAAAAACTTATTTTCTTGGGTTGTTTTGCTCATCAAGAAAAAGCATCTTAATTTAAGAATTTTTACTGATTTTTTTAAGGATATTTTTACTGAAAACAAGACAAAATACTGAGAAAATGTTTTCTTAAAAATCATTTTTTGCAGTGTGCACACTTACACTGCTAAAATGGCTTTCTTACTTAGTATTTTTATCTTGTCAGTACAAATATCTAGAATTTCCTAAATGAAGGTGTATTGTCTTGATAAGCAAAATGACCTAAGAAAACAAGTGTAGTTTTTATACAAAAAATAAACAATTTAAGCGAATTTGTGCTTAAAACAAGCAAAAAAAAAAATCTGCCAAAAATGTTTCTTGAATTAAGTGTTTAACTTATTTCAAGATTTTTTTTCTTATTCACGGCAAAACATTATTTTCAAGAAAAAAAAAATCTTAGTATTTTTCTCTTGTTTTCAGTAAAAATATCTAAAAATTCTTCAACTAAGATGCGTTCTCTTGATGAGTAAAACGACCCAAGAAAATAAGTCTAGTTTAGACCAAAAATATAAAATTTAAGTGATTTTCTGCATAAAACAAGCAAAAAAATCTGCCAATGGGGTAAGCAAATTTTGCTTGGTTTTTTTCTTGAATTTAGTGTTTAAGAAAAATGTTCAAGGTTTTTTGCTTACACCATTGGCTTGTTTTATGCACAAAAGCAATTAAATTTAATATGTTTGGTTTAAAAACTAGACTTATTTTCTTGGATCGTTTTGCTCATCAGGAAAAAGCATCTTAATTTAAGAATTTTCAGATATTTTTACAGAAAAAAAGACAAAAATACTAAGAAATTGTTTTCTTGAAAATATTTTTTTGCAGTGTGTCAAGAAAGTAATTTTTTTGCTGTGTATTCTGTCTTCTCAGAGAAATGTGTCCTGGAAGTCAGAGAATAAAAAATCATACAATCCTCACCATCTCAGAGTTTCAGGTAAGTAAAAATAAGAATTACAAACAAAGTTTATTTTGAATGATATTTAAATGTTGATTTGTGTATTAGTTGGACGCAGAGAAGAAAGTGGCTACACCGAGGGAATCAATCTACAGCCAAACACTTTCCTACCTTATCACATTAAGATGGTGAGGAAAGTCACCTTTATGTATATAAAGCTTTATACAATACAGATGCAAAAATTATGCAAACTTCATCAAAGTAAATAAGATTTGGTTAAGTTATTAATTTAAGTATACACAAAATAGTGATTCATTGCCAAAAAAGCCTTAAAATATACTTCACTGTAAAATTCAACATGTCATAAGCAAAATCCTTTTTCTGATGTCATGCCGATCTAATTGGTTGTTAATGGTTGTTAGGACGACGCTCGTAGGATTCAGGAAAGTGTGACGAGGAGTGACTTTCTGCCCAAAGTTTTCCCACAGGTGCGCTTTTGGTTTCTGGACTGTTTCTCTTGGCCTCTGCTGATGTCCATCAACAAAACTTTTTCATTTAACAGTGATTATTAAAATGTGTGTCATTTGGATGAGATCTATAGTTTTTAGGGCTTACGTGTGTGTGTGTGTGTGTGTGTGTGTGTGTGTGTGTGTGTGTGTGTGTGTGTGTGTGTGTCAGTGCAGTGAAGCTTTACCAAAACTTTCTTCCCGTGCACTTCGAGACACTGGATTTACAAGAGACACACAGAAACCTCTGACCACTTCAGTAAGTGTCTCTCGCTCTCTCTCTCTCTCTCTGTATATCAAAGTTGTGTTTTAACCCACGACTATAATTCTCTGAGCCGGGATCAGTATTTCTAGTATTTTATCTCAACAGGTGTCTGCGCAGGGTAACTCCAATGAGTCAAATAGACACAAGACCAGATCTCCTTTAGTAAGATGGTCTATTGGACCAATGGTAAAACAAACTCTTTCTAATATATTGCCTACCTTCTCTTTATTGTTTATCTGTGATTTTTTTACATGCATTTCAACTTAAACTATCTGGAATGTGTTTTTATCGAAGCGTTAAGAAGTTTTTTTAGTTTAGGTTTTTAAGAGGACATATCATGAAAATCCGACACTTTCCATGTTTAAGTGCTATAATTGGGTCCCCAGCAGTGATGCGCGGGTTGATCCAAAATGAGCAGGTGCCTTCGGTCACCCGCAGTTACGAGTCATCCAAAAATATTTTTAATGATATTCGCGTCGCTGTCGGGCGGGTCGTTTGAAATAAAGATGCCAGTTAACTATTTTAAACAATTACTACTTTAAAAAAATGCGTGCCAGTGAGTGGGTCGGGTACACTATTTATATATATTTTTTTTGCGGTCCAAGTTGCGGGCGAGTTAGTTGAAAACGTCGGTCGGGTGCGGGTTGTTTATACATTGATCCGCGCATCACTGGTCCCAGAAAATGTGAAAAAGATCAACCCAGTAACTTAGTTTTGGTAAACCATTCTCTGCAAGCATGTGAAAAAATAGTAATTGACATTTGTCTCCCCTTGTGATGTCAGAAAGGGATAATACTGCCGCTTAATCTGCACTATCCAACCACGACACTGCCATTTTAGTGCAGAGAGAAAATAATAATTGACAGCACAATTGAGTTTCAATTTCAACAAGCCATCGTTATCAGTGTTCAGTATTTGCATTTCATCAGCTCATTTGCATTTTAAAGGACACACCCAAAAACAGTACATTTTTGCTCACATCTACAAAGTGGCAATTTATAATAAATTATCTGTGGGGTATTTTGGGCTAAAACTTCACATACATACTCTGGGGACACCACAGACTTATTTTACATCTTAAAAATGTCTCATTATATGTCCCCTTTAAAGTTTATAGGTTATTTGGGTTTCTAGGTACTTGGCTATATCTATATCACAAAAACACAAGATGAAATGTCTCACATCAGCATCATCTAGTTAACCACTCAGAAGATGATTCAGAATGTTTTATATTCATGTTTTTTTGTATGTGTTCACTCTTAGAACGAATGTGTTAAAAACAACACATTAGTGTTGATTCTGGGACAACACGGGTGATTCTCAAGAAAACTTGGTTTTAAAAATGTCAAGCATGAAAATGTAAAAATTGCTTAAATTTACTTTTTTCCCACCAGACATTGAAAAACAAAGTCTGGAGTAAATGGGAACATTAATTTAAAAACTTTTACTTATCATTTAACAGTTTTTGTAACATAATTTAAAAAATTAGTCCTAAAAAATCTCATTACCGCAGCAGTCAGAAAACATCAACACTGACATATTTTCAAAATGACATGACAAACCTGAAAGAACATAATTTAGAGATTCTGCACATGCATTTAAAATCAAAGTATTATGCTTCTATTAATTAAATTAACATTTAATAAGCATCTGTTGCGGTAATGATAATCAAAATGTCGTGTAAGCATTCTGACAAGACACTATTTCAAATTAACTGTAAAAAAATGATCTTACCTTGTAGCCATCTTGAAGTAACTGGTCCATGTGCTTGGTCACTCAAAATCAAACTTTATTAAAATTCTGTATGTGTGCTTAAACTGTTCTCAAAAAGTGTTGCGGAGGATGAGAACATCAGGCATGGACACATCATTTTCCTAAATTTTCTTCATTATTATTATACATGAATATTCAGTAAATATTTTTTCTGTCATCTAAAGTAGTCTAGCAAAACATCCATTTATTTTTTTCTTAATATTTTTGTGTTAATTTGATTAAATTACAACATAATGCATGTTCAAACACAGCCGGACACATTGCGGTAATGAGAATTTCAGCAGAAAATGAGAAAATTTCCAATTATAAATTCTTATGTTGAAATCACACATTGTGCAAGGTAGAACACAGTATTGTGTTAATTCTGATGCTTTTTAATGTTACTATATTACACATTTTAAAGCTAAAATCATTAGTGTCGTGGTGTTTCAATGGTTTCGTGAGAATCACCCACACACTAAATGCGTTGTCCCAGAACCCACCCATCTCTGTGTTATATTTGAAACAACACATTTTGTGTTACTTTTAACACAGCATGTGTTATATTTTAACACAAAATGACACATAATGTGTTAAAATTACACACAATGTGTTAAAAGCTTACCGCACAATGATGTGTAAAAAATTAACACATCCTTTCTAAGAGTGTTGGTCCTGTAAGGATTTCTGAGATGATGATGCTGTTCTGTGTTCTTCAGTCCTCATCTGGATTCATCCTGAATACTCCTAACATCACAAGTCTTTCACACACATCAGTCGACCCTCAACACTTTCTTACGCATTACCAAAGCAAGTGAGTCACACCATCTGTGTGTCTGTGTTTTGCACAAAGTATTTATTTCAGTGGATAATCAAACAAAAATATGAATATGCTATCATACATTTGGTTAAACTTGTTTATAATCAATAAAATTATTTTATGGGGAAACAGGTTAACGTCTATATTATGATTTTGGTCATGCTTCTCACCACCACTAGTGTTTTCTGATTAGTTGAAGCCTGGAGCTGTGTGTTTTCTGATTGGTTAAAATGAAGGTTTCATCTTTATATAAATCAGGTTTTGTGATGGATCATCAGTAAAGCATCAAAGAGGAGAATGGATGAAAGGAGGCGTACAGATGCACAGAGAGAGCGGTTACAGCGGACGAGACCGCAACAGGTACACGGATAAACATAAACCTGTGCATTTCTTATTTACATACACCTCAACATGTGTTAATAAAGTCATATTTCTGTTTCTCTTACAGGTTTGATCACATCCTAGATTCTTAATAAACCTGAAATATAGATATAAATCTGGTGTTTCTGTCTAATCTATTTCAATGCAAACGCAGAGATCAGATACATTTCATTTCATTTACATTAAACCTGTATATGTTAATGCATACACAAACGCAGATAAACACACACATGCAAACAAGTTTGTATTCATGCAGAGAGAGGAGTGGCACCAACAGAAAGCTCAGGTTGTTGGCATATGGGCACATTTATGGTGCCTATGTTTGTATGAGCATACTTTCTAATTCGTATAATCTTGAATCCTTAAAGGGATACTTTACTCAAATCTTACGGTAAATTATTTACTGACATTCAGTACTGATGCTTTATATTCTGTGGCTTACAAAAGGTAGATTTTTTATGCATATAATGTTCCCTCTGTTCCATCTATAATAAAGGTAGAAATTTTCTCCATTCCTCACACAAAGATAATTACATGGCCTAAAAAGACTTTGAATATATGATTTTTTGTCATTTTGACAGGCCCAGTCTCTATTCACTTGACATATGTGCAGTTAAAAACTAATAGATGAAACGCAACCGTAAAACTAAATGTAAAGTCAAATGTTCGGTTTCTAAAAGTTGTGGGCGATTAAACGCTATTTTTGACAACCCAGTCTCACCCCATGTCGTCAATATTTGACGACACTTGACCATTCGTCAATATGTGACGCGGAGGGTATACCTTTCGCGTCATTTTTTGACGAACTGGGGACTTCAATACTATTACGTCCGTTGCATTCTCTTCTCCTATTTTCTTACCATTTTCGCATCGGTTTAGGGTTAGATTTACATAATGACATCCCTACCCAAACCTAACTCTAACCCCAACGCCAGGTGACAACTGTTTCTAACCCCAACGCCAGGTGACAACTGTTTAATTTCGCGTACACTGTTTAATTTCGCGTACACTGTTTAATTTTGCGTAATCTAACCCTAAACCGATGCGAAAATGGTAAGAAAATAGGAGAAGAGAATGCAACGGACGTAATAGTATTGAAGTCCCCAGTTCGTCAAAAAATGACGCGAAAGGTATACCCTCCACGTCACATATTGACGAATGGTCAAGTGTCGTCAAATATTGACGACATGGGGTGAGACTGTGTTATTTTTGAAGCTTGAACTGTGAGTGCTGTCCCTTTCTCACATTTTATGACGGTTTCTAAAAGTAAAAAATGTGAATTACTATATTTTTATAGTGAAAATCTCAGTGATATCCAACGGGATTATACATGTACATTTACAGTAAAATATTGTTAAAATTCTTATATTACATGTTGAGGTTTTTGTAAGTTAAAATTTAGGGATGCAAAACGATTAATCGCGATTAATCTATAGCAGAATAAAAGTTTTTGGCTTTTACATCATATATGTGTGTGTGTGTGTGTGAACCGTGTATAATAATTATGTATATGAAGAGTTTCGTTGCAAAACGAGATAACCACCGTTTTTTAATTGTTCAGAAATCTCGTTTTTTGGTTGTGCATTCCGATTAATTTCAATTCAACTGCAGTTGGTTTGTTTTGATTTAAACCTTCATAACTTAAAAAATACAGCTAGGTAGCACCATAAAACAAAATAATAACATGATAACATAATATTAAACATGTTTTGACAAAAATGTAAAAAAATGGATTTATCTCGTTTTGCAACGAAACTCTTCATATATAAATATGCAAACATGCATGTATCATTTTGAGAAAAATATATTTCAATATTTATATATATTATAAATTATACATAAATATACAAATGTTTATACACATGTAAACATTTCTTAAATATATACATGCATGTGTGTGTATTTATCTATACAAAGTTATTATACACAGTTCACAGACATATATGATATAAACAAAAACTTTTATTCTGCTATAGATGAATCGTGATTAATCGTTATGCATCCCTATTAAAAATACAAGTCACTGTATTATATGGCGAAAAACAATGTTCCTTGCAACCTTCCAATATGTACATGTTACCAGTTGCATACATAATTGTGTTTTTTGTAGGGCTGTAAAAAGATTAATCGTGATTAATTGCATACAAAATAAAAGTTTGTGTTTGCATAATATATTTGTGTGTGTATTGTATGTAATTATTATGTATATATAATTACACACATATGTATTAGATAAAAAAAATTTAATTATAATATAAATACAGTATCTAAATATATACATGTTAATGTTTCATAAATACATATATGCATGTGTATTTATATAAAGAATATAATTACACAACAGTGCACAGCAATATATTATGCAAAAATGTGTTGTTTTACTAATGTTTATAGCATTATTTATGTCACGTTTTACCAGAGCTGGCAGTTTTTTACTGCAAAAACAACAGGTTTTTGTACAGTGTAAAAAATTTGCATTCTCACATCATGGTTAATTTTGCATGGGCAAGCACTTCTCACATTTTCCTAAGGAAATGTAAATATCTCTAGTTTCACACTTTTGATGACGCTTTTAATGGCTTGCAGTGCAAAAGCGACCAACTGGAATATAAAACGTGCAAACATGGCCTACTTATCAAGAGAAAAATCATAAGCGTTGGACCATGATAGGCCGTCCCTCTCTCGTATTACAGACAACAGATGACTTCTGCTGAGATCTGGCAGTGAGATATCAAGCAGATCCACAGCTCTTGTTCATAGCTTGGTGTTACATTGCCGTGCTGCTGACCTTGAGTCTAAATGAAGCTACTGTAGCATAAACTACTGTAGCAGTAAGACTACGAAATGTTTATACCAAGCGACTTCATTTACCTCGACAGATCTGGACAATATCACAGCATTCAGACACAGATACTCGGCGCCTAAGGATCTGGGAGTGGTGGCTGTGCCAAAAATTTGCCAGTGGAATTACTTGTAGCTTTAAAGGTCTCATTAATTGAGAAATTCAATATTTCTATATTCAATATTGGTACCAAAGGTAAACATATTTGTACCTAAATGGTACATATTAGAACTTTTAAACTACCATCCAGTGACAGCTAAAGACCACAGGCAATGATTGCCGCCTGGTAAATCATGTATCACACATTACTGCGAAAGTTTTTCCTAGTCAGACAAATACTTAACCATGACAACAGAATATCTCACATAATGTGTGAATGAAGGAATGTGTTGGCCGGTTTGATGATACCTGAGCCGTGTGCATTCGTGTATAGGCATACGCTTCAGATGGCCCGTGTTGACTCTGGCAAGCAAAAAGGGGCGGAGACAAAATTCTCTCCACTTCCTGTCACGAGTTGTGCCAAAGTGCTCGTTACAGATTCTCACAGCAGTGATGACAGACTCGTAACATTGCCTAAATATTTTAACAGATGGGATCTCTTCTTTCTGCAAGTGATGAGAAGTGACAGGAGACTAAGAGAAAACGTTTAAACGCACGTTGATGGATAAAAAGGGGGGAAAGTTTAGTGAAATACTTGAGTAAAACAGCTGCCAGGTGTGACTGGAAAATCTGTAAATATAAAATGATTGGGAAAGAATGAATAAATACGAAAACTGAAATTGACACCTTTTCTATTTAAACTCTATACTGGAACATTTGAGGAGCTCAGATGCAAAAGCCACTAAACGGGTCATGAACAAAAACGTTTTGGCAAGATTAGAAATTGAAAAAAAACTTTTTAAAATCATGCATCAGGTATATTTTAATGCACATAGTGTATTTATGTTGATATTATGCAATACAAAAATTACATTTGCACCATTTTATGAAAGTTAAGACTGAATGGCCCTGAAAATGTCAAATGGTGTAACCACAAATTGTGCCAAAAAAGAGAAATATTAAATATTTTATCCACCTTGATGGCAAGTAAGCATAATCATCAAAAAATATAATAATAATAATAATAAAATATCACACGAAAATACATTTTATTAGTTATTTCTAAATGTAAATTTTAATGTGTTTTAAAATATTTGTCTGAACATATGCTGAAAAGAGCTGTTTTCTGAAAAATCTTTGACAAATGATGTAAAAATGTATGTAAAAAAATCATTTTACACTAAACTAGATTATTATATCCCCCCCAAATTTTTTTTTTTATGAATATATTTTTATTTTCATTTAAAAAAATACTAGTTACACCAATTGACACAGACCGGTTACACCACATTGACATTTTTGCAATTATCCCCCAAATATTTAAAAAAAAATTAAATAAAACCAGAAATTTTAGACTTGGTCCTCAAAAAAAGAATGTATGCAAGTAATCTGCAAATTTATTTTGAAATTTTAACCCTTTAAATTTAATTGAACCATTCAGAAACAAAATAATTAACGTCACGTCATTGACCCAAACACCAAATTTGTCAAACGTGAGATAATGATATTAATCAAATACTCAAATACATCAAATACTTTTGCTTCAAATACGCTTAATCCTTGCCATTCAGAAATGCCGGTTTTTTGGCAGAATCAATTAAAAGTTTAATAAATATTTTTTTATTTTCGAAAAAAAAAACATGTCAGACACACTTAAGAGGGTTTTGCATTTAAGCTCTTCATTATTTCTTTGAACTGTGGTTTTCTTTCAGGAGCTAAAATGTATCAGAAAATTTAAATTCATAAAGTGTAAAACATTTGCTGTAATTATGCAGCTGTTTGCCAGTAACTTACTGTATATTTAAATGTACTGTATTTTATTTACTGGCAACAGTTTGTTCAAAGTTAAATGAACATTAAACATGTCTTTATCTTTACAGAATAAAACTATAATATAACATCCTCATGCAAAGCATTCTGGGAACAAGAAATCCTTAACAACCTTTTTTTTGTTTTTTCTTCAGATTTTGGTTCCCAGAATGCTTTGCATGAGGCTGTTATTTCAGATGTATTCAGTAAAGATAAAGACTTTTTCATGTTCAATTACTTTGAACAAACTGTTGCCAGTAAATAACACAAATTTAATCTACAGTAAGTTACTGACAAACAGCTGGCAGTAATACAGTAATTTCGACAGAATTTTTTTACAGTACCTTTCCAAACTCATCCCTTAATTTATGTTTGTAGAACAAAAAGGTACAGATTTACCACTGAAGTATTAACACAATGTGAAGCACCTGTCAAAACACATCAGCATAGACCAATTTCAGTGTCTAGTTTTGTGCAATGGTTTAAAAACCTCCCAAACGTCACAGCCTTATTTCAAGACTGTATAATCCCTCAATGTGTCCCTAAATAAATCTCAGGCCCCCATTGAGCAGAAGACAGGAAAGAGAGAGTGAGAAAGAGAGCGAGAGAGATGGTTTGCTTAGTTAGTGCTATGTTTGGCTCGTTCTTCCCATCTGTCTCCCATCATAACAGAAGTCTCTCACCAGCAGGATTCAAAATGGAAACTTAAAACTCTCATAGTTGATTTGCAGTTTAAAACCGTACTGAGTGTGGTCTGTGCCAAGCGATATATTGAAAATTCACATCTGCATGTGACATTTCCAATAAAGTCAGAAACATTGTGGGAAACACTAAGGACTGAATCTTAGACCATTTGGTCGACATGCACCAATATAAGATGTGCTACAGTATAATGGCCAGTATCAGATCTTCACAAGACATGAATCATTGAAACATGTTTAGAAAACTTCATGGTTATTTAATAAGACAATATTTGGTTTCACCAACACACATCGCTGCAATCGCACTATCAAGTTTCTTATAAACAGTACACCCGAGTCTGAGCAGAGCTATACACTTACAAACCAAACTCAATGATAAACACACGGCACACAGTAACATAGTTTTGATGCATAAAAACTAGTGCAGTTTCACAAGTTCTTCACAGTCGAGTTTTTAAACCCAAAAGATTGCAGCAATGGACCGGCCTGCAAAGTACTTTTAATAATAGTAACACTTTGATAAACGGTTGGATACTTGAGTAATGCTGTTTCATAACTTATTCATTAGAAAAGTGGTCATTCAAATGCACAAAAGCCAAATTTATGAGCAAAACATGTCATGTTATGAATTAAGTGCATAAAACTAAACGCTTCCTTCATATTCTCTCACAAATATTATCCAACAGATGCTGTTTATTAGAAAAACATCATGCTGCTTTCATCTCCTCAAGACGTAGCTTAAGGTAAGATGTTAAGTGCCATCATCATATCTCGTGGGATTGAACCTGCAACCCTTGTGTGCACAAAAATATTTTTAACTCTTTCCCCGCCAGCGTTTTTTTTTTAAGTTGCCAGCCAGTGCCAGCATTTTTTGTTAATGTTAAATGCCTTCCAGAAAATTTTCTTCTATAAATATATAAACATACAATACATCAAATAAAAGAACAGACCAAACAAACAAACAAAAAACAGGAAAAACTTTTGTTAGAGATCAGATTCAAAACAATGATCAGTTTTTACTGTTTTTGGACCAGTGGATGCTTTAAGTTTGGTAAGACTGCCACCTTGTGGATAATAGCGGAAATAAGGTTTGCCGTAAAAACTCGTTAGGGAAGCGCTTTCTCTTAATTGACGAGTTAACTTGTCAGTGGCAGTGGGAAATAATTTATCAATGGCGGGGAAAGAGTTAAAGGTTTCAAACAATTCCCATGTCTGCCATTGTTCAACAAACAGGTATTTCGACCCCAAGCTCGCAAATAGTAAAGATTGCAATTTGTCTTTACTTTGAAACCCATGCGAGAGGTGCAAATATCAAGCTACAACCTCTTGCACATATTCTTCTTGCTCATCCCCTTCATATTCATAGTTAATTTCTGCTCGTTCATACTCTAACCACCCCCCTTCGTACTCATCAAACCCCTCCCCATCACATATTAGCTCCTCCCTTTCATACTCCAGTCCCTCCTCCTCCTCATACTCCATCTCGTCTTCTCTCTCAAGCTCGGCCTCTTCATCGTTACATTGCAGTCCATCCTCATCCACAGTCCCACTAGTTTCTTTCTCCTTAGCTGCCGCCAAATTAAGGGCGGAGTTCATTCTAAGTTTCTTGAGTATTCCGTGAATGACCGGATTGGCCGCCGCTGCAGCCGCGGCGGCCGCCTCCTCCGCCTCCTTTTCCGCTCGTTCTTTCGCGTCTCTCCTTCTCTCTCTGGCTTGCAGGACCTCCTCGGCCCCCTCCCCGACAATTAACACCTCCTTCCCTACACGTGGCGGCTCCTTCACCGGGTTGTGGTCGTAGGAGAAGAGTCGCAGTGCGGGGAGGTGGTGCAAGTTCGGGAACTCCGATATCTTATTACGGTCCATGTCCAAAATCTCCAGCTGTTCCATCTTGAGGAGCACACGTGGAAACTCCAGAAAGCGGTTTCCGTACAGCCAGAGACGCCTGAGGGACTCCATGCGCCACAGGTCGGAGGGCAGCGTGCGAAGACGGTTATCCCCAATCTGTAAGGAGCGCAGATGGGGCAGGTCATACAACTGCTTAGGAAAGGATTGGAAGTAGTTGCTTTCCACCCAGAGACAGCGCAAACCTCGTAAGTTCCTCATTTCCGGAGGCAGGCTCATCAACCTGTTGCTGCCCAGGTAGAGACATGTGAGGTTGGCCAGCTGGCACACCGACAAAGGAACGTCAGGAATCTTATTGAAGTCGAGCGCCAGCGTGCGCAAGCCCTGCAGCCGAGCGATGCCCTTGGGAACGTCTCGGAGACGATTTCCACACACGTAGAGTTTTTCCAGGTACTGCAGTTCCAGAACTCTTCGAGGAAGGCGGCGAAACTTGTAGTAGCTCAGGTCCAGCACCGGGTCTCCGCTCGCCAAAAGCTCGTCGACTCCGAGAGGCAGCTCATCATCCTCAACGATTTCCTCTTCTTCCTCCTCTGCTTCTTCCTCGGCTTCTTCCTCTCCATCTCCCTTTTCTTTTTCCATCTTTTCCTCTTCTCCTTCATCCTGTTTTCGAGAGGAGTTGCCCATACCTTTGGCCGGCTGGCCCGGCGTCTGTCTGTGTGTGTCCTGAGTGTGTTCAGGACGGGGTAAGAGGGTGAGGCGGTTTGTGGGGCTCGCCCCCCCTTCCCGTGTCAGTTTCACTCAGTAAGATTGACCCAGCAGTGACAGTGCCAGTAAAGCGACGCATGGTGCTGCAACCACAGGCGACTTCCTTACGGTTCCGATGCGGCAATGTCCAATGTCAGCAAACACAGCAATGACACCAGTAAAGAGCCATTGCAAAGCTATGTTAAGAAACACTTTATCTTTATGAATAAAAAATTATAAACCGTGGAACAGGTAGTAATAATAATAATAGTAGTAATAATAGTAATAGTAGTAGTAGTAGTAGTAATAGTAGTAGTAGTAGTTGTACAAATAATTTGAACTGTAACAGAAGTAATTCTTAATTTTGTCACTGTAGTGTAAACACAGTGTAAATTTGAGTAAAGTTTACTTATAACAGTTCACACATGACTTATTAAACAAAATGATCGTTTTAAGCCACTTAAAAATATAAAAATGTCTGCTTAAAGGATGAAATGTACAGTAAATGGTTGTCAAAGCAGCAGCTAAATATGTCCTCTCGTCGTAGTTCCCTATTTGTTGAAAAATATAATATTATTGGTTAAGATGCAGGCTTTATGGACTTACAGTAAAGTCATAAACTTTTCAATAACAGTCTGCAGATGCAGATGTGTGAACGTTGCTGCTGCTGAGCCGTGTTCACGCGTGCACGCGGCTCTCGTCCCGGCAGCTGATCCCGGGCTCGTGCTCTCGTGGTGACCTGGCCGGCGGCAATGTGAACCGAACCGATGATCCCGAACTGTGATAACTTCCGTCTGTGTAAAACGCGCAGATCCAAATCCCACACAAAACCCTTAGAGATGTGATCGCAAAGTTTCCAGCAGTGCTCGATTCATTCTGTCTGTCTCTCTCTTTTCTCGCACTCTCTCTATCTGAGATCAAACCCGTCTCGCGTTACTCGCTCTCTCTCGGTTTGGAGCGTAAAGCGTTGCCACGGACCGTCTCTCTTCCATAGCAACCGAAACAGGGACATGAGAGTCACGTGGTCTGAGAGCGAGCGAGCGAAAGAGAGAGAGAGAGAGAGAGAGAGAGAGAGAGAGAGAGAGGCGGTCAAATTCCATTATCCCAATTTCTTGTTATGCAATAAGTTTATTCGTTTATTTATCAATCTATTTAGGTTAATGTAAATTTGCAAAACGATTTAACTTACCATAATGACATTGGGAAGTTTTTATATTGGATTAATTAAAGGAATCCCCCCTCCCCCAAAAAAATATAATGACATTTTTGTCAAAATGTACTCGCCCTCAAGTTGTTCCAAACCACAAATGTCTTTGTTCTACTGAACAATTTGTAATATAACAGAAAGCAGTAGCACCATTGACATCCATAGTAGGAAAAAAATAGTATCAAAGTCAGAAACAAAGAAAACATCAGCAAAACAAAGAAATTATGTTATTATTTTATTTTTTTGACCAACTTAAGAGAGAGTAAATAGTGACATAATTTTTTGGGTGAACTATCCCTTTAACGAACGCATTAAAAATAATAAATGGATAAATTAGTAGATAATGTGCATTTAAAATTAAAAAGAATCAGTAAAATATGAAAAGCAAAGAAATAAAGGCTAAAAATAGAAGTTCGATTGTTGTTATCAACCAGCCAATCCACTGTAATACTGTTTTATTGTGCTGCTCGTGACGTAAGAAATACATTAAATGTAAAATAAGTGTATTTTAAAATTGCAACGTGAGAAATGAAGACTTATATCTGTATTGAGCTGTTCTCAATATACAGTCTATGCAACATACTAGTTACCCAATAACACTACAAAAACTGTCGTTAATATGTCATTATTATCTAACCTGTTAATTTGATCATATCCTATTTAATGTTTGTTAATAAAGTATGTATAAATATTACTATAAAGGTATTGTAATTGTGAGCACTGATAAGTGTAAATGTGTAGACTCAGGTGATGCATCAAAGTTCAGATCGGCTCTTCCACGGTGTCACTGCAGCACGCCCCCTCTAGCGGTCAGATGACGTCACAGACCCTATGAACCTGACCATGATGTGCTGACATACAGGTATATACTGTACCTGAAACCTTTACTGTGAATTATAAATGCCGGGTCAAAGCAAGTCACTTATACCACAGCAAGAATCAACTAATTTAACCTGCTTATCCTGCAAATCAGTTTGGCCTTCAGAATGAGTGTTATGTAATTAATATGCATGAGCTTAAGGTTTATAATGTGTCCCTGCCCACCTGTTTAGTCTATTCCCATATCTCTGCTGAAGACTAAAAGCTTTAGTAGCATTTCTTTTGAACATGCTTTAGGTCAATATGACATTTAAGTGCAACACACACAAATATATGCACATGCATGTACAACAATCATTTGACTTTGCAGCTTTGTGAGAAATGGCATGTGTTGTTGTCCCAATAAATTATTTAAACACTTTAGTGTTAAACTATTTTTAACTTTGAACTAGGGCTTTATTGTCCAAATAGCACTGAAATAAAAAGTGTTCATCTTTGATTTCAGATTATCATTCATGAGCATCTATCAATTTTATAATATAAATTGTGAGCGAATTATGCCTGACCGTGAGAGATGTTATACAAACTATTATACAAACTATTGTGACAGTGGTCACAAAACACTGTAAATAAACACTAAGTCTGTGATGTTTTCTTTACAAAAAAGTCCAAAGGTTACCTTTCATCTAAAATGTATGTTTAACAGTCACATCATTGCAAAATAACAGTCTGGACCTTTAAAACGTCTATTTAAAGAAAACTTCATTTGACAAAATATCTCATATGAATATATGAAAATGCATGTGTTTTGCCTGTTTTTGCTAGATAACATACTGAGAATTCAATTCACAGCTGATTGGTGCTATATTATGGCATTTCGGTGCCTGATATAAAAGAAACACACCATCTTACTTGGAAAATTATGAATTATTATGGATATGTTTTTTCCATTCACTTACCTTCATTAATTTATCATAAATAATAATTTTACATTGTGTAATGTTACTCAAATTAAACACCATTAGGGTTAAATAAAATAGTGTAACCAACATTAAACAAAAACAGTACATTTTATTACATTTTTATTTATTTATTTATTTCAGTTTTTTAGAATGAGTCTAATAAAAATCAAATATTTCACTGTATGTAATATTAACTTACAGTTAACGGTTCATGTGTTTTTAACACTAGTCACATTGTTTTACAGTTTCCGCACTTTACAGTTTCTCAGCAGCACCGACTGACGGACTCGAACTGAAGTAAACTTCTCTTTATCTCCGTCCATGCCCCTCCCACCCAAAGATCGTTCTCTATTCCTATTGGCTGATCTTTCATGAGTCTGGCTCGCAGCTGTCGCTGATTGGACGATGGCACTCGAATGATCTCTTCGGAATTCAGCAGCAGTACAGAAGTGATGCAGATTGAGTGTATAAGACCGCACGAGCCCTTCCTCAGCCTCCTTTACCCATCACACATAAACTGCATGAGTACCGTCTGATAATCGCGCCTGTGGAGACGGTGAGTCAATTATTTATTATACTTTACGCATTTTATACATTTGCATAGTTATGTATTAAAGTCTATTAAGTGTCATTATAATATTTAACATTTTATTATTCGTTTTAAAACGCGTGTAAGATCTAGTTTATAATGTATCGAGCCGTTTTTCTTTGTGCACATAGTCCGGCTTATTTTGCATGTGACTTTGCATAGTAAGAAACGTGTTTTCAGCACTACCCCTTGTGCATAATGAATGAGATTATGTGAGCTTGCATTGTGTCGCTCCTAACAAAAGGCAAGGGTTGCATTTCACTTTGAAAAGAGAAAGTGGGCTGTCTGTTAGATTATTAGTTATTTCTACCTTGCCTACGCCTAAAAATGATGTTCGGTTATGCAACCTAATGTATTCAGATTCATTCGATGATAATAAATTATAGTTTTAATCATTAAAGTGGCTACAACATGATGTCATTATTGATACAGTGTAACAGGTTTGTGCAGATGTAAGGCAACCACACTGCAAAAAATGACTTTCTTACTTAGCATTTTTATCAGGTTTTCAGTACAAATATCTAAAAAATTCTTAAATTAAGATGCTTCTTGATGAGCAAAATGACCCAAGAAAATAAGTCTAGTTATTAGACCAAAAATATCAAATTTAAGTGATGTTGTGCATAAAACAAGCAAAAAAATATGCAATGGGGTAAGCAAAAAAAATCTTGAACATTTTTCTTAACACTAAATTCAAAAAAAAAAATTTGCTTACCCCATTGGCAGATTTTTTTGCTTGTTTTATTAAAAAAAAAAAAAACACTTACATTTGATATTTCTGGTCTAAAAACTAGAAATATTTTCTTGGGCTCATCAAGAAAAGGCTTCTTAATTTTAGATTTTTTTGATATTTTTACTGAAAACACGACAAAAATACTAAGAATTTTTTTTTCTTGAAAATAATTTTTTGCAGTGCAATACAGTTTTTATGATGTAGGTTTAGTGATAGACCGATATATTGCAATGCAGAGGCAGTTATATCGGCCAATATTTGGATTATTATTATTTTTTGTCATTGGCTGATACGCCTTGAGAAGCTACGTTAGCCGCCACTGGACAAACATGTCATCTTCGGAGACAACTTAGTAAAAAAACGTCCGTTAGGGGATTCTGTAGAAACATGGCGGCACAAAATGGCGACTTCCATGTAAGAGGACCCTCGGTGTATGTAGATAAAAACATCTTATTCTAAGGTAAAAAAAACAAAACGGTTCATTATGAAAGGTCTTTATACACCCCTGATATTATAGTTTTGTATAATATTTTGCATTTATGTCATAAGATCCTTCTTAAAATTACACACTGCACCTTTAACATGACGTTATAACCTAACCCTAACCCACCACCACACTAGTTCAACACACGTATTCAAACAGTACCATGAGATGTCAGATTCAGATTCACATTAATTATGTCTTCTAAATATGTTTTAAATATTTTAAAAGGGTATACAGTATTATGAAATGTATCCATAACCAGTTATTTTGAAGTTTCACCAATGTTGTGTTTGTCTCTTATTTACCGTAATTACATTTGCGTTATATCGGCCTCATATTTGCCAATTGGCTATACAGCTTTCTTAATATCGGTGTTGGCATTGGCCATTAACTCTTTCCCCCTATTTATGCAAAACTGACGCATCAATTAATTCAGCAACAGTGTAAACTCCGTGTATGTTTTTATCATCACTCTGAATCTGATCTCTAACTAAAGTCCTTTACAAAAAAAATCAATTATTTCAGCTTTTGGCTCAAATTTTTTTATTTTTGAAGAAACCTACCCATATTGGAGTGGTGATAAAACGAGATCAAATGAAGATAAGATGAAACTTTTTTTCTTTTTGTTTGTTTAAAGCAGAGGGTCTGTTTTTTTTTATTTGATATATTGTATGTTTATATATTTAAAGATAAAAAATTCCCGGACAGCATTTTTTGAAACTTTTGTGAAAATCGCAAAAATGCCGGCGGACACCTTTTCAAAAAAGAGCTGGATTATTATGCATTAATATGCATTCCATTTAAATGCAGTGAAGAAGAAAATCTTGGAGTTTTGAGTGATGGGCGGTGGAGGTCAGCAGACGGACCGGGCCTCCGGTACCGAGCACAGGTTCGGCACTTACACCTGGGAAGAAGTTCAGAAACACACAAAGCGTGGAGATCAATGGATCGTGGTGGATAGGAAGGTTTATAATGTGAGTCAATGGGTGAAGAGACATCCTGGAGGACTGAGGATTATTGGACATTATGCTGGAGAAGATGCGACGGTAAAACACTTAATAGATTTGCAATAAATAACATATTATGTAAACCAAAGGCTGTTTTATGAGCTACAATAGACAACATTTTTTTCTTTGTGCATCATGCAAACAAAAAATAAAGTATACATTTAACGTCATATGACTATAAATTATAATTGTATACAGAATAGAAACCGATTAAAGGGCTGTGTCTGCAATAGATAACTTTTCTGGGCATTCTTTGTGAACAGTGCAAAAACATCTGAGATCATATAATATTATAAATTGTAATTTTATGCAGACTAGATAGCTGGAAAAACAAAGGCTGTGTCTCCAAACCTAGAAAGCTACCTAGTACCTAGCATATGAATCAGTATAGGACAATAATTAAACATTAATTAAGTAAATATTAAACATATGCAAAATATAAAATGCATCAAAGTACATAAATATTATACAGAATACTGGAAAGCAATGGTTGTGACTTTAAACCCAGTTTAAAGCTGTAGACAGCATTTGTGGGCATCATATTTTAGTTGTGCCATGTGATGATATCTAGGTAGGCAGCTAACTTCTGAGACACCATTAGCAAAATTCGTGAATTGGTTTTCCTGTTTCAAGAATCTCTTTGTTTCAATGTTGATGTAAATGTTTCAGGATATGATGATATCAAGTTGATTTGTGTTTTATCTCGTGTGATAGGAGGCATTTACAGCGTTTCACCCAGACCTCAAGCTGGTGAGAAAATACATGAAACCGCTGTTAATCGGCGAGCTGGAGGCGTCTGAACCCAGTCAAGATGGACAGAAGAACGTAAGTATAACCAGTTAAACCAGTACCTTAATCCTGATCCTACACAGAACCATAAAACCTGATTATTATTGTTATACATCAACAGCACACAGACACTTAGGTTTTAATACCTGTACAATATACAGTAACAAAATTCTTGATATAATATAATAGTCTTGTTGTTTATTTTTGTTTTAATTCAGACTGTGACCTTCTACTGTAATCCATTGGGAAACGCGCGAGTTAAAAATTTTGAACTTTGGCGGAAGAATGCGCCATGTTAACCAATCAGGAGCTTGCTCTAGTAGTGATGTGATTACAGGAAGTGAGCAGAGTCGCAGAAGCCCCTCCCATAACGGGAATTTCCGCGTGAATGTCTCGATGACTAGAATTTCATGAGCGGCTTTCACGTGCGTCCAACTACGCGCGGTAGACTCGAATTTGACACTTGAAACGCGTCTGGTGTGAACCCAGCTTTGGGTGTAGAGTTAAAGGAATAGTCTACTCATTTTCAATATTAAAATATTTTATTACCTTAACTAAGAATTGTTGATTCATCCCTCTATCATCTGTGTGCGTGCACGTAAGCGCTGGAGCGCGCTGCGACGCTTCGATAGCATTTAGCTTAGCCCCATTCATTCAATGGTACCATTGTGACCAAACACATCAACGTTTTTCCTATTTAAGACGAGTAGTTATACGAGCAAGTTTGGTGGTACAAAATAAAACGTAGCGCTTTTCTAAGCGGATTTAAAAGAGGAGCTACATTTTATGGCGTAATAGCACTTTTGGAAGTACTTCGACTCGCCTGAAAAGTCCGGAGGGTGTTTTCTGCGCCGAGTCGAAGTACTCCCAAAAGTGCTATTACGCCATAAAATATAGTTCCTCTTTTAAATCCGCTTAGAAAAGTGCTACTTTTTATTTTGTACCACCAAACTTGCTCGTATAACTACTCGTCTTAAATAGGAAAAACGTTGATGTGTTTGGTCACTTCTAACTTTATCTCTAAATGGTACCATTGAATGAATGGGGCTAAGCTAAATGCTATCGAAGCGTCACAGCGCGCTCCAGCGCTTACGTGCACGCACACAGATGATAGAGGGATGTATCAACAATTCTTAGTTAAGGTAATAACATATTTTAATATTGAAAATGAGTAGACTATTCCTTTAAGGTTAGTAAAACAAGTCAACATGTTATGTATTTGCAAGATTACTAATTTTAAGTGATCATCACAATAAAAATAAATCAGATATTAATCAAACAGTCACTAATATTCTTTTTTAGAGTTTGATGATATGTAGGATCAGTGTTTCCTTTAGTTAACAGAAAGTCAAAGGAGACCTTTAGGATAGCGTTGATACTAAAGCATTTGTTTATGACTCAGTGTCTGGTTAGATTCACATGAACTTGTGAGTCACCTAGTTTGGTTCCAGGAGTTCAACCAAGACATGCCAAAAATGCCAAGGAACACCTGGTGGACATTTGTGATATTGACTATGAAAACCCAGCTACTGTTTTCTACATTAAATCATCCTACAGTACATAATATGATATCTCTGATATCTTTAGTATTGAGTATGAGTAAGATCATGTCAATGAGTCTCTTCATAAGATTATGACACTTGGATTCACAATTTTTGGGGGTCATTCATGTAGTTTATGTGACGTGCAGACCAACGCGTTTTCTACTGGCCACTTGACCTGGCTGTAAATCTGCCTCACAGACACCCAAATAACAGCTTATTGATTTTACTTTGACATTGAACTTATGTCAACATCACCATGTTACAGTCTGACCAGGCCGGTTTTTATCAAATACTGTTAAGAAAACTAACCAAAGTTGGTCAATTATATGATATGTTTTTTGTTGTTTTTTGTTTTTGTTGTTTTAAAAAACTTTAAGTTGTGCAATAAAACAACACATCATTTACACTTTGACCAAAAATGTACATTTGTGACCCTGGACCACAAAACCAGTCATAAGGGTCAATTTTATAAAATAAATGTGACCCGTGCTGGCTAAATTTGTCAGAATGAGCAAATTTTCACAAATTAGTTATTTGTATTTTGACATTCTCTATTATAAACACTTTATAATTATATATGATTTGTTGGAATCTGACAAAACAATGACAAAGCTACACGTGTTGAGAGTCAGCAAAGTCAAGTTTGAGAAAAATCGAGATAAAGATTTTTTATAGGGTCAAAAAAAATATCACTGCCTTCATATCTTAAAACCACTCTGGTAAAACTTATAGATTTAACAACCCACAAAGTAAAAAACAATATCAATATATGTTCAACTTTTTTCTTTCTTTTATTGTTTGATTTACATTGAGACAGACAGCTTTAAGATCTACTGTAATGTAAGGATCTAATATAATCTTACACATCAGATATTTTCCCCAACATTTAACGAAACATTCACTTAAGACATAACAGATTATATCTGCGTGATTTCTTATCAAAACAGATATTTTTAAAACTGTAATTCTGTGTACATGTCTATATATCAGGATCGTGTGTTCGTGTCTGTGTGCATGCAGATCTGTCAGTCATCGCGAGGAAGATCGTTTTCATGTCTTATCTCTCTTTTAACTCTTTTAACATCAATCAGGTCCCAAAGTTTATCTCTCTTAATAATTATTTTAACATCAAGCAAGTCCTGCACTTTATTTTCTAATTCCTGCATGTCTTAAAAACTGAAACCATAATGTCAGACGTGAATTTGGATGGAGACGCATCTTTGTATTAGATTAAGCATTTAGGATGGAACACCTCTCCTAAAATGTACAAAATAAAGATTATTTTAGATGTCTAATGACTATTCAGAGCATTGGGATTGCTAGATGAGGGCTTATTTTCATGAAAACCTCAGTTTCAACCAAAATCGACATTTATACACTGCAAAAAATTATTTTCAAGAAAACATTTTCTATATTTTTGTCTTGTTTTCAGTAAAAATATCTTAAAATTCTTAAATTAAGATGCTTTTTCTTGATGAGCAAACCGACCCAAGAAAATAAGTCTAGTTTTTAGACCAAAAATATAAAATTTAAGTGATTTTGTGCATAAAACAAGCAAAAAAAATCTTGAACATTTAAACACTAAATTCAAGAAAAATTCAAGATAAATTTTGCATTTTTGTTGCTTGTTTAATGCACAAAATCACTTAAATTAAAATTTTTGGTCTAAAAACTAGACTTAGACCCCCTTTTGAAGACCCCTGTTGTATATTCTTGGCTATTGCTATAAATTATACCTGTGCGAATGATTACTATTCAAGAGTATCTGTTCTGTTTATACTGAGTTCATGAACAGGATTGATGTCTGCATTCTTAAAGGATTAGTTCATTAGTTCATTAGTTCAGGATTAGTTTTTTTTTTAGGTTAGCTTTTAATTGAACATTTGTATTTTATTCCTTTATTTATGGTTTTACTTGTTGTTGCATTGTTTTATATATGTGTGTATTATTTGTATATTGTTGTTGTTCAGCGCTTTGAGATTTACATTTAAAGGCGCTATAGAAAATAAAGTTTATTATTATTATTATTATTATTTTCTTAAAAAAAACCCAGATAATTTACTCACCACCATGTCATCCAAAATGTTGATGTCTTTGTTCAATCGAGAAGAAATAATGTTTTTTGAGGAAAACATTCCAGGAATTTTTTCATTTTAATGGACTTTAATGGACCCCAACACTTAACAGTTTTAACGCAGTTTAAAATTGCAGTTTTAAAGGACTCTAAACGATCTCAAATGAGGCATAAGGGTCTTATCTAGCGAAACGATTGTCAATTTTGGCAAGAAAAATAAAAATATGCACTTTTAAACCACAACTTCTCGTCTATGCCTGGTCCTGTGATGCGCCAGCGCGACCTCACATAATACGTCATCACATCAAGAGGTCAAGGATGACGTGTCGAAACTACGCCCCAGTATTTACAAGTGTGGAGAAAGAGGATCGTTCTGACGTTGTTGTATGTGGAATGATACTAATTAGTGTCTTTGTGTCAGTTTATTGTTTAAAATGGTCCACAAATGTGTGTTTCAAATATGTAACACGTGACTTTTCCATTACGCAATTACGTGAGGTCGCGCTGGCTCGTCAGACAGCAGGAGGAAGACGAGAAGTTGTGGTTTAAAAGTGCATATTATTATTTTTCTTGCCAAAAATGACAATCGTTTCGTTAGATAAGACCCTTATGCCTCGTTTGAGATCGTTTAGAGTCATTTAAAACTGCAATTTTAAACTGCTTTAAAACTGTTAAGTGTTGGGGTCCATTAAAGTCCATTAAAATTAGAAAAATCCTGGAAAAAACATAATTTCTTCTCGACTGAACAAAGAAAGACATCAACATTGTGGATGACATGGTGGTGAGTAAATTATCTTTTTTTTTTAAAGAAAATGGACTAATCCTTTAAACTGAATTCACTCTTACACATTTCTTAAACCCATGAATCACAAAGGATTTTTTTTCCCAGGGTGCTCTTGTTGAAGATTTTCGAGCCTTGCGTGAGCGTTTGGAAGCTGAGGGTTGTTTTAAAACGCAGCCGCTGTTCTTCATCTTACATCTGGGTCACATTCTGCTTTTGGAGGCCATTGCGCTGCTGATGGTTTGGTACTTTGGGACCGGCTGGATCAACACGGCATTGATTGCTGTCTTACTGAGTACAGCACAGGTATGATGAACTATTATAAATCTGAAAAGAGAAACTGCTGGTGTCACCATCAGACCAACAGTGAAAATCATGCTGGTTTATTCTTGCAATAGCAGAGAAGACATCAACTTGCAATACTGTATGTTGTTGATGTTGTTTGTCTTTATAGTCTCAGGCTGGTTGGCTGCAGCACGACTTTGGTCATCTGTCCGTGTTTAAGAAATCACGATGGGATCACTTAGTGCACAAGTTTATCATCGGTCAGTTGAAGGTACGAAAAGATGAGAGGTCCTTTAGATTTAAGCAATACACCACAAATGTCATTTTACCCAATAATTTAGTTTCACGTCGTCATTGGCATTGATTCATGTGTGTGTACACAGGGCGCGTCTGCTTGCTGGTGGAATCATCGTCACTTCCAGCATCACGCTAAACCAAACATATTCAAGAAAGATCCAGACGTCAACATGCTGAACGCATTTGTGGTGGGAAATGTTCAGCCTGTGGAGGTATTATTGACACACCATCATTCATATACTGTATGAAGAAAACATATTCACATATCTCACCGGACACCTACTTTCTTTCTCTTTTACAGTACGGGGTTAAAAAGATCAAACATCTGCCCTACAATTATCAGCACAAGTATTTCTTCTTCAGTAAGTCAAATCATGATACATGATGTCAATCATTCCTAAAGGAACAGGGATTTATTTTTATAAATGTTAGAAATGTGCTGTGAAACACGCCACAATGACTGTAAACTATGTAGTACTAAAGTTATTCCGTCAATTAAGAGAAAATATTTGCATAAAAAAAGTTATTCTAAGGAATTTTTATGTTAATCTCCAATACCGCGACTAGTTTACCCAATTTATGAAAAAACTGAAGCCAAACTCTGTGTATGTTTTGATAATCGTTCTGAATCTGATCTCTAACAAAATTCCTTCACAAAAATGCAATTATTTCAGCTTTTTAAAAAATATATATATTTACGTGTTTTTCCCGTTTTGTTTGTTTTTAAAGCAGAGGGTCTATTCTTTCTTTTTATATATTTGTATGTTTATATATTTCTAAAAGAACATTTTTCTGGAGGGCATTTTGCGAAACTTGTGAAAATTACAAAGAATACTGGCAGGCAACTGTTCAAAAAATGTCTGGCGGGGAATGAGTTAAGCCGTTAAGATTTTTCACAAGATTTTGATAACTTATTTTATCTATTTAGCTTTTTCGTCATTCAAATTTGGTTGGGTGGTTAATAACACATTTTTCTGTGGTATGGCAAACTGTGAGGACATTTAATATCAGACTTTACATGGACTACTTAAAAAAGGGTCATGCAGAGATGGAAAGTAACCAAAATTAATAAAATGCACCAAACAATTCAATCGATTATCAAGCCATACATTGCCCCTGTATGTTGTTTTTAATTTTATAACATAATTGAGTAATATTACACTAGCAAGGGTACTAGACACAACATTGTACATTTAAATTAACTCTTCCCCCACCAGCGTTTAAAAAAAAGTTGCCAGCCAGCGGCAGCGTTTTTTATGATTTTTAAAAAAATTTAATGTTATTCCTTTCAGAAAATATATAAACATACAATATATCAAATATAAAAAAAAATTGTTTCATCCTATCTTTATTTGTTTGTTCAAAAATACAAAATTTTGAGCAAAAAGCTTAGATATTTGCAAAAAAGGACTTTTATTAGAGATCCGATTCAGAAAGATGATTAAAACATACACGGAGTCTGGGATACTTCCGGGTTGGGTAAGAGCACCACCTGGTGGATATATCGGAAATACTGATTGACGAAAAACTCGTCATTGACAGGGAAGCGTTTTCTCTTAATTGACGAGTTAAATCATCAATGGCGGTGAAAGAGTTAAAACAAGCTTATAACATGATTTATGCATTTGTAATTTGTAAATGCATTCATGCCCATTTGAGCCACATGTTTCCATTACCGTGATTTTATGCGCATTTTGAAGTGTCGCATCAAAAACGAGCGATGAAAATGGCAAATTTGGAATGAAAATCTCTTAATTCACAAAAAAGTTTTTACGCTCACTTGAGGTGGTTTTTGATTTATGCGAAAAAGAGTAAATGCGAATAATGGGAGATAGAAACTCATTTGCCGCATAAATTCTGATAGCGAACATTGAACGCACATGAGTGATCGTCTAGCTGTACACTACAAAAAATGATTTTTAAGAAAAAAATTCTTAGTATTTTTGTCTTGTTTTCAGTAAAAATATCTAAAAATTGTGAAATTAAGATGCTTTTTCTTGATGAGCAAAACGACCCAAGAAAATAAGTTTAGTTTTTAGACCAAAAATATCAAATTTAAGTGATTTTGTGCACAAAACAAGCAAAAAAATCTGCCAATGGGGTAAGCAAAAAATCGTGAAAATTTTTTTAAACACTAAATTCAAGAAAAAATTGCTTACCCCATTGACAGATGTTTTGCTTGTTTTATGCACAAAATCCCTTAAATTTGATATTTTTGGTCTAAAAACTAGACGTTTGGCTCATCAAGAAAATACAACTTAATTTAAGAATTTTTAGATATTTTTACTGAAAACAAGACAAAGATAGTAATAGATTCTTAATAAAAGTAAGAAAGTCATTTTTTGCAGTGTATTACAGTCATTCGGTCGAAGAACTTGATGGAAACACACCTAATTCACATTTGTTTGTTTTCCTTTTTTGGGAATTTTGGGAAAAAATATTCGCTTTACATTTACATGGAAACCCACCTAGTGATACTTGTCATCTTCAAGGACAAAAGGATGATTCTTGTGTTTCTGATATCTTGACATTGAATTTCTGTTCTCTTCTCAGTTGGACCGCCTCTGCTCATCCCAGTGTATTTTCAGTTCCAGATTATTCACAACATGATCTCACATGGTCTTTGGGTGGTAGGTTGCCATGACAACTATTTTTATTTCAAGGCTGAACGAGTAGGGCTGCTATTAAAATAAGATGAGAAGGAGCGAGTCTTCTTTCTTAATCTTATCTGTTTTTCTGCTCTTATCTGCTTTAGGACCTTATTTGGTGTATAAGTTACTACATTCGATACCTCCTGTGTTACTCACAGTTCTACGGTCTGTTTGGAGCCGTGTTGCTGTTTAATGTCGTGAGGTACGACAGACCATCGAGTCTTTATGTTTATTCAAGTCTTAATTTCAGAGAGATGCAGTATATAAACCATTACTTGCACAACAAGTACAATGCTGTTACTATGGGGTTTTTTTGTGTTTATATGATGCTACGGCAATGTTATGGATTTTTAGACCACTGAATGTGTCTTTGTATTGGGCTTCAGGATCATAGAGAGTCATTGGTTTGTCTGGGTGACCCAGATGAGTCACATCCCTATGGACATCGACTATGAGAAAAATCACGACTGGTTCAACATGCAGGTATATCGTCAATCTACAGTGCATGTCAGTGCATGAAGCGTTCAGCTAAGTGTGATGGACTATGATGAAATGTTTTTTTTTCATTTAGCTGGATGCAACCTGTAACATTGAGCCGTCCTTCTTCAATGATTGGTTCAGTGGACACCTCAACTTTCAGATCGAGCACCAGTAAGTATCTGCACATGTATGTGTGTGTATGTGCATTGAACATCTAGGTAAAAAAATAAAGTTTACTTGAATTTATTAAAAGTTTACTTAAATAGCTTACCAACAAGTACATTTTATTACATTATTTTTGCTAAATTAAAGTGTAAAAGTTTTATATATATATATATATATATATATATATATATATATATATATATATAGTCTATACAGATAGTCTAGCCAAGTTGAATATATTTAAATCTTCAAGACAAAAAACATAAAATTAAAGTGAATTTGTGCTTTAAAACAAGCAAATATATTTATCTGCCAATTGGGTAAGCAAAAAATATTTAACTTTTTTCTTAAACACTTAATTCAAAAAAGTTTTTTAGCCCATTGGCAGATTTTTTGCTTGTTTCAAGCACAAACTTACCGAGCCCCTAAGGTGACATTGGAGTAAAAATATCTAAAGTTTAGTTTCATGTGCTCACGTGAAACTTTCGCTTTCACGTGCGTGCGTGATAGTTTCACGTGATAATGCGATAGTTTCACGTGCTCGCGCGATAGTTTCACATGAGCACGCAAAACTGAACTTAAAAAAAATTTCTGCACATGAAGGTTTTGCGTGAGCACATGAAAGTTTCACATGAGCACATGAAACTAAACGTTATTTAATTTTTGCTCCATGTCCCCTTAGGGGCTCCGTACAAACTCACTTCAAAAATAAATTTTGTATAAAAACTAGACCTATTTTCTTAGGTCATTTTGCTCTCAAGAAAATACATCTTGATTTTAAAAAATTTTTATATTTATACTAAATATAAAGTGAATTTGTGCTTAAAACAAGCCAAAAAAATCTGCCAATGGGGTAAGCAAAAAATCTTGAACATGTTTCTGAAACACTAAATTCAAGAAAATTTTGCTTACCCCATTGGCAGATTTTTTTTTTTTTTTTTGATTGTTTTATGCACAAAATCACTATATATTTAAATATCTAACTTAGTGTTTAAGAAAAATGTTCACATTTTTTTTGCTTACCCCATTGACAGATTTTTTTGCTTGTTTTAAGCATGAATTCACTTAAATTTGATATTTAATGTCTAAAAACGAGACTTATTTTCTTGGGCCATTTTGCTCATCAAGAAAATACATCTTGATTTTAAATAATTTAGATATTTATACTAAATATATAGTGATTTTGTGCATAAAACAAGCCAAAAAAAAAATCTGCCAATGGAGTAAGCAAAAAAATCTTGAACATTTTTTTTAACACTAAATTCAAGAAAAAATTGCTTACCCCATTGGCAGAATTTTTATTTTTTTGCTTGTTTTATGCACAAAATCACTATATATTCAGTATACATATCTAATTTAGTGTTTAAGAAAAATTTTCAAGATTTTTTGCTTACCCCATTGACAGATTTTTTCGCTTGTTTTAAGCATGAATTCAATTAAATTTGATATTTAATGTCTAAAAACTAGACTTATTTTCTTGGGCCATTTTGCTCATCAAGAAAAAGCATCTTAATTTAAGAATTTTTAGATATTTTTACTGAAAACAAGACAAAAATACGATGAATTTTTTTTCTTGAAAATTTTTTTTTTTGCAGTGAAAGCTAAATTTTTTTCTTAAACAATTCAAGAAAATGTTTTTTTAACATTGGCAGATTTTTTGCTTGTTTCAAGCAGAAACTCACTTCAATTTTATGTTTGTTTGTTTTGTCTGAGAACTAGTCTTAGGTCATTTTGCTCATCAAAAAATTAATCAATAAAAAAATTCTTAGTATGTTTTTCTTGTTTTCAGTAAAAATATCTATTTTTTTTTTAATTAAGATGCTTTTTCTTAATCAGTAAAACTACCCAAGAAAAAGTTCTAGTTTTTATACAAAAAAATATGTTTTTTTGTGCATAAAACAAGCAAAAAATCTGCCAATGGGGTAAGCAAAAAAATCTGGAACATTTTTCTACACTAAATTCAAGAAAAATTTGCTTACCCCATTGGCAGATTTTTTGCTTGTTTTATGCACAAAATCACTTAAATTTGATATTTTTGGTCTTAAAACTAGTTTTACTGATCAAGATAAAGCATCTTAATTTAAGAATTTTTAGTTTTTTTGTCTTGTTTTCATTAAAAATATCTAAAAAAAAATAATTCTTGAATATCATTTTTTGCAGTGTACATCTTGCAAAATTATCTGTAGTAAGAATTTGTGCCATGATATCTGGTTTGTTCTTTTTAGTCTTTTCCCCACAATGCCCCGACACAACTACTGGCGCGCCGCTCCTCATGTCCGGGCCTTATGTGACAAATACGGAGTTACGTACATCGAGAAGAGCTTGTCCAGGGCCCTTGCGGACGTTGTGAAGTATGATTCAACTTTGAGGTTTTTCTGAAAGAAAAATTATAGATCTTCCCCCAAGAGGGTTAAACGTGTAATTGTTGCCACCTGCTGTAACAACAAATGCTACTAAAATTGGCCAAACTAACTTTTTTAAGTCCAAAACTTACGAACAGAAAAAGTTGTGGTAACAAAAGAATGCATACCAAATAGATCAAAATCATATAATAATCAATGAATAAAAAAATTCAGTGGTTTAGCCAAGCCAGATCAGACAGCAGACAACTACTGGCCAAAGTCAGCAGCTCCGGCGTGGATCCGGCCCGGAGTCGTCTGCTGTCCGGGAGAATGCACTTTTGTGCTTTTTGTGTATTTGGCCTTTGCATAAAAATTAGTTTTCTTTAAGTTAAATCCGCACAGACGTTTTGCAAAGAAACAATCGCTAATTCTTTAATTCTTCTGCTTTCAGGTCTTTGGAAAAATCTGGAGAACTTTGGCTAGACGCTTACCTCAACAAATAACTCAAGATTTACATCATAAACATTTTCTTTTCATTTAAACTTTATCAAACAATCAGAACGAGCGATTTAGATCCATTTCAATGGACTGACTGAAAGAAGTCTTACTAAACATTTAGTAAATCAAGTTCCCTTGAATGATGTTAAGCACTTTCCTTTTTGATATTGTGTTTTGTGGGATTGATATGTAATTTTGGCACTTTGAATGTGAATAAAGGTGGTCTTGAAAGTTCATGTACGTGCAGGTAAATGAAGGTGTATTTGATCGCTGGATTACAAAGACACAGAATTTTTTGAGGCACAATCTTTAGCGCTAATATGTTTATTTCTCAAATTTACAATACAATGATTTATTTTTTATAAATAACATTTGGACAAAAACTACTGTAGCAGAGAGTAATACTAAGAGGCTTAATGTGACTACTAATTTGAATTGGAAAAGAATTGACTTTACTGATTAAACCTAACCTGTGCATTCACACTAAACATGACTGCTTGCTTATTTTTTGTTAACTAGCTCTGTTTTGATTGCACTTCCCACTAAACGTCCTTCGTAAGATGCATTGAAAACATGTTGGCAGACTATAAACTATAGAAAGGCAGATAAATGTACTGTTCTTGCTTCATTCATACATGATAATGATCAGCATCAGAACATGCATGTTGAGATTAGATTAAGCGGGTTATTTACATACGCAGCAATGGTGTATTTCTCCTCGATACAGACTTACTGGACATGTCCACGGATACATATAGTACATACAATACAACTAAAAACATTCACTCTGTTTATAGACACAACTTCTGTCACTCAATCTCCACCTGTCAATATTGTAATGTTTTCATAGTGATGGGAGAAACGAAGCTTTGAATCAATTCAACCAATTGCTACGAAAAAAGATTCACTGTTTCGAATCGCTCAAAATTCCTAAATATGGCGCCATCTGCTGGTGAAAACATTGTAAGGGCAACAAGATCTCAGTCCAAACATTTTACACTTTTTACAAAATATGTTTTCAGGAAAAATAAATTATTTTACATAACTTAAAGTCATTAAGTAAAAGTGTATTTTGTGTTTTTAGTTTTATTTAGGGCAAACCGATCACTTTAACCCCCCTTTTCATTATCGACGTTTGTCATTACATCTGTCTATAAACAAAAAGTAGGCAAAATGGTGGCTTTATCAGTCATGTTTTATGAACTGACCCGGGGGCGTTTCCTAAACAACCACGTAATTCGTTGCTGAATGACCATAGTACGATGCATCGTACGAACTACCTTGTCACGACTGTTTCCCGAAAGCATAGTAACTTTGTCGCACATTCGTCGTTTGAACCATGTTGGTTTAACAATATAGTTGATGATGTCACGTGGGAGGTGAAGTACTAATTAATCTGTGCAAATCGATTTAATTATTGCTGTAAATAACATATATTGCATCGGAAGACTGATTTTGTTATCGTGATTTAGTTATCTGTATATTTTTTAAAATATTTAATTCACGCGCAAGTTCCCTCTTACGTCACTCCTCCCAGGGATTCCCCAGGGTCTTACAGCTCGTAGTTCTCGCAGTTTTCAAATGCAGCGCTTTCATTCTGTTTACAAATTTAAAGACGTAAAATTAAATTGTAATATATTTCGAATGATGGATATAGACTGTACTACATGTTTTTTGCTTATTTTGTTCAAAAGCATGATCAACGTAAGTCTACATATGATAATAACAAGGAACGATGCTTCTAACGACAGGTGAAAAGTTAGCAATTTGTTTGCGAATGTTCGTTTGAACAATGGTTTTGGGAAAATCATTGAACGATGTTAGTAACGATGGAACTTACGATGTTCGTTGGCTAACGATGCTTTTGTGAAACGCACCCCAGAGTTCACCTAACCATATTGTTATCTACTCCCCCTAGTGGTGAAATGTTTCAAAACCGTTATGAATCGTGATGAACCACTGATTCGAAACTAAAGATTCATAAATGTTTCGAGGCCTTATGACGCAGTGCTTCGAAATCGCCCATCACTATGTTTTCATGCAGTAAGGCCGTGTGTCCACCAAAGCGTATTTTTCAATTGTTTGCTATGGGAGTGCCGTATTTTTTTTAAAGATGCTGGAAGGGTGCTGAGCGTTTATTCCAGGTTGACCAGATTTTTGACATTTTTACTGGTCGTTGGAGTTTAAAAATGTTCAAATTTGAAAAAAGCGCTAGGCTCATCGGTGCCACTTTTCACTTAGCCATCCAATCACGGTAGAGGAGGGGCGGGACAACTACTACACCAACAACTGGCGCATCGTACAACGGCTAATAAACAAAACAAGCAGTGTCCCAAATGAGACTATAAACTATGCACTATAATCTCACCCGTCTAGTGTATGAATTTTCGAAGAGTAGTATCGTCCCAAATTGAACACTTAACTGTGAGTTGCGAATGGGGTGATGCGAATGATGCAATATGGGCGGCGCATTTGCCGCAAAAACACGCGCTATTCGCCTCAATATGAAAATATTCAACTCGAGCGAAAAATTCGCATGACACAAAGTTAAATCCCCATGAGCAATCTAGAGCGAGTGTTTTGTGTGTATGTAGCATTAATGGTTTTGGAAGTATTAAACGGTTTCTCAGATGAGGGCAAATGACGATGAACATTTGAAAACAAAAAACTTACAAATCTGTTAATGTCAATGTTATTCGTTTTGTTTCACATGACTTAATTAAGCATCAGACTGAGGTGTAACATGTAAAGCATGTAAACTTTGCTCTTACGGCATCTGATAGCCCCGCTTCTCTTCAATTACTTAACCCTTCAAGCAAAACCGTGACCATTCAGTGCACAAAGTATCAAAATTTCAAATGTTAATGAAGAAAACAGCATAGAATAGTGCACACGTGTGCGATTTGGGACGCACCACTTGAACGCTTCGGTGGACACATGGCCTAAGAGTTTATTTCATCAACATGGATAAGAAGATTTGGATGCCTTCGAATGTGGATAAATTACAATAAGGTCCGTGCATACACTAAAAATACAAAGCACCAACAATAAATATACAATTAAAAAATATATTGGATTAGACGTTTGGTCGACAGCATGGCAGAATCTACACGTCATCTAAGTTCATTAAAGGGTGTTGTTGAGGACTTTGCAGCTAATCTTGCCAGGTGACGTTTGATTGACAGTCCCGTGAGCGCGCTCAGTCGGCGGAAGATTCGATTTTCTCTTGCCGTTTCTTCATAATTTCCTGGAGTTCAGATTCTCCTCGACTTTTCTGATAGAAAAAAGCAAATAATTGCTATTAGTAAATAAATGTACTATTCACCATCATTCAGTGTTAAACTACTGTAATGTTCTTTACATTATATAGAAGGACTTTATGTAAATCCCAAAAACGGACTTTAGCTGTCACATATATAAGCTCAGCTGATTTATAGACTGAATCCGATTGAATTATTCCAGAAAGTTGTATAATAAATCTAAGCGCATTACCTCCAGCTGTGCTTTCTGGACAGTGATCTGACTGTAAACCCTTGAACCCTCATCTCCACACACAGACCTCAGGTGCTCTTTATTGAGAGAGAACAGCTGTGCACCTGTCAGGATGCCCAAACGCTCCACCGTACTGGAACAGATTCAGAGAAACAGGACATTGTATGATGAACAAGCCTCATTCTGTGTTTATATCATTGCAACATTTACTCAGTTTTTTACTTAACCCTTAATAGTTCATTAAAATATGTGACACTGGACCAGAAAACCAGTCATAAGTCACACGGCTATATTTGTAATACATTGTATGGGTCAAAATTATTACTTTTTTATGCCACAAATAATTCGGATATTTAGTAAAGATTATGCTCCATGAAGAGTTTATGTAAATTTTCTACCGTAAATATGAAGAGTTTTTAAATCCAAAACGCAATAAATCCATTTGGATTAATTTCGGTAAAACCGCGTTTTCTATACCAAGAAAGTGACAAGATGTAAACCACTTTTTTCTGTTAAAATGATATAAAAATCTTGAAAAATTTTCTTAAACACTAAATTAAAGAAAAATTCATTGGCAGATTTTTTTGCTTGTTTTATGCACAAAATTACGGAGCCCCTAAGGGGACATGGAGCAAAAATTTAATAAAGTTTAGTTTCATGTGCTGAATTTTTTTTCAAGTTTAGTTTCGCGTGCTCACGTGAAACTATCATGTGCTCACGTTATACTATACGTTAAACTTTCACGTGTGGGCGCGATAGTATAACGTGAGCACGCGATAGTTTCACGTGAGCATGCGAAACTAAAGTTTAAAAAAAATTCTGCACATGAAGGTTTTGCGTGAGCACATGAAACTAAACTTTAGATTTTTTACTCCAGATTTTTTTAGGGGCTTGGTACAAATCACTTAAATTTGAGATTTAAGAATTTTTTTATATTTTTACTGAAAACAAGAAAAAAAATACTAGAACTTTTTTTCTTGAAAATTATTTTAATAACATAAAAAATTCCAATCCATAATTTGATTTTCAAATATTTATTATAAAAACTGATTATTTTATTCACAAAATGCAATAAATCCATGCCAAGTTTTTTTTCCCAAAATGCTATAAACCTATTGAATAAATATATAAATGTGCATTCATCTTTGTCATGTTGTATTCATTTAGTTGACTAGTGGTATACACTGATTAAAATAATAAAAATTAATGGCATTAATCAAAACACTTACTTTGTCATATTAAAAACACCGTCATCGGCCGTAAAAATAAGAATTTACTTTTTAATACTGACCAGATAAAATACTGATTTTGGCGGTAACTTATTAAAAAAAAGTGTGTATCGCGTTTTGGCTCCAAATTCTTCATATATCAACAATGTATTTATTATTAGTAATATTAGTTGCTAATTAATTAATTTGGACAACTTTAAAGGAAATTTTCTCAATTTAATTTTTTGCACCAAATATTATCCTGTCTTTACAAATCATACATCAATGGAAAGATTATTTATTGAGCTTTCAGATTATGTATAAATCTCAATAAAAAAGTGGTTTACATATGTTAAATCCCTACAGGCAAGTTTATTATAGCGCTGTTTAGATTCAAATCTATTAACTTTTAAGTCGTTATGTGAGTTACACCAAACACAAAAACAATAAAAGCTATTGGCAATACAAATAATATTTTTACATTAATGCATTTGGCAGACATTTTTATCTAAAGCAACTCAATATATAAATTTTTTGTATGGGTATGTATGTAGGTGCTCAAAATAAAGTACAAAATGACAGGAAGGCTTTGTTAAAATATTTAATGTTTACATTTAACACTAAACCTTATTTTTTATTTAATGATAAATATTGTGTTGTAGCATCTATAATAATATTTTATTCAGATTATTTAACACTGCATTTAAATAATTTTAATTTCTTTTTTATTTCATTCATTTTAAAACAAATGCAACAACAGCATTTAACACGAATGAAAAGGAGCAGAAAGAAGTAAAAAAAACGTATGTCTGCCCCCTCAACACAAAATCATTTACAGTTCCAATTCATTTAAGCTGTCTTATGCAGCCGTCTCTTTAATTTGTTTATAATGACTCAAACTTATTTTGTATACAAAATTGGTTGTACAATTTCATACGAATTTAATACGAATTATAACAATATCAAGACTCACGGTCTGCTGAAGCCTTTAGCATTGAGCCAAGAGGTCACCTGCGCAGGGCTGGAGTCAAACGCCAGCGGGATGGAGGAGCTGGAGTTACGCTCCACCTTAAAGTTTCTTGCGGGTGGATTTATTTTACTGTTGGTGAGCAACATCAGCAGCTCATCGTTCACTTTATCCATCTGATGGTTGTGACCTGACACAAGACGAGATTCATTGTGTTTTATCCTCAAACAGCAAAAGACAACTGATTGACAGCTAAACCGAGTAAAACCCTCATATAATTATATATGTCTGTTGTTTTTATTTGGTGTCATGCAGATATGATTTCCTTATAAACAACTTACTGTCTTTGTCACTCCCAACCGAACTTGCAGGAGACTGACCTCGATACGACTGCAAGACGAGAAAAAGATCATTAACGCAAATGTAAGGTTTTGATTAAGTTGTTTTTGTGCATCCGTGCGTGCAGATGTTACCGGACTGTAGGGTTGATCGTTCATGCCGTACGGGTCCTCTAGTTTCACAACGTCCAGTATATTATACGGCACGTATCCCGCCTGACCACTTCTGTTCCTCAACTTCCACCACTGCTTATCATCCTCCAACACCTTAACACAAACACACGTTCATTGTGACATAAATCGGGTCAACATAGGTCAAACTATCATACAGTATATGTCACATCTTCATACCTCAAGAACTTCATCCTGCAGTACAGAGAGCTCATTGGCATTACGAGCGACGAAGTGATATCGGATCTTTGCGTACTTGCGTGGAGAAGGTGACGTCGGGTAAATCCTGGAAGAGTATGAGGAGAAGATCACAGTGTGAGTATCATAGGATACTGAGGGGAAATAAACTCTGACGTAAGATCATAGTTTTGTGTGAAATGCCTGAATTGCCTGCAAACAGTGCAAACATGTGCATAACAAAAAAAGTAATCCACACGGCTCGAGGGGGATAAACAAAAGCCTTCTGAGGATAATCCATGCGGTGTTGTCATAGAAATATTCATATTTAAAACTTTTTTTTTAAACTTTAAAAAGAATTCTTAGTATTTTTGTCTTGTTTTTAGTACAGATATCTAAAAAATCTTAAATCAAGATGAATTAAGAAAAAATTATTAAGTTTAAGTGAATTTTTGGACAAAACAAGCAAAAAAAATCTGCAAATGGAGGAAGCTAATTTTTCTTGAATTTAGTGTTTAAGAAAACAATTCAAGATTTTTTGCTAAACCCCTTGGCAGATTTTTTTGCTTAAATTTGATATTTTTTGTCTTAAAACTAGACTTATTTTCTTATGTTATTTTGTTCTTCAAGAAAATACATCTTGACTTGAGAATTTGTAGATATTTGTGCTTAAAACAAGACAAAAATACTAAGTAAGAAAGTCATTTTTTTTGCAGTGTAAATCAAGATGGATACACTGCAAAACATGACTTAAGAAGTTTAAGATGCTTTTTCTTGATGAGCAAAACGACCCAAGAAAATAAGTCTAGTTTTTAGACCAAAAATATCAAATTTAAGTGATTTTGTGCATAAAACAAGCAAAAAAATCTGCCAATGGGATAAGCAAAAAAATCTTAAACTTTTTCTTAAACACTTAATTCAGAAAAAAATGCTCACCCCATTGGCAGATTTTTTTGCTTGTTTTATGCACAAAATCACTTACATTTGATATTTTTGGTCTAGAAACTAGAATTATTTTCTTGTGTTGTTTTGCTCATTCAGAAAAAGCATCTTAATTTAAGAATTTTAGATATTTTTACTGAAAACAAGACAAAAATACTAAGAAAATGTTTTCTTGAAAATCATTTTTTGCAGTGTATTTTCTTGGTGAGCAAAATGACCTAAGAAAATAAGTCTCGTTTTTAGATAAAAAATATATAATTTAAATAAATTTGTGCTTAAAACATGCAAAAATCTTGAATTTTCTTGAATTAAGTGTTAAAAAAAAATCTTATCCCAGTGGCAGATTTTTTTGCTTGTTTTAAGCACAAATTCATTCAAATTGTATATTTTTGGTCTAAAAACTAGACTTATTTTCGTAGGTCATTTTGCTTAATTTAATAATTTTTTAGATATTTGTACCGAAAACAAGACAAAAATACTAAGTAAGAATGTCATTTTTGCAGTACGATCATATAGTGTATTGAGTAGATTTTACATATGAACCTGATCTCATAGAAATTTGTACGTATTTTATGAGTTGGCTAATTCGTATGACGTAAATCGTACAAAAACGTACAATTGTAAGAAAAAATCAACACCCATAACCCCACACTGTAAAAAATGACTTTCTTACTTAGTATTTTTGTCTTGTTTTCAGTAGAAATATCTAAAAATTCTTAAATCAAGATGTATTTTCTTGATGAGCATAATACTAGTTTTTAGACAAAAAATATACAATTTAAGTGAATTCGTGCTTAAAACAAGCAAAATTATCTGCCAATGGGGTGAGAAAATTTTACTTGAATTAAGTGTTTAAGAAAAAAGAAATCTTATTTCACAATTTTTTTCTCACCACATTGGCAGTTAATTTTGCTTATTTTAAAGATAATTTCACTTAAATTGTATATTATTTGTCTTAAAACTAGACTTATTTACTTGGGTCATTTTGCTCATCAAGAAAAAGCATCTTAATTTAAGAATTTTAAGATATTTCTACTGAAAACAAGACAAAAATACTAAGTAAGAAAGTCATTTTTTGCAGTGCACCGCTAAACCCAACATCATAAGGCAAAAGCAAATCGCACACAACATACAAAATTGGTTGTACAAATTCATACGAAACATAAAATACATTGACATGAGATTGTGTTGTATATATGTGTCAGCACTAAAGATTGAGCACATTCCTGCGTGCATCTCATCTGTTAAAGGTCATGATCATGGGCGGAAATCCCGGGGGGGTCGGGGGGGACAGGACCCCCCCTATCTGAGCGTTGTCCCCCCTAAAATATCATTAAAATATGTGTATTGAAAATAATTTAATGATTTATAATACTTAAAATAGTTGTGTAAGAAGTGAAACAATACAAATGCAAACGGAGCAACAACAAAAAACGTTTTAAACATTTTGATTCCCCCTCCCTTGCCTCACAGTGGTTTGGTCCACTGCCCGCGCCCCTTTTACCTCACCACTGACACACAGTCCGGTGGTAGAGAAGTGTACGGAGCCGACGCGTTAATCAGCTATATACCTACAATACAACGTTTCCCATCACTTATCAGTTTATCTGCATATGTTTTAAAACTGGACTATTTTGACATATAAACATGAACATATTTCGTTAGCTGAGAGCAGAAGCAGATAAACGATTAAGAAAACAGTTTTATGCATTCATGCAGAGGTGAGGCAGAGCTGAAAGTAACAAATTACATTTACTCACCTTGCTGTAACTGAGTATTTTTGTGTGCTTTTACTTTGAGTAGTTTTTAAAATCTGTACTTTTACTTAAGTATGTTTAAAGTATTGTAGGCTACTTTGCTACATGTTAAATCATATCCGTTACTGAGTAAAAATAAATAAAAAAGTAAGGTGATAAAGACGCGCCACGGTCGGATGATTGATTGATGGGCGGGGGAACGCGCAAAAAGAACCATGGAGAGGGACGAGACAGGCGCGGGCTAATGCAGACCCTCAATTTAATTCTTACGAAAGAAACCCCTGGCCATTGACGCAAAGCGATTGTTTCATTCAGGTAGGGTTCATGCTCTTGAGTACGGAGTTTGAGAATTGCCGACCGGGTTTTAACTAATTTGCACGACGCGTTTTTAATACATGCGCATTATCTTCCGAGGTCTAGCAGCTTCGCGTCAAGTTAAACAACTTAATAACGTCCTTGAGAATGCGCAGATCATTAGACATTGCAGAGAGAGAGAGAGAGAGCAAGAGATTGAAAGACATCAGGTACACAGGTCTGGGAGCTAGAATACAATAAACGTGTAAAAAGGATGTATAGTGTATAGCCATGGCACTCATCTCATTATATGCTAATTTATGTATATAGTTTAATAACATAATGTATGTTACCAGCATAACATCAATTACAACCTTACTATAATGATTGTGTTTACTAGCTGCTGACCTCATATTATTTTTGCTTCAAAAGTGCATAACTCACCTGTAAAAATCATTAAATAATTCCATAAATGTTTCTTAGTTATTTTATTAACATTTGTTATTGCACTTTAATTGTAGAGATGTTTACAATTAAAAACATAGTTTGAGATATATATATCCTTCCTTTGTGAACTATACTAGAAACCTCTCCCCGTTGTAAAAAAAGTAACTTTTACTCTTAAAATTAAAATGACTTACTTTTTACTTGAGTAGATTTTTAGACCAGTAACTTTACTTTTACTTAAGTAAAATATTATTAAAGTAACTTTACTTTTACTTAAGTAGAATATTTTATTACTCTTTTCACCTCTGCATTCATATGTATTAAAATTAAATTTGCGTCCATTCATAGAGAAAGAGAAACGTTTTCTATCTGTACACATTTCCTTGCAAGTACAATTTTGCCTGTATTATTGGTGTCCCCTTCAAAAATTGTTCTTGAAAAATTTTATGTTTATTGTCCCCCCCAACATTTAGATGAGATTTTCGCCCCTGGTCATGATGACAAAACAATAAACACAAAACATTGCATTGGTTGATGGTTAATAAATATGAACAAATAAGCTACAAACTTCAATAAAATGTAATGTTATCAACGCGTCACATGCAAAATTGCTGAATAAAAAAGTGTGTGGTATAGTCCAAGGGTAGTAAAGTCAAAATTTCATTATTTTATGGTATTGTGTAGCACCTTTATTTTTAAGTGTATATTAGACTCACCCGTTTGAAACCGGTGGCTGAGATCCGAAGAACTAACAGAGAAAAAAACATGATGTCCATTAACACACACATCTTTACGTATAAATATCACAAATCAGTCCAGATGTCAGTCGCTCACCTCTTCTTTCCTATAATCAGGCTGCACTGGAGATTTCGGCATGGCCGGACTCTTCAGTACCTCCGCGGTCTCTGTCTCCCACGGTGCCGTGCGGAACAACTCCACCGGCGGCTCCCAGCCGTTCCGAAACTTTGGGACATAGAGAGGCGCACACTGATCTTTCGGCCAATCGGCTCTAAGATACAGAAGGACACACCCTGAATTATACTGTATGACACATACAGTACCCAATCAGTTTGCAAATTCACAGTACCTGGGTCGAGTCCAGCCGTCACCAAGCAGCTCATAGATGGTCATCTCTTTAGGGGTCAGGTGACCTCTCAGGAAATTTACAGTGTCCCGGGACAGGTGAGGAGAGATGACCACGCGTGGAAGATCGGGACTGCCGCAACTCTGCAATATCTGAATTTAGACACGACACAAGCGTGAAAACATGATGCTGCATGAGGACCACAAACCAGTCTTAAGTCGCACGGGTATATTTGCATCAATAGCCAACAATACATTGTATGGGTCGAAATTATTCAAAATCATTAGGATATTATGCAAAGATCGTGAACCATGACTATATTTCCTACGGTAAATAAAAAAATTATTTATCATTAGTAATATGTTTTGCTAAAGACTTAATTTGGACAACTTTAGGGTGCTTTTCTCAATATTTTGATTTTTTTTGCACCCTCAGATTCTATATTTTCCAATAGTTGTATCTCAGCTTAGTGATGGTCGCTTTCGAAGCACTGCTTCATGAGGCTTCGAAACATTTACGAATCTTTTGTTTCGAATCAGTGGTTCGGAGCTTGTTTCAAACTGGCCCAAGTCACGTGATTTTAGCAAACGAGGCTTCATTACGTCATAACTGTTTCGAAACGTTTCGAAAATCCGATGGTTCACCAGTAGGGGGAGTTGATCACATGACCAGTGTCTAATAAGTTTTGGTGAACTCGGGTCAGTTTTATTATGAAAGTTCATAAAACATTTATACTTCTGACTGATAACACTGCCATGTTGTCTACTTTTTGTTTATAGACATATTTAATGACAAAAATGTGCATAATTAAAAGGGTAGTTAGTTTTATTCATTTGTTTGCCCTAAATAAAACTAAAAACACATAATACACTTTTAACTATGTCTTAATTAAGTTAAATTTTTTTTTAACATATTTTAATAAAAATCTTGCTATTATTTTGTAAAAAAAAGTGTAAAATGTTTCGACACATCTGCTTTTACACTATTTTGACCAGCAGGGGTCGCCAGCGTGTGTGGGTTTCGAACTGCTTCGAAAAACTGAATCAATTTTTGAAGCATTTGGTTCAATTGATTCGAAGCTTCGAAAAGCTTCGTTTCTCCCATCACTATCTCAGCTATATATTTTCCATTCCTAACAAGCCATACATCAATGGAAAGCGTATATATTCAACGTTAAGTTGATGTATAAATCTCGTGATTGGTTTTGTGGTCCAGGATCACATATATTATTGCATTAAATGATGTATATTACTGCCAAAAAATAATGGTTCACTTTGTGTTATTTATGTTTAATTATAAGTTTATGTCTAATGTCAAGACCTTACCATTTCAAGAGGTCCGAACAGAAAATGCACAAGCTCAGAAGCGCTGGGGTTCTGGATGTGTTTCTGTAGTTTGGCCTGTAGAGGGCGCACAAAAACAATCACAGACACAGATGAATGCTTATTTTACTGTACATTTGAGGTTTAAAGGTGACGTCAGTGTCCAAATGCTTTCATAAGTTTAATTCAGTAAAATAAAAAGTACCTAAAGACTTCATATTAGTCCCTCAAAGGTACAAATTGGTACCAAATGTATACATATCGGTTCCTAAATGGTACATATTAGGAGCTTTTATACGGGACTGCCCCATTTTTGACCATTGTTTAACAGTGCAGGTATCATATTAATCATTAAAAGTATTAAAATGTAAAGAGTCATTAAATGTGCTTGTTTAAAGGGATAGTTCCCCCCAAAATTAAAATCTGTCATCATTTTCTTATCCTCACACTGCAAAAAATTATTTTCAAGAAAAAAATTCCTACTATTTTAGTCTTGTTTACAGTAAAAATATCTAAAAATTCTTAAATTAAGATGATTTTTCTTGATGAGCAAAACGACCCAAGAAAATATGTCTAGTTTCTAGACCAAAAATATCAAATTTTGTGCATAAAACAAGGAAAAATATCTGCCAATGGAGTAAGCAAATTTTTCTTGAATTTAGTGTTTAAGAAAAATGTTCAAGATTTTTTTGCTTACCCCATTGGCAGACTTTTTTGCTTGTTTTATGCACAAAATCACTTATATTTGATATTTTTGGTCTAAAAACTAGACTTATTTTCTTGTGTCGTTTAGCTCATCAAGAAAAAGCATCTTAATTTAAGAATTTTTTTGATATTTTTACTGAAAACAAGACAAAAAAACTAATAAGTTTAACTTGTACACTGCAAAGATGATTTTCAAGAAAAAAAAATTCTTAGTATTTTTTTGTCTTGTTTTCAGTAAAAATATCAAAAAATTCTTAAATTAAGATGTTTTTTCTTGATGAGCTAAATGACACAAGAAAATAAGTGTAGTTTTTAGACCACAAATATCCAATTTAAGTGATTTTGTGCATAAAACAAGCAAAAAAATCTGCCAATGGGGTAAGCAAAAAAATCTTGAATATTTTCTTAAAACACTAAATTCAAGAAAAATTCATTGGCATTTTTTTGCTTGTTTTATGCACAAAATCACTTATATTTGATATTTTTGGTCTAAAAACTAGACTTATTTTCTTGGGTCGTTTTGCTCATCAAGAAAAAGCATCTTAATTTAAGATTTTTTTGATATTTTTACTGAAAACAAGACAAAAACTAAGTTTTTTTCTTGAAAATAAATTTTTGCTGTGCATGTTATGTGTATGTTACTCTAAACTTGTACACTGCAAAAATGATTTTCAAGAAAAAAAATCTTAGTATTTTTTGTCTTGTTTTCAGTAAAAATATCAAAAAAATCTTAAATTAAGATGCTTTTTCTTGATGAGCTAAACGACACAAGAAAATAAGTCTAGTTTTTAGACAAAAAATATCAAATTAAAGTGATTTTGTGCATAAAACAAGCAAAAAAATCTGCCAATGGGGTAAGCAAAAAAATCTTGAATATTTTTCTTAAACACTAAATTCAAGAAAAAATCATTGGCATTTTTTGCTTGTTTTATGCACAAAATCACTTAAATTTGATATTTTTGGTCTAAAAACTAGAATTATTTTCTTGGGTCGTTTTGCTCATCAAGAAAAAGCATCTTAATTTAAGAATTTTTTTGATATTTTTACTGAAAACAAGACAAAAAAACTAATAAGTTTAACTTGTACACTGCAAAGATGATTTTCAAGAAAAAAAAATTCTTAGTATTTTTTTGTCTTGTTTTCAGTAAAAATATCAAAAAATTCTTAAATTAAGATGTTTTTTCTTGATGAGCTAAATGACACAAGAAAATAAGTGTAGTTTTTAGACCACAAATATCCAATTTAAGTGATTTTGTGCATAAAACAAGCAAAAAAATCTGCCAATGGGGTAAGCAAAAAAATCTTGAATATTTTCTTAAAACACTAAATTCAAGAAAAATTCATTGGCATTTTTTTGCTTGTTTTATGCACAAAATCACTTATATTTGATATTTTTGGTCTAAAAACTAGACTTATTTTCTTGGGTCGTTTTGCTCATCAAGAAAAAGCATCTTAATTTAAGATTTTTTTGATATTTTTACTGAAAACAAGACAAAAACTAAGTTTTTTTCTTGAAAATAAATTTTTGCTGTGCATGTTATGTGTATGTTACTCTAAACTTGTACACTGCAAAAATGATTTTCAAGAAAAAAAATCTTAGTATTTTTTGTCTTGTTTTCAGTAAAAATATCAAAAAAATCTTAAATTAAGATGCTTTTTCTTGATGAGCTAAACGACACAAGAAAATAAGTCTAGTTTTTAGACAAAAAATATCAAATTAAAGTGATTTTGTGCATAAAACAAGCAAAAAAATCTGCCAATGGGGTAAGCAAAAAAATCTTGAATATTTTTCTTAAACACTAAATTCAAGAAAAAATCATTGGCATTTTTTGCTTGTTTTATGCACAAAATCACTTAAATTTGATATTTTTGGTCTAAAAACTAGAATTATTTTCTTGGGTCGTTTTGCTCATCAAGAAAAAGCATCTTAATTTAAGATTTTTTATATATTTGACTGAAAACAAGACAAAAAAATTTTCTTGAAAATAATTTTTTGCATTTCTTTTTTTATGAAACCAAAGGAAGATATTATGACAGTATTGTGATAAATGATGAAGATATTTTGATAAATGACGGTACACAGTTGACGGTACCCATTAATTACATCATATTTATTTGTCCTTTACTTTGGAAGTCAATGGTTACAATCATTTATCAAAATATCTTCTTTCGTGTTCATCAGAAAAAAATTATACATACAGGTTTGTAACAACATGAGGATGAAAAAATGATAAAAACATTTTCATTTTTGGGTGAACTATCCCTTTAAGAAGGTTTGTAAGTTTAAGGACATGCTTTTAGGTGATATTATAAACCCACCAGCAGGTTGAAAGAAAGTTTGAGCTTCTGTAGACAGTCGATGAACTCTGCTTCTGATGGAGGTTTAGCTCTCAGTGTTAACATCCCCTCTAAAACACACATGTGAGATTCATTTATGTACAAGATACATGAATGAATCAGAAACTGAATACATGAATCTTATAGCCTACTGTTTATTATATTACCTGCTGGTCCTTTCTTCTTATTTTTCTTGCTCCGGTTACGCTGGTTGAGCTGAGCGAAAGCTTCTGCTGCTTTGTGAAGACGCGCCACGAAGATCTCGATGTCGTCCAGGCTGCAGTTCAGGATTTGCTGGAAGCCACACAAACACGTGTCACACCGTTAATCTGATACGCTCAATGCTTGAGTGTGTTTTAGATATCTAGTGTGATATCTGATGTTACTCACCACGTCCTTCTCAATGACCTGGGCCAGTTTCATATTGGACTCAGGGTCCTGTGGCGACAAATCACCTGAAACGCACATCGAGTATGGTGAGGATTAATAGTTCAATTGTTTGTATCAATATGCACAGTATTACGGCATCACCTTTTACATCTGTGGCTGCGACTCGACCTTTGACCCCAGGTGCAGGGCCTTTGGGTTCAGACTGTGGGATGATGCTTTCCCGATGGCGTTTCATCTTTTCTTGGTTTAGCCTGAAGCAGGAGAGAAATAGAGATGCTCTGTTATTAAACTTACAGTAGTATGATGCCTTCATGCGGTGTAATATTATGAATATCAAAAATCCTTGCATTCCCCACATCCAAAACACAAACTGCATCCCAAATCGCCTACATATGCACCAAGTTTGTGCTTTTAATGTGATGTGTACTAAAACATAATGTTGTCTAGACCTTGTAATTGTATTTCAGCAGTTTTTTTTTTCATTATTTCTTAATTTATTAATTCAGTGAAGCATCACTTTAGTACTCGTTTTAACACTACGACTTGTGACATGATTCTGAATACTGTTTAGGACAGATAGCATGCAAATTGGGACTTCTTGTGACCCTGCAAAATCGGATCGCTTCGAAATCACTACGCGTAATCAGAACCGGTAGTGATACAGTAACGTACCTAAATACTGACAACTATTACATACAATTTTAAAGCGACATGATGGCCTTTACGTTTTCCTGATATTGTAATAGTTACCAATAAATAACATCATTTACTTACCCTTAAATCATCTTATGATGTGCATTTTAAGGGGTGCTTAATACGCTTCTATGCCACTTTATGTGGTGGTTTACCGGACAGAGTTAGTCCTTAGTTATATTAGGACACTTAAGTCGTTTTAAAAAACAATACAGGTGTGCATCTTGAGACAAAACAATAGCACTGATATATGTTATGATTAAGTGCAAGCTGTTTTCAGTAAAGATAGCTCAAACATGCACTTTAGTAATGAGAATAAGCTTCAAGACCTGTCCGGGAAAGCGCCCCTTTATTAATGTATATACAGTATTGGGATTATATGTATATAGTATCTTTAAATTCATGCATATATCTTATCACACGTATATATGCACACACTGCACATTTGCAATCAAGTAATTTAGTATGTGTACTTGGTTTGTGATTTTGGGTCATCGTTTTCATATTTTAGGCTGCTAGAGGGTTCATAGAGTAAGAATTTCATTGTATAGTATTTCAGTGTTTTCTGTTCATGACAATAAACTATTGAATCTTATATCTGTGACTCACTTTAGCGTCTGTGGCCGCATCTTCTTGCCGCGTGTGTTGTCTCCGAGAGCGCTGTCGATGTCCGCATGCACCATCTCTGCCTAAAACACACACCCATGTTTACTTTGTTATCTAAACGGGGATATTACATAGATATCTATTGATTTTATACACAGCTAGATTTAAATACTATAAACAAACACATGCTTACTCTAAAATAAAACATATCTCCCAATTGAGGTTTTGTGAGGCACCATTGACTTACATTATTTTTTCTACTATGGAAGTAATTTTTTCTACTATGGAAGTCTATGGTGCCCCAGATCTGCTTGGTTACAAATATTCCTCAAATTATCTTCATTTTTGTTCAACAAAACAAAGACATTTATACAGGTTTGTAACAACATGAGAATGGGTAAATGATGACAGAATATTCATTTTTGGGTGAAATATCCCTTTAAGTAATACACACACTAGTAGCTCAGTATAAAACAATGAAAGGCAATGTGTGTGTGTGTGTGTGTGTGTGTGTGTGTGTGTGTGTGTGTGTGTGTGTGTGTGTGTGTGTGTGTGTGTGTGTGCGTGCGTGCGTGCGTGCGTGCGTGCGTGCGTGCGTGCGTGCGTGCGTGTTGCTTATCTGACCTCTACTTCATCACAGTAGAAGAAATGAATGTCGGGTTTGTGCTGCTCGTTGTCCTGACAGACAAGCAGGAGGACTGAGGGGTATCGTGTCTGATTCAGCAGCGTCTGACAGTGCTGAACTGTGGACAGAGGAAAGTTCTCTAGGTCCTCCTAAGAAAGAAATTAAGACAGAAATGAATAAATAAATAAATAAAGAATAAAAGAAAGAAAAGAAATGAGGTAATGATGAATGAAAGAAAGAAAGAAAGAAAGAAAGAAAGAAAGAAAGAAAGAAAGAAAGAAAGAAAGAAAGAAAGAAAAACAGAAATTAAGAAATGAATGAATCAATAAATAAACAAATAAATTAAATAAATGAAGAAATGAAGAATGAAAGAAAGACAAAAGAACAAAAGAAAGAAAAATAAAAAAGAAAGAAATGAAGAAATGAAGAATGAAAGAAAAAAATAAAGAAACATAAAAGAAAGAAAAGTAAAATAAAAATAAATAAAAGAAAGAAATGAAAAATGTAAGAAAGACAGAAAGAATAAAATAAATAAAAAAATGAAAGAAAGAAATGAAGAATAAAAAAGAAAGAAAAGTAAAAGAAAGAAATGAAGAAATTAATAATGGAAAAAAGACAGACAGAAAGAATAAAAGAAAGAAAAAGAAATAAAAGAAAGAAATGAAGAAATGAGGAATAAAAGAAAAAAATGTAAAGAAAGAAAAGTAAAAGAAAAAAGAAAAGAAAGAAAGACAGAAAGAAAAAAATGAAGAAAGAAAGAAAAAATGAAGAAAGAAAGATAGAAATATAGAAAGAAAGAGAAGAAATGAAGAATAAAAGAAAGACAGAAAGAATAAAAGAAAGAAAGAAAGAATAAAAGAAAGAAAGAAAAATAAAAGAAAGAAAAAAGAAAAGAAATGAAAAATAAAAGAAATGAAGAATAAAAGAAAGAAAGAAAAATTAAAGAAAGAAAGACAGAAAGAAAAAATGAAGAAAGAAAGAAATGTAGAAAGAAAGAAAGAATGAATGAATGAATGAAAGAAATGAAGAAAGTGAGGAAGAAATGAAGATAGAAAAAAGAAAGAGAAATAGAAAAAAGAAAGAAATGAAGAAAAACGAAAGAAGGAAAGAAAGAAAGAAAGAAAGACAGAAAGAAAGAAAGAAATTAAGAAAGAAAGGAAGAAAGAAATGAAGAAAAAAGAAAGAAAGAAAGAAAGAAAAAGAAATGAAGAATGAAAGAAAGAAAGAAAGAAAGAAAGAAAGAAAGAAAGAAAGAAAGAAAGAAAAGAAAGAAAGAAAGAATAAAAGAAAGAAAAATAAAAGAAAGACAGAAAGAAAGAAAAAATGAAGAAAGAAAGAAATGTAGAAAGAAAGAAAGAATGAATGAAAGAAATGAAGAAAGTAAGAAAGAAATGAAGATAGAAAAAAGAAAGAGGAATAGAAAAAAGAAAGAGAAATAGAAAAAAGAAAGACATGAAGAAAAAAGAAAGAAAGAAAGAAAGAAATGAAGAAAGAAATGAAGAAAAAAAGAAAGAAGATCAGAAAGAATGAATAAGATTAATAAGGTCAAAGGTCTGGTACCCCTCTAAAGACTGCATATTAGTACCTATATTAGTATGTTAAAGGTACAAAATGGTACCAATTATATACAACTAAACTATAATTGTACATATTAAAAACTTTTTAAGGGTATTTCCCCAGTGACAAAAACCAAGCAGGCAATGTGATGTTAAAGGCGGGGTCCACGATGTTTGAAAAACGCGTTGGAAAAGGAGACGGGCCGACTACCAAAACACACTTATAGCCAATCAAATCAAATCAAATGCCGGGTTGCGTATGTGTGGGGCGGGTCTATTAACAGAAGGTCCAGATTCTATTGGGGTAGGGGCGTGTTTGTTTAGGTGATTTCAAATATCAACATTGGCTTTCAAACATCATGGACTCCGCCTTTAACTTCTAAAACCAGAGGGTTTCCCTCTAACAATGACATCACAATCATTTCACATAACTAACCAGGATGAAACACTCCCAAAAAATCCTGTTATTCCAGAGGATCAGATTACATTCCAGTCATCGGTGGGGTGTGGAACATGGTTGATGTCTATAACTTGTTTTCATTTTCATAATCTGTGTTATACTGTACGTGTACCTTAGTCTCACAGTCCAGGAGCTTGATGGATTTCTCCGTCACCTGCAGCAGCATCTCCTGTGTCCAGATTTTGTCTTTGGAGTCCAGCAGTTTTAGCTTCTTAATGGCATCGTCCACAGTGGCGATAGACTCACTCTTATCCATGATGAAGGTGGACAGATGCTGCACACAGATTCGAGCTTTAGTTCACATGAAATCAGCATCATGGTTTGAACTTTAATATCATAACACAGATATCTATTATTCTATATAAACATAATTGCACAAAAGTTGCCTAGCAGACACCCAAATGCACCTGCTTGCATGTTTAATTGTTCTCATTCACAGGCAAATCTTCGGGTCTTTTACCAGATTAACATCTGAGAAGCAGGAGACTCAAGCTCAACCCAATCTCATGTTTGTGTGAAATATAAAGCGATCATATTTGTGACATATTTGAATGTAGGACACGAAATCCGGTTTCTGATAGTATAGCACGTATGTATTCTCATTGCCAGAAACACACCTTTGCATTGTCTCTATTGTTTGTATGTATATACAGTAAAAAAAGAAGGGTGTTGTGAAACGTTGTATTAACATCTTTAAACATTTTTTCCATTGTAATGGAATGACTAATCCAAGCACACACCTACCTATTATATTTTTATATCCACTTTACTAACCACACCTGCATGTGTATATTATTGGGTGTGCGGGACGGTGTCAGAACTCACAAAACTGTGTGACAATGATCCCGTCCCACGAAAAAGAGCAAATTATTCAAAGTATCATGCATGATTCATCAGCAGATTAATTTGTGTTACGGCAGTATAATTGTTGTGGATTACAAGGATTATCAAAGTTTATTGACACATCTGATCAGGTTTTACCCAGACTGAGGAGGAAGTACAGGAGGTAGTTTAACCAAAATTTATATGCACAATGAAAAGTTAGTAGAGCAATTCCAGTGTTATGATCATGACTTGACCATTTTGAAATAAAGCAATAAGCCCCAAGAAGCAGTGGGTTACCAGTGCATTTTATAACAGCTAAGGGGCGTTGTTAGGCACGACGCGAAGCTGTTATAAAATGCACTGTAACCCCACTGCTTCGCAGGGTTTATTGCGTTTATAAAACGGTTACTTCAAATGCATAGCAGGGTTTCACAAAATAAAGAAACACAAATAAGTTGTAATTATATTAGTACAAATATTACTCTTCCGCCAAACAAAGTAGTTCCTCAGAATCAAGTGTGGCTGCAACAGAGCGCAATTCTCAAGCAACACAGACGCAGCAAAGACACGATGAAAATTTGATTAAAGGCTGTAGTGTTTATTTTTATAAATCAACATTCATCTAAAATATAAATTAACATTTATTTGAACTGTTGAAGTGATGATCAAATATGCTTGGAAGCATGCTTAACTCTTTCCCCATCAGCGTTTTTTTTTTTAAGTTGCCACCCAGTTTTAGTTTAATGCCTTACAGAAAAATTATCTTCTTTAAATAAACATAAAATATCAAATGAAAGAACAGACCATCCGCTTTCCAACAACAACAACAAAAAAAGTTTCATCCTACCTTCATCTGTTCTCTTATCAGTTATCACCTCAACTCAATTTTTCAGCTAAAAGCGGAGATAATTCCATTTTTGTGAAGAACTTTTGTAAGAGATCAGATTCAGGGCCATCAAAACTTACACGTCACGCTAAATCCACCACAACGCTGTTGTGTCGAGCGAATGCGTCAGTTTAATTTAGAGAAAAATACACATTGGTTGGCCTATTCATGAGCATACATCAGCAATTACACATGTTTAGGGGAATAGGGCATTATAAATATACCATGTAAGCCAGGTGATATGTGCTAGAAATGGGTAAACCACTATCAATAAGTCTGCCCGTGTGTTGGGGGCAACGGTGCGCCAGGGAGTGTCCCACATTGTCCCTCAGAAACATACCCCTTGTCCCCCCTTGGGCTTATTAGCAGGTGGTCACCCTAATAATAGCGGAAATATCAATTTAAGACTAAAACAACCCAGAGAACGTTTTCTCTTTATTGACGAAATGACTCAACAATATTTATTGACATTTATCTGGATATCGCCATTAATTGTGCAATTGTACACAAATTAAAAATATGATTAAAGACTGTGGTGTTTATTTTCATAAATCAGTACGCAGCAACAGTGGCGCAGTGATACTTGTGATGCGGTCTGAACCGTGGGTTTACCGGGGTATTTTATCACGGCTTAGAACGCGTTTCAACCAATCAGAATGAAGAACCAGAACGAGCTGTTTTATAATCTCAACTTTACACTGGAAAATCGCGCTGCGTCACTGCGGTGACACATTGGGGACGCCTCCAGGGGTAAGTGGGTCTTAATGTGTATATCAAATTCAACCAATGGTGAGGCTTAACTACAAAGACAGGGTGACGCGGGAGCCAGGAAGTATATCGCTATCTAAGACGTTACATTGACGCAGAAAATATGGCAAGAGAGACGCAGCATCTCGTTCCCTTCTCAGGGAACAACAGTTACAACTTGTGTTGATATAATGATCGCGAATCAAATCCAGCCTGTTTCAGATGTGTGAATAACCCATAAAAACTCTCCAATAAAATACATCCAATGACCATTTTTGTCCACAAATGCGTATAATCCGTGAAATATAGATATATTGTCCATTGTTTACATTAGACTTCACATGCACGTCTTGTAATAGAATATAATATACAATCTGATGACTATTTACATCGTAACACTTGTATATGAGATTACACTAGCGTTCAAAACAGCGGTCAAACTTTATTTCTAAAAGTAGGCGGGAGTATAATACGTAATATCCAAACAGCGCTGTCAAATATCGTGACGTCATCAGACTCGCTCATTCCTCAAATGACTTCACGGAAAATATTGATAGACAGACCGTGTAGCCAATTAGATAACGAATCCAACAATCTTTGTGTGATGTTTTATTTCCTGGTGTGGAAACGGCATTTTATATGCTTACATAAGGATAAATAGTAATAAGAACTAACGTGTATGCATGTAAACAAAAGACTTTTATTTTGGGGCTGACTGGCACTTAGAAAAGGCACTAGTCTTTTGGGCCTTTTGACTTCAAACATGAAATATAACTTCTTTAGACTTGTGGCTTTGGCATCATTGCATTTCTAGGTTTCACACACATATTTATCATTAAGATTTTTAGTATTAAATAAGATGTTATGCAAAAAAAAAATATTACAATGTATTTCAGCCTCTCTAACTTTTTTAATTTTTATCTTAAAATAATTTTGAAACCTGGAAAATGAAGCTCAAAGTGTCTTCTATCTAATTATACCACAGTTATGCTTATACCTAAAATGTTTCATCTATGGCATCATGAAACACCTTTATTTTAAAGATTGTACGCCATTTTCTGTGAATGTGCAAAAACATTAATCAATAAAACTAAATTTGATTAAAATACTTTTTTATCCTGTAACATGATTTATTTGTTATAACAAAAGTGTGCATAAGTATTCAACACCTGACAGAACTGGAATGGCATCTAGTAACAACTTAAAGTTTGTGTGAGAGAGAGAAAAAAGAGATAAGCAAGACAATATAGTCTTTACAATAAGAAAAGGGTGAAAAAAACAATAAAACTGTTTTAGACCAGAACAAAGTCCAACAGATTCCAGATCGGATCAAAGTGCTGTTAGATTAGCACACAGCTTACAGGCACACGTCTGAAACCTGACGTTATGAGGTTCTTTCAGGTTGCGGTGCGCAAATGCACGAATGTGTTTCCTTTATCCAAGAGGACTATTGAACTAATATAGGTTATGGAACACCGATTGCGTTATCTCAGTTAAATAAAGTCATTGTCTAACTGTGCCCTGATAAATCTCTGCTGTGATCAAATGACTTAATAGCTTTATTACAATATCAAGTCATCAAATGAGTCAAATTAAATATTAACCCAAACGCTTGTCAAACTAGCAAAAGGTCCGAAGAGCTTGACGATTGCGAGAGGAAACCAAATTAAAGCTTCAAAACAAAAGAAACTTTTGCATCTCACTCACCTGGACGTGGTACTGCGACATCTCCTGCATGATGACATTTGAGTTGGAGTATTTCTTTCGTTGCTCTGTAACGCAAAAATAAAAATAATAGTCTTAACTTATAGTACCAAAGCGAATTTCACAGTCAGTTTCTCGTACATTAAGCAATTTTAAAAGTTTGCGATTGGTGGATAGTTTTACGAAAAACAACTGCATCAAGCTGAAACCACACAGACTAACCTGGATAGTGCCACATTTTTGGTGTAAGAGTACACGTAAGATGACTTAAGCGTAAGGTTTCATGTACACAAACAGAGGAGAGGTATGAAACAGCAGTCAACGTTAGCGTCCGTTCTATAAAAGTCCAAAGCAAACATGAGGCTCCAATACGGATATCAAAGAGCAGCAATAAAACACGCCGGTGGTTTGTTGTTTATGAGTCAGATGACGAAGCAACAATTTCTATTTAAATCAAAAACAACTTTAAACTCACTATTTCATAACAAAATTAAAACATTAATTTGTCTACCTACAGAAGCGAGGAATTCAAATCCTATAAATCTGTGTTAAACACCTCCATGATCTCCCATATAAAATCAATCGGCTTCCAGCACAAATCCGAAATGAAGGACTCTCAAACAAGAAATGCTCTGATAGGAATAGTGCTTCACCTGTCCCTTTAATCCAAGGTCAAAGGTCAAACCGTGTTTTATTCTCATAAACCCTTCCTCTTCCAGTCCAAGTTTTCAATATCATATCGCTTTAGTTGTTTTACAACCGCCCTATAAATCAGCGCTGCACAAAACATTCAGATTAATGTTGAAACAGAATAACACTCATTTCGGGTTTTGTTTCATTTTAATGTCAACTTTAAACTCTTAAAAATGGACACAAACAGCCTTTCAAGATAACAATCTGTAATGCAGAAGACTTCTCTATTTGCTCTCCATTACATCTCAAATGGGGTCGACTCTCTGCTAACAGTTCATTTGAGGTGTTAAAGATGTTTATTATCATATTCAGTTTAGTTCAAAGTTAAACAGGCTTATCAAAGGCAATACTGAATTATGTTTTAGTTCAGTATTTATTTCAAAGTATTCTCTGAGGTATGATAATTGATCAGTCATGAATACGGAAAGAAAAGTCATAATGTTTTATTTAAAAAATAAAACGGCATGACAAAAGGACAACCAGCAGAATACGACATTGGGTAACATGCCATAAATAACATAACAAGATGTGTGCACATATTTCTTCACATATTATACCTTATAAAGTCTATATTTTTGTGTATATATGCAATTTTTATTGTTCATGTTGGCGCCAAGTGCGCTGTGCGTAGACATGTTGTGCAATACGGCTTGGGGCAACTTAAAGGGACACTCCACTTTTTTGAAAATAAGCTCATTTTCCAGCCCCCCTAAAATTAACCATTTGATTTTTACCGTTTTGGAGTCCATTCAGCTGATCTCCGGGTCTGGCGCTAACACTTTTAGCATAGCTTAGCACAATCCATTGAATCTGATTAGACCATTAGCATCAAAAAAAGTTTTGATATTTTTCCTATTTAAAACTTGACTCTTCTGTAGTTACATCGTGTACTAAGATCGACAGAAAATTAAAAGTTGTGATTTTCTAGGCAGATATGGCTAGGAGTATACTCTCATTCTGGCGTAATAATCAAGGATTTTGCTGCCGTAACATGACTGCAGGAGGCGCAATGATATTACGCAGCGAGTTTTTAAATAGGAAATAGGAGCGTGATGCCAATGGTCTAATCAGATTCTATGGATTATGCTAAGCCAGGGGTCCCCAACTGGCGGACCCCGGTCCGAATCCGGACCGCGAGATGCGTCCATCCGGACCGCAAAGACTTTTAACACAATAAAATACATAAATAGCAAGCGCTATTTAACGTTATTATTAAATCCTATTTATATCAGGCACATATATGGTCAGCCCAATAGCGCTATATGGGTCCTACATCAACACAGGTTTCGAGTGCGGCGCCAGCGTGAACAGTCACAGACAGGTGTGCAGGGAAGAAAGCAGAGAGACTCTGCTCGCGAGTCTGTTGCGGTTGTCAAAAGTGGGGACATTAAACACCATTACGAAACTAAACAAAGACACTTTGAAGAAACTTACCCTCAGCAGTCCGAGGTAAGGGTGCGAAAAATAAATGAACTAAAAGCACAGTATGAGCGACCCACACTCACTCATTGCCAAACAACGAGCCATCTATGAGTGTTCACTGAAAATACATTGGATTTTAGGAAAGCATAACAAGCCCTTTACAGATGGGAAAATAGTAAAGGAGTGCGTGGCTCAACGTATAGTTGCGAGTCAGCATTCTCAACAGTTAACATTATCAAAAGTAAAAACATGTCAAGAATGATCAATGAACATAGTTTTTTAACTAGGACTTTTTATTCTTTCGTCTTTTGAACTTATTTACATTTTAATAGACTTGAAGGAACAGTACAAATTAAGAGAGAAAAGTTTTCCTGCACTTTTTCAGTTTTTCTGCACTTTTTCAGTTTTCCAAAACTGTCAGTTTACTTTTGTCTGTTTGTGTTTATGAATGATATTGATGATGATCTTATACCAGTGCAACATGAAGACGAAGAGGGTGTTCAACATTTACATTTAGTTAAGTACAGACAATAAATGTGAATGAAGGTAACATGTGATATGATTTGATTATTAAGCCAGAGAGATTTGTCTTCATTGATTGTGATTGTAATTCTCAGTTTAGCAGAAAAGAGAACTTTAGTTTTCCTTTTAAGTTGTTATATGGAAATGAATGTGTGTTTTGCAGATTTAGAGATGAATGCATTTTGCACTGTTCCCTTCATATTTTTGTCAGACATTGTTACTGGATAAATTTAGATATTTTGTACCAAGCAACTGAAAGGACATACAGTAACAGAACAGCATTAAAATGAAATCCATTTTGTGAAGGTTTATTTATGCTTATGCATATGAAGAAACATTATTCAATATACTTGATAACACTATATTTTGTTCAAAAAAACAAATATTTACACTAATTTCTTTAGTCTGGCGAAAGCTGTCAATTTATGTTTTTGCGTGCAGTACATAATTGTCCGGACCTCGGCTGGTGCGCAGCGTTCATTTACTGGACCTCCACCAATTTTAGTTGAAGACCCCTGTGCTAAGCTATACGCCTAGGGCGGGACACACTACACTAGGGCGGGACACACCAAAGCTTTTTTACGCGTCTGAAAACGCTTGGAAGAAGCCGAATGCCAGCTGTTTTTTTAGCTGAGCGCTTTGGTAGCTGTGATACTTGAGCTGTAAATCAGTTGGTCGTTGTGCTACTTGTCCCGCCCCTCCTCCATTGTAACTGGACGGCCGTGTGATAACTGACATTGACGAGCCGAGCTTTTCACCCAAAGTTGAATCTCTTTCAACTCTCGGCACTCAGCGCGGAAAAAACGCTGCGCTTCCATTGGAAACAATTGACAACATGCGCCGGTCTCGGGGGGTAAAAGCTTTGGTGTGCACGCCCTATATAAGTACATAACTCCAATTTGTACAGATTACAAAAACGCAAGGCACAAATACGTTAAAAACGTTCTTTTTTAAGCACATTGACCGGAATCAACAGAAGCAGGATTAATTTCTAACTAAATAACATTTGTAAGTTACACAATTTTAGGGTTCATATGGGATTTTACATCTAACAATACTTGCACAATGAACTATCACGGAAATAGCTTGTTATCAAGTCAATCACACCTTATTATGTTATTGTTCATGTCTTAAAAAAACATAACGGAGAAAATACATGGGACAAGTTTTATAAAAAACTGGAGATATATATTTAGTTGTTGTCATCATAAAATATTGTATTGTTGCACTACATTGGTGTTTTAAAAAAACGTAAACATGCTTACAACATTAGAAAAAAACGATTAGCCAACAGGCTAATATTCAAAACGGAAATTATGTACACAATGCGCTATACTCATCTCAAATTAGGTCATATGTCCCTTCTTATTTTAACAATCCATGATTTCTGAGGTTCTCTGATCTGTGGAAATTTGTCAAATGATGTATTTTCTGTGTTTGGATGGCTAAATGACCAGCATCCTGGTACAAAAAATAGGTTTAAAGCGCACGCTCTGGACGTATATCCCTCACAGCCTCGTTTTGGAATCAACATGGCGGCAGGCTGAATAAGGTGTATGCTAAAAGTGGTATCGCCAGACCTGGAGATCGGTTGAATGGATTCCAAAACAGTAAAAATCTAATGTATAACTCTAGAGGAGCCGGAAGTTTGGGACCCAGCTTGTGGTCTTTCCCTGACTTCCTTACCTCATTTATTTATTTATATATTTTATTAGATTTAATATTTTATCCCTCACCTAGCACCTAATAATATTTCCCCTGTTTGCTTTCTGATATTGTGTTATTGTATGTTTCTTGACTTGCGTATAATGCTTTTGCAATATTGTAAGTACACATCATTGTGCCAATAAATTACAGTACCTTTAAATGGAAAACAAAATTAAATTGACAGAGAGAGAAAGAGAGAGAGAGAGAGAGAGTGTGTGTGAAAAAGAGAGAGAGAGATCGGGTCATCTCTCTCTCTCTTAGGTTAAGTGACCAGAGCTAATCATTACCTCTTACCGAACATGTTGTTATCGGCTGTTGTGAGAAGATCAGATATCAGTTACATTTTCACACCCCACATTTATCTCTCTCTATCTCAACAGGAAGTCTTCTTCACACTCTTGTCCTCTCTTCCTGTTGGATGGAGAGAGTTTTAAACCGTAATGTGGTGGTTTTGGTCTACGGGTGTCTTTGTGAAAGTCGAGCTGCGCACATGCGTTATTCATGCTTGACATTTACTCCAAACGCCTCACAGCATGTCGACAGCTTTCATCTAGAGATGACCAAACACCGTACGGGCCGAAAGTCAGTCTCTCACGTCCTAGCCGGATTATGGGTCAACGATGATTGTTCTGTTAATTTAACTTTAGAGATTAAAACTACTGCATATTGAATGTCTTAATATATTAAAGGTCCCGTTCTTTCTGTGTTTATGAAGCTTTGATTGTGTTTACAGTGTGCAATATAACATGTGTTTATGTTTCACATGTAAAAAAACGCGGTGTTTTTCACACAATTTACTTATTTGTATAGCGCTGTTTTCACTGTCCTCAAAACGGGCTGATGTCTTCCTTGTTCAATGAAGTCCCTCCTTCAGAAATACTTATTGAGTTCTGATTGTCTAGTTTGTTTGGTGTGTTGTGATTCGATAGCAGCTTAGCTTGCCGTTAGTTTAGCTGGCGACTGACGTATTCATGTGGGCGGAGTTTAGTCAAAAAACTGTTCTACTGACGTCATTAATGCAGGAAGTAGAGGACTGTAGTCCAAACTGGCCGTTCACTGAAGGCTTTGAAAGAGGAATTCTGTTAACTCTTTCGCCGCCATTGACGAGTTATCTCGTCAATTAAGAGAAAACGCTTCCCTGCCAATGACAAGAATTTCCGGCTTTCCGCAATAGTGCTATTATCCACATGGAATGTTTTCCTCAAAATACATAATTTCTTCTTGACTGAACAAAGAAAGAAAGACATCAACATTTTGGATGACATGGTGGTGAGTAAATTATCTGGATTTTTTTTTTTAAAGAAAATTGACTAATCCTAAAATTTTGTCACTTTATAGTTCATAGTCACTCATATAATAAACCTACCTCATCGTACGTCCAAACAAAGTTGCTCAATGCATTTGCCGTCATGACTCTGAATGCGTATGTGTGCAGGCTTGTATTGTTTCTTTACAAAGCAACATCGCCATCTACTGGTCTGGCACGCATAATAACAGCGTTTTAGTTGATTTCGCATTTAGTAACTATGGTGTAAATGTAGCCTGACGTTGTCATACTCAATTCTAGTCAGAATTTGAGTCTGAAACCGCTCCATTGAGCTATAATTATGAGGCGTGTCTCAACCGAAAAATGCCTCTGCACTCAATTGGATAGACCTACAACCAATCAGAGCAACGGAGTGTGTGACGTATGTTGAAATTACATCTTTTGCAGCCTGACCGAACTGCTAGTTATTTCGCTACAATGACACTAACATTGTGATTATACTGAGTTAGCGAATGTACATCAACACCTATTATGTTTACAACATTTCGTTTATATCACAACATGAAGTATTTACTAAGTCATAGAGTAAGACTATCTCTTACCATTTGTACGTTAGGTGAACTTCATCCACGACGATACCCATTAACATTACGTTGGCTTAAAAATATTGGAGCCTAGCATGTCCCTCCACTTATTCAGGAACCACGATTCCGGGCTTCCAAAAAGAAGCTGGCAACGACCGCTAATTATATCCATCTCGTCGTGCACGCTGAGTTGCATCGCCGTGATAACGTTAGCCATTTCAGTTGCGACCAACTTTTGCCGAATAGGAAGGATGGCAAAAACATCAACAAATGCCCTGCTCGTGTTCTCTGTTCCTCTTTTAAAATCAATGCTCTGTCGATATCTTTTAGAACAGACTCAATGTCAGAATCCACACATCTGAACTCTACAGCGGCAGCCATTCAACACACGCGCTCTTTGGTGACGTGGTTCATTACGTTACTGTTGATTATCTGTCCATCATTGTATAAAGCCCGCCCTGACAATTTGATTGGTTCGACCAGCATTTGTCCTAGCATAGTAGCTCCTCAACGCAGAAACCCCAGACCGATCTTCCCGTTTTCAAAATCTTGTGGGCGGGGCTAAGATCGGCTGGCACCCAGGCTAGTGTAAATATGCAATTTTTTTTAAAAACGCATTTGAAAACCTTAAGTTTTTTACTACACTGTTGTTATGTACACATAGCCTAAATGTTTTGAAATGTTTGGAAAACACAACAAAGCTACAGTGTTCACACTTGCTGGGGAAAGTTTCCAACCTGAAGGCCGTGTACAGGATTACAAAATTAACAGCCTGTTAAAATTCTCTCCAGTGGAAACATGTGACCCTTAAACACAAACAAATTCACACTCACATATGCATTACGTCAGGTAAACCGCCGTCCTGAGGTGACTGCTGTGGTTCTGGGTAATGTAATCGGTCTCACCTCTCTGTCACTCACCGTCTCTCAACTGTCTGTCTGTCTCAATTTCAATATTCTCATGACAGAAACTGTAGATTTTTATTGCCGTTTACAGTTGCGCATGAATAGCGTTTACAAACACCAAATTTAAGATGTGTGTAGTACAAAATCAAATCTCTTCCTATTCACTAACATGTATAACATTCTAACATAATATTGTAATAATTCTTACATAAGACTTTTTATTTATAATTTACAGTTTAATAAGACATCAAAAGTGCACTTACTACTACTATCCAAATGCTTTAATCCATAACATCCATAGTTACAATCGCACACTTTCTGTTTCCATTAAGGCTAAACAACCTCTTCATTAACCATCACCTGACGTTATGTTGTCATGCGAACCGGCTCTGGTATCCCATCCCGAAACAGGAAATACAGGGAAAGTCACAAGCAACAAACTTCCAAACAATCACACACATACATGCCTAAGACTTTCTCAAAACTGTATGGTACAGTAATATATGTAATAAATCAGGTTTATACTTATGAGAGTGTTTTTAGCACATTGCTACATGGTTGTAAGAGTTCCTGGGTTCTTTGTACTAAAAGTCAACATGTAGTCACAAAGTTTTGCTTGCCTCGGATCCCAGACTATCAAAACCTCGATATGAAACTAGATTATGATACTAAATTACTGTTTTAAGGTGTCAGCGTAATTCATACAAAGCGAGTCCAAGCGAGTGAATCCTGATAGCACAATAAAGCACATGTATCTTTCTCTCTCATTATAATCTGATTGAAGTCTGATAAGGGTGTGTGATCCGAAGCATTTGCATGGCCCGTCTGCAAGCATGAACTGTGTAATAGACGACAGATTTTTTTGCATGTGCTGGTTTGGAGAGAGCTGATGGGAAATGGAGGGCAGGAAACAATCAAACCAAACCACAAGAACGGATTTAAAGGAGCGGCATGGTGCATGTGTGCAATCATAAGCAATAGGGTTCACTGAATCTGTGTGCATTTGCGCTCCCCTGGTAGGGAAGTGTATCTTCCCATGGGTCAGTGTCAGTGTTCAGTACACACAAAAACATCAAAACATGTTGTGGCTGCGATGCAAGACATAGGTGCACATGGATGAACCTATCATAGCCCATCAAATGCATGGGCTAGTTATATTTCATTATTAAATGAAAAGAAAGAATTATTGACAGTATTTTCTTAAATCACTAACACAAACAATCTCATTGGCTGTGTCTTAATCAGCTCCTTAGCTCCTGAGGTCGTGAATCAGTATATTGTGTACGCAGGTTCGGGCACTGGTAAGGACCCTAGTTTACTTCACATCAGTGGTGGCTCGTGACTGCTCATCCGAGGTGCGCAAATTCAAAATATATGTGTTCGGAGCATAGACTGTAAAAAAAGATGTACGACGCCTGTTCGCTCTCTTCCATTGGTTAAAAGTGAAGCCGTCAGTGTCCCGATATGGCGCTGACATCTTGGGTCTTGAGTCTGCGCAGTAGCGATTTCGAGACCAGTCATGCGCAGTAGTGAGCAGGAAGTGAAGCCGCGAAATCAAAACCCAGCCCTCGCTCTCGTAGAATTCGCATATCACACGATATCACAGCTGTCAATCATGACGTGACACCACCGTTTTTACATCATTAAATAACTAACTAAACACAAACCTATTTTAAAAACACACATTTGAATGTACATCAGCGTGATAAAAACTACAATAAATGACAGAAACCAGCTTCGGAAAAAAGATAATTGAAGTGTAATTAAACTTTTTAGTTGGTCTCAAGTCCCGTTGAATAACATGGGGAGGCGGGCTTTATGACCTATACTGGGACCAGTCACTGGGGGGCGATCGAGACGTTTTGGCTTCACTTTTCAGGGCTTGTGCGGCACGCTTGGTTCGGAGTGTCATGTGTGTTGCTTGTGTTTTCAAAATATGTGTTTGTTGCGTCATGTGAACCATGTGCATCACGTGTTTTGTCAAAATAAGTGCCTGCTGCACACACGTCAACAGAGCCGGCCCGAGGCATAAGCGAACCAAGCGGCTGCTTAGGGCCCCGCTGGCCACCAGGGGGCCCCCGCCCCAATCGTTTTTTTTTTATACAATTAAATAACTTAAACAGGTAATATTAATGGATGAATGAATGAATACGAATTTATAAATGAATAATTAAAGACAAGAAAATTTTGATTTGCAGACAACTATGTGTCTGCAGTGCTAGCGTTTTAGTCAGGCGCAACATAGACACCTGCGCCACCTGCGCGTCAGCGCGCAAGTGCACGACGTCGTCACTCACTGTAAACAATGATGAGCCATTTGACATGTCACAAAAAAGGATATATCCCTCTGGGGCAGAAAAGAGAACAAAGAAGAGGACCGAGGATGAGAAAAAAAGAGCAAGATAAAGGTATGTTTGCATGATTATATACAGTATGTTTAATTTGTGTTAGTGGTGTGACAGATCGACGTTAATCCGTGACCGTGATCGACCCACGGTTCGGCTCGCATGCGCTTAAATAGTGAAAGTTTATCATTTGCACGTGTTTCAAAGGCTTGCAAAAGTTTACATTTCAAGTGATTTTAAACAATTTATCCCGCAAAAAGGCACTAAAGTGAGCAGTATTCTAATCTGCATGCCCATGCGGTTTAAATTGAAGTGAACGTTCCAACATCGGTAACGTTCCAGCTTCATAGGCAAAGCACATGCGCTCTCTGTCTAAGATCTTTGGTATGAGATGGTATTGGACTTTATGAGAATATATACCAATACCATGTTGGGTAGGGAGATTTCTGTGATGAAAATAGACTTCAATCTTATTTATATGGTGGGTAGTGATGTAACAGTGCTATCCTCATATTTATTTATTTATTGCTTGTTGTGTAAGTAATGAAAAATTAGCAAAATAAACTCATTCTGCTCGATCAACTATGCACTTATCCAATGCTATTTTTTTCAGGAACACTGTTGAAGTACTTTGGAGCACAACCAACTCTTCCCGCCCCTGATGTTTCATCAAGTGTCAGTGCCTCCACAGCTGATGATGCAGCAGATGAGGTTTTTCTTGTTGGCCAATTTTAACATTCCATAGCCTGTTAATATGACATGACACATTGAAGAATAAAGTATTTTATTTAAGTATAGATTATTTTCATTATTTAACCTCACTGTATTCATTTATAATGTAACATTAGAGCGTGACATTTGTGTCCGCGTGGTGGGAGGGGGGCCCCCAAACACATTCTGCTTAGGGCCCCCAAGAGGCTCAGGCCGGCACTGCACGTCAAAACAGTTTATGATAAAAGAAACGCTAACGTTCACAAAATATACGCAAGACACTCCCTTAACAGTAAACTCTGATTACGCATGACATTTGAATATTAAGTAGATTGTGGTGCCGTCATATCTAGCAGTGTGTGTTTATATTAAACTAAAACAAATGTTGTCTTTATAAAAGTTCTGTCGCATTTTACGTTTATTGAGTTGGCTCACACGATTTTAGTTGGAGATCTTCAGAAAAGGTCACGTGATTTCCAGTAAGGTAACATAGGGACCATCGATGCGCACTGGTTTTTGCGTTGCATTGTGGGATTTTTGGGGAACGAACGTTCCAGACGCCCCTTAAATTGACTCCCTGATCAGTGCCCTGACTGCTGAACAAGGAAGTGGATTGAGACACAGCCATTATTAATATGCAACCACCGAGAAATTAAAGCAACACTAAAGAGTTTTTGCTCTTTGCTCCCCCTACAGGTTAGAAGCGTAATTGTCCATTACCACTGTCGTAAATACTGCAGCATAGCTGGCTCTGATTGGATTGTAGGTCTGCCGTAAAGTACGTTTTTGTAGTTTTCACTCGAACTACATTACCGCGACCCGACGGTTGGAAACTTCTTAAGTGCGGTTTTAGGGCTGCAAAGCGAATGTGGATGTGCCGTTCACCCTGTTTCGAGTGGATGAACGAGTGTGTAAAAAAACTCTTTGGTGTTGCTTTAATTTTATTGAAATAGCCCTTTTCACAATTGTGTATTGTTGCAAAGCATTTTTTCTATAAGATGTACATTAGCGATGGAAGAAGTATAAGTTAATGACAACTACAAGAACACCCTAGCAACCACCTAGCAACCATGGAAAACACTTTAGATACCAATGAGAATAAATTAGCAATGACTACATTGTGCCAAGTTTCCAATGATAACATACATACATTTTCAAGGTAAAAGTAAGTTCAAGGCAAAGGTATGTTAAAAGTAAAAGGCATAATATTGTTAGTAACAAACAACTTTTTACAGTCAATATTATTTATAAATATTATCTAATATTGTTACTATCTCTGCCTAAGTTATTACAGGTTATAAAACAATAAGGCTTGGAACAAAGGTTAAGTGTTTGACCTGGTAATGTATTTTAAGGACAGAACTCTTGACTTTCTTTTCTGCATTTAATGCCGTGTTACGTTTACTTCTCTTGTTTTAATCTCAAAGCCTCTTTTATGTTCAAGTCAGACCAGGTTAAACCCACGCCCCCTTTTCCAGACACACCCGGCCGGGCACAGAGACAGACTGTGTGTAAAGTTAGATCCAGACACACGTACACGCATGGGTACCATGACTACAGCCATACCATAAACATCCAGCTTCATGGTTTCGTATGTTCATCTACAGTCACCGTGAAATTCAGCATTCATAACTCATGAAGTCCATTTTTGTAAACACACAACAACAAGGCGTGTGTTACAGCACTTTTAAGCACTTCACATTCAACAGCAGTGCTTTCATAAAAGTTTATTTTGTGTAACAACATCAAAAGTTTTCCATCTCATAATTCAAAATATCCTGACATACTAATTTGATAGGCAAATATCTAATTGGTATGGTTTAGCTGAATCACATTGCTATAATAGATCGGCCTCTGTATGTGTGTATGTGTGTGTGTGTGTGTGTGTGTGTGTGTGTGTGTGTGTCAGATGCATATGCAAACGTCCTACTGTATGAGGAGTGAGGTTACGTATCATACAGTGACATGTTGACTGGTATTTCACAGGTAGAGGACAAACAGGACACAGGAAACAGGATGTGATGTCATAGAGCCACACATGAACACAGGATTAACCACATACATACAGCGTAAATAAACACAATTGTACGGTAAGGAATTTTGCTGGAGTTTCAAAAATACCGCTGTGTCTTGATAGCTACCCTCATTCTGCAATACTCTCACGAGATTTACTTTTGCATGCAAGCATCACATGCGAGTCTCGCGAGACATTTCACAGAAAGAGGGTTCCTATCAAGACACAAGCTGAAATGACTTACACCTTACACACAAACACAATGCTTACTTACCAAACAGGGCCTTGGCGCTGAGCTTGCTGTCCGACCTGGACACCCCACTGGAGAAAAAAGGAGAGGAGGATGAGAGATGATGTCTGCTCTTCATCTCTAACTTAAAAATAAATACTGCTACAAAACCACAGACACTGACTGCCCTGAGTTAATGTGAACCGAACTCAGGCTACTAAAAATGGGGCGACGATCATGCAAGACACTTCACCGGGTTTGAAAGCATATAAGAGGGCAGGTTACAGAGAGAGAGAGAGAGAGACAGGTTGTTTCCAGCAGGACAGGAAAAGTAAACATTCCTAAACAGTGCTGGTCTGTTAACTAAGAGTCTAATATACACACACAGAATTACACAAAATCACTAACTACTGGATGTTTGGCTACTTGTGTGAGTGTACTTGCAAAAACGCATATAATTTTGTATGTTAGCAAAGGTGCATTCATTACTGCGTTCACGTAATGGCACAAACTATAAATACAGTGAAGTGAATGTTTGCCCGATGAATTATAAGTGCAATGATGCTGTTGTACATACTCATGTTCTTGCAAAACTCCTGAAGTATCAAACCACACAAGTTTGTTTATTCTAAATGAACAAGAAAACCAACAAAATTTGTTAACTACAAAATTGAAACAGGAGAAAATTTAAACAAAACTATAAATCTGCTTTAAAGGAAGGAAAAAACGCAATACAATTATTACTTTTACGGTTACAAATTTAAGGGCCAGATTTACGAACAGATTGTGCCAGCGCAAACCGTCTTCTTGCATTTAAAAACTATTGTCAGGATTTATTTAACGCAACGAAAAATTACAACTAAAAAGCCATAGACATAGTTATTTTTGCGACTGACCTTACCGCGTATGCATTTGTAGAAGTTTACCTTTTAGACGCAAACATTTACAAGAGGAGACAGCTTGATCTCACGAGAATTTGTACGTTTTACGAGTTGGCTAATTTGTATTAATTCGTACTAAGTGAATTATTCCAAAACATAAAAAAACAATAACGAAACCCCACCCCTAACCCTAACGTCACAGGGCAAATCGTACAAAAATGTACGAATGTAGTCGTACAAATTAACCACCTCGTGAAATACGTACGAACTGCCATGAGACAGCATTGGAGTAGAGTATTTAATCACGCAACGCGATTTACTAAGGTTTGCGCATATTAAATTACTAGTTATTGTACTAGTTATTGATACTCTAAGTAAGAGTATCAAAATAAGAAGCATACAGTTACAAACATCTCTTCATGTACTATTTTGCACATGATTTCAAATGACATCATACAAACCAATTTAGTTTTTTTCCACATTTAAAGTAAAAATTTTCATTACCGCAACGTGTCCATAACTAGATTTGGGTTCTTTGACATGGAAATATTTATAATAATAAAAAAATAATAATAAAAAGCTTCAGTGCATGCTATACTATAAACATTTACAGTAAAGAAACATGTGGTATTTGGTGATCATTGGTAAATGTAGAGACAATAATAAGGAATATAAATGTGTTAAAGAAAAATTTTCTGATCCCCGCAACAATTTTCAATCATTGTTTAAGCCCTCAAGGAACTAACTTTTAAAAATAGTTGGAAGGGACATAATTGACTGTGACACTCAAGATGGCTACCAGGTAAGCAGTTCAGATTTTTTCTCTCCAGATCAAAGTGGAAATTTTGTTTGTCATAGTACCTAGACAACTTTTTAGTTCTCATTACAGAAACATGAGTTTGTAAATGCATTTATTTAATGTAATATCATGTTGCGGTAATGATCATTTTTGATAATGATAATCTAAAAAATGTAAATAATTATTCTATAGGAAATATTTTTTAAATCCTCTTAAAATAATGAATGAGTGACAAGACATGTGATGCACATAGGTTCACTCGACGAGCTGACCACATATTTTGAAATTACGAACCACATCATGTTGTGACAAACTTCGCATCGTGCACCCTCCAAAAAAGAAGTCACCGGCCGCCAGTGTTTAACGCCCCCCCAAAAAAATTATTTAAAAAAATTGTGCTAATTTGCACTGCTATTGGTAGATTGCGTTGGTTGTTATGTAAATGAGAAGTTGTGCCATTGTACATTTTTCTGGAATTGCGCTATTATGCTAATTTCCATTGTTTGGAAAATCTGGTCCTAAATCTATTAGGTGATCTATTGGGATTTAATCTGTGTATTCCTTCCTGAACCTGTGTCTAAATCACCAAGTTACACAATAACCGGCTGTCTGATCACTATATAAAACAATCAAATGCAGTTCTTGCAGCCCATTGTAGTTTTTTTATACCAACACTTACTTGCTTGGTTTTGTTGGGGTTCCCAAAACATTCATTTTCTACGACATCCACCTGTGACAGAGACAGAAAGCAAACATGGCCATTAACACCAAACTCCACATCAGGAAATCAAACATATGCCACAGCAATTACAGTAAACGCAGACAGCCTATTGCTGTAAGTGTTTATTTTATCATGTTATATATCCTTTTACTATCTAACAGCACCTCGGTTGTAGTCACATCCAGTAAACCTCACTAAGTTTCTGACCTGAATACATTCTTCACCAATGACTTGGTTCGAACCAGCACCATTATGTTAACTCTTTAACTCACCACAAATTACTATCCTAATCTCTCGCTAAACACCACACTGTTTCTTCACCCCTCCACCCTTCTCTCTTTCAAACACCTTTCTATTGTTCGTTCTCTCGGTCTATAAATAATTTATCTCTGCATGTGACTCTTGAGGCATATCAAGAACCACGAATTTATAGCCAATCGTCAATAAACAGCCATAAATGTACCATTGAATAACTGTGATGTGAAATAGCAATGCTGATAAAGTAAGATGTTCATCTATAAGATATTTATCTTAGTTTCTCATGCATAAACACTGTACTTTTGCAATTTGTTGGTTATAACTTTAAACAACATGTTGGCATCAAAACATTGCATATAAACAGCTATCAGATCAAATACTAACATCGACCACTTTGAGACTGTACAAACGTGTATGCAATTGTTTACAAAACGTTTGAAGCATGCAATTAGTGATGAAGTTATATACAACTTTCGTATACAACTTAACGTATGTACAAATGCTAAACAGACTCAGTGAGGCAGTTGATAAATATTATGCACACAGAGTAAGAGCGTTGTGCTGAACCGCAGTGTTCTGGTTGTAAACGCTCTGCTGTCTACTGTCCCGTAAAGATGCTTAAGCAGACAACAGCCGGCTGGCAGCACAAACTGAAACAAGACCTCCAGATCCTCTGGACATTTTTCAATTAAATACAGACGCAGATAAAGTGCCTGACACCTGGAGCTGATCTCATGAAACGACAGAAGCTCAATAGAGCATCTGCTCCTTAAGGCTATAACTATAAAACAAACATGTGAATAAAACAAGATATGAAATACACAGCTGAGTTTCATTTGCATGTTATTGACATTTTAGCTGTTGTTTGGCTGCCTGGTAAACATATGGGTGGTTATACTGTTAGTGCTGGACAATGATTAATCGCGATTAATCACATACAAAACAAAATAAAAGTGATTTTGTGCATAATATATTCACTGTCAGAAAAAAAAGTGCAAAACTGTACCTTTTTTGTCGTTGCGGTGGTACCGCAAGGTACTGTTTTGTACCTTTACAGGTATATAAACATAATACAATGTTGTACCTTTTGGGGTACATTACTGTTCCTTAAGGATCTATTTTGTACCTTTAAAGGTACAGTTAACTGTTTTGTACCCCTAAAATTTAACTAGTACAAAATTGTTCCTTAAGGTACACAATAGGTCCTTAGAGTAAAATATTGTACCTAGGGATGTTAACAATTAATCGATCTTAGATTAATTGTCGATAAGAATTAAATCGATAAAAATTAATGATTGTCGACAAAGCAAGCACGTGTGTCCGGCGCCTGCGCAAAGCACATACACAGCTGGTGAAAAAATTAAACAAGCGCGAAGAAGTTAAACTAGCCATGATCACAACGATGCTTGATGCCAAACACTCACTTGGGCTTTATAACCTCATTCGAGACGAGGCTGGCTGCTAACGCAACGAAATGGCATCCGCAGTGGATCTGAGAGGTTCCGATGCCGAAAATCTAAACACAGTTAGGATACTGAAAGCAAAGACCCTTTTCAGGGAAGCCTGCAAGATTAGCATAGCAACGCTGCTAACGCTGCTTTACACAGGGAAGGAGACCAGAAGCCGTTTTTAATAAACAGATTAAAATGTAAAACTTACATTCTGGCAAGAAACTGTTAAATGTAAACTGCAACTGACTGTCGTTACACTCTGAACGCCCACAACATATATCATTGATCATCATCATTACTGGCTGAGGCGCTACACGCTAAACGGATTTTCTAATGGAAGGTTGAAGTCTTATAATATAAGCATCTTTGCTGAAAGTACGCCGCAGGTCTAAAGCTGAGGTGACGACGGGAAAAGTGCCCTTTGTGTGCTTCTTGGATATAATTACAACAAGTGATGTATCAACGACTCAGAAAGCAAGGTGAACAACTAGAAAAATAACACTTGATGATAATGAAAACTTATTTTGTCATGGACGCACGGACTTTCATCCGACTGTGCGGAGTGCCCCCGTTATGAGGCGGAGTTTACTGTGTCTATTAGTCATTATATTTCATTACGAGATTCAATTGATGATTTTTATCAAAACACCAACTACATTGACTCATTTTACAATCCCACTAGCATGTTATTTAGACAAAATAAAAACGTTTAATTCACGTGAGGAAGCTGGCATTTTTACGCACACTTTTATGTCATTGGCTATATGTCACTGCTGTAATGGCTTATTGCACTATTACTGTTAACAATTATTCGATTGATTGATCGTTAATTTAAATGATCATCGAATATGGGAAATTGCATATTTTGACATCCCTAATTGTACCCCATAAGGTACCCATAAAGGAACAAAAAGGGTATCACCCCAGCGACAGAAAAAGGAACAACTTTGTACCTTTTTTTCTGACAGTGTCTGTGTGTAATTATTATGTATATTTAACCACAAACACATACATATATTCATTTAAGAATTTTTTATTTATATATAATTTTTTTTATTGATATATCACTTTTATTTTCTATGCGATTAATCGCATATCACTTTTATTTTCTATGCGATTAATCTTTGCCCAGCACTAGTTCAATTGCAGGTACAAGTATTTTTTTTTTGCTTTTTTCAAGTGGTTATATTTTTTATTATTTTAATATTCGGTACTCATTGTCATGGATTACATAATTTTACAGGATATAACAATATAATGTTTACTGTAAAAGCTGCTATCACAACAGTGGAATATGAAAGTCTGTTAAGAGTTGGAGAAATGCTATACTATAATATACTATACAATACTATACATGAATTCTAATGTTTACCAGCTATCTATGTCCAATGCACCTGCCAAACCTGCTTAAGTACCCAGTGGCACACACATATACCCGGCTATGAAATATTATAATAACAATCGTAATAGAACGATAGTCAATAGTACAACCATAAAATATTTAATTTGCTTTCACATTGAGATCAGCCTGAGAACTTTGTACTCATTGAATCCACCTACTTTTAAAATCCTCGAGGTAGGTGTGTCGAAGCTATTGGAGACAGGCTGTTTAACCTGAACGTCTCTCCGGTGAAGAACGAAAATAAATAATAAACTAATTTGACTGTCGGTTCCATCTTTAATCGTTGGGAATATCCTATCTCCGCAATGGCGTGCTACCATAGTCATGCTATTTCTGTAGCACGCAGTGTGCACAGGATGCAAATGTATTGAATGCGTGGTTGCCCAGATTACCTAATTCATTTCCACTCTGATGAATAAGATCTGCTGTGATTTGTAACTTTAACTTGATTTGAATGAACTGACAAAACAAAGAAATGTTACACAAAGTTGACAAGGTTAGATTAAACATTCAAAATAACATTTGTAGATATTGATTGGGGACATTTTGGACACTGTGGTGCCATTTTGGAGACAGCTCTCCTGATTTTGCAAAGAGGTTGATGATTTCAGGGAAACATTATGTTGACCCTGAAACAACATTTTAATCAACCAATCAGATTTTAGAAATAAGTTACAGTTTGTTTCAAGTTTAAGCTTTTTCACTGATTTAAGGGTTCGGTTAGGGTGGGTTTAGGTTTTATATTTACAAAAATATGTTGCCCTTAGGGCATTTCTCACTTGGTAAAATCACGTCAAGTTTTGGAGACATTCACAATAAATAAATAAATATTTTTTGTAATTGTGCAAAATCTACCCCCTTCTGGGGGGTTTTGATTAATGTGTGGGTGCTTATAATTACTTACAATTATTATAAAATGAATAGACATGTACGGTATTTCTTCAGATAGATTGGTAAAGCAAATGTGTGTGTGAGAAAGAGAGATGACACTCAATGACACGTACATTCACATCTACAACTCACAATCTGTCTTTTTTGTATCTCTTATCTGTGTGTTTTATTTATTGTTCTTAATTTGGCCGTTATCTGGTGTCAATGACATCTAAAGGGTTTTGTGCACTGTACCGAGAAAACAAAACTTACTCTATGAGCCTAAATATTTAAAAAGTAACATGAAACTTTAGTCCAGTCCTTCAAAAATTCAGAAGATCTGTCGCCTGTTAAAATTAAACATTTACCTGCACATCAATAAAAAACATGCCAGCAACAGTTAAAGGTTTTAGTCAAACTTCACTCGCAAATAAAAAATAGACATAAATGAGACAATCGCCATGTAGTAAAAATATAGCGAGTTATTGATGTTACTGGTTTTGATGAGTTTAACTCTTAAGGGGCTTGAGTTTAAGTATTTTATAATTATTTGTGTTTGTTATATTTTATCCTTCCTTATTAATTAATTAATTTATTATTTTCTTATTTATTTATTTTTAAAAATAAACTAAATTTTAAATTAATCTAGATTATAGCATGCAGCAGCTCCGATTATTTAATGAGAAATATTACTCTGAGGTCTTTTTCTTTAAAAATAAAAAGTATGTAGCAAAATTCTCCATTTCCTTTTTTATTCAAAACTTGAAATCTCAATGCTAAACTCAAAACCAAATGCTGCAACCAAGATATTAAATATATTTGAGATTTGTTTTCTGATGGTACAAGTGCAGGACACACTGCCACGTCCATATGAATCATTAACATTTTGGGGACAATTTGGCCCATAACACTTACTACCCGCAAAAGCTATTTCCTATGTTGGTCCAAGTTATGAGATAAATGCTGTGTGTGAAGGACAGATAAGACTTCAACCCTCAACCAGTCAATAGATCTCCCAAAAACACACAGTATCTAAAAAAATCTAATCTACATTTAACAATAGATTACTTCAAATATTATAAACGTTGATTTATGTCTGTACTCAAATTGTCTAAATGAAATGCAAACGTCGATTAATTTGTTTAATCTCTTAACCTGTATGTTTGAAGAACATCAACATAGTGCTGCTTTCCAAACACAGTCGATTGTTGCTTAATAGTTGTATTTGTGTGAAACAATCTGTACCAAGACTCTTTCTTTGTCCATTATCTATCCATTCAAAAAACAGACAAAACACATATGGGTAACACAACAAAGGCACTATAACATATCACTTAAGCCGGACAATAAATGGCCCTGACCAATCAGAGCAGTCACTCGCATGGCCATTTAGAGTCATACAAACGATATGGGTTGATGGAGTACATATGCAATAACCTAAAAGCTTTTACATTATTGAAATTGTGACCCTTAAGGTAAAGAATTCATCATACCATGACAACAACACACAAACAAAAAGCTCTGAGTATAGATTTGGGGTTTCATACATGCCTATGTCTGAGTAGCTAGTATGGCAGCTAACAATGATTATTTTTGTTGATTAATCTATTGATTATTCTTTAATTGTCTAGGGATTTTTATGATTAATCTTACTTGGCAATAAATAATAAGTACAACTTCTACCATTAGTATTCCAAACTGTTATTGCAAAGTGCAAATATACATAAAAGGCAACATGTAGTTTAAAGTAGCCAACAACAAATACTCCCCAACGATGCAAAGAATACCTGAACATGTAATAAGAAAAGTCTCGCTGTAACAAAAATAGTAGGGGCTACATTGCCAGATGTGACTTTAACTGTAAAAATGCAATCTTTGGGATTTATGCATCTATGCTCAATGATGTGTCCACACGTCAAAAAAAAATCAACGTCTGTTCTCCAAATTAGGGTGCATTTACACGTACATGCGTTATTGTCTGTATGCGTAATGTCTGAACACAATTTAAACGGTCTGTGTACAATATTAACATGACACGTCAATGCATTTCACACGTGTCAACGTATTTTAGTAGTCAACATCTGTAGACAAAATTAAAAAAATCAACATCTGTACACAAAATATGGGGCATTTACATGTACATGCGTTAATGTCTGTATAAGTAATGTTTAAACAAAATTTGAACGTTCTGTGTACGATATTAATGTGATGTGTCAATGCATTTTACACACGTCAATGTATTTTAGTAGTCAACATCTGTACACAAAATAGGGGGCATTAACACATACATGCGTTATTGCTTGTATACGTAACGTCTAAACATAAATTTAAACGTTTGGAGTACGCTATTAACAAGACGCGTTGATGCATTTCACACACGTAAATGTATTAGTTGTCAACGTCTGTACACAAAATAAAAAAATCATCTTTACACAAAATAAGGGGCATTTACACGTAGATGCGTAATTGTCTTTTTACGTAATGTCTAAACTAAATTTGAACGTTCTATGTATGATATTAACATGACACGTCAATGCATTTCACACACGTCAACATATTTTAGTGGTCAACGTCTGTACAAACAAAATAAAAGGGGCATTTACACGTACATGCGTTAATGTCTGTATACGTAACAAACATACATTTGAACTTTCGGCGTACGCTATTAACACGACACGTCAATGCATTTTACACACGTCAACGTATTTTAGTAGTCAACATCTATACACAAAATAAAAAAATCAACATATGTACACAAAATATGGGGCATTTACACGTACATGCGTTATTGTCTGTATACGTAACGTCTAAACATACATTTAATAGTTCTGTGTACAATATTAACGTGACGCGTCAATGCATTTCACACGTGTCAACGTATTTTAGTAGTCAACATCTGTAGACAAAATAAAAAAAATCAACATCTGTACACAAAATATGGGGCATTTACATGTACATGTGTTAATGTCTGTATACGTAACGTCTAAACATAAATTTAAACATTCTGTGTACGATATTAATGTGAGGCGTCAATGCATTTTACACACGTCAACGTATTTAAGTAGTCAGCATCTGTACACAAAATAAAAAAATCTACATCTGTACAAAATATGGGGCATTTACACGTACATGCGTTATTGTCTGTATACGTAACGTCTAAACATACATTTGAACGTTCTGTGTACAATATTAACGTGACGCGTCAATGCATTTTACACATGTAAACGTATTTTAGTTGTCAACATCTGTACACAAAATAAAAAATCAACATCTGTACTCAAAATATGGGGAATTTAAATGTGTTAATGGCTGTATACGTAACGTCTAAAGATAAATTTGAACATTCTGTGTACGATATTAACGTGACTTGTCAATGCATTTTGCACACGTCAATGTATTTTAGTAGTCAACATCTATACACAAAATAAAAAACAACAACATCTGTACACAAAATATGGGGCATTTACGTACATGTGTTAATGTCTGTATACAAAATGTCTAAACATAAATTTAAACGTTTGGCGTACGCTATTAACATGACGCGTTGATGCATTTTACACACGTAAACGTATTTTAGTTGTCAACGTCTGTACACAAAATAAGGGGCATTTACACGTACATGCGTTATTGTCTGTATACGTAATGCCTAAACAAAATTTGAACGTTCTATGTATGATATTAACGTAATGCGTCGATGCATTTCACACACGTCAACATATTTTAGTAGTCAATGTCTGTACACAAAATAAAAAATATCAACATCTGTACTCAAAACAAGGAGCATTTACAAGTACATGCGTTAATGTCTGTATACGTAATGTCTAAACGTAAATTTAAACGTTTGGCATACGCTATTAACATGACGCGCCAATGCATTTCACATACATCAATGTATTTTAGTAGTCAATATAATCGATGTTGTCGATAAGTCGTTGAAGCCTTAATAGCTAGTGTAGAGCTGTTACTGTATATAAAATGACCTCTACAATAACTATAACTGCATGTCTATAAAAGACTGACTCTGAAAGTGACTGGCTTAGAAGAGAAAACAAACCCATAATAATTTTCTTCTGAGATTATAAATGAACATTGCTCTTTTTGAAAAATACTGGGCAATACAGTAAGCAGTATGTTTTATAAATACAATACAAAACGATTTTTACTGCAAAAATAATGCTAAACTAACTTTATTACTCTCATTTAAAAGGTGACAATGAAACAAAATGCCTTCCCTTAGAAATAACGTAATAAATTTGGATTATAGCATTTACTGGTAATGTGTCTCATGACTTGAAATACATTTCCCGCAGGTTGTGTTTTGTCAAGGTGAGTTTTAAAAGCTGGAACGGCCGCTCTCTTTAAATGAGATTTCCACATACAACGCGTTCATTGACTCACAAATGCAAGTATTTGACACACCTGAACGGATGAATGGTCTGGTATTTTGAGAGCGGTCCAAAAGAACATTTTCTCTCACAACGCCTCTATTTTAAGCTTGATCACACACCTCTGCCACTCTCTAACTCATTTTATAAGCACATTGTTGTTGGTTGTACCCGCCTTTCTTTGGATTGGCTTCTAGGTTTGTTTGCCATCTGAACAAATAATAGTTTGACTGTGTATGCCACAGTTTGTATACTGTGTGTGTTGATTTGTAGAAACTTCCTTGTGATAACACAATAAAGTTAGCTGTTGTAAAGTTTTGTAACTTCGTATTTTCACTGCTGTTTACAGGCGAAACAAGCGTCCGAACCACGTCCATCCAGCAACACGATCCAATGCTAATCTATCACTGTCAGAGTTCAGTTACCTGTTTCTGCTACAGTACATCAGCAAAGCCTGCCAGAAGAAAATTTTACTGTGCGGGAAATATTATGAAGCTTAGTTACTCTTTAAGAAACAACAAGAGAAATTAATGTGCATGGCATAGTTCAGAACCGATGAAATTGTGACCCTGCCTGTAAAAACTAAGCTACAGTAATTTTTGTTGAAATACTGCTTCCTACATAAAAATCATCCTACATAATTTAAAGAACATTCTGTGAAAATATAACCTTGATATCTTTACTGTGCAAGGTCTTGTCAAAAATTGAAATCAATGATTTCCATGGGAATTCCTATGTATTTTTTTACGTGTTGGCTAATTTTGGATTAATTCGTACGACCACATTTGTACGATTTTGTATGATTTGCTTTCGCCCCTGTAACGTTGGGGTTAGGTGTGTGGTTGGGGGTTCATTATTTTTTTCAGATACACTGTAAAAAGTGAAAGTTAGATCTTCTTAAAAAATTACTTCAATTGGTAAGTTTACACTTAAAAAATTAAGTTTTGTCAAAAAAAAATTCTCACTTTAAGTGAAAATTTTAAGGTGATAAAATTGAAAAATTACTTTAACTGGTAACACCTAAAACATTTAAAGGAATATTCCACTTTCAAAAAAAAAATCCAGATTTACTCACCTCCATCTCATCCAATATGTTTATGTCTTTCTTTGTTCAGTCAAGAAGAAATTATGTTTTTTGAGGAAAAATTCCAGGATTTTTCTCAATTTAATAGACTTTATTGGACCCCAACAGTTTACAGTTTCAATGCAGTTTAAAATTGCAGTTTCAATGCATCTTTAAAGGGCTCTAAACAATCCCAACTGAGGCATAAGGGTCTTATCTAGCGAAACGGTCGTCATTTTCGGCAATTTGTATAATTCACATATGTATCAAGTAACCTTTTCACAGTATTACGCAATACGTGAGATCGCACTGGTCCGTCACACGGCTAGTGCAAGACGAGAAGTTGTGTTTTTTAAAAGTGGATATATTTTATTTTTCTTTCCGTAAATGATGATCGTTTCGCTAGATAAGCGCTTATGTTTTGTTTGGGATCGTTTGGAGCTCTTTGAAGCTGCGTTGAAACTGCAATTTTAAACTGCATTGAAACTATGCACTGTTGAGGTCCAATAAAGTCTATTTAATTGAAAAAAAGTCTTGGAATGTTTTCATAAAAAAAATTAATTTATTCTTTACTGAACAAAGAAAGACATAAACATCTTGGATGACATGGGGGTGAGTAAATTAAAAGGATTTTTTTATGAAAGTTGATTATTCCTTTAAGATTTTTTTAACTTAAGTTTTTCACCTAAAGTGAGAAAATGTAAGTTGACAAAACAAAAAAAACCTTCAGTGTAAACTTACATAGGGCTGGGCGATATATTGCATGGCACTGTCATGCACATCTCATTAGTAAAGCTGGTTTGGTTATTAGTAGTAAATCGCTCTTATACCCGATTTCAGATGGAGCAGTATTTACTACAGCCGTAGTGCTATCACAAGCTAAGCAACATCGCAGTCATTATCGCAGGCGATTCGATATGTGATATATTGCCCATCCTAACTTATCAATTGAAGTAATTTTTTCAAATGAATCCAACTTTCACTATTTACAGTGTAATCATATGTTTTTGTGTGATTTATTTCGAACAAATTTTTATGAATTAGCACACTTGTAAAATATCCGAATTCCCATTAGATCAGGCTGGGTAGGTTTTCATAGACAGGGGCACAATTTGCTATCTTTTAAAAAGTCCATAGAGCCTGTTTCTCAAGATATGAATCTGCAATAATCAACATATCATATTTCTCAGCTATACAGACCAAAACAATTCAAAGAATCTGTAAAGGTGGCATCATCCGGATATGTTTGAGTTTGTATGTGTGCGTGTGTACATGAAGACGTGTCAACAACGAGCAAAGTCTAGAGTCCTTGAAAATCTGCATTGCACCATCATTACACTTGAATCAACTTTGCCTCCAAGCGTTTTTTATAGACAGAAAGGGTAAATGGTACCAATAACAAACAAATAAAAAACAAGTTTTGCCCTAGCAGGAATCTCTCTGTTGTGTCATGGTTGGCCGGCTGAAAGCCACAGTGAAGTTTTCACTCACCATAAACAAACCAGAAGGAATTTGTGTGCAAATGTGTGCAATAGTTTATTAACAGAATTCACGAAACTGAATGACACATCAGCCACTTTACGAATAACGAGACTTGGTTTAACCACCTATTTAAGTGATTCATTCTCATTTAACTCCTGATTCAGAATCAGTGTTGTAATAAGTTTAAAAAATGGTAATTCGTTTCTGAATAAACTGAAAATTTGAAAACGTGAAATAAAACATTCAGTTCATTTAACATTCAGGTGGTGGCCAAATAAATTCAAATTCCAGCTCATAAACTAAAAGACAACATCCAGTACTAAAACATGCATGAAGTCCATCCAGACCGCATACAGAGAAACAAACAGATCTTTCACTTGCATCTCAGAAATCATATATTTTAATGACCACCTCCGTTTCTAAGCAATTGTGCAACAACAAACCAGCAACATTCAACACACCATAAATAGAGACACTGCGTCTCTTTACAAGGAACATGAGCATGGCATTTCATTTACTTTCACTTAGGTGACCGAGCAAAAACAATTAGTCTCAAACGGGATTGATTCCAGGGTTGGCTTCTCAATCGTGCATTGTGCACTTCAGGAGCCACAGGTTCGCCAGATCAATTAAATCTGGGTGGATATATGTGGCAGGGATTACTGCCACCAATTAATCAACAGCCCACGGACACCTCAACCAATCAGATTTTGTCCTACGCTGGGCCTTCGAAATACCACAGAACCTGATTTGCATCTGGTCTACCCTCTTGTAAACTGGCAAACTCTACTCCGAGCTTTAAAAGCTATAAACGACAAAGTCAACCCCACCGTGACCATTAAGCTCACCTTTATTGACTTCAGTAAATTATGTAATGCCTTTTCAAACAGATGTTCAAACTGAGATAATGTCTGTAAACCTTTGACCCGAGGGGGAAAATTGGCTTCATAATGTCAACCAAACATAACCAGCGACCGAAACCCAGAGTGGTGCTTCAAGTGATTCATTCAGTGCTTTATTCAGTTGGTAATGATGATGGTGGCGTTCTGTGAATGATGTTTGTCTGGTATTGTGATGTGGAAACAGTGTGGAACAGAGCGGTCTTGTTTGGGATGTCAGATTGGAGGTCAAGGGATCAGATTTGTGATTGATCGAGCACTCTCAGTCTCGGAGATCATTGCTGTGATTCAAGCGTACTAGGGCGGACGTACCCGCCTGCAACTGTCCTGACTATCTTATGGCAATCTATAAACTCATCAGTGTGTTGGGATCGAACCCATGACTTTTGTGTTGCTTGCTCAATGCTCTACCAATCGAACCACATACTGTACATTATATGTGTGTGTGTGTGTCCATGCAATACAAATATATAAATGGGTAGGCATAGATTTTGGTCTGTTTTAAGTCATTGGCACAAGGAAAATGTTTGTTGCAAAACAAGAAACATACAGAGGAACCTTAAAGCCTTAAAACATTCACTGTAAAAAATGTCTGTAGAAATTACAGTATTAATGTGTATTACTGGCAACTAGCTGCCAGTAACTTACCGTAGATTTTACATTTATGTTATTTACTGGCGACATTTTGTTCAAAGTTAAATGAACATGAAACATTTTTAGACTTTATCTTCTATAGTAAGTTGCTGGCAACCAGCTGCAAAATTACAGCAAATTTTTTACAGTGAATTGTTTAAAAATAATTATAATAATATTAAGCAATTGTGTTGCTATCAATAACCTACAAAATGTTTTCTGTTTTCTAGGTTATACACTGTAAAAAATGTGCAGCATTTTTGTCAAATCAACAATTATTTTAATGTACTTTAACATAAAAAATTAAGTTAAACAATTTCAACTTGTATTTATAAGTTATGTCAACTTTTTTAAGCCAAAAGTTAAAATAGTAGGTTGAATTGACTTGCAAAACCAAGTTGTTTTAACTTCGTGCTGCATGTTTTTACAGTGTACGTAGAAACAACGTTTTTGAAATACAACCTGTAATTCATTTGAAGCTATTAACTTTCTCGGTTTCAGACAGAAGGGGTCACGTATACTAGTTTTAGTAAAGTAAGTTATCTTCGAAACCATTTGAATTAAAATTTTTAATTAAAGTGAGATTATAAAAGTCTCCAACGCACTTGGTATTAAACAAAACTGTCAACAGAATGCGACCGGGTGCCGCGACACAACGAGCACGCGCACAGCGCAACTGCATTTATTATAACGGGAGCGATCTGCCTCGCGCGTCGATGATTGTGCTTTAACACATCTCACGTTGGTCTTTGTCAAAAAACTGAGGTAAAATAAGGATTTAAACACTTCTTACCCCTCAGCTGAGAGAAACTGGTACTGTTCTTCGTTTGCGACGACTTCTCTCGCTCTTCCTAAACTCCTGAGGTAAACTCCTCTTTAAGTCTCCATCTCAGTGCACCAATGTGACTTCTCTCCTAAAACGACGATATTTGTAGTCAGGACGAAGTGAAAAACATCGGCTATGGGTTAAAACACGAAACAAACTCTATGTTAAAGTGTTTTGTGTGAAAATAAAGAAGACTGGAGAAGCGGTGCAACAGGTGCGCTCGAGCGGGAGTGACAGGTGAGCGGCGCGCGTAACTCAACCTGCAGAGTCAGACAAGGGCGGGGCCTGCATATGAACGCATGCACTTTTAATGCACTCTTAATACACACAAAACATATGGTATGGGGTAGTTATGCAATAGTATTGTCATGTATTAAATCTTTCCTAAAATGCCATAGGAGAACATATAAAAAAGAAAATATGAGACACCTAAATGCATTTTAGGAGATTATGTATAAAACAAATCTTCTGAATAATACAAATTCCTAAATTAAATGAATCAACACTTAACAGCAATATAACAAAATACTTTACAATAAATCAAAGTCAACATGGACGAACAATGAACAATATTTCAACAACATGCATTAATCTTGTATCTGATAACATGCAAAATTAATCTCTAAAAAATATCTCTAAGAAATGAACTAAGAGAGAGAATATCTCTCTCTCTCCGTTTTTTTTCCCTTATATTTTTACTTTGTCTAGATGATTTACTTATATTTTGTATTTTAGTAGCGCTACTTACAGTGCATTTATGTCAAGGGTCTACAGATGAAAACTAATTGGCACATTTACAGTCATGTTTATTAATGTGCATTGTCTCTGTTGTGTTTAACAAAATAAACTAAACTTAAAGATGTACACTAACATTAACAAACATACAAAATGGTGTAACATGTTGCTGTGCATGCCAACTCACCTAATGTTTATTATTAAAACCAAACTGTAAAGTGTTACCCATAATATGTATGTTTTCTAGGGTTATATATAGGTATAGGTAACATTTGTAGGAGTATTTACTAACCAACTGCCTAGTAAGCAAATTCTTGTTACTGGTCCAATTCTGTAACCCTGTATGATCAAGGGGAGCTTTTTAAACAAAGTGAAAGAGGAGCAACAGGGTGGAACATCGGACAGGTTTGAATGTCACTGGACGTGAAGCATGACTCAGGCCTTAAAACAAACTTGTTCTTGTTTAATCCTGAATCAGGATGGGTGAGTTTTCACCTATATTAAAATGATAACACACATAAACATACAATACGTGTGAAGAGATTCACAACATCCTGACGAACTGAAACTCGACAGAAACACGACCTGTTTTCTAAAGCACACACACGCACAAAAATATTTAAATCCATTGGTATGCAGACTGGTTGGTGAACGTGGGACAGTGAAATATTTGACTTTGGGAACCTTGAGTTTTTGGTTTATAATTAACATGAAAGGGCAAAACTGAGATACCTGAACACTCTTACTTTCTCAGGATTTACTGAGAAAGAAGATAAAGAGAAATTTGTGGTAAATCTGTTCCTGAAATACCTCCAAATTGCACAGAAGTTACTACTTGTTATGGTGTAATATAAAAAATAGTGAGGTCTGCTGAAACTAGACAATTTATCTCCATACAGAACAAAGAGTAATTTGCATGTGGTATATTTACAGTTTACAGATAGGGGTCAACTTAGAGGCACTTAGGTCATTTCTCACTGCAAAAAAACAACAACATATAATATGACAAGGGAAAGATTTTCAACCAATAAATCACCAACGTACAACACACTGTGACACTCCTATCAAACAAATTACATGCTGAGTATACGCCCCCTACTGGAGAAACCAACCACTGTATTGAACTGCCATAAAGATGATCAGATGTTGATAACTAAAAACCTAGTTTACCAGAAAATCAAAATTTGACCATATTGCACACACTGAGCTTTTTATGTTATGTTATTTTGGTCCTCAGTAGGGCTGCGAGATATATTGGAAATATTGCAAATGTGCATATTGCAATAATCCTATAGCAATGGTTTGCAATAAGCTAATTTGTATATTAGTGCTGGGCAAAGATTAATCGCGATTAATCGCATACAAAAAAAAAGTGATTTTTGGCATAATATATGAGTATGTGCTGTGTGTAATTATTATGTATAAATAAATACACACACATTCATGTATGTATTTAAGAAACATTTACATGTTTATATATATTTATTTATATTTTTATATATTCTATATTAAATATAAATATATATATGTATGTGTAATGCTAACTATATTTTATACTTATATATAACATTATATTATACTATATTTTTTATAATTTCCCTGTTTTTCTTAATTTTTCTTGTAACGCTGCTTTGAAACAATGCAACATTGTAAAAAACACTACATGGGCCTAAATGTGACTGGATTTACACAATCTATAATTATATTTGTATATATAATATTTCATATATGTTTATCGTTTATTCTACACTGAAAAATATCTCCGGTTGCACGTTTTCTTAAAATTTTTCTTTAAAAAAAATAATACGTATTTTATTTATGTACACCAGTTTCCGTAAAATTTAATTAATTTATTAATTTAAATTTATGTTCATAATAAACCCTAATTTAATTACGTGCAACCGATGTCCATAGGTTTTTTTAGTGTATATTAGACATATATGTTTTTTTGCAAACAAAGCACATAATATGAGTTTTACAATACTTAAGGTTTGAATAAATCCCTTACATGAATTACCAATAGTAGTATTATGCTAACCTTAGCAAATGCTACTGATTATTGATCTACATAAATCTAATTAATGCTACTGATAACATTTAATTTTTAATCTTGATAATTAAACACTTAAAGTGAATTAGTTTATTTACAAAAACAGCTCAAACAAACACAAATTGTTCATCAGTTCTAACAATTACAGACAATAAAATAATACTCTGTTGCATAGCAACCAATATCTGGCACCTTATGGCTACAGCAGATGCCATGGTGCATTGTGGGATCTGTAGTCCATCGAATTGCAGCCGTAGCCATGGAGATGTGATTACAGATGTCAGTGTCAGGAATAAGCACTAAAAAAAGCATAGGCAGTGTTAATACAACAAAGTCACATGTTAACATTACAGCTAATTTAATATAAAACATAAATTACCAAACTGCTAAAAACTTTAGACATACATATGAGACTACTGGTCTTTCTTAGGAGAAATTGAGAATCTCTCAATTTGATTACTCTGATTACTCTTTAAAGGGATAGTTCACCCAAAAATAAAAATTCTGTAATCATTTACTCACTCTTATGTTGTTACAACCTGTATAAATATCTTTGTTTTGATGAACACAAAGAAAGACATTGTGAAACTAAGCATTTTCAAACAACATTCGTGGACCCCATTTACTTCCATAGTAGTTGGTTACAATCATTTCTCAAAATATCATCCTTTGTGTTTATCAGAACAAAAAATGTATACGGGTTTGTAACAACATGAGAGTAAATGATGACAGAATTTTCATTTTTGGGTGAAATATCACTTTAATCCCTTGAAATACTGAGGTGAATATATTCATCCGTGTATGGTTTGAATAAAAGAACATCGTTTTGTGTGTTTACACGGTTTAAAGGCGGGGTGCACGATCTCTGAAAGCCAATGTTGACATTTGAAATCACCTAAACAAACACGCCCCTACCCCAATATAATCTGGACCTTCTTTTGATAGACCCGCCTCACACATACACAACCCAGGCAACAATGTTGGTTAGTAGACACACCCCTCACTGCTGATTAGCCACAAGTGTGTTTTGTTAGTCGGCCTGACTACCTTTTCCAGTGTTTTTCAAAAATCATGCACCCCGCCTTTAAGGTAAAAAAACATTATTTTTCACATATCGTACATTATTGTTGTTTCTTTCCATCTACATTTGGGGCAGTGTTATGCAAATTTTAAATGAGGCGTTTTAGGAAGGCATACCTAAGACTTTATTTTTTGCGACTATATGCACAAACTGCTTTAAACACTCCAAAGACAAAAGAAAACATGAAATCACATCATATGACCACTTTAGGATGCAATAGTTGATGCAAAAGATATCACAAAGAGACCAAGCTGCTCAGATAACATTGACTGGCGGGTCAACAACAGCTGTGCGTGATAAAGACTGACCTTATTACAAATATTCATTAATATTTCAACATGAACACCTTCAAACACTCCTCATAGGTAAATGTGAATTCATTATTTCTCAATCCACCTTCATCTTTTTTTGCTTTTTATCTTGACTACTTGCTGTTTGCATAATTTGAGACTAAGTTTAAGCGATATGGCTATATTTCAAAACCAACGGAGGTGCCTACCTAGACAGCATTTTTAAGCATCATATCTATTTAGGTAGCAGGTAGCATGACAGTCTGTGGATTCTACTGTATACAGTATAACCAGCTGACATCTATACTTTTATAGATATGCGTTAATTGCTTGGCACACTATCTGCACGAAGCAACTCCTGTTACCCAGACCGGCCTATTAAAGAGGTGGTTTTGTCACTCGCAGAACAAAAGAATCTTAAATTAGTTTGGGGACAAAGCAGGAGACGGTGTAAATCTGTCTGCCTATGCCGGGCTGCAGAAACAGTGAACAGGATCCTGAATGAGCAAGCTTTAATAATTTAAACACGAAGACTGCCGTTCAGAAAATGAGCTGATTTTCATTCACGAGGAAAAAATGAGAAACAAAAGGGACAATATTAGTTTACTGCTTTTAAAATGACAGAGTGAGAAGAAATGGAGAGCGAGTAGAAACGTTTGCCCTACATCCTACATAATTCTGCTTGGAGATAAAGATCTCAACAATGTCTCAGATTGTGACTACATTTGCAAACAGATCACAATAGGACCTTTGAATAAATATGTATTTTATATTTCCCAAAACCAAATTATCTGAGATATGCTACCCATATTTATTTTAAAGACTATCTATTATACTTTATAGATATAGTACTAGTACTGCACGATATTGAAGAAAAATGCTTTAAGTTTGTAAAATCAATTTAAAATTGTTTTAAAATATGTTATGTAAAAATACGTAAAAAAATATGTTTAAAAATATATATCTATCACACGTCAGAGCCCACCCAAGTGTTCATTGGTATGATGGTTGCTTTTTTAAAACTTTAACTATGCATAACCTTTAGATCAGTGGTCTCCAACATGGTGCCCATTTGGCATTAGGTTGCCATCACGGAGTCTGTTAGCACATTCTATTTATAGCCTAAATTTTGATATTTATTTAATACATATTTTTATATTTATATTTTTATAAAGCTTGCCTTCTTTTATGTATGTTGCATGTATGTGTGCATACCTCAAAATTACCGAAAGACCAACATAAAACACTTAATTTATGGTACAATAAGGACAGTAAACTTGCTCAGGTGTCTAAAACAAGCATGTAAATTCTAACCTGGTGAAGCGTGCCAGAGTCCCAAACCCCACAATTCCCGTAATGCCATATAAGCAGATCAGAATGGTGCCAATGATGACGTCAGCTCGCAGCACGTATGACTGCCATAGGATGTAATAAAGTGCCAAGAGCACCGTGGCCCCTGTGGCGATCAGATTCAAACCCACGTAGCCTTCGCTCTCTTGTAAGTTTCCCCTGACACCTGATGCAGAGAGGTCAACATGATCATGATGCTTAAGTGAAATTAAAATGATAATACTCTTGTTTGACTCACCCCAATAGATTCTCAGGACCTCCAGACCAGCCATAAGAAACAGCAGACACACATCTAGAGCGAGCTGACCATCAGGATAACTCAACACTTGGGCTGCCGCACAACACCAAAAACACAACGATGTACATTAGAGATGCTAGAGCAATGTGATTGTTTTTTTATTAAAGAGCACATATTATCCAATTCACGATTTTACATTTTCTTTGGTGTGTAAAGCGCGATTTATAGTCGTACGTAGGTTCTACGCCATAGCTACGGCGTAGGCTATTCGTAGCCTGTGCGTAGCTCTGCGTAGCCTGACGCGCACCTCGCAAAATTTTTAACAGCGCGTCAGTGCTACGCGGACCGCAAGCGCTGTGATTGGTCCACCAGAACCCCTCCCGTCAGGTAAAAAAAACTGCGTCATAGGCATTTCCGTTTGGGACAGTGAAAACAAAGAATGGCCAAGTTGAGGAGTGATTTAACTCAAACTGCAACAAAAGTCGCTGTTTATTTACATCCATCATTGCTGGTCTTCTCAAATCATACACAACAAGTTGCTGTTTCTTCTTTGTTTGTGGCTTAACGTGCAAAGCTTCTTCTTCTTTGGCGTTCGCGCTGCTACTGTGGTTACACGCGTGGTTACTGCCTACCAGCGGCCTGCGCGCGTGTTTGCACGTCGACACGGACGACGACGCAAAAGTATAAATGAAAACCGACGCGGAACCTACGCCGTTGCGGCTACGCCGTAGGACCTACGCACGACTATAACGAGCCCTTTAGTGTATATTAGTACATTAATACATTTTCCAGCTCTCTCAGCTTAGCATTTTACCATAGCTTAGCATAATTCATTGAATCTGATTAGATCATTTAGCATCACGCTCAAAAATAACCAAAGAGTTTCAATATTTTCCCTCTTCTGTAGTTACATCGTGTACTAAGACCGACTGAAAACAAAAAGTTGCGATTTTCTAGGCCGATATGCTAGGAATTATACTCTCATCTTGGCGTAATAATCAAGGACTTTACTGTCGTAACATGGCTGCAGGAGGCGCAATGATATTACGCAGCACCTGAAAGTAGTCCCCTTGGTAACTTTCAATAGCAAGGGACTATTTTCGGGCACTGCGTGATATCATTGCAGAAAATCTGGAGCAACAAAAATGTATGGTATTTGGAAAATAATGTGTTTAACCATGAACCATGCGAACATATTGTATTATACCAAATACACAAAATGAAAAGGTTTTTAGCAAAGAAATAGGTGCACTTTAAGCTCAAAATGCATCAAGGGGATTTAAGGACATTTTTACTTTTGTAGATGATCATGAAGAGTGTGCATATGAAATACAACACGCTGTAAGCTGCTGAGAGATACAGCAGAATTTGGAGCAGCACAGATGAGATCTGGTGTAAATTAAGGATAAAAGATTAAGGATAAAATTAGGCAAACACAGGACAGCTATTAATAGCATCAGATGTTAAGTTGTCATCTAGAGTCAGTGAAAGCTGGTATGGAGTCCAAACTTTCTGCCATCAGTCTTAATGGCGTGACCACATGACACTAGCTATAAGACACGATTCTTCATATACCATAGTATTACCATTATACCCGAATGGATATTACCTTCACATCTTAAAGGGATAGTTTACCCAAAAATGAAAATTCTGTCATAATTTTCTCATCCTCATGTTGTTTTAAACCTGTATGCATTATTTTTTTCTGATGAACACTAAGGAAGATATTTTGATAAATGATGGTAAGCACACAGCTGATTGTAACAACTGACTTTCATTGTAGGAAAAACAAATACGATGGAATTCAGTTGGGTACCATCCGATGTGTGCTTACCATCATTTATAATATCTTCTTTTGTGTTCATCACAAAAAAGAAATTCATACAGGTTTAAAACAACATGAGTATGAGAAAATGATGACAGAATTTTCATTTTGGGGTGAACTATCCCTTTAACAGAGGCTGACACTACTTGAGTACTTTGGGTAAATTGTCTAAGCATTTGTGCTTTATCAGAGTGTTTGTCTTGGGAAAAACTTTACTTTACTAAAAAATGTTGACTACATTCTAAAGCATAGATAAATCATACTGTGTATTGCTTTTATATTGCATAATACCTAATTACATAAAAAATGTGTACTTCTACTATGTGTACTTCTAAGTACAAAAGTACTTACTTAAGTAAAAGTAAAAAAATACTAGATGTTTAATGTACTTAAATATTAAATATGAACCAAAAACTTGAAATTATGAAATGTAGTGGAGTAAAAATTATGATAATATGCTTTGGAATGTATGTTTTCCAAAGAAAAACACTGATAAAATACAAATACATGAAAATGTACTTTTATGTAGAAAGTAAAAATACCACCTCTGCCCTTTAAAACCATCTTCTGGAGACATTATGGCACCATGTATTATTCCAACTTCAAGTTCCATGGCATATACATATTATAACTAAACATTAATCCATTATATAGCATTATTGTTCAGAGGCTGTAAATGTACATATATATATAAGAGAAAGGATACAACAATGGTTTTCTTCCCTACAAAGATAAACGAACAATTAGTTTGACAAACGTTAACTTAAATACAGCAAAACAAGGTCAACACACAACTCAATATAGGCAATGAAATATTACAAACGGGTAAAAAGCAAACGTGCACAGACTGTAATTTAAGCATTGCCGGTTTAGTACATTACGCATAACAACATTAAACCACAAAAATAACAGTGAAGCGTGTTGGGTCGGTTTATAAACCTCATAAAAACATGACGATTTCTGTAAAATACACTTTGAGAGATGAGTATCTATGGCAACGACGCTGTTTACCTGCCATGCCTGTCGCCATCTTGCTTGTCTGTTGTGTCAGTGAGTGAATCTCATGCGCTCGTGACTCTTTAGCGCCCTCTGGTGAACAGGAGCGATACAAAACTAGTGGCAATGAATAAAATACATTTTTAATGTACAAAAATCTTATCCGATTCCGAGAGTGACTAATATTAAACAAAAAGGGAACAATGTCTATTAGAAAAATAGATATTATTTTGATTTTTATGTTGGGAGTTAAATTACAAATCTGAAATACATTAATCATATTAATTTCCTTAAAAAACATTTACACGTAGGAAGATACATACTGTTTGAAACAGAAAAACATGAATATCTGTAACATATACGTAAAAGTGTGTGAACAAAAACACACAACTTTAGCACACACACTTTTTAATTGACTGGAATGTAGGATAAGAGACATATGTCAGTGTGAAGTGAAACATCACATCTGCTAATAGAGAGACAAAATTCTTTCCAATCTTTCTCTCTTTTACTTTCTTACAAGCAAACATTCAATGTCAAAAATAACTTTTAACTGTTGTGTTAGTTTTGATTTCATGTATGTGTGGATAATTTAGATATTATGAGAGTGTTGAATAAAGGTAGCCTAATTTTCATGAAATGTTCATAAGCTTATATTAGGGCCATCAAGATGAATATAGATGGTTTTAATTATTTTTCTGTGTACAAAATCAGATTTTTTGATACTTGTTAAGAAAGGGAAAGAATTTGAAGCAAAGTGCAATTAATTTGCTGACAACTTTGAAAACTTAAATTCATACCAAATTTTCACAAAACAGTGCCTAAATGTATAAATCACTCACTTTGCAGTCAATGTATGATGACAATGTACAGTATGATCAATGTATGCTCTACACATACACAAATTCATTGTTGTAGTTGACTAACAGCACACATGTGTGCAACCACACACACACAACTGTGCTCACATTTAGACGAAGTGCATTAACATGGCCAGATGTTTCTTTGTCCCTGCAGCCTCAAGCTCGCTTTTTCTCGCTCGCGTCTTATCAAACAATCCACGCAGTGTGTCGTGGGAAGAACGACCGTGTTGTTCAGGTCAAACAGAGGAAAAGGGAGAGCGAGAGAAAGAGAGATAGAGAGAAAGATGCTCCAGCTGTGCGTAAAAACAACAAAACTGCATTTGATTGGAAGGGGGGTCAGATGGACACAGGGTCATTGTTTGTAAAGAGGTCGCGGATAAAGAGACGAGAGAAACAGATCACTCAGCTCATGCAGTGATAAATGATGGCGTTACACCTCATTCATTCACAATCTTCCAACTAATAATAACACAACTAGTGTGATGATGCCGTGCTATTTTAAGATAAAAAAAAACAACACTCTAAATTTTGGGATGTTTCAGTCCATGGTTGGGTTGTTGTTTGTTAAAGTTAATTTAAAGGGGACATTTCACAAGACTTTTTAAGATGTCAAAGAAAGTCCTCAGAGTACGTATGTGAAGATTAAAAAATCATAAAGATAATTTATTATAACATGTTAAATATGCCACTTTGTAGGTGTGAGCAAATATGTGCCATTTGTGGGTGTGTCCTTTAAAATGCAAATGAGCTGATCTCTGCACTAAAGTGGTTAGATTAAGGGGCTGTATTATCCCCTTCTGACATCACAAGGGGAGACAAATTTCAATGACCTATTTTTTCACATGCTTGCAGAGAATGGTTTACCAAAACGAAGTTACTGGGTTGATCTTATTTATGTTTTCTAGGTTGATAGAAGCACTGGGTACCCAATTATAGCACTTAAAAATTGAGATTTTCATGATATGTCCCCTTTAAACCAACATTTGAGTTTGTCCATATTTCATGGAACAATGCACTGTCAGAAAAAATCTGTCACTGGGGCAGTACCCTTTAAATAGGATATGTATAGGTGAAGTACTTATACATGTTCCTTTGAGGTAGGCCTACTAATATAAACTTTTTGAAGGTACCGCCCAGTGACATCGAGGACTATTATTTGACAATTTTTTTCTGACAGTGCATGTGTTTTGAAACAAACCAGCATTTTGTTAAATGATAAATTTGCAAAAACTAAAATTAAAAAAATTCATATGAAATAAAATATCACAAATCATGTCAATACCATGGTGACCTATGTGGATATACTTAATGATTAGATATATAAAAAAATTCAAAATATTACCTATATATATATATATATATATATATATATATATATATATATATATATATATATATATATATATATATATATATATATATTCAATTCAATTCAATTCAATTTTATTTATATAGCGCTTTTCACAATACTCAATTGTTTCAAAGCAGCTTTACATTAATAGAAGCAGTAAAAGCACAGAAAGTGAAGCACATAATAGATCAACCTCATAAGACCCGGGCTATGGTTTGGCTTGCATTTTAGATTTCTTCCAGCTATTTTGGGTTAGGAAGAACCAATAAATATAATAACCAAATATTTTTCTATGAACATAAAGCAGTGTTATTGTCCATGTTTGTGTACATCAGGTTCCGGTTACACAGAATTAAGTATTATGGTGCAAACAACAAATAATGTGATGTCCATAAACACACACCAGGTCTAAGGTTAAACATTTTAGGTTATGAATGTAATTGGAAACCTTAAAATATGCGACTATTTAATGCGCACTAAATGATCACGGTTGAAACTAAACTCATTGTCAAAACTGTTTTTTTGTGTGACATCTTTCCTCTCGTGCTCAGACTTCGTGCTCGCGCACAGCTCGATTGAGGGTGGGAGCGCGCAGAGAGCCAAGCCGAGTGCGCTTGACGGTAAAAGTGCATCGAGCACAGCTTGGTGTGAGTAAAACCTCTCACGTGATATTTTTTACTGATTAAAAAATTTTCCAACCAACAGCGACTCTTTAATATAGACAAAATAATTATGTGGTGACCGAAGTCACATTTTTTGCGAAAACACTGGAATATGCTTCCACCTGACAAAGGTAAAATCTCCTCAGGAAAAGGTGGGTGCGCGTAATTTGGGCGTTAAGTAAAAACTGTTAAAGTGTTTGTTACTGAAACAATTTATCGATACTGGAGAGCGCTGTGTGATTTTGTAAAGATAATCGTGCGTAAAGTTGTTGAACGGGGATGCGAGTTTAAAGCGCACGCGACTCCCGCCGCTCGCGCGCGCCGGAGGTTCGGTCCGTTCATGTTCATGGAGTTTATAAGCAGGAGCCGCTAGAATGGACGTGATTGATGAAACTGAGGCCTTACAGAGATTCTTCGAAGGTAAGAAACTTTAATTCATCTCCTGTGGATGTGACAAGTTTAAAAACTACAATAGAATAACCTAAATCACGAACAAATGTTGCGTAATAATGCGTAACATATTAGTTGTTAATCCCTAAAAACAAAAACAAAAACACGCACTGTTTATGTACCATGGTAAAGGAAATTATATATACCGTCTGAATGATTACTCTGTATCATGTTTTTCTGTATCAAGTTATGTTTAATGGTGGTAACAGGTGGAACTAAGTGGTAACAATTGCAAAAATACTATCTATCATAATACCACAATACATTTTTAATTGACTATAGTATTACCAGAGCAGAAAAAGTAATATTGCAATGCAATGAATAACATTTAAACATGGCACCATGATGCTGCTTACCACATATTGTGAGTTGTATTTTGGGATAACTTTTAAAGTTTACTTAAGTCCTAATCATTACGTATTTTTACAGGTAACCTAATAAAACCATTGACATTGTTGGCCATGCATACTAAAGCACATAAACTGTTTGCAAATTATTCAGCGGTTTCGGTTGACTACCACATGTCCGATAACGTTTTTATTTAAGGGCCCGTGATTCAAACATCACTGCCATGTTATTTAAGAATGTGAAATGTGTTGTGTGTCATTTTTTAGGGGGGCAAAGATACAAAGAGCCTGTGATGATTCATCCCAGGACAGCCAGAACATAGAGAAGGAATTTTTGGGAAATGGGGAAAGGCTAAAAGGTGGAAAGAGTGGAAAGAGGGATGATGGTGAGATGCGGGGAGCGAAGGATGGAATCCAGATAGGAGGGGAGGAGGGGTTTTGAGGAGAAACATTGGTAGGACAGAGGAATGTGATAAATGTTGTGTCTGTAATGGTAAAGGATGGCGTAAAAGCAATGTATATCATGCAAAACATTTAAAGAGGCAAAAATATAGGAGTGAGATCAGAATCAAGCAAAAGAAAATGGCAAAACACTGCCACCGGGAGTTATCTGCGAAGATTTATTGCCTTCTTCTTTTTGAACCCTTTCCTCTTTTATTATCTTCCTCTTTTCCCTTTCGTTTTTTAGAAAGGAAGCAAACTTGGTTCACAACTTTATCAACATCCCCTCGACTCCATATTTTTTATTTTTGACAGATAAAAGCACCAGTTGTTTGCCCGGGTTGTGAGCTGAACTCTTTATTTTGTTGGGATTTTCCAACCATAATTCTCACGAGTGACACATCATTAGGCCTGACAAGTGTCTGCTCTCCGAGCAGGTGTAACGCTGTGTTTACATGACAGTGCTGTACTGTAAACACTGTTGACATCATTGGGTTGAGTTTATATGGCCATCAATTGCTGCTTTTGACTTTAAAGAGAATTTCACATGTTTACATTCTTCAGTTAGGGAGTGAGACGGGCGGGGTGTCTCCAATCCAAGCCGAAACGCTTCTGCTGCCCTAATGGGGAGCACTGGAGATTTTCTGGAGAGTCATAACTAGTGATATAACTATTAACGACATCACAAACAAACAATGCTAAAACACCCAACCTAGCAACATGATCACCAAGAAAATATTGTTATGGCCAAAAAAATTATCACTGGGGCAGTTTTTTTTTTAAAGTTTGAAATATGCACCATTTTAGTAAATATGTATTTGGTACTAATATGTACCTCTGATCTCTTTATATGAACTTTTAAGGGTGTAGTTTTTGAAAGAGTATCGCTCCAGTGAAAGCTAGTCTTTTAAATCATGCTATAGATTTCTGTTATTAAGATTCGGTTTTGACTTGATATATTGTGTATGTGTGTACACTTGTGCATCTGAATAGATGGCTTGTAATTTTTAATTGTTTGATTCCTGATGAATGATCTCTGTGTTTGTGCCCTGTTTGTTTGTGTGTCGAGAGTGTTAGGTCGGGGAGGGGGGGTTTGTCTGAAATGGACATCCATTGTGAAGTACAGCAACACAAAGCACAAAAGACAAAACAGTTTGAGTTGTTCGTCTGTAACCCTCATCTGTTCCTATTACTTAGTTTTTTCCTTTATAGCCCAGAAGGAGACTTAATGGAGTTAAGTTCTGTTCCATTTAAGTTAAGCGGTGAAAAACATCCACAGGTTGAGAATCAGGAACACCATACCAGTGTTTTCCAGGCTTGCGGTTTGTGGCGGCACAGGGTTATGTGAGACAGAGGTAGTGATAAACACGATGTGTTTGTGGTAATCAATTTTGATTTTGTGGCGGACAGAGAAATAAATGAATGTATGGGAAACACTGCATTCCAACGACGCTCCCACTTCAATGATGTCACATCGGTAGGCAGCGCAAATATAACGACTCGCCTATAATCCCTCTCACTATGAAGTGGTAGTAAACTCGATGGAAAAGCGAACCGAGCCAAAGAGAAGTGAGCTGACCCAACCTGACCCGTGGATGGAAAAGCGCCATATGATTTATCTTCACTAGAGAAGAGTGATTATAACTACTAAAATATAGTTGAAATTAGGGCTGGGTATTGTTAAAAATTTCACAATTTAATTTCGATTCTTGCTGCTTCTGTTCGATACGATATTGATTTATTTGCATCGGTATCGATTCAGTAATAGTAGATACACCAGTTAATAAGTTCCTGAGTATATTTTTAAATAATGTCAATCAATCAGTCAATCAACAAAATTTATTTCGGTCCTCACACATAACCTCCAAAACCAAAAAAATATATACATGCAGTATTACCAATGTTTAAAAACAAATTGGTGGTGCAGGCTTAAAACGGAGTGCAGCTGCTGTTTGCCATCTTGCTGTTTTTGTAAAGCGCGTCTTGTACAACGCTGAACGCTCTCACTAGAGTGTTGCCCACAGCGCCGCCACTGGCCGGTGGGCTGAATCGTTTCACATTTTACTGTGAGTTCACACCAGCCGCGTTTGAGGCATCAAATTCACGTCTACCACGTCCAGTTTGCCGCTTGAACATTTTAAGTTTACGTGTGAAATCACACAGAGATTCGCATCATGGGAGGGGCTTTTGCGACTCCGCTCGCTTCCTGTAATCACGTCACTACTAGAGCAAGCTCCTGATTAGTTAACACGGCGCATTTTTCCACCAAAGTTCAAAATTTATCAACTTGCGCGTTTCCCGCGTCAACGCTCAATTCACGCCATTCGTGCGAACTAGACGCGCGAATGAGGCGGAATCGCGTATACGCGCCACGTTTAAAGGCTTCATTCGTGCCGCGAGACCTCCAGACGTGTGTCAACGTGTCTTCACATTGACTTAACATTGTATTCCCTCGAGCTTGACGCCTCTACCGTGGCTGATGTGAAAGCAGCATTAGCCAGCCCTAGTTGAAATAAGTTAACTTAAAGGACAAGTTCGGTATTTTACACTTAAAGCCCTGTTTTCAGATTGTTTATGGTGAAATAGAACGGTTTTGACTGAATTTTCGACATATGCGGCTGCCCTGAGAATTTTCGGTTGTTTGTGTTTCACCTCACACCTTTACAATGGGTTTAATGGTGCACTGGAACAATCCTTCCTAAAATGCATTAAACTTTCGTTTACAAAGACGTGAAACTCCCCGAGTGGTCAGGGGTGTTCACTGATATGCTCACACAAAAATCGCTGCAAAAGATGCTTTCCAACAGGTGTTTTAGCATTCGTTGTTAACTTGTGGACCTATTTTTCCAAACGCCTCACACCCTTACATTCTTCCGTTGAGAGCTTGAATAATAGACACTCCAGCCCAGGTGGTGGCGCTAATCCGCCTTTGCCAATTGCAAGAATAGAAACAAAGTTCCCGGCGCGGAGTAATACCGTACCTTACAGCACATCTAATACAAGTCAATGGAGTTGGCAAAAACTACGATAAAGCCTGTTGGAATGCGTATTTTGCAGCGATTTTTGTGTGAGCATACCAGTGAACACCCCTGACCACTCGGTGAGTTTCACGTCTTTGTAAACGAAAGTTTAAAGCATTTTAGGAAGGATTGTTCCAGTGCACCATTAAACCCATTGTAAAGGTGGGAGGTGAAACACAAACAACCGAAAATTCTCAGGGCAGCCGCAAAACTTAACAAAACTTAAAATATTCATATTTACATCACTTGTACCTTAGCAAATCTGAGCACAGTGTATATTTCTCTCCTATACACTGAAAAAGATGCTGATATATGTTTTTAAGAGAAAAATCAGAGAAGGACAATACACATGACCAAAAAGTCTACTTTTTGCCAGCCATAAAGAAACCAGAAACAACTGTGATATTAATTTTCTTTCCAAATAGATGTCTAAATAGTTAAGTCATTCCTGTTTTTGAAGTAGTCTTAATATTAAAATGAATTGCAACCGTGCTCACGCATATAACAGCTCTGATAAGCATCCTCTCTGTATGTTCATCATCTGGATGGACTAAGAACATTGTGTGTTGAAAGGAATTTTGGGAAACAGTGGCTGGTTTCTGTTAGTGCACTACTCTAGGAGTGGATATTTTTCACAGATATTTACCTAAAGATAACTGGCACTGAATCCCCTGGTGACATAAGAATACTGTGAAAGGTTTTTTGCCTGCTAGTGTGCAGTCCTAAGCTGCTTACGGGGGTACGTACGTTCCCTAAGTCTAATGCAGGGATCATTCCTGGCATACCTTAAAGACTGTTAAAAAACAGAATGAGGTGCGAGTAATGATTCTCTCTCTTTTGCCATGACCGTTTCTGTATCGCTCGCTCGTTCCGAATCCATTAGTGTGACAGTGTGCAGACAGGGCGAGGGAGAGAGATAACAGTCTTAGTCTCTCTCTCTCTTACACACACACATGCACACAGATTGACGTACACAAACACTCACACATGCTGTGGGTGGGGTGAGATAAGGGCAGGGCACAGGTCATACAAAACATACACATACATGCCAACATGCACAAGCAAAAAATACTAAAATATATTCATGTATACAATAACCTGTGCATAAACACAGAAGCTTAGATTTAAAGAGCTGATCTGTTAAGACTGTAGTACAACAGATGGTGAACTTCACGGTACTGAAATTCAACTCTTCACCTTACTAACTAAAGACATAAAACTTTAAAGGCTATTTCACACTGATCCAGCAAACACCAACAAATTATAATGTCAGTGTTTGCTGGATCGGTGTGAATTATCCTTAAAAGAAACAAAATAAACAAAGGAATGCGAGAAACAATGACTCTTGTGTTCATATATGTTCAGCGAATCACATCAAAGAGATTCAAAGAGCACCTATTTCATTGCTAAAAACAACTTTATTTTGTGTATTTAGTATAATACAATGTGTTCAAGTGGTTTATGGTTAAAAAAACACACATATCGTACTTTTGGGTGATTCTAAAGAAAACCAGATTAAGAAGGTGTCCAGCATCAGAATTTTTAAAAAGCCCTTGAAGCTAAATCTTTTTATGCAAATATAAGATTAAGGTCTGAATTTACTATAACCTTTCCTTTTAGAGGATTTAAACAATATTTCTTATAGAATTATTTACATTTTTTATATTCATTATCAAAATTCTTATTACCGCAACATGATATTACATTAAATATATGCATTTACAAACTCATGTTTCAGTAATGAGAACTAAAAAGTTGTCTAGGTACTATGACAAACAAAATGTATACTTTTATCTGGAAAGAAAAAAATAAGAACTGCTTACCTGGTAGCCATCTTGCGTGTCACAGTCAATTATGTCCCTTCCAACATTTTTTTTAAATGTTAGTTCCTTGAGGGCTTAAACAATGATTGTAAATTGTTTCGGAGGATGAGAAAAAGTCTTGGACACATTTATATTCCTTATTATTATTTCTACATTTACCAATGATCACCAAATACCACATATGTTTCTGTACTGTAAATGTTTATAGTATAACATGCACTGGAGCTTTTTATTTTTTAGATTTTTAATTATAAATATTTCCATGTCAAAGAACCCAAATCCAGTCATGGACACGTTGCGGTAATAAAACATTTCCATTTAAATGTGGAAAAAACAACAAAATTGGTTTGTATGATGTCATTTGAAATCATGTGCAAATAGTACATTAAGAGATGTTTGTAACTGTTTGCTTCTTATTTTGATAGCATTTACATTTTTTATCAAAATGTTTCAAGACACCTCATGAGTCTAATTTTCGTGAGAAGCACCCTTTTGTGTAGCCCCAGATTTCACTCTCTTTCTGAAACGCACGGATTTGTCCCTGATTGGCCAGTATGTTGTGATTGGTCTGAATACCACTGACGTCAACCGGAAACGTGACGCTTCTACCATGTTTAAAAGATTTGGTTGCTAACAGGAGTTAACTTACAGGCTGTCAGACAAAGCAGTAGGAATGTTAATGTCGGTCTTGTCTACATCCCCAATCTCAGGAAGTAAACTGTTGCCTACAATAACGTTGGATTTTGGTCAGAATCTGACGTTGGATTAACGTTGGATTTGGTCGGAATCTGACGTTGGATTTTGGTCGGAATCTGACGTTGGAATTTGGTCGGAATCTGACGTTGGAATAATGTTGGAATTTGGTCGGAAGCCGACGTTGGAATAACGTTGGAATTTAATCGGAATCTGAAATTGGATTTTGGCCAGAATCTGACGTTGGATTTTGGTCGGAATCTGAAGTTGGATTAGTGTTGGGTTTTGGTTGGAATCTGACATTGGAATAACGTTGGATTTTGGTCGGAATCTGACGTTGGATTAGTGTTGGATTTTGGTTGGAATCTGACGTTAAAATAACGTTGGATTTTGGTCAGAATCTGACGTTGGATTAATGTTGGATTTTGGTCGGAATCTGACGTTGGAATAACGTTGGATTTTGGTTGGAATCTGACGTTGGATTAGTGTTGGGTTTTGGTCGGAATCTGACGTTGGAATAACGTTAGATTTTGGTCGGAATCTGACGTTGGATTAGTGTTGGGTTTTGGTGGGAATCTGACGTTGGATTAGTGTTGGATTTTGGTTGCAATCTGACATTGGATTAGTGTTGGATTTTGGTTGGAATCTGACGTTGGAATAACGTTGGAATTTGGTCGGAATCTGACGTTGGAATTTGGTCGGAATCTGACGTTGGAATTTGGTCGGAATCTGACGTTGGAATTTGGTCAGAATCTGACGTTGGAATAATGTTGGAATTTAGTCGGAATCTGACGTTGGAATAACGTTGGAATTTGGTCGGAATCTGAAGTTGGATTTTGGCCAGAATCTGATGTTGGATTTTGGTCGGAATCTGACGTAGGATTAGTGTTGGATTTTGGCCGGAATCTGATGTTGGATTAGTGTTGGATTTTGGTCAGAATCTGACGTTGGAATAACGTTGGATTTTGGTCAGAATCTGACGTTGGATTAACGTTGGATTTTGGTCAGAATCTGACGTTGGATTAAAGTTGGATTTTGGTCGGAATCTGACGTTGGATTAGTGTTGGATTTTGGTTGGAATCTGACGTTGGATTAGTGTTGGATTTTGGTCGGAATCTGACGTTGGAATAACGTTGGATTTTGGTCAGAATCTGACGTTGGATTAGTGTTGGATTTTGGTTGGAATCTGACGTTGAATCTGACGTTGGATTAGAGTTGGATTTTGGTCAGAATCTGACGTTGGAATAACGTTGGATTTTGGTCAGAATCTGACGTTGGATTAGTGTTGGATTTTGGTTGGAATCTGACGTTGGATTAGAGTTGGATTTTGGTCAGAATCTGACGTTGGAATAACGTTGGATTTTGGTCAGAATCTGACGTTGGATTAGTGTTGGATTTTGGTTGGAATCTGACGTTGGATTAGTGTTGGATTTTGGTTGGAATCTGACGTTGGATTAGTGTTGGATTTTGGTCGGAATCTGATGTTGGAATAACATTAGATTTTGGTCAGAATCTGACGTTGGATTAGTGTTGGATTTTGTTTGGAATCTGACGTTGGATTAGTGTTGGATTTTGGTTGGATTAGTGTTGGGTTTTGGTTGGAATCTGACGTTGGATTTTGGTCGGAATTTGGCGTTTGAATTTGGTCAGAATCTGACGTTGGATTTTGGTGGGAATCTGACGTTGGAATAATGTTGGATTTTGGTCGGAATCTGACGTGGTCGGAATCTGATGTTGGAATAAAGTTGGATTTTGTTTTGAATCTGACGTTGGATTAACGTTGGAATTTGGTCGGAATCTGACGTTGGAATAATGTTGGATTTTGGTCAAAGTCTGACGTTGGATTTTGGTCGGAATCTGACGTTGGAATAACGTTGGATTTTGGTCAGAATCTGATGTTGGAATTTGGTCGGAATCTGACTTTGGATTAACCTTGGATTTTGGGATTTTAAAGGAAAGCACATTAAGACGTTATTGACTCGTATAAGGGGCGTCTTAAGCACAAACACAGTGGCGCTGCTAGCCATTTTGGTGCCCTAAGCATAATTGTTTTATGATGCCCATACCCGTAACCCAAGAAAAAAAGTTTGTTTTTGCCAGTTTAACTTTTTACTAAACATCTATACCAATAACACAATAGTAGCATCACAGTAGCCTATAAAACTTAAGAACAGTAAAAAGAGAAAGTAAAATCTTAATAGCTTTGCTTACTTTGTAAACATATGTAAAATAGCCAACACACACTACACATTTGAAAGTGCAAACTTTTTTTCTGTAAATAGAAAAATAAAATAATATATAAATATAAAATGTCATTATGAATGATATAAAGCAAACATTACTGTTGAATTCTGTGCATAATTGCACCTCATTTTATTATGCTTTTATATTAGATTAGATTACATTAGATTTTTTTTAGATGTTTTAACTGTTCTACATAGCCTACTGTGTTTACAAAGAAAAGTACATTTGTGACCTTTAGTCCTCTAAGTCTTTGTTTTATTTAAGAAGATTTGCTATTCTTGTTTCTTATTATTGATGAATATTAATTTATTCAAAGTGACATTTAATTTGGGAAAAAACATGTCTAGATTATTTTGATAGTATGTTAAACAGGAATTGTTAGCCTACCATATGCACTGCACTGACTGCACGTTACGTTAACTGTTACTGAGAAAGTATTAACCACCATCACGTCAAGATAAACCATAAACTAATGCTTGATATTTAAAGAAAGATAGTAAAGAAAGCATTCTTGTCAAAACAGATATTTTTAAAACAGTAATTTCGTGTAGATGTCTACATATTGGGGTCGCGCACTCGCGCCTCTGTGTGCACGCGAGGAAGATCTTCTTGTCGGTCTTAATAACTCTTTAAACATTAATCAGGTCCCAAACTTTATCTCTCTTAATAACCCTTTTAACATCAAGCAAGTCCTGCAATTCATTTTTTAATTTCTGTATGCTTTAAAAGTGAAACCAAAATACACAGATGGAGACCCATTTAGACAGCACAGGTCACAGTAAGGCTGTGTCCTAATATATCCAACTATAGGCTGGACCAAGGGCGTTGCCTTAATCAACCTTAATAAAATTAGTGGCGTTAAAATGAATTTGCGTTAATGCGTTAATTTTGACAGCCCTAATTATTATGCTTGGATTCTGTGATTCCATATGCGTTTTCCGCTTCACGGAAATCAGGGCCCTACTGTTGTATGCCTCTGAATGACTGGCTATATGTGTGTAATGACCCTGCAACTAATATATATGTACAATACATGGGATTTTTATAAAAAAAGATATCAAAGAAATAAAAAATTTTCTTTAGCCCAGTGGTAGATGATTGCGTTAGCAGCACAAAAGGTTGTGGGTTCAATCCCACATGGCTACCTATTAAAAAGGTCCTAATACAATTAGGTACAGAATCCATTTGATATCAATATGTGGGCTACCTTGGAAATACCAATATGTAACTCTGAGGTACTTATTTAAACTCTTTTGGTGCAAAGCTGTATGTTTTGAAAGGATTCCTTCCCAGTCTGGGCTATGATACTTTTGGATAAAAGTGTTGGCCAAATGCATAAATATAAATGTGAAATTGGCAGTATAAAATATCACAAAATTTCTCAACGTGCGATAAAGTTTATTTTGGACCCATCTCTAAATGAAAATTTCAACTAATAACTCAACTAAGTTTATTTCTGTGTCTTTTATGCACATGGTCACGTTTGGGTAGGGGATCAGAAAGGTCGGTCAGATTTTCTGGTCTGAAACAGTTTGACCGTTGCGCGTGGTTTCCCTCATGTAACGGTGTATATCTGTCACGGGAATGTATTGTGTTTGAGCAGCCAGGCCTGTAACATTGACATCCCACTTTTATTACAACATCCCAATAATTACACACATTTCAGGTGACTTTGATCCGTTTCCCATATCGTATTTCTTTGTTTCAGAACTTCAGAACTATTATATTACCATTTTTAAAGAAAAAAAATACATACAAAGCAAATCGTTTTTTTTTTTAAATACATTGTTACCTATTCTTAGGTTATACTGCCACAATACCACAGTGTGAGTGGTAACCAGGGTGTTATATGGTTGCTAAGGTTTTACATTTATGCATTCAGCAGACATTTTTTTCCAAATCACAATGCATTACTCGGCGCATCTTTGTTCTCACCGTCGCAAACAGAAATACTTATGACGCAGCTTTTTTATGGCGCTGTTAAAAATTTGGCGAGGTGCATGTGCAGAGCTATGCACAGGCTACAGATAACCTACGGCGTAGACCTTACGCACGACTATAAATTGGACTTATGTGGTTTCTAGGGTGTGCAGGGTGGCTGTTATTCAGTTGAAGTTAAAAGATACCACCTCCAAGTCTTTACTTCTTCTTTATGCCATTCCAGCACAGTGGCAGCTCGTGACTGCTCACCCGAGGTGCGCAAATTCAAAATATGTGTTCGGAGTGTCGGGTCATTCTATAAAAATGGTGGCTTTTTGAACAGACAACTTTTAAAAAATATACTTCTTTTTTTTATACCCAAACTTATACTCAGATAATAGTTAACCTCTTAACATTATAAATCAACTGATGTTACCTATATTTTAGATGACAATTCAGGCTTCCCAGAATGTATTTTGACTATTTACTTTGCATACGTAATCAAAGACAGAAAAAGTTAATGTAATATTAAGAAGTTGTCTTGATTAGTAATAGGGATGCACGATATATCGGCTGACATATCGTTATCGGCCGATAACTGCTTATTTTTAATATTATCGGTTATTGGTCTGATAATTAGGCCGATAAATGAAAGCCGATAAATTATGGATTATTTTGGTTTGTTGAACCACTTCACTTGCTCATTGCTGGCCATGTGGAGTTTTGATTGGTGCTTTCTGTTCAAAGTAGTGGTTGTTATAAATTGTAACACCAGTGACATGAAATTGAGGGACAGGTATTCTCTGTAAATTATTTATAATATTTACTTGATATTTTAGTTTTTTTAAGTAGTCCACTAAATAACTGTACTACTTCCCTTTGTATTATGACATTTAAAGGGGGAGAATAATATTTTTTAACTCAAAATGTGTCACTAAACCACCACTCCTGACCCGAGGGACAAGCCAATTTCATGGTACTGACCGTGTTCTACAATATATATAAAAAATGGTTTGCAATATAACTGTCTTACACTGAAAAAAATGATTCATTGAATTTAATAAAAAAATGTAAGGTAAGTGGCTGCAATCACTTTATTTAAGCTACATTTAAACAAAAAAGATTAGTAAAGTAAAATAAAATATAAAACTTTTGTTTAAATGAAGCTTAAATAAATTGATTGCAACCACTTACCTTAAAAAATTGATTAAATTCAATGAATAATTAATAATAAAACACTTCAATTAAAACAAAAAACATATATTTTGTGTCATTATCTGACCATTTTAAGTGTTTTTCCTGGTGGTTGGGGCCGGGACAGGAAAGCCACCATTTTCATAGAATGACCCTGTCATGTGTTTTGCTCGTTTTTTCAAAATATGTGTTTGTTGCGTCATGTGAACCATATGCATCACGTGTTTTGTCAAAATAAGTGACTGCTGCACACACGTCAAAAGCATTTATGAAAGGTTGTGGTATCGATTGCCTGAGCGGAGCTCAACAAATAGCACATAACTCAGCGGCTAGCTAGCGCCTTAACTAGCGATTCAAAACAAAAACATTACAATTAAAACCGCTTGAACATTTTATTAAAAGTATCTAAAACATGAGTGTCATAATATAATCTCAATTAAACAACGTTAAAATAACGTTACTTTCATTTGTGCGACTCCTTGACAGTTCGACGTTCATCAATAAAATTCCTACGTTAACGTTTACCCCTCTCTTTCAAGTGTGGTCCTTATCACACTTCGTTTCAAGGGCTATGTATCCCTACGCCTTGGCCCTAGCACTTGATCAAACTGAGAATTGAGACGCCACTTCGCCTCACATGAACGCGCAAAACCGAGGTGAAGGGGTAAGGGGAAGGGGTAAGACAGAGAAATGAGACGCACCCTTAATTTTCCTAAATCCTATGTGTGATCAATAACAGTGATGTTTGCCTTGAACACCACTTATAACATTTCAAGCTTTTCAATTTTGGAAAACGAGACAGTTAACCATAATAGCCAGATTAGACCACACCAGATAATCTGGTTAGTGGGGATTACCGAATGGGGAGGACTTGGCCAATCTTGACAGTTGTGAGGCGTGCAGGCTGTTACCCTTTTACACCCCTTTGAGAATTCGGGTCATTCTTTGAATTCCTTAATGTTACCCGACTTCTACACGTTTGTTTCCAATCTCTACTGACAGTATGAAGATATTCAGAGCGTTTTCTTACCTTTCAATCTCTCTTTCTCTCTCTCTCTCTCTCTCTCTCTCTCTCTCTCTCTCTCCCAGTCTAATATTCATACAGTGTAGTAAGCTGCTCAGGTTGGCCGGTGCGTTCAGTGCTGGTGGGCGACTATAACTGTGTGTGGTGGCCTGGTACATCTCTTTCTCATGACCGAGACCTAATCCTGCATTACAACACACACACACAGTCAAGCAACACAGCTAAGGTTCAAGGCAGAAAGGTGTACATGTTGTTTGGAAAGATATGAGAGACGGGGGTCATAAACACACATCTTCAGTGCTGTAGGGTTTATGTTCATCCATAGACAATGCTGTGGCTTCGAGCAGGTACTGTCTCCATTTCTCAGCCTTCATTTTGATAAATAATCATTCTTTTCAAATTCTTCATTACTGTTATTCTTACAATAACAAGGCCTCCATTAGATCAGTATATGTGTCTTTGTGAACATGTGGACTTCAAGCAAACTTTCATTAGGTGTGTTGTGTATAGACATTTTTTGCATTTGCTAGGTCAAGCCTTACCATGATACTGTTTAAACATTTTACATCATTTGACCCAGGGATGGAGGACACCAATCATTTATGTTGTATTACTTTCTAAGCCTTTCGACTTATGATTCTCACCTTGACAATGAAAATCTTATAGGCTTAAATGAGAGTCCTGTGTCATTTATAACCATTATATTATAGAGACTTGGGGTAGGATCTTGGGCCAGTGAGCAACCATTCATAACATCCAAGTCTCATTTCAGCGTATCCTAAATGAATGTTTCTTCTGCAAGTGTTTCAGTAAGAGGTTGCATTGATCGCACTGATGGGGTGTGTATACGTTAAGTCAGGTGTCCCTCTGTGTTTCAGAGGAACCCAGGGCATTCTGGGTAGTTTACGAATTGATAAATAATGGACTTTGCTCTGTTATGCTTTACTCTGGTGTGAATTAGGGCTTAATAATTAACACACATGATCACACATACATTACACAGATCTGGGGTCGGTTGAACCAGCTGGACAAAAGTTAGGTGTAAGCCCTATGTCAGGCTTAGATACCTCTGGGTTTAACTGCAGTAAAAGTTGAGACGCCATTGGCATTACTATGGTTACAAACCAGCTAATAGATGACAGATGATAGTTGTCCGTCCTCTCACATTTGTCGGTATTGTATATTGAAGGCTTAGGTTTTAATCTGCCATTTACTGCAGTAATCACAAAGACATTTTTTTTATAATTTGTATGGTCATAAAAACTTAAACGCCCTAAATATCATAATTACAATTTTTATGCAGCGTTTCACAGTCGGGGTCACATATGCACCCTTTCTTTTAAAAAGGTACTGCCCCAGTTACAGCTTTTGTACCATTTTTTCTGAAAGTGTGGTGTGGTGCACATTGTATAAGTACATAGATCGATATATGGAGATGGTGAGAGATATAAATGTAGACAGCGAGTAGGGAATGATGCCAAATGCATTAAAGAAATCATGGAAAATTTTTATCTTGATTAGTTGTCGACCGCTATGTTTTTTTATGGCAGATGCCGATACAGATATTAAGAAAGCTGATTGGCTGATATGAGGCGATATAACACAAATGTTATTACAGTAAATAAGAGGCAAACAGAAAATTGGTGAAACTAAAAAAAAAACATTTGTTGGGCATAACATTTATAAATATATGAAGAGTTTCGTTGCGTTTTTTAGTTTTTCAGAAATCTCGTTTTTTTGGTTGTGCATTCCAATTAATATCAATTCAACTGCAGTTGGTTTGTTTTGATTTAAACCTTCATAACTTAAAGAATACAGCTAAGTAGCACAATAAAACAAAATAATAACATGATAACATAATAATAAACATGTTTTGACAAAAATGTTAAAACGGAGTTATCTCGTTTTGCAACAAAACTCTTCATATCCTTTTGAAGTACTTAAAACATTAATGTGTATCTGATATCTCATGGTACGTGTTTAACCTCATACGTGGACATCACATTTTTTGTTGTTTGCACCATAACACTTAATTCTGTGTAACTGGAACCTGTTGTACACAAACATGGACATTACACTGCACTGAAAAATATTTGGGCTGCGTTTCCCGTTAACGTTGACTCTTAGCGCGCTACGAAGACTCTTAAGTTAAACCTTAACTACAGGTTTACCTTTTCTAGGCGTGTTTCCCGAACTGTACCTTAGCGGGTTTCTTAAGGTATACTTTCTTACGTACGACGTTACCAGGTGCTGTCCATGGCGATGGTGCTGAATAGGTTGATATCGATTGCTCGACAATCAATTGTTCACTTTATGTAATAGGTACTTCGCTGCGTTATCAGAGAGCGGTGTTATTTATTAAAGAAACATTTCAGAAATAGTTCAAGTTACATTTATTAGGAATATCTGGTAAAAATATTTCAAATTGCAAACAACTAAATATAAACCTTGTATATTTTATTTTATATCAAACCCGTGCAAAACTCGCAACTTCATGTCCAAAAGTATAATGCATAAACTGCTCCAATGCATCCATTATTCCTTCACTTTAAAGGATAATTTATATTAGGGGTTCCCAATAAATGCATTGCACAGGGAAATAAGGTGGGTCGTGCAAGTCACCTGGCTTGGCATTACACTTAAAATATAGAAAAACAAATTGTTGTTCATTAGTTCACGCGTTTATGTGTTTGGACACTGCGCAAGCAGCACGTTTACAATGCGGATAACGCTTAATGGACGCATTTCTGGAGCCGCGCCTGTCTGTTTACCTTAAATATAACATACAATATATATTATATGATATATAAATATATAGTATGATTGTTTTAGGTTTAAGCTTTGATTAGTTTTAATGTGGAAAATTTGTTGACCTTATACAAGCAATTATCAAGTGGAGCATTTTCTTTTTAATGTTTATAAAGAATATGGCATGCAGTTGCCTCAAAGTTATAAAACATTAAAAAAACTTCAATGCAAAGTCGAATTAACATCAATAATAATATTTAGGAAAATCAACAATTATGATTTCGTGATGAATGTGCTCCCGTGGCATGCAATTTTTTAACTTGATTTGTTTTATTTGCAGCTAAAATAGCCGGTAAACTAAAGATTTAACGGATATGAAATGCTCAACTGAAATAGTAAGATTCGCTGTGTAGCTGCCTGCCATAGTTTCACCAACTCCTCCACCCAAAATCTTTTTTTAATAGTTTCTTTAGCCTGTAATAATAGTTCACAGCTGATGTTCCTTTGGAAAAAAATATAAAAAATCTAACAACCATCAGTGTAATAATGTCTAATTATGTGAATGTTTTATTCTTTAAATAAATAAAAAATGCCTAATTTAACACGGAGTGTACTTCAACTTTTTTTTTAAACAGATATTTAGTTATATAGACTGCAATCTACACAAGCTTTTATCACAGTCATGGCCCCTAGTGGAGATCATGTGGGATAAGGTATAGCTAAGATTGCTCCAGACCAACCTTCCGAACGAACGACTTACAGAAGTGATACGTAACTAAGAACGTTTCGGGAAACACGTATTAACGATAAGGTACAGCTTAAGGTACAACTTAAGAACGACGTAGAGCTAAGAAGGTTTCGGGGAACGCAGCCCTGGTTATTATATTTATTGGTTCTTCCTAACCCCAAATAGCTGGAAGAAATCAGAAATATTTCAACCAAACCAAAGCTTGGGTCTTAAGTTTTTTAAACAACATTATGTGAATATTTATTGGTCAATTTACTGTCTTTCAGACTTTACATTGAGTGACACTGAGTGTCTTTTTTATTACAAACATCAAATTTAAGTAATAGAGAAATTTACTGGCCGAATGAAAATATTTATCGGCCCATGCCGATAATAAAAAATTCAAATATCACCCGATATATCAGCCTCTGCAATATATTGTCCTATCACTAATCTTGATTCATCATAATGACATGATTTAACTTACCTCGGATGAGCCACCTGCATCCGAAAATGACTGTCATCGAAATTTCTGATGTGAATAAAATTATTGCCAGGCTCTGTTATAGTTACTGATCTTAAGTTAACTGCATTACATATTGATTTATTTTTTTTAAATAATTATTTAACTCCTGTGATATTTAACACTTCATTTGCTAATAAGAGATTGCCATACAGTATGAAAATAAAACTTGAAAAATGTTTAACACTAACAGAGAAAAATATGAGAGAGAGCATGGACTATAGTCTGTTTTTACGTGTTCACGAACATACGCGCACGGTCGAATGCACAGCCTTGCAAAGTATAGTTTATTTGACTCTGACATGTTGGCAAACATTTGACGCGTGCGCAATGCGACAAAAAGCAATGCATCTCTTGGGCTACATACTACATTCACCTAGGAGCATGACCAAAGTTAAAAAAATCCAGGCGGTGCATGTACGATACGCGTGCACCATTCCGATGACGAAAATTGCATCACGTGCACTGTACGCGGACCCTCATGTACGCGTAAAAAATAGACCATTCTCAGCTTTTTTGCCTAGCACGAGCCATCTTTCGGATGCAATTAAATTCATAAGCAATAAGTATGGTCACTATGCTTTTATGACAAGATGAACATTACAAAACAAGCAAATCACTTATAAAAGTTCACCAAACATTTAAAGTACAAAGCATTTGTTTCTCCACCGTTTGTTTAATCACCTTCTCCTCTCCTTCATTGTCTAAAAACATTTCTCTCCCTTTCCTATACTCCCCCTCACCCCCACTCTTGTTCTCCCTTCCCGTCAGTCATTTCTGCCGCTGTTATCAGTGTTTGGATGGCAGATTTATCGCAGGAGGATTTAAACATCTGGATCTTATTTAGTAAAGTCATCAGTCTATGTTTCTCTCTGCCCTCCTGGCACACACATAAAACTGTCCAAGCAGAGACCCCAACCGCAGCATCCATACGAACGGAGGACCTTGAAACGTTACATCACTGTTGGGTTTTTCCATTCAGCTTTTGTTTTTGGAACTAATTGCTAACTAAGGGGAACTAGCTAATTACTAACCAAGTATGTCGACTCATAGTATATACTGTACCTGATGTAAATATCTACTAAGAACAAAAACTCCAAATCTGCTGGTTGTTGAACCAAAAACTGGGCAGCCCCTATGGCCTGACTTTGGCCTTAAATGTAAGGCTGTGGAATTTCTTTGCCTATTTTATTATCACCAAGGTAGAGATCATAAGCCCTAAACGTGTGGGATGATTGATTTACATCTCAAAGTAAACACCGTTAATGATGGATAAAGGGAAATATATAGACCACATACCTTTACTTACATTTATAAGCCATGAAAGCTAAATAAGACATTTATAAGCAATGAAAGGTCCAAGTCTGGATATCTACTGGTGCGGGATTTAAACCCTCTGTGATCTATAGGACACAAGCGGACCAGAGGTTTTTCCAACATTAACATCGGAATTCTTCACATTCCAGATTTGTTAGTGGTCTAATCCAGTGGTTCCCATGTTCGGGGCAAGGGGGACCGAAATGGTGCCTGGAGGCCAAACATGAGTTAATCATAAAGTGAAGATGTTGATAAAGTTTGCATTGCCTTGCTTCATGTCAATTAGGAACAACAAATGTCTGTTTAAATTTTACAATAGTACAGACTGAGGTAGATTTTCATTCAATTGAAATATTATTATTAGACAAATATTGTTTAAAATACTGTAGTGTTAGGCTATAGTTTGTCACACTACTGTGCAATTGTAATTACCCAATTGTAAAGCCACTGTGCCGCCATATTGGTATGCCCAATCATTCGATTAAATTAATAGGATGTTATCAGATTTTAATAATAAAACACGACTCAGTCTCTGTTTTTATATCTGAAGTCTTCCTGTGCGTTATAACAACGCAAACGTCCTAAGCTTGTTCATTTAAAGTTGTACATTTTACTTTTTTAACAAAAGTTACTATACATTGATCTTTATTGAAGCATCAAATCAGCCCGCATTATTCATAATAAATGTGTTCATTCTGAAATCTAAATAAATAATAATGCTTTGCCCATAAAGCAAAAATTTTTTTACATATATTTTAAAATATACAAAAAATGTTTTCTGAAATGTATTTTGAAATATGTTTTAAAAAATTATTTTTCACTAATATATTTTTGGCCATTTTTTGTATATTTTAAAATATATATTCTAAAAATAAATAAATTTTAAAGCATTAAAAATATATCTATCATACTATCTACTTTGTTTATGTTATGAACCTGTAAACATTACCGTTTTAAAAATATTACAATTTTATATTTTTTCAACTTTAAAATATACTTTATAAAATTAACTTATATTTAGCATGTATTTTAAATATATTTGGGCAAAGAATACTTTTTGGCCTATGGGATGTAAAATTTAAATACATTTTGAAATATATGTTGACCGTCCTTCTACGAGATGCCAAGCCGATGCCTGACCAGCGACCACCGGCGAAACCAGTTTAATTCGCTTAGCCGTTCACATACCCCGATAGTATTTATATATATATAAATATATATCTCTCTCAAGGGTTTTTTCCCTCCTAGGAGTTTTCCCCCTGGACTAGCCAGGAGGGTTTTCCTCCTAGGGTTTTTTTCATCCCCTGGAGAGTCCGCCACCTTTGGCTTAACTTACTACTTTACTGTATACGTTACATTATTACTATGCTCGTTTTTCTCGGTTTCATACATCTATTAATGTAAAGCTGCTTTGAAACAATTAACTATTGTGAAAAGCGCTATATAAATAAAATTGAATTGAATTGAATATGAAGGTTAAAACTAAATATATTTCCAAATTCAAAAATATATTCAAATAAGCATAACATTCTACAAAATATATTTTGCATATATTTAAAATATATTTCTGGCTAGAGAAATGTATTTTTTGCTGTATGGGTGTATATGTGCTTTCAATAATTTGCTGGTTTTGTAATTATGTTGTTATACAGTATTGTTTTTGTTTGTACAGTAAAATGCGTTAACAATGTTAATAGCATGTATTTTGAAAGGGTTAAGATGACGCTTTAAATCGTGGTTAAACTAACATGTATAAAAACAAAACTTAATTTCAATGCCAATATGCTTATAAAAAGCCACAGCATAGGTCTTCTTATTACTAACTGACCATGGCTGTTTCACAATAGGTGTTCTTCATGCGATCCTTGTGTTCTCGCTCTACGTCATAATTAACCGTCGAAGTTCAATTCCAATTCTCAAAAACGCAAGTACAGAGGACACATGAAAATACCTGGATGTGTTCTTGATATCGAGGATGCATCAAGTGCAGACTTGCATGCTGAAATCACAGAACGCCCCAGAAGTCATTGCGGCAAAACAATGGCGGAGGTCAGGTGACCAACAGGAAGTTCGCACACTCAATTCTTAGTTCTGTGTTCTCGCGACCTTCTGAGTTAGTTCTTTCGAGGTCGCCTGGCAAGACCCATCTCCACGAGAACGCAAATTCGTTCTTTGCGTTTTTGTAATTGAGAAACAGCCCATGTATGCTCTTAATGTCAAAAAACTTTATTTACACCTGTTGCATTACAACAGAATGAACAGAATCTCTTCTAGAAACCCTTCTAGATTAAATCATAAACATTGCAAATAACATCAGAATAACAGTTAATTCACGCACACGTATCATAAAAATGAATCTTGTGTGACTGATGCGCTGTAAACCAGGTGAATTTAGATCATTATTTTCAATGTAAGTCAATGACTGCATCTGCCGCTTGGGCGTAGCAAGATGGCCGCTCGAACTCTTCAGTGGCTTCACTTCTCGCTGTTACGCAATCCGGCCATTTATGTAGATCAGTGACGCATATGCATTGCATTGCATTTCTATACGTTTGATTCCATACGGATGATATGAAGTTTAGCTTTTTTATTATTTCATCTGCGTGTGTGTGGTCACTAGGCTTAGGTGCAGGTGACCTTTAGCAGGTGTTGCACTGAAGTGATTAGATCAGGTGGTGGAGATTTGGAGAGATTTGGCAAAGAGGTGAAGAGGGGGGCATGAGAGATATTTAGTTATTTATTATTTATAGCTATGTTTGTTTTTACATGCAATATCCCATACCAAAATACAAATGCATACACATAATCACACAAAAAATTAAACAGTTATTTATAGATTTAAATAAAGAAGAACTGATTTAATAAAACAATATCAAAAGCATAACAAAAGTCCACTGAAATATCAACTGTTCATTTTTTTATTCGTAATTTGGGTGTTTTGACATTTCGTGCATGTTGTGAAACGTATTTTATCACTGTAGAGACGGCATGCTTGTGTAAAGACACAAGATACAAATCCAATCTCTCTCTCTCTCTCTCTCTCTCTCTCTCTCTCTCAGGTCATGATATTAACAGCTCTTTGGAGCCAGCGAACATTGACACCAGTATCCTGGAAGAATATATCAGCAAAGAAGACGACAGCACAGATATGTGAGAAGTTACCACACACTTTCACTTGAGTATTCACTGTAGTATTTGTGTGTGTTATCTAGACACATGTAGTCTGTACCACCCCGTACTTAACTATCATGACAAATGTTCATCATATACAGTATGATAATAATATAATAATAATACATGTATGGCTGTATTACAAATGTAATTTTTTCCTACAGTTGTTTCACAGAGGTTCACAGTACTCCAGGGCCCCAGTACCCTTTGGCCCAAGGCGGGGCATCCTCTTCAGGGGGGGTAGGGTGTGGTGTAAGCCCCCCCATCCCCCTACGCCAGGGTGTTCCCCCTTCTCTGCCCCAGTCCTGCCAGAACCCTTACCCGCCACCACCTTCTTTGGGCCTCCTTAGACACAACTACCCCTGCCTGGGGCAACAGCAGAGTCACCAACACCAGCAGCCGCACGTCAAGCCGGACCACCGTGGACAGTACGCACCGGGGTAAGAGGGTAATCATGGGTGGACTAATATAATAGATTTAATATGAGGTAAATAACAGCAACAGCAGGCAGGTTTTTTACATTCGTTCGTGGCCACACCCCCATTAAGCTTTATTCATCATATAACGCCCCCTCAGTATGTCCACCCCTTTATTGAACTTAGATAAACTTCCAAAACTCTGATGCCACAGACTGAGTAAAGTCAAGATAGAGGAGTGAACTGTGAATAAGCATTGACAGAGTATGTGAATAAGTCAGGCCTGATAACTGATAATTAGTTTTAGTTTTGCAATCGGTGATGCTGTAATGTTGGTCAAATGAAACCAGTAGGTATGAGTGAGTTTCCATTACAATTACACAAATATGTAAGCTAATAATATTTATATGAATAATATCTATATTAATATAAAGTAAAGATAAGTAGTAATTGGACGATACAACATGATAACGATTCTCTCAACCAGTTCAAACAATTCTGCGATACGATTCGATTTAGGGGTATATTGATCAATTTATCAATATTAAGACAAAGTTTTCTGCGTCAGACATTTTGCTGCTTTGTTGTTGCTTTGGCGAAAATTTGTAGACGGACAATGTGTTAACATGTGGTAAAAGTACCTCACATAATTAGCATCAATGCATCGTAACATTAGACATTTGATTGATGCATCGACCCATATAGATGTATTGCTACTGCCCTGAAGATAAGTACGCAAGTATTATAAGTTATTTGTAATTTTATTGTTATTGCAGAACGCTACCCGAGTCTCCCCCAGACTCCAGCTCAGAGCCTTATTCTCCCCAGCAAGCCAACGGTAAGTTCAGTCCACCTGAACAGTTTAACCTAGAAGTATAGTTCAGTGTTTACGCATACACGAGGGTCTGCATTCAAAGTGCGTGACGCAAATTTCGTTATCAGAATATTATGCGCACACCGCTGGATTTTTTTAACTGCACATACTTTTAACCATGCGCATGCAGGAGAATGTAGTATGTAGCCCATGAGATGCATTGCATATTGTCGGGTTGAACATCTGCATACACGTACGAGCCAAATAAACTATGCTTTGCAAAACTGTGCGTTAGATCGTGCGCTTACATTTGCGTAAGCTAATAATATTAATAATATTTACGTGAGGGTCTGCGTACAATGCGCGTGACGCAGATTTCGTCATCTGCGCATCGGCAGATTTTTGTAATCACACAAACTTAGTATGCGTAACTCACGCATTGCATATACAGGAGAATGTAGAATGTACTCAAGGAGATGATTGCATTTTGTCGCAATACGCATAACACGAAGATCTGTGTACGTGTATGAGCCAAATAAATTATGTTTTGCAAAGCTTATAATATTAATAATAATTATAATATCTATAGTTCTGTTTTTACACATACGCGAGGGTCTGCGTACAATGTGCATGACGCACATTTCGTTATCAGAATATTATGTGCGCACCACCAGATTTTTGTAAACGCACGTACCTAGTATGCCTAGCTGGAACATCTGTGCACACATACAAGCCAAATAAATTTTGCGTAGCTTGCGCATGCGTATGCAGGAGAATGTAGTATCCCATGAGATGCATTCCATCGCTTTGAACATCTGCATACACGTACGAGCCAAATAAACTATGCTTTGAAAAATGTTGAATCGACCGTACGTTTACATTTGTGTAAGCTAATAATATGAATAATATTTATAGTTCTGTTTTTAAACATGCGCGAGTGTCTGCGTACAATGCACATGACACAAATTTCGTCATCAGAATATTACATGCACCGCGCCAGATTTTTGTTAACGCACGTACCTAGTATGCGTAGCTCGAACATCTGTGTACACATACAAGCCAAATAAATGTTGCTTTGCAAAGCTGTGCATTCGACCGTGCGCTTACATTTGGGTAAGCTATTTATATTAATATTAATAATATCTATAGATCTGTTTGTACTCATACGCGAGGGTCTGCGTACAATGCGTGTGACGTAAATTTCGTCATCAGAAGATAACATGCCTCCCACCAGATTTTTGTAAACGCACGTACCTAGTATGCGTAGCTCGAACATCTTTGTACAAATACAAGCCAAATAAATTTTGCTTTGGAAAGCTGTGTATTCGACCGTGCTCTTACATTTGAGTAAGCTAATTATACCAATATTAATAATATCTATAGATCTATTTTTTTACACATACGTGAGGGTCTGCATACAATGTGATTTACGCAAATTTCGTCATTAGAATATTATGTCTTCGCATCGCCAGATTTTTGTAATTGCACAAACTTAGTAAGCGTAACTCGCGCATTGCCCATACAGGAGAATGTAGACGAATGCGACGAACATCTGTGTACGTGTACGAGCCAAATAAATTGCGTTTGACCGTGCGCTTATATTAGTTTAACTAATAATATTAATAATAATAATAATATCTATAGTTTTGTTTTTACGCATACGCGAGGGTCTGTGTACAATGTGCGTGACGCAAATTTCGTCATCAGAATATTACGTGTGCATCGCCAGGTTTTCGAGTGTTCGACCGCATGCTTACATTCGCGTACACATAAAAAAAAACTATACTTCGGGCTGTCTGCCTTGTGTGGAGCAGAAGCTAATAGTACACTAACACAATTCACCTTATAACTCTGACAATTTTGGGAAACAAGGACTTTAAAAGGTCTAATCTTATTTTTTATATGTAAGTGCCACTTCACTTTGTTTATGTGCATCTACGCTCTTTTGTCTCAGATCCGCACATGCTTAGAACAATGACGCCTGAGAACATGTGTCACATGACCAGTCCTCCACCTCTCCCCACACACTCCCACTATCCCAGCATGCACCGGGACATGTACCTTAAGCCAGAGCCCGTGATATCACAGTACCCGATCGGTCCAATCAGTGGTGGTACCGGAGACATGCAGCAGGGTCAGATGATACATCAACTCATGCAACATCCACAAGGGCAAGAGTAAGCGAGCGAGCAAGAGTCCAGCAATGTAAAAAAAAAGTATTTCAAAAAATATAAGTTTTTACTTTCTGTCTCTCTCCAGTGGCATTCCTGTTCATCCGGCAAAGAAGAGGAAACATTCTGACTCACCCAACAATACTTTCAACTCTCAAATACTCACGGGCATCATCAAACAAGAGCCAGGTATACACAAACAGTAAATTGCCCAAAAAATAAGATTTTAAAGTCTTTTTTGGTAATTTACTCACGCATGGTCATACAGGTCAAGGCAAAATGTAGCCCATTAGATGCGTTGCACTTTGTTGCAATACGCATGCGTCTAATAAACAATGCTTTGCAAAGCTGTGCATTCACCTATCCGCTTACATTCGCGTAAGCTAATAATATTAAAATTAATCATATCTATAGATCCGTTTTTACGCACACAAGAGTGCGTACAATGTGAATGCCGCAAAGTTCGTCATCAGAATATTATGCACGCATCGCCAGATTTTTGTAGCCCACGTACTTAGTATGCGTAGCTCGCACATGTGTATATAGGACAATGTAGTATGTAGCCCATGAGATGCATTGCATTTTGTCGCAATATGCATGCGTCTAATAAACAATGCTTTGCAAAGCTGCGCATTCACCCATCCGCTTACATTCGCGTAAGATAATAATATTAAAATGAATCATATCTATAGATCCATTTTTACGCACACAAGAGTCTGCGTACAATGCGCATGGCGCAAAGTTCGTCATCAGAATATTATGCTCGCATCGCCAGATTTTTGTAGCCCACGTACTTAGTATGCGTAGCTCGCACATGTGCATATAGGACAATGTAGTATGTAGCCCATGAGATGCATTGCATTTTGTCACAATATGCAGGCGTCTAATAAACAATACTTTGCAAAGCTGCGCATTCACCTATCCGCTTACATTCACGTAAGCTAATAATATTAAAATGAATCATATCTATAGATCAATTTTTACGCATACAAGAGTCTGCGTGCAGTGCGCATAGCGCAAAGTTCGTCATCAGAATATTATGCGCGCATTGCCAGATTTTTGTAGCCCACGTACTTAGTATGCGTAGCTCGCACATGTGCATATAGGACAATGTAGTATGTAGCCCATGAGATGCATTGCATTTTGTCGCAATATGCATGCGTCTAGTAAACAGTGCTTTGCAAAGCCGCGCATTCACCTATCCACTTACATTCGTGTAAGCTAATAATATTAAATTTAATCATATCTATAGATCAGTTTTTACGCACACAAGAGTCTGTGTACAATGTGCATCCCGCAAAGTTCGTCATCAGAATATTATGCGCGCATCGGCAGATTTTTGTAGCCCACGTACTTAGTATGCGTAGCTCGCACATGTGTATATAGGACAATGTAGTATGTAGCCCATGAGATGCATTGCATTTTGTCACAATATGCATGCGTCTAATAAACAATACTTTGCAAAGCCGCGCATTCACCTATCCACTTACATTCGTGTAAGCTAATAATATTAAATTTAATCATATCTATAGATCCGTTTTTACGCACACAAGAGTGCGTACAATGTGCATGCCGCAAAGTTCGTCATCAGAATATTATGTGCGCATCGCCAGATTTTTGTAGCCCACGTACTTAGTATGCGTGGCTCGCACATGTGTATATAGGACAATGTAGTATGTAGCCCATGAGATGCATTGCATTTTGTTACAATATGCATGCGTCTAATAAACAATGCTTTGCAAAGCTGCGCATTCACCTATCCGCTTACATTCGCGTAAGCTAATAATATTAAAATGAATCATATCTATAGATCAGTTTTTACGCACACAAGAGTCTGTGTACAATGTGCATGCCGCAAAGTTCGTCATCAGAATATTATGCGCGCATCGGCAGATTTTTGTAGCCCACGTACTTAGTATGCGTAGCTCGCACATGTGTATATAGGACAATGTAGTATGTAGCCCATGAGATGCATTGCATTTTGTCACAATATGCATGCGTCTAATAAACAATACTTTGCAAAGCTGCGCATTCACCTATCCACTTACATTCGTGTAAGCTAATAATATTAAATTTAATCATATCTATAGATCAGTTTTTACGCACACATGAGTCTGTGTACAATGTGCATGCCGCAAAGTTCGTCATCAGAATATTATGCGCACATCGGCAGATTTTTGTAGCCCACGTACTTAGTATGCGTGGCTCGCACATGTGTATATAGGACAATGTAGTATGTAGCCCATGAGATGCATTGCATTTTGTCGCAATATGCATGTGTCTAATAAACAGTGCTTTGCAAAGCTGCGCATTCACCTATCCACTTACATTCGCGTAAGCTAATAATATTAAAATGAATCATATCTATAGATACATTTTTACGCACACAAGAGTCTGCGTACAATGCGCATGGCGCAAAGTTCGTCATCAGAATATTATGCGCGCATCGCCAGATTTTTGTAGCCCATGTAGTTAGTATGCGTGGCTCGCACATGTGGAATCGACCGTAGATCCGTTTTTACGCACACAAGAGTCTGCGTAAAAATGCGCATGACGCCAATGTTGAACATCTGGGTACACGTACGTTCGAACCAAATTAACTTTTTTTGGTAGTTTACTGTTTGTGTATAATTTACTGCATGTGTGTGTTTTTTCCAAAGGTTTGATGCAGGACGCAGAAAACTCGTATCTGGATCCAAACTATCAATGCATTAAGTGGCAGCCGCATCAGCAGAACAAATGGACTCCGTTATACGACGCCAATGGAAAAGAGCTGTGGGTGTTGTCCTGGTCGCACACACCTCAATGCTTAGATTTATGACAGAGATCAATGAAAAAATACACACAGGGTGAAAGTATGCGAGTTTGTGATGATTTTAATGGGGTACAGGGAGGTATCAGGCATGAGAGAGATGGATGGCAGAGGCCAGGGAATTCCTATGAGGTGAGGTTTGTGTAGGAGTGAGAGCAGAGATTTGGCTTATGAGAGACGAAATAAACGATAAATATGAACAGAACAAGAGAAAGAGAGATTGGGCAGTAATGGTAGGATTTAATGATGCTAATATTTATTACACGCAGATGATTTTTATATGATAGGTGTTGCAATAAACCGTGTGTGAGTAATCTTATATGTCATGAATAAAATATGAAATTATTATCGAAACATTCATGTAGGTGTACTTGATTCCTTTATTTTTGTTGTTGGGCAATGGAAAAATGATGTAAAGATGATCTCACCATCTCTTTTCTCCTTCTCCAGTCCATTGCCGACATACAGAGTAGATGCAGATAAAGGTTTTAACTTCTCATTGGCTGATGATGCGTTCGTGTGTCAAAAGAAGAATCACTTCCAGGTGACCGTGTACATCGGAATGCCGGGAGATCCCAAATATGTGAAGACCAACGAGGGTCTGCAGCCAATCGAATGCTTTTACCTTAAACTCAACGGAGTGAAGGTGAGCCAAGTTTCTAAATGACGTTCGAGCGCTATATAAACGTTTGCTGACAGCTTTATCTATTTCTTCTAGTTGGAAGCCATGAATCAGTCCATTAACGTTGAGCAGTCACAATCTGACCGCAGCAAGAGACCCTTCAAACCAGTGCTGTGAGTTTCATCAGTTTATGTTAAATATAAAAATGTGGATTTTATCTTACGCCTGTTAATCTGCGGTTTTACAGAGTGACATTGCCACCGGAGCAGGTTACAAAGGTAACGGTGGGTCGTCTCCACTTCAGCGAGACTACAGCCAATAACATGAGAAAGAAAGGGAAGCCGAACCCTGACCAGAGGTACGAAATACAAATAATGAGTCTGACAAATAAAGAAATTATTTGGGTTATTAACCTAAATTTTTCATTGGGTACGCAGGTACTTCATGTTGGTTGTGGCTCTTCAGGCTCACTGTCACAGTCAAAGCTTCACGCTGGCGGCTCAGGTCTCCGAAAGGATCATCGTCAGGGTAACCGCTGTCAGTCTGGTCGTGTCTGACCGACCTCCTCCAATCACAGCCTTTCTTTGTCTATCAATTGTCTGATTCTGACGAATCGATATTAATGACTGTCTACTGGGTTGTTTATATATACTGTTTTCGATTTGTATGTCTCTTTTTCAGTATTTGATTTTTTTTAACTCTTCCCCGCCATTGACGAGTTATCTGGCTTTCCTGACGAGTTTTTACGGTAATCTGTAACTCCGCTATTATTCACTAGATGGCACACTTACCCAATTTATAATGCTGAGTTTACACCAACCGTGTTTCAGGTGTCAAAATCGCATCTACCGCGCGTGGTTTGCCGCTTGAACAATTTGGATGCATTCGCGCGTGTAGAGCGGATTAGACGCGCGGAAAAAGCAAGCATTTGACGCGCATCAGAGGCAAACTCCGCTTCTTGTGAGAGGGGCAAGTGATATGCGGTTGTCTGTTTGCAAGAAGACTGATGTTGATTGTGCATTTATCGAGAGAGTTACCAGTTTGTATTTGGTAACCTTACTATAGTTGGAAAATAAACGACGCGGGTCGATAAACGTCACGTGACTCTAAAGTGAAGTGTGTATTACAACTTACCAGGTTGCCCAAAGTCCTCACTGACACTCTTCGCAAGTTCCTTTTTATTCCCGTCTCATCTATAGAAATAAGAACTTTTGTCGTATAGCTCCGGGTGACTGCTTACGGACAATATCAAGCGTTGGTTGAATGAGTTACTCCAGGCGGGGCTGCCACCACACCAGCAAGCAGGCTCCTGATTGGTTAACGCGGCGCGAAATTCCGCCAAAGTTCAAATTTTTCAACTGGGCGTAGTGCTGGGCAAAGATTAATCGCGATTAATCGCATACAAAATAAAAGTGATTTTTTGCATACTATATGTGCGTGTACTGTGTCTAATTATTATGTATATTTAACCACACACACATTCATATATTCATTTCAGAATTGTTTTATTTATATATAATTTTTTAAAATTTATATTTAATATAGATTATATAAAAATATAAATAAATATATATAAACATGTAAATGTTTCTTAAATACATACATGAATGTGTGTGTATATATTTATACATAATAATTAGATACAGCACACTCATATATTATACCAATAATCACTTTTGTTTTGTATGCGATTAATCGCGATTAATCTTTGCCCAGCACTACTCGGACGTCAGCCGCAAATTCGTGTGAACCGCAAAATGCACAAAAAGCACCATTTGCACGTACCACGCACAACGCTCAATTTGCGCAAGCTTCACGCGCGAATGAGGCGGAAACGCGTCTTCCGCGCCGCGTGACCTCCTGACGCGCCTCAACGCGTCTTCACATTGACTTAACATTAAAATCACTTGCGCTTCACGCATCTACCGCGGTTGGTGTAAACGCAGCATTAAAAATGAAGCGAAAACTAATTTAATTCATTTTAAACTCCGTGTTTTGATAATCATTCTGAATCTGATTTAGAAGAAAATTTCTTTACAAAAATGCAATTATTTCAGCTTTTGGCTAAAAATTTGGTCTTTTTGAAGAAACCTACCCGTATTTCAGAGGTTATAAAAAGAGAACAAATGAAGATAGGATGAAACTTTTTTTACCGTTTTGTTTGTTTGTTTGTTTGAAAGCAGAGGGTCTGTTCTTTCATTTGATATGCATGTTTATATATTTATAGAAGACAAATTTCCAGAAAGGCATTTTGTGAAACTTTTTTAAAAATGCTGGCGGGGAATGAGTTAATGATCTTTATTGCTACACATTTCTGATTGCATCATAGTTCATTTCTATACATAATATCTATTTTACGTTTCACGTGCCTATGTTATTTGAATTTGCATTAACAACTTCCATTCCCAGACACTTGCTCACATTACTTTTCGATTACTTAGTCCATTTTCTTTCTTTCGGTCTGTCGGTCTGTCTGTCTCAGGCGTCCAATCCGGGTCAGTTTGAGAGCGACAGTGAAGTGTTGTGGCAGAGAGGACAGACGTCGGACTCTGTGTATCATCACGGTCGGGTGGGCATCAACACGGACCGCCCCGATGAAGCCCTGGTCGTCCACGGTAACCTGAAGGTCATGGGCTCCCTTGTGCATCCTTCTGATATTAGAGCTAAGGAGAATGTGATGGAGGTATACATGTGTTTGAGATGAGATCATTCATATACATGGCCATGTTAGTATGCACATACCTGCTAGTAAACCTGCTAGCTAAAGTCCCATAATTTAATGATGAGATTAGATCACATTGATTTCAGTTTTTGACATGATTGTATTTCAAGATTCAAGGTTATGTTTTCACACAATGTTCTTTACATTATGTAGGATGATTTTATGTATAAAACAGTAAATCACAATCATGGTCATATATTAACCCACCTGTTTTATCTCGCTGCCACCTTTCTCTCTTTCTTGGTTTCCAGGTGGACACTACTGATAACCTGAGACGGATCTCTCAGATGAGATTGGTACATTATCAGTACAAACCCGAGTTTGCAGCTACAGTTGGCATCGATGCCACAGCTGAGACTGGTAAAGATTATAGATCATTTTGCCATTACAATCATTATTTACAGAGTAAAATACTTTAAAATTGATCCTTTAAATTGTGTTAATACTTCTCCTATCACAGAGTAAATTCAATTAAAATTGAATTTCCGCCAGCCAGCAGAATTTTTTTTTATGATTTTCACAAAAGTTTGATGATTGGTGATTTCTCTTAATTCACGATTCAACTCGTCAATGGCGGGGAAGGAGTTAAACTCAGCATGAAAGTTGCGATTGTCTTTATTTCCTCATTGTTACATACATCCAGGGAATGGCTTCTAGATGGAGGAAAAATATGTAGGGCGGGACTTGATTTCGTCCATTTGACTCGGATTGGATCGTTGGAAGTTGTGTGTTGCTCACAAAACATGAGGACGATCAACTGCAGAAAGTCTCCGCCTTTGCTTCATAACTCGTGAAAAGAGGTTTCGAAAGGGGTTGGAGGTTAACGATTTGGGTTTTGATTAGATTGAGGGCACATGAATTAGAAAGATAAATCATCAATATATATACGATATTCAATGTAAATAAGAATTGACAATTTCAAATTCATATTGATTAATTTTATATCAAAATATACTGCATCACTTTTGCTACATTATTTTTGAATATTAAGGAAAAAGCAGCCAATAAGAGAACAGAATAGATATGAACTCTTATGGCAAGACCTTGAGTAGCTTCTTACGGAGCCCCCAAGGGGACATGGAGCAAAATTAAATAAAGTTTAGTTTTGCATGCGCACGTAAAACTATCGCGTGCGCACGTGAAACTATCGAGTGTAGTTTTGCATGCGCACGTGAAACTCGTGAGCTTAGTTTAGTTAACTAGTTTCACGTTCGCACGCGAAAGTTTCACGTTCGCACGCGAAAGTTTCACGTTCGCACGCGAAAGTTTCACGCTCGCACGCCAAAGTTTCACGCGAGCACGCGAAAGTTTCACGCGAGCACGCGAATGTTTCACCCGAGCACCCGAAACTAAACTTTAAAAAAATATTCGGCACATGAAGGTTTCACGTGAGCACATAAAACTAAACTTTAGATTTTTTTTACTCCAATGTCACCTTAGGGGCTCGGTAGCTTCTTGATAAAATGCCACACAAATTTTGGGCAAAGGGAAACGTCAGGGTTTCCAAACTGGGATTCACAAACCCCTGGTGGTTCGTGGGAGAATTGCAGGGGGTTTGTAAGTTGAATAATTAATTACAGTTAAATCATAAATTAATAAAAATATTAAACTAACACTAACAAAGTATATGTTATACTTGTTTAATCTGCATGTCATGTAACATTTACACAACTCTACAAAATATCAGAAAACCGAGAACTCATGCAAAATGGACAGATACACGTAATGTAACAATAAACGAAAATTACCTGATGAATATACAATAAGTAAGGAATAATTGACGACAGGCCGTTGAATTATAAGAAAATAATGCACACCCAAGATGGTTATGCCGCGGGTGTGCATTATTTTCAAATAATTTAAAGGGCTGAAGCAGGCCCGGCTGCAGAATGAAATGACTGAGGGGGCATGTGAAATTTTTGAGGGGGCTTAACCTTATACCATCAATGATACACTGAGATCTCGCTTTAGAAAGACATACTTTTAAATGCAGCGGTCCATAAAACACTCCATACGCAAATGCACAGCACAGGTAACCAGAAACTCACTGAATACAAAAATGAAACAGAGGGGGCACAAATCAGATCTGAGGGGGCAATGCCCCCTTTTGCCCCCTCGTGGCGCCGGGCCTGGGCTGAAGTCAATTATTTTGCCAAATATTTTGAAGTCAATTATTTTTGCTTATACCACGGCTTATACCAAAAATATTGCTCTGGTGCCTATTTTAAGACATTTTAACGGTTATGTGTGCGGTTATTAAAAAATAATCAACACTCATGAAACATTTCTCAGCCAGTCAGAATAAAGCATTCATCAGACCCGTGGTATAACAGGTAATAATAACAATAACTTCTATGTAAAATACTACTGATAAAAACTTTAAAATGGATGAAAAATAAATGTTTTTGAAGTTAAACATGCAGATGCGCTATATAAATATTTACTTAAAATCTCAGGGGTTACTTCAAGTAAATAAAAATAAAAAATCACTATTGCGAAACAATACCTGTTGAGAGAAAAATAAAGTTAGTGATATTTTTTTTAAAAAGAAGAAGATAAAAAGTGCTTTTATTATATAATGTGGAAAAAATATAAATAAAGAATAAGTGTTTCTTTTGACCTGTACTGTATATGTGTGTTTGTGTGTGAAGGGGTGATCGCTCAGGAAGTCCAGCAGATTCTTCCAGAGGCGGTAAAAGAGGGAGGAGACGTGGTGTGTGCGAACGGAGAGACCATCCCAAACCTTCTTGTCGTCAATAAAGTATGAGCGTGCACATATGCGCATATAAATGCCCGTCACAGTCTTGTCACTCACATGCGTGTTTGAATGTGCAGGACCGGATCTTCATGGAGAACGTGGGCGCTGTGAAGGAGCTCTGCAAACTCACCGATAATCTGGAGACTCGAATCGACGAGCTGGAGCGCTGGAGCAGAAAACTGGCCAAACTGCGGCGACTCGACAGTATGAAGAGCTCAGTGAGCGGAGGAACGGTCAGGTGTGTGTTCACACAACAAGTGCAATCTGAAGTCAATACCGATTAAGGTCTGAATAAGTATGCTCTTGATTTTCCAGCCTGTCGGGAAGTTATTTTAGCAGAACGGGAAGTGGACCGCTAAAGAAAAAAGTAGCCAAGCCAGGTAGCAAGGTATGATGTTACACAACTATCTGTTTATAATTCAACTGATTTGTACAGTGGTTTGATAGTGTTAAGAGTGTTAAGCGGTGTGTTTTCAGAGGTCTGCTCCAGAGCAGGGCTGTCTCAGTCACAGGTTTATGCAGGGCACCATCCTGGCCCTGGTTATTATAATGGCCTTCAGGTGAGAGAGGAATCATGTCACCCCAATATATAATATATTGAGAGTAGTTGAGTTCATATTTCATGTTCATTTTGTCTCGTTCTGTAGTGTCATCTCCATGTCCATCCTCTATGTGCTCAATCTTCAACACCATGGAAGCATAACTGATGTGGAGGGGTACGTACACAACACACACATATACGCAATCATGCTGACACACACGTGCTTACATATACACACACATACATGCTTGCATACAAACACGTGCTTAAACACTAGACGTCTGCTCGGGTGCATTTCTAAAATGACCCGAATCACATTTTACCCGAACCCAATGTGCATAAATATATTTTTTTAAAGAAATAACCAACCGAGACAAACCCGAACCTGTGGCATGTTTTTTAAACCCGACTGGACCCGAATTTAAACAACACCATTGTGTGTGCAGTCTGCATCCCTGCATGCACCAGTCAGACAGAAAGAAACCCCCTTGGCCTTGCATCCAATTTGGCCTACTGCTCCATTTATTTTTATTTGTTATCTGGCGACGACACCAATGTAAACGCTAAAATGTGCATTTAATTTTGATTGACAGGCAATGTTGGGGGTAACGCATTACAAGTAACGTGCATTACGTAATAATATTACTTTTCTTAAGTAACGAGTAAAGTAACACATTACTTTTTAAATGTTACACATTAATGCAAGTTACTTTTTTAGTTTAATTAATTCGATTAAAAAAATATTATGTACTGAATTAAACTAAACATAGTCACATTATGCACTCTATGTGAACAGTTTGAGTCAGAAACTGAGATAGCAGGCCAGAGCTCGACATTTTTGTGATGAAATATGCAATTTTTGAATGCAGAACTTTTCAGTCATAAAAAACACCTGCAAGGCCTGAAAGAGATCAAGCCTTAGCCAAGAAAAAGTAACGCAAAAGTAACTAAAACGTTAGCATTACTTTCCATGAAAAGTAACTAAGTAACGCAATTAATTACTTTTTTGGGAGTAACTTAATATTGTAATGCATTACTTTTAAAAGTAACTTTCCCCAACACTGTTCACATGTTTGTCTCAACGAAAATTAACCTACGACCAGCCACACAATGTCACAAACGCTCTTGGCAAACAGATTAGATGCAAACACACTAAATAGTTTGGGTCGTCTCGGGTCCATACGGCTAACACACATTCATTTTAAATTACCCAAGACTCAATGCGGCTATTATTATACCCGACCCGTGTCCGAGGCGTGAAACTTTTAGACCCAAACCTGCGCGGGTCTCTGGTCGGACCTCAGGTTTTTGGATCTAAGTGGACACGTGAAGACCTCTTTTAGACACACTCATACATGCTTATACAGTATATACACACACACACTTACATACACTCACAAACTTAAATTAAAGCACAAACAGACATGCAGACATATACTTACACACACACATGACCTTGCAATACAATACATATATTCAGACATGTTACAATAAACCCCACCTGGGTGATTCTCACGAAAACTTGGTTTTAAAAATGTCAAGCATGATAATGTAAAAATTGCTTAAATTTACTTTTTTTCCCACCAGACATTGAAAAACAAAGTCTGGAGTAAATGGGAACATTTATTTAAAAACTTTTACTTTTCATTTAACACTTTTTGTAACATAATTTAAAAAATTAGGCCTAAAAAATCTCATTACCGCAACAGTCAGAAAACATCAACACTGACATATTTTCAAAATGACATGACAAACCTGAAATCACATAATTTGGAGATTCTGCACATGCATTTAAAATCAAAGTATTATGCTTCTATTAATTAAATTAACATTTAATAAGCATCTGTTGCGGTAATGATAATCAAAATGTCGTGTAAGCATTCTGACAAGACAATATTTCAAATTAACTGTAAAAAAATGATCTTACCTGGTAGCCATCTTGAAGTAACTGGTCCATGTGCTTGGTCACTCAAAATCGAACTTTATTAAAATTCTGTATGCGTGCTTAAACTGTTCTCAAAAAGTGTTGCGGAGGATGACAACATCAGGCATGGACACATCATTTTCCTAATTTTTCTTCATTATTATTATACATGAATATTCAGTAAATATTTTTTCTGTCATCTAAAGTAGTCTAGCAAAACATCCATTTATTTTTTTTCTTAATATTTTTGTGTTAATTTGATTAAATTACAACATAACGCATTTTCAGACACATTGCGGTAATGAGAATTTCAGCAGAAAATGAGATAAAATGTACAATTATAAATTCTTATGTTGAAATCACACATTGTGCAAGGTAGAACACAGTATTGTGTTAATTCTGATGCTTTTTAATGTTACTATATTACACATTTTAAAGCTAAAATCATTAGTGCCGTGGTGTTTCAATGGTTTCGTGAGAATCACCCACATACACACACATGCTCACCTATACACACACGCTTATACATACATACTTGCATACAAAATAATGTGCGCACGCACACAGACACACCCTACTGAAAAATACACCTAAGACCAGCATAAGCTCGTGAGCTGGTTTTAGCTGGTCTCCCAGCTTGGTTTTAGCTGGAATTGCATGTGTCGCAAGCTGGTCTAGCTGAGTTTTGGTCACTTTTTGAGCTGGTCTAGCTGGACTTAGCTGGTCAGGCTGAAAGATTTGCCAGATTTGCCAGGCTGGGAAGACCAGCTTAAACCAGTTACTGCCACCTTAAACCCGCAAAAAACAGCTACCAGCTTATGCTGGTCTTAGCTGGATTTTTCAGTAGGGCACTCACACATGCTTACACAAACACACACACATGCATTAAACTACATCATGTTTAGAGTTCACTTCTTTCTCTTTATTTCTATATGTTCTCGTTTGATCTCCTCTCGCTTAATTTCTCAGTGTTTCTCTGTCGTTTGTAGCTCTGCGTCTCGCTGCCTTCTCTTCATCTCTTGGACGCCCTTCCTCACTGCAACTATCACATTCTGTCCATCCTTCTGTCTGTGGTACGATCGTCTCTTTACCTCATCTGTCTCTTCTTCATCCACCTAAACAGCACTGACAGATTTCACTTCTACATGTACCAGCCCAGAGAAATGTTTACAGTAAATGCTAAGGAGTATACGCTTTGAGTATCAAAGAGACACAACGAGTCAATTGTTGACATACTGTATGAATATATGTTTTGTGAAGTCTCCAGTAAATCTTGTACCTGAGATGGAAAACCAGCTTCCTTTTATCTGTCTCGACAGGTCTCGTTCTGCTCTAGGATCATCACGTCAGGCTTCGCTCACTCCTGCCAAAGTAACCCTATCTACTCTCTCCCCAGGTACCAGAAATAACATCTACTTAAATAATGCAGATTTGATTTGTTTTAGTCACAGTTATCATTATACTAAAGTTGTTATATTATCTGTACACAGTGTCCACTTCAACACTCTTGTCCGATCACCCGGCTTGTTGCTCTCCAACAACAACCACAACTAACCAATCTGCCACCATCAGTCTGTTACCAAACACCAACCAATCTACTCCAGGTATTACAAATGTCTCTTTTTTTTATTTATCATTGTGTTCCAGATAAAGCCAAAGGTGAAAATATCATCGTCATACATGCATACATCATTACGTGCTATAAAAAAATTTAAAGTTTGTTTACGGCTCACAATGAAGCTATAGAAATGTATTTTATTATATATAGCATTTTAACATAAATCAGTGCGTCATTGTATCAATGATACGTTGTTGTGTTACAGTTATGAAAGCTATTTTGTTTTTGGGCCGCTGGTTTTACACTGAGGTTTATTCTCGTAGTGAAAGAGCTCATTCAAGCGTTTACATTTGATTCATATACAATATCGTCTGTCTCTGTATCTCTCAGACTTCAGCACTGCGCTCCCCACCCAGGCCACTGTTAACAAGAAGGCAAAGTCTCGGCCGCTGGATAAAGACGGACGCGGTAGAAACCGTCTCAGCCACACGTCGGCTCCTCTGTCCGTCAGTAAATCCAAACGGCCGCCTCAACCGCCGGAGCTCAGCGCAGCCACCAAACGCTTACCTGGAGGACAACAGCAACCACGAAGACAGCGCAGTTTAAACACACATAGTATGCACATCAATACTAAATATATGTTTTAATATTTATACATTTGACTTTGTGTTTTGATGAAACTTTCTCTGACCTCTCTTTACAGAGCAAAACTGCATGTAGCTGTGAAGAAGAGCAAACTATTTCCCATCAGAGCTCAAAGTATAGAGTCAACATTCAGCGTTTATATTTCTGTGTTCGTACATAGCGCTGGCCCTGATTCAAAGACTGTTTTATCTTGATGGGCCAATAACAATGTCTTATCCGTGTTTTGCTATGTGAAATGGATATTTGTACAAGATGAGAGGAAAATTTACATATTTCAGAAATAATTATCATTTTTTGCCACTTAGAAATTAGTTTTAACCTTACTTACACTGCAAAAAAAATGACTTTTTTATTTCGAATTTTATAAATGTTTACACTGCACACTGCAAAAAAATGATTTCAAGAAAAATATTCTTAGTATTTTTGTCTTGTTTTCAGTAAAAATATCAAAAAATTCTTAAAATTAAGATGCTTTTTCTTGATGAGCAAAACGACCGAAGAAAATAAGTCTAGATTTTAGACCAAAATATCAAATTTAAGTGATTTTGTGCATAAAACAAGCAAAAAAATCTGCCAATGGGCTAAGCAAATTTTTCTTGAATTTAGTGTTTAAGAAAAATTTTCAAGATTTCTTTGCTTACCCCATTGGCAGATTTTTTGGCTTGTTTTATGCACAAAATCACTTAACCCGTTAATTGGCGCTGTCCCGTGAGCGGGACACCTACATTTACTTCAATATTTTCTATGTAAATGTTAATCTATCACGACAAACTATATATTGTTGGAAAGGTCTAAGAATGTAGTTTTCATATTTCAAAACCTTTTAGCAGTAATAATAATGCAGTAACTGTAATTTATTCATTTGTGACACAAGTAGGCAGCAAACCTCAAAGCAAACCAGCACAAACCTTTTACAATTTTATGTATTAAAAATAATTCTATATTGCATTTTTATTTATTACAAATAAATTTAAACTGCTTTAAAAAAATGAATATTTTCACCTCCAGACACTACGCTAAAAAACGTTGAAGTGTCTTCTTTAAAACAAAAAATTACCAAAATTAAAACCAAAATTAGGCTTCTAGACCAAAAAAAAAAGCCAGAGTTATATTAATTTAAAGGTGTATATCACCTTTTCACCAACCCCTCACTCAAAAAGGGCTGCGCCAGTTAAAGGGTTAAATTTGTTGTATTTTTTAATTTTAGAATTTTTTGATATTTTTACTGAAAACAAGACACAAATACTAAGAATTTTTTTCTTGAAAATCATTTTTTGCAGTGTCTTTAGACAGACGTTATCATAAATCCTCTCGCTTCCGACTCACAGCCTGTAAGTTAACTCCTGTTAGCAACCGAATCTTTCAAAGATGGTAAGGAGCATCACATTTCCTGCTGACGTCAAAGGTATTCAGGCCAATCACAGCGTACAGATTAGCTGGCCAATCAGGGTCACAGGGCTTTTCAAATCCATGCATTTCAGGAAGAGAGTGAAATCTGGAGCTACAAAAATGTACGGTATGCGGCAAATAATGTGTTTGTTAACCATAAACCACGCAAACACATTGTATTATACCAAATGCACAAAATAACGTTGTTTTTAGCAATGAAATAGGTGCTCTTTAAGTGAATTTGTGCTTAAAACATGCAAATCTGCCAATTATTTTTTCTTGAATTAAGTGTTTAAGAAAAAAGTTCAAGATTTTTTTTCTTACCCTACACTGCAAACAATGACTTGTTTTCAGTAAAAATTTCTAAAAATTCGTAAATTAAGATTTTTCTTGATGAGCAAAATGACCCAAGAAAATAAGTCTAGTTTTTAGACCAAAAATATCAAATTTAAGTGATTTTGTGCATAAAACAAGCCAAAAAATCTGCCAATGTGGTAAGCAAAAAAATCTTGAACAATTTTCTTAAACACTAAATTTAAGAAAAATTTGCTTACCCCATTGGGAGATTTTTTGCTTGTTTTATGCATAAAATCACTTAAATTTTAAATTTTTGGTCATCATTTTGCTCATCATAAAAGCATCTAAATTTAAGAATTGTTAGATATTTTTTACTGAAAACAAGACAAAAATACTAAGTAAAATTTTTCTTGAAAGTCATTTTTTTGCAGTGTATTGTCAGATTGTTTGATTGTAAATTTAATATATCTTAATTTTTAGAATTTTTAGATATTTGTCCTGAAAACAAGACAAAAATACTAATTAAGAAAGTCATTTGCAGTGTAGATATTGATGCGTTTACTGTATAAACACATGCATACACGTTAAATATCTTATAAATGCCGAGATATAATATAACAGGTCCCAGTAGGTGGGTGTGGGACAGGGCTAATTTAACTCTTTCCTCGCCATTGACGAGATAACTCGTCAATTAAGAGAAATTGCTTCCCTGCCAATGACGAGTTTTTCCGGCAATCCATATTTTCGTTATTATCCACCAGATGGCGCTCCTACCCAACTTATAAAACCCGGAAGCATCCCCTCATCGATCTGAATCGGATTTCTATCAGATGTCTTTGATAAAAATGTTATTATCTCATCTTTTAGCATAAAAATTTTTGAAGAAATCTTCCTCTCCCTCTGTACTACTTTTTTGAGTTAAACTGCACACAGGAGCCCAGGAACAATGGAGTAGGTCTTTGATAAAAATTGAAGTTTCTTTAAAAAAAATCATGCAAATATGTAAGGTGTACACTGCAGATCTAAACACCCGTGTCTTGTCTTAACTAGCCATTCAAATAGTTATTTTGTGGTATCAGATGGTTTGATGTGTTGTTTTCGTACCATCTGTCATTGTACTGGACCATCTCACACACTCTTTGTATTTTTCTTTGATCATTTATACACTGGAAATGGCTTTAACTGCACCAACAGGCTCATTATTACTGATAAATTTACCTCATTCACATGTTTTGCCATATCTAATATAGAGAAAATGTGTTCATCCTGAGAACATCTGGCTGTATGCAAATATATAATGAACAATTTAGAAAGACAATACATGGTAAAGTAGACAATTCAGGAATAAATTGAACAAATAAAAGAGAGATTAGTGAGTATTAGGAGTAAAACTAGATACTGGATTTGTGTTAGTTGGAGCCACTGGATTTATCTAGGCAACTGGAATGACTTCACACTGGAAAAAACAACAAAACCACTTTGAAAGTCAAACACTGGCTAAAAAACTGGATCATTTTACTATCGTTTTAAAAAAACCTTTATACTCATTCATTAGTCAGGAAATTCTTTCACACTTTACAGACTTTATATTCAACACTCCTTATGTCTACGTGTGTAACATTACTTCATTTTCGTTACTGCTTTTACTGGAATTTACACATTTTTTAAATTTCATCTTAACCACGGCATTTTACTTTGTATACTTAGTGTGTATATAGTATTCTATATATACTTATACTATATATAAGCCTTAACCAATACTTTTGTTTAAAATAAATCTTTGTGGTCCTCTGAACAGTATATATGCAATATATCTTGTATAGTTTTATTATTTGTCTTAAATCTAACTGTGAACAAGATAACACCAAGTTAGTGTCGCTCAAAATAAACTTTATTAGACAATGCTCCAATTTTTTCACTAAACAGAAACCTGTCGATTTATTATAATTTCATTTTTAATAATGAAATTACCATGAATTTCATCTTTATTTTGTCTTTTATTCAAATACTTTGTACATTTCAGTGCCTTATTTGATGTCTCTTTGTTACATTTCTGTTGTGCGTTTCATTTTCTTTTAATATTAATAACATTTTGTTGTTATAGTAATTGTATAAAACAAGGTAAGCCATAATGTAGTTTTTGTATAAGGCTGGGTGATATGTGATTACGTTAGTCAAGTGTTGATTGAAAATGCACTAAAATTACAATTTATAATACAATTTTTTTTTTAATAAAACACTAATGGGTGATACTGATTTTCAAAAACATTTGGTATGATCTTTCAAAATCTAATATATGTTATTTTTTAATTCATTGGTGCACAAAATCACACATATATTATCCTGTCTCAAATAAACCAGCCTCATGTGACTCAAGCACTTCCAAACTATGCACTGTAAATAAATATGTTGTTTATCTAATGTCATGGCTGTTTAAATACTGTGTACTTATTGGTTTTCTCTTGTGAGAATGCAGGTTTTTGTTATAATCCATATATCTTTCATTATGTACAAACATGTTGAATTGTTTCCTTTCCACTCTTTAAATAATGACATTTAATTTACTACATTAGTTTGTACTTTTTAACAGATTAGAAAAAAACAGTGCTATCATTTTAATTTTTAAATAGGATAAAACTTTTTTTGATAATTTGGGTGTGGTCATTCATAGTATTTCAACAAAAACTGTATTTTTCTCGGTTGTCTGTCTTAATTTTATCCTTAGGCTTTAAGCACTAAAATGTAAAGTTTAATCGTTCTTAAGCTGCTTGTGTTTATCAGTCTTAACATTTTCTTTTTTTTGTATTCTTCTTTCTTGTATTGTTGATATTCATTATTTTTAGTTCAACTGCATAATTTGTCTGACTTTTTCACATGTATGATGTGTACTGATGACATAATATGAATGCATGACGGTGATACATGAATTAAATAAATATTTTTTTCTGGATACTAAATAAAATTATTATCTGCCTCATTATCGGGACTTTTGCGTCAAGACTTTTATTTTAGTTGCGCCGGTCAGTCACTCCTCTTCCGGTCACTCTTAACTTACGTGGCTGTTGGTGCTTTTCTTCCGGTTTGACGGATTCACTCTACCTGTCACGCGATGGTAAGCTGTTTTCAGAGCTATTTATTAATTTCTCAAACGCTTTTGCTGTAAAATATATATTTTAACTGCACGTAATGCAGGTAGTGTTCGCGTTAATCTCTTTTGCTAATAATCTCAAAGCTACGTTTTGACAGCAGCGTTAGCATTAGCTGTTAGCTACAGTTTATAGTCTGATATCGGCTGATGATGTTGCACAGATATTAAACTCATAAACGCGTGTATCAGCTGTAAAATAGTGCAGTTTATATGCAGATAAGTTATGTTTAACACACATACTGATTAAATGTATACTTTGTGAGTCGTATTGGATAAAAGCGTCTGCCAAATGTAATAAATGTAAATGTTTTACTAGTGGTTGTCTACTCTTTTAGCTCTTTAATAATAGTTGGAAATGTGCAAAACGTGATTTTAATATACAGAGCATGTCAGTGGGATGTTTAAATGAATTTTTAATAAATGTTTACCGTGTGTTTTGTGCAGGAGTTGGAAGCTATGACGAGATACACGAGCCCGGTGAATCCGGCGGTGTTTCCCCATCTGACTGTAGTGTTGCTGGCCATCGGCATGTTCTTCACAGCCTGGTTTTTTGTGTATCCTTTATTTCTGACAGATGTGCCATTACTTGATCAAACTAAACCCCATTTTTTTTAACCTGCTATCAACATCAGGATGATTATATAACTGGCAGTCATACACAGAGAAACACACACACGCACACACACCAAATTTTTAAGATATTTTAAGATGCTTTTGTGAGTTTTTTTTTAAAGCTGCACCCAGCAGGCAAAATTTTCTATTTGTTTTTCTTCATGCAGTGATAGTCCCTAAATGTAGTTGGCTCAAATTGCATCTCAAAAAATGCATCCCTAAAGATAATGTAATCAATTAATCGCGATTAATCTATAGCAGAATAAAAGTTTTTGTTTACATCATATATGTGTGTGTACTGTGTATAATAACTTTGTATAGTTAAATGCACACACATGCATGTATATATTTAAGCAATGTTTACATGTGTATATACATTTGTATATTTGTGTATAATTTATATTATATATAAAAATAAATACTTAATATATAAATATATTTTTTTCTTAAAATTATACATGCATGTGTGCATATTTATATTTACATAATTATTATACACAGTTCACACACATATATGATGTAAACAAAAACTTTTATTCTGCTATAGATTAATCGCGATTAATTGATATGCATCCCTAATTATCTTGTTTACTATGTATTTAGTGCTGTCCACATCTGATTGAATTTTGGGTTCAGAAATATGAAAAATAACATTCTTTAAAAAAATCTTCATATTTACATCCTTAACACACACCTTTAGATATGAAGTAACGTCCACAAAATACACACGAGACGTGTACAAAGAGCTGCTTATTTCTCTGGTCGCGTCGCTCTTCATGGGTTTTGGAGTTCTTTTCCTCTTGCTTTGGGTTGGCATTTATGTCTGATGTGAGTATTTGAAGCCCAGCCCTGTATTAATATCATGCTTTTTATTTTTGAAGCAACTACATAAGTGTGTTTTTCAGGTTTTGGCAGTGGATCACGACACATACAGCTGAACATTCCGGGTTTATCAGAGCATTACAGAGACGAGCACCAGAATCTTGGGTTGGAGTTTGAACTGGGTTAATCTTTCACAAATAAAAACTTTTTGTTATAAATTTTTTTTTAGTGTTTTTGAATCTATGCATTTTCTGTATATATTTAGCCCCATTAGTGTGTAGTTGTGACTTTTTTTAAAAATTCTGGTAGTTGTAAAGTACTCTGGTAACTCAAGAGTGTTTTTCTTTTACTTCACAAGTTATTCTGAAGCATAATATCACTTTTATTGCACTACATTTCACATTAAATATCATTTAATACTTACTTTTAAGTTTTGGGTACAAGTAAGAGAGTACTAGATTTTTAATGTACTTAAGTATAACAGGTAAAAAACAACTTATGAAATGTAGTGGAGTGAAAAGTATCATGTTTTGGATTGTAGTGAAGTAAAAGTTTGCCAGACACAAAAACCTAATAAAAAGTACAGATACTTGAGTAAAATAAAAATATCCAAGTACTTTACACCTCTTCTGGTAAACAAATGTGTTGATGGATCATCAGTAAGGGCTGGCGCAAAATGCGGCAGCGGCATCTCGCAACGGCACTTCCGGCGGCATCTCCAGCAGCCAGGGACTTTTTTCCGGCACCAGCCAGTACAGCGTCATCTCGTGTCATCTTGTAGCGGCATCTTGAGCAGCCAGAGGCTTTTTTTGTAGCAGCCGTGTCTGTTTGTAGCAACTTTTGCTTGCCAGTTACATAAATCAATGTAATATTTCACTTTAAAACTACATTTAAAAACAAAATAATATTATATACTGCCATTTGTAAGCATTTATCATGAAATTGTTAATATATTGTAGGATTTTGTAGCGGCATCTCGGGCATTCAGGGACTTTATCCGGCTGGCTGCTATAGGGGCATTTCAAGCAGCCAGTGACTTTAACCAGCGCTTCTCTCGGGCAGTCAATGACTTTAACCGGCCGCTACAGGGGCATCTCGCGCGCCATTTCGAGCAGACAGTGACTTTAACCGGCCGCTTACTCTACAGGGGCATCTCGGGCAGTCAGTGACTTTAAGCAGCCGCTTACTCTACAGGGGCATCTCAGAGCGGCATCACGGGCAGTCAGTGACTTTAACCGGCCGCTTACTCTACAAGCGCAAAATGCGGCAGCGGCATCTCGTAGCGGCACTTCCGGCGTCAACTCCAGCAGCCAGTGACGTTCTCCGGCATTTCGTAGCGGCATCTCGCGCAGCCAGAGAATTTCTTTCGCAGTGTGGCTGTTGGTAGCAACTTCCGCGGGCCAATTACATAATTTCACTTTAAAACTACATTTGAACTTTCATTTTATCATGAAATTTGTTAATATAGTAGTATTAATCTCCAGCAGCCATGGACTTTTATCCGGCAGTCCGTGACTTTCTCCAGCAGATGTCGCTCTCTCTGTCTGTGTGTGGATATATATATATATATATATATATATATATATATATATATATATATATATATGGATATATATACAACCCCTGGCAAAAAGTATGGAATCATCCCTCTCAGATGATGTTCATTCAAATGTTTAATTGTGTAGAAAAAAAAAACAAGTACATATATGCCACAAAACAATTTTTATTTAACAATCCAAACTTCTGGCTGTATAAAACACTTAAAAAAAAACTAAGAAAGATAACTATAGTCAATTACAACTGTTTTTACAGATCAAACAGAGGAAAAAAATATGGAATCACACAAATCCGAGGAAAATTATATGGAATCACCAAATAAAAACACTACTAGTACTTTGTTGAACCACCTCTGGCTTTTATAACCGCTTGAATTCTCTGAGGCATGGATTTAACTAATGACAAACAGTATACTTCATCAATCTTTCCCCAGCTTTGTCTTATTGCAGTTGCCAGATCAGCTTTGCAGGTTGGAGCCTTTTCGTGGACCATTTTCTTTAATTTCCACCACAGATTTTCAATTGGATTGAGGTCTGGACTATTTGCAGGCCATGCCATTGACATTATATGTTTTTCCTGTAGGAATGTTTTCACAGATTTTGCCCTATGGCACGATGCATTATCATCCTGAAAAATGTTGATACTATCACCAAACATCCTTTCAATTGATGGAATAAGAAAAGTGTCCAAAATCTCAACATAAACTTGTGCATTTATAGGAGATGTAATGACTGTCATCTCTCCCATACCTTTACCTGACATACAACCCCATATCATTAATGATTGTGGAAATTTGCATGTTTTCTTCAGGCAGTTGTCTTTATAAATTTCATTGGACCGGCACCAAACAAAAGTTCCAGCATCATCACCCTGCCCAATGCAGATTCTTGATTCATCACTGAATATAACTCTCATCCAGTCATCCACAGTCCAAGATTGTCTTTCTTTAGCCCACTGACACCTTGTTTTTTTCTGTTTAGATGTTAATGATGGTTTTCGTTTGGCTTTTCTGTATGTAAATCCCATTTCTTTTAGGCGATTTCTTACAGTCTGGTCACAGACATTGACTCCACTTTCTGCCCATTTGTTTCTCATTTGTTTTGTTGTGCATTTTCTGTTTTCAAGGCATATTGCTTTAAGTTTTCTGTCTTGGCGCTTTGATGTCTTTCTTGGTCTACCAGTACGCTTCCCTTTTACAACCTTTCCATTTGATTTGTACTTGGTCCAGATTTTAGACACAGCTGACTGGGAACAACCAACATCTTTTGCAACATTCCGTGAAGATTTACCTTCTTTGAGAAGTTTGATAATCCTCTCCTTTGTTTCAACTGACATCTCTCGTGTTGAAGCCATAGGTTATGTCAATCAGCTTGGTTCAACACATCACTAATGTGTGCAAGCATTCTTTTTTAACTGCAGACTAATTAGCAGTTGTAATCAGATACAGGTGTTTGCTTTAGAAATGCAAAGTGCATGGTGATTCCATATAATTTTCCTCAGATTTGTGTGATTCCATATTTTTTTCCTCTGTTTGATCTGTAAAAACAGTTGTAATGGACTATAGCTTTCGTTCATTATGTTTTTTTTAAGTGTTTTGTACAGTTAGAAGTTTGGATTGTTGAGTGAAAATTGTTTTGTGGCATATATTTGCTTGTTTTTTTTTCTACACAATTAAACATTTGAATGAACATCATCTGAGAGGGATGATTGCATACTTTTTGCCAGGGGTTGTATATGGATATGCAACATAATGAAACGTTTTTGTAGTAAAAATTAAAGGATTGCAGTAATGAAGACACCCTTCAGCTCTTGCTGTTGTTCACTGTTTATTAAATAAGGTTTAATTTGTAGCCTAATTGTGTACAAAATATAAAGCATGTATAAAGCATGAATCGCTGCTCATCAATTCTGGCAAAAATATGTAGTTCATTTAATCTACAAGTTCACAGCATAACTTTTCAAAGTCCTTTCATTTTCTTAAAGACAAACGTAAAAAGTTTGGCTGGAGAACTTTTATTCATCCTTCCAGCTGAGCAGCTTGGGTGATCGAAAGGATGTCTGCAAGCCAGGAATCGGGTAGAAAAGAATATCGGTGGGTAGGGGAGATGATGCAAAAAATGTTTTAATGCGAAATGCAAATGAACCTGACATTCTAATGTAATGTAAATGCAATGTTACACTGTTTAATTATAAATAATAAAATATAACAAATAAATATAATTAAATGTGTTTTATTAAAAATGTCTCTATTTCACTTTGCGGTTGTAGCCTGAAAAATGGGTCAGCTAAACTTTCAAAACCTGTAGGCCGAACAATTATATTTTATTACATCAAATCAACATATAAATATCAAAAATATAAGAAAACAGTTAAATGCGTACATGGGTTATTTTGTGTCCCAAGCGAATAACCAAAAAGTGGGCCAATTTATGCCAAATTGCATAATTTATGTGTGTTAGGTGTGGTCGCATTTGCTGCTAAAATCGAATTGGCGCAAGCTCAAATTTTGGAAGCCTTTGTGCTAATGCAAATATTTTTTGTGGTGCCACCTGTTTTAATTTCTTTACGAAACAATCACATAAGCCTACTGTAGAACAATGACAGAGACCAATAATACTTTACACGGATGACTCAGTTTCGTGCTGTTTCATTAAGAAATGCGATCGTCAAAAACACACTGACAAACCCTTAAAATAAATGTCTGTAAACGTAATGAGGTTGATATATATATATATATATATATATATATATATATATATATATATATATATATATATATATATATATAATATATATAAAGTAAAATGTACTTTTAAAATATTAAAAATAGTGATATTAAATTATATTCATTTATTTCATAACCCTCAAAAGATTTGTACTTTCATTTTTAATTTAGTTTTGTTATGCAACACTTAAAAAATAATGTTTTTGTATAATATATTTTTTATTTGATTATTTTAAAAAAGATTACTATGAATTCAGTTTATTAAACATGCCGTTTGAGACGTGAAATGTAATTAACCAATAAGTAAAATTAAAAGTTAAAATTCTGAATCTAGAAATTAAAAAACAAACTAAAACAGACAAATGGAATTTGTAAAAAAAATAACTGAATTTAAAACAATGATTTAAATCATCATTTAAAATAAAAGTTAAAACATTTTTAGGGCCCCATGAATCTACACATTTTAAGTACATAATAATTTAAGATCAAATTTGAATGTTCAAGCTTTTAATCTTCAGGATGATGAAGTTAGCGTGCTTTTATAATTTTAATGGATGATCCAAAATTTTGCTGATGCTCCTAACATTTACATTTGGGAGCAGCACCAATATACTAAACAGTAAATCTCGAGGCATGATAGTGCAGCAGCCTGTATATCAATACACAAAACAGAATAACTTTCTCTGATGTAGTGCAGCAACAGAATGTTTTAGGCCGGCGAGCGGCGACAGTTGCTAAACAGCCACGGCTGCGAAGTTATCTGGCTGCTGGAGATACAGCTCGGATTCATATTAACTTAGGCCTACTCATATTAACCGAATAACAGCTTATATTCATATGTTATAGCATTTATTAAAGCATGTGATTTATAAGTTTGATTTAGTCTGCAACTAACTGGGATTGATTGAATCAGAAAGTGTAGTAATTCAGCACACACGCGCGTAGCGCATACACCTGCAGTACAGCAACAGAAACTCACTTGCAAATTTCATAATGAATGCTTACAAATGACAATATATAATATTGTATATTGCTAACAGTAACGGCTGATATCCCTGGCTGCTCAAGATGCCGCTGTAGCGGCCGGTTAAAGTCACTGTCTGCCCGACATGCGCCCCTATAGAGTAAGCGGCCGGTTAAAGTCACTGACTGCCCGAGATGCCGCTCTGAGATGCCCCTATAGAGTCAAGCGGCCGGTTGCTAAAGTCACTGGCTACTCGAGAAGCCGCACGAGATGCCCCTGTAGGCTTCCAAATATATTTTGAGCTCGCGCCAATTCGATTTTAGGAGCAAATGCGACCACACATAACACACATAAATTATGCAATTTTGCATAAATTGGCCCACTTTTTGGTTATTCGCTTGGGACACAAAATAATGTACGCATTTAACTTTTTTCTTATATTTTTAATAATTATATGTTGATTTGATGTAATAAAATATAATTGTTCGGCCTACAGGTTTTGAAAGTTTAGCTGACCCATTTTTTTAAACATTGTTTTTAAGTTAAAATGGGCCAGTTGGCTACAACCGCAAAGTGAAATAGAGACATTTTTAATAAAACACATTTAATTATATTTATTTGTTATATTTTATTATTTATAATTAAACAGTGTAACATTGCATTTACATTACATTAGAATGTCAGGTTCATTTGCCTTTCGCATTAAAACATTTCCTTTTATAAGTGTCTATCAACTGTCTACCTATTTCGGCCAATGCTCCTCTCATCATCTCCCCTACCCACCGATATTCTTTTCTACCCGATCCCTGGCTGCAGACATCCTTTCGATCACCCAAGCTGCTCAGCTGGAAGGATGAATAAAAGTTCTCCAGCCAAACTTTTTACGTTTGTCTTTAAGAAAATGAAAGGACTTTGAAAAGTTATGCTGTGAACTTGTAGATTAAAGGAACTACAGATTTTGCCAGAATTGATGCTTTACATGCTTTATATTTTGTACACAATTAGGCTACAAATTAAACCTTATTTAATAAACAGTGAACAACAGCAAGAGCTGAAGGGTGTCTTCATTACTGCAATCCTTTAATTTTTAATATAAAACGTTTCGTTATGTTGCATATCCATATATATATATATATATATATATATATATATATATATATATATATATATATATCCACAGACAGAGAGAGCGACATCTGCTGGAGAAAGTCACGGACTGCCGGATAAAAGTCCATGGCTGCTGGAGATTAATACTACTATATTAACAAATTTCATGATAAAATGAAAGTTCAAATGTAGTTTTAAAGTGAAATTATGTAATTGGTCCGCGGAAGTTGCTACCAACAGCCACACTGCGAAAGAAATTCACTGGCTGCGCGAGATGCCGCTCCGAAATGCCGGAGAACGTCACTGGCTGCTGAAGTTGACGCCGGAAGTGCCGCTACGAGATGCCGCTGCCGCATTTTGCGCCTGCTGTCTCTCTGGATCATCCCAGATTCCAACTTTCATTCATGGTCAGCAGGGGTCAGTGTTGCTGTTGTGACAAATATAATTTTAATATAATAATCTAGCTGCTTTAAAACATATTGATACTCATGTAAAACATTTAAACAACAGTGAAGCAATACGTTATATATTACTGATGCATTATAGCCTTTCTGAACATTAACAAAACATATGAGACATTGCTTTTATCTACAGACTATGATTAATAAACATTAATACATAAACAAACCTATCCTTTACTCACCTGCAGTATGTAGAGATTACCAAATGGTGTTATGAGATTATCAAATGGATATTTTGGCACACTTTACAATTATGTTCATCCACACCTGTTGACATTGATGACTGCAATTGAAAACGAATTGGCTCGATAGGCCACATCGCATGATTTCAATCCCCCTTACGACACAGCATGTCCAGTATCAGCCACTTTTTAATTATTGCAATAGCCATGAATGTAAAATGTCTATTTTATTTATCCAGGCAACAGACTTTCACATCTTAACTACATACAGACCAGCTGAGCTGTTAAACGTTCAAAATCTGACTGGTACCCTTTCAAAAATACACCTTGTACCAAATGTATACATATCTGTACCTAAATGGTATATTAGGACCTTTATGAAGTGACAGAGCTTTTGTACAATTATTTCTGAGAGTGTATATGTCCTGACATTTAACAAAATAAATAAGCCGGTGTAAGTAAGTTAATGAAAAGGGTAAGTCAGCTGTGTATTTGATAAAGGAGTGTGCTATTTATGTCCAGCAGGCTGTTTGTGGTGTGTAATACCCCAATCCCAGTTTAATCTCACAGATCAGAATAGAGCAGTCTGTCTAATCTAAAGCCTTAAAATAAACCTGAAACACAGACAGTAAGATTGTACCTTGACAATTTCCTTTATCATCATCACGAGTCAACGAGTGACGTACAATGAAAAGAAAGTCTTATTACAATGTCAGCATTGATACGAATAACTGCACTGATGCTGTATTAGAAACTGTGACGTTTAATCTCTTTGCATAAAGTTTGGGAAAGTGAGGCACTTTGTTTACACTCGCTAACATTTAAAGAATTCAGAGTTTGAAGAATGTGTTTTTTATTGGAGGACCTTTGTGAAAACATTCATTCATTCTTCAAACCTGCCAGTCCTCTCTGCAGTGTCACGTGAGGGATGGAGCCTTGTGTAAAAATATTTACAAACAATATTTTAAAAATTTCTTTACAAAAAATCCAAGTCAAGATTCCTCAAACCGATCCAACTCAATTTCCATAAAAATCTGTACAATCAAATCAATCACTGCTGTCAGCCGTAATCCAAAACTACATACACTGCACATTATACAACTGCGAGTGATTCAGATAAAACAACACAATGGTCAATTTGGTGGAGCTGGTAGGTGTGGAAAGGACACATTTTCCTTTTCATTTGATTGTCATTAAAACTTATAAAAGCCCTGAAGAGTTTGATCTGTAAACACATAACTTTAACCTTTACACCGCAGTAAAATGATCAAAACGTTCAGACATCAGTTTTCATTGAGACATAAATTGGTCACTTTTCTTTATTTCAGATGGAGAATACGATCCATCTTGTGTCCCATGAGCGCTATTTTGGTCTCTTTCCTTGAAATAAAGTTTTGCAGGAGTCCTCGTTTCGTCTGTCTTAAAATCTCTGAAGAACAACCATTCATTTTCAACAGAAGATCCAGCATCCAGAATATATCAGCAGTAATGTTCCTCTTGTATCTCTTCAGTGTTTTATTCTGTATTCTTGTAAACCACACGGACCGTTCACTGTCGAGCTCTAGCAAACGCATCCCGGAGCCACGGAGAGTCCTCGTAAAGTCTGGGATCGCCCAGGTATTCAGATGTGCGTTTGTAGAAGTAGTAATACAACACAGCGGCTGAAATTAGGCATAAAAACAGCATTAATAGATGAATAATAGACATTAAAACTTTATTTAAATGAAAAGCAGAATGTTTGCATGTTAAAATATATTCAGTAAAATTAAAATGTTATCCATATGTACTAAAAATAATTATACACAATGATTATAACTATGTAAATGTAAAAGAAGTTAAAGACTCTGTTCTACTGTATGAAAATGTAAAAAAATATTTAAATAGATATCTATAATAACTATATTTTGTATTCTTTAATTATTAATAATAATTAAAGAATACAAAATATAGTGTCTTAATAAAAAGAAAGGTTAAATCGAACAGAAATGATTAAGAGATTCTTGACAATATTGACAGTGACCTTTGTCTGAAATCCAATCATGTTTTGGCTGAAGTTTCACGGTTGGCTTACCGAGTCTCTGGAATACAAAGAGAACCTGCAGGCCATCCGTCCACATGAAACGATTCGAATCCATCCACCTCAGATTCTGACAGAAATATAAACAGTACATGAAAATCATGCAGATATTTTTAATAATTTGGGAAAAATTGTCCTTAAGAGAATACATTTGCATGAAAAAAATTGTTCCTGATGAGTTTTTATGTTATTCTGTAGTACCGCGATATCCACTAGATGGCGCACTTACCCAATTTATAAAAAACCTGAAGCCAAAAACATTATTTATTAATTTTAAACTCTATGTATGTTTAGATAATCGTTCTGAATCTGATCTCTAACAAAATTATTTTACAAAAATTTTTATATTTCAGCTTTTTGCTAAGAAATTGATATTTTTGAAAAAAATACCCATATTTAACTCTTTCCCTGCCAGCATTTTTTTTTAAGTTGCCAGCCAGCGCCAGCATTTTTCATTTATTTTTTTACAAAAGTTAATGCATTACAGAAAATGTTCTTCTTTAAATATCTAAACATATAATCAAATAAAAGAACTGACCCTCTGCTTTCAAACAAAAAAAGACGTTTCATCCTACCTTCATTAGTTCTCTTTTAACTCTTTCCCCACCAGCGTTTTTTAAAAAAAAGTTGCCAGCCAGCCCCAGCATTTTTCATGATTTTCACAAAAGTTTAATGCCTTCCAGAAAATGTTCTTCTTTAAATATCTAAACATATAATCAAATAAAAGAACTGACCCTCTGCTTTCAAACAAAAAAAGACGTTTCATCCTACCTTCATTAATTCTCTTGTAATCACCTCTCAAACATGGGTAGGTTTCTTCAAAAACACCCAATTTTGAGCAAAAAGCTGAGATAATTCCATTTTTGCGAAGGACTTTTGATAAAGATCAGATGCAGAGCGATCTTTAAATCATACACGGAGTTCTTTCTCTTTCACGTGAGGCGCTACTTCCGGGTTGTATAAGTTGCGGAAGTGCGCCACCTGGTGGATAATAGCGATATTGCGGAAAGACGGAAAATCTCGTCATTGGCGGGGAAGCGTTTTCTCTTAATTGACGAGATATCTCGTCAATGGCGGCGAAAGAGTTAATCACCTCTCAAATATGGGTAGGTTTTTTCCAAAAACACCCAATTTTGAGCAAAAAGCTGAGATAATTCCATTTTTGCGAAGGACTTTTGATAAAGATCAGATGCAGAGTGACCTTTAAAGTAACACTAAAGAGTTTTTTTTACCTTAAAATAACGTTTCCAAAAAAGTTTCAGTCGTTCATCTACTCGAAACAGGGTGAACGGCACTTTCACATTCGCTTTGCAGCCTCTATCGGCCAAAACCGCACTAAAGAGTTTCCAACCGTCGGGTCGCGGTCCTGTAGTTCGAGTGAAAACTACAAAAACTTGCTTTACGGCAGACCTACAATCCAATCAGAGCCAGCTTTGCTGCAGTAGGCTAATTATTTACGACAGTGGTAATGGACAATTCCGCTTCCAACCTGTAGGGGGAGCAAAGAGCAAAAACTCTTTAGTGTTGCTTTAAAACATACATTAACCAATCAGGAGCTTGCTCTAGTAGTGACGTAATTACAGGAAGCGAGCAGAGTCGCAGAAGCCCCTCCCATGATGCAAATTTCCGCGTGAAGGTCTCGGTGACTAGAATTTCACGCGCGAATGAAGCGAGTAAACTCAAACTGTTCAAGCGACAAACTAGGCGCGGTAGACGCGATTTTGACGCCTGGTGTGAACCCACGGTTAAAGGCACAATATGTCATTTTCACCACTAGAGGTCGCCATAATTGTAAAGTATTTAAATTTACTTGCATAACCATTATACTATAACATAACCTAACAGAGTGGTTTAGTAGAAAAAACAGATTAGTGTGATCGTAGCTTAAAGTACTACTTATGTATACAACGCTGTACAGATACATTTTGGATACTCTGATGTCATAGGCCGATCGGTCTGTGCACTGCTGCATGAAGTTAAATAAATCTATGATTTCTACCACAGTAAAACCAAGGATAATGTGGAGACGACATCATTAACAGGCGACCCTATGAACAGGGACGGAGCGTTTATAAAAAATACATAATACTGTGCTAGTAGTTTTTTGAAAAAAATAAATGCCTTTAAATGTTTTAAATGCTAATGTTGTATGGAGGTCAGTCTGTCATTATAAACACTTTAGATAAAAGTGAATGTGTGCATACGCACCATGACCCAGCAGTGAAAGCAGATGCTGAGGGTCAGATAGAGAGCAGACAGTATGAGCAGTGCTCTGAATCTCTCCAGTAACAGTGACACGAGTCCCACCTGGAACACGTATGTGTTAAACATCATGAGAAGAATGATGATGACATTAAACAAGATGCCGATGTCCTGGATTCTGCAGGGAGAGACAGAAGACCGTATAATAACAAGCGCATGTAACATCACTGTATATCACGTAACGTACAATAGATAATACGCTCTAACTCACATAAACAGGACTAGTTGGATGACCGGGGCGGCCCGCAGAAGTTCACTGAAGGAGTTGACAAACAGGTCAAAGGTTAGCAGTGCTAACTGGATAAGTAACACCAGTGAGTAGTTATTGGTCTGAAGCATCTCTGCAGTGATATGAACTCATACGGAGAGGAGGAACTCCAGAATATACGAACACGCTGAAGTACCACAGTCTTCCTCCATAAACAAACTCTTGAGGTTTAGTCTTCATCAGATATTTCACATGAAGATATTCACATTTCTCGTCTCGTTTCTAGGTGCTCCATAGAAATGAAAGACAGAAAGGAAGGATGATTCCTGGAATTGTTCCATAGACTCCAAGCGTTCGGTTAACTAAGCAACAATCACACTGGAGAATAACTGGAGGATTCCCAAATGAATATTCAAAGTTCTTTCCTCATTCCAGCATTTTCATTGGTCAAGATCTTCACACATCCTTTTCCTGCAAGAAAAAAACAATCATTACTAAAAATCGATCTATCTCTCTGTCTCCCTACCTGTCTGTGTGTCTATCTATCTATTTATTTACCTAGCTACCTACCTGTCTGTCTACCCACTTCTGTGTCTATATACTTCTCTGTCTATCTACCTATCTATCTCTCTGTCTACCTGTCTGTCTGTCTGTATATCTATCCATCTACCTACCCTACCACTCTACTTACCTGTCTGTCTACCCACTTCTTTGTGTATCCATCCATCCAGCCATCCATCCATCCATCCATCTAGCTATCTACCTTTCTGTATATCTACCTGTCTGTCTGTCTATTTATCTACCTACCTACCTACCGGTCTACCCACTTCTGTGTCTATCTACCTCTCTGTCTGTCTATTTATCTACCTACCTGTCTGACCCACTTCTGTGTCTGTCTACCTCTCTGTCTATCCATCCCTCTAGCTAGCTATCTACCTACCTACCTACCTACCTACCTACCTACCTACCTGTCTATCTATCTATCTATCTATCTATCTATCTATCTATCTATCTATCTATCTATCTATCTATCTATCTATCTATCTATCTATCTTTGTGTCTATTTACTTCTCTATCTATCTATCTGTCTGTCTGTCTGTCTGTCTGTCTGTCTGTCTGTCCGTCCACTTCTGTGTCTATCTACTTCTCTGTCTAACCATCCCTCTAGCTAGCTATCTACCTACCTACCTACCTGTCTATCTATCTACCTACCTCTGTGTCTGTCTGTCTATCTATCTATCTATCTATCTATCTATCTATCTATCTATCTATCTATCTATCTACCTTTGTGTCTATTTACTTCTCTATCTATCTATCTATCTATCTATCTATCTATCTATCTATCTATCTATCTATCTATCTGCCTGTCTGCCTGTCTGTCTGTCTGTCTGTCTGTCTGTCTGTCTGTCTGTCTGTCTGTCTGTCTGTCCACTTCTGTGTCTATCTACTTCTCTGTCTAACCATCCCTCTAGCTAGCTATCTACCTACCTACCTGTCTATCTATCTACCTACTACCTCTGTGTCTATCTATCTATCTATCTGTCTGTCTGTCTGTCTGTCTGTCTGTCTGTCCACTTCTGTGTCTATCTACTTCTCTGTCTAACCATCCATCCTACCTGCCTATCGATCTAGCTACTTCTGTGTCTATTCACTTCTCTATCTATCTATCTGTCTGTCTGTCTGTCTGTCTGTCTGTCTGTCTGTCTGTCTGTCTATCTATCTATCTATCTATCTATCTATCTATCTATCTATACTGTAGATCTATCTATCCATCCATCTCTCTATCTTTCTATCTGTCTGTCTACCTAAAAATGTATTAATAAAGGAATAGAATATCTATCTATCTGGCTACCTGTTTATATGTCTAAACATATATCTATCTGCCTGTCTATATAGTATCTATCAAACTCTGAGTTAAATTCCTGCAACATTAGGTTGTCTAAATAGCAGACGGAGGTTACAGAGGTCATGCAGGGGATTATGGGTTAATTTCACTGAGTGCACGAGGAGTTGAGATGTTCTTGTCCGCTAATCTCTGATTCAAAACTCCACAGAGTCTAAACAGATTACTGGACAGAGACAACAAGGTCTTATAACATATCAACTTTCATTACACAACAACTTTCATCATTCAGCACTTTTACTGTAGTGAATGTGGTTAACTTGTGTGTAATGACGGAGGGAAGCTTCTTTTTTTCTTTATCTGTCTGTCTGTCACGTGCAATGTTGTAGCCGTCTGTTTACCAACACGTTAGCAAAGCAGATAAATGTTAGGTTTGTTATTTAAGTGATGAAAACTTGCAATTTTTTCAAACTACACTTTCCTAAAGATACCTGATTATTTTTGTAACTGTGTGTGTCTATATACTAAGATAAGGCATTCAAAAACATAACAGTTTTCAACTTTTTATAGGGATAAATCTTAAGAGATAAGCCGTTTGTGTAGTCTGGCCAACAGCTAACTAGCTAACTGCTAAGCAAACACAGATATGTAAACTACAGTGGATTTTCTTTCAAATGTTTCTTACCTGTGCAGTTAAAACTTCAGCATTCGTGTGTCTGAAATCCGTAAAACAATCGTGAAGTCCGTCTGAATGCTAAAATCTTTCTTATTTCTTGTGATTTTACGGGATCGTTTGTGATTTGAGCTGATCGGGACACACGGAGCACGAGCCGCTATTGCGTCGCTCATGGCAACGGCGCGAGGCCAATGACCGCGTTACCGTAATGACTGAAATAAAGAGAGAAAGTTACTGACAAACTTCAGTACAAGATTGCTATAAAAAATAAGTTAAATACATTTTGTTAAACATGTTGTCATTATTCCAAGGATTTTTTTTGTTATTATTAAAAAAATGCAAATGAACGTACAGAAATCACAAGAGATACTGGTCAGTCTAAAACATCAAAATAAAAGTTTTAAAGTAAAAATAAAGGTAAATTCCTTAATTAAATTTACAAATGATACATTAATGATACATTAAAAGTAATAATATAATATAATATAATACAAAAACACGTAAAAATAAATTAAAATAAAAACAAATTAAATTAATAAAAGTAAAAAATAACGTAAATTAAAATCTGTTGATTTTATAACGGGATTTTTTTTCAGTAACAGAGATGTTTAAACTGCTTTCCTATTGCAAATCGAGCATAAGTGGTGATAAAATAACTTTAAACAATAAAGAAAAGCCTAAAGTTTTTCAGGTTATGCCTTTCATTGCGTCTCATCCATCTCTTTCAATCCATAATCCTAATACAATAAGAGTACATCTGTTATCTCAATAATACAAAAAATGCTATAAATTAAGAATTTTTAAATAAAAGTACGTCTTTATTATAAACAATGTGGTAGTGTTACGCTTCACGCTCTGGTGCCCTCTGTCGGATGATATTGGCGCTGCTCTGACTGTAGAGACCTCAGGTGAGACACCTGCGACTGCTGCAGGTGACACGCGCTGTTCACCTGAACGAACAACACATTAGAAATCTGGTGAGTATAGTTTTTTATGTCATTTATTTTGCTTAAGATATTTAATTCCTACACTATTGTCGTTATGAAAGTGTGTTGGCAGTGCTGACATATGGTATAAATTAAGTATGACACTAACTTTGACCTGTGATCAGTTTTTCACTATTTATCAACCGTGTTTAACAAAACTGTGACAATCATTTATATCATACATGCCATTATGGTGAAGTACCATAATAATACACTGAAGTACCATCCTGGTATATGAATAGTAATCATATTGTTTGGCTGTCAGTTTATAAATGCTATGGTGGTACACAATGTATTCTGTAATGTTTTCACATTTATTGTCTTGACTATATGAAGTAAGTAATTCTCACACATGTCGGCAGATATATCACATTGTTTTCTTCCTGGTTTTGCATAACACATTAATGATTTAAACTTATATTTTCTGTGTGATTTTGGTGGAGCGAGGGAAGTTTAGTGACCTTTGCGTGTGGGAATTGATCTATGGTTTTATTGTCATGCTCATAAAGTTTGACACAAACTCATCCATAATGTCTTGTGTTAATATAGGGGACCCTAAAGTGTTTAAACATTTATAGTATGCCACAAATAATGTATGAATGTCACTGTGTTACAAAACATTTATTTTTATAAATATGGCACTTTTCAAGCAAAGCATTTCCAAAGTAGAAAGTTGTAATATTTTAGGGGCCATTGCATATTGTAATGAAAATTGAAAATTGTTCGACACTCGTGATTCAAATCATTTATGTTCACTCCGAGCTTATCTGCACGACAGCAGTTTAGATCTAACCGCAATATCAACCATCTATTTATTAGGAAAATATTTCCTGTTGTTCATGTGACCTCTGGTCATTTAGTTTGTGGGTTTTTTTCCTAGACCTCATGGGCGACACGTAATCCTGATTGCTCACGAGCTCTTAGTAATGTCTATGTAAACTCACTCTTTATTTGCATCTTACTTTGTTTCTGTGCACACTCCCTCTTACAAACACACACATACAGTCCCGTCACATGACTTCATCCTGTTCTGCTATATGAGCATCCTGGACAAGAGCAAGACAAAGATTTAGAAAGTTGTGTGTTTGCAGTTTAGAAATCAGATTTCTATGACAGTAAAAGTTTATGGTAGTTTGAGTTAAGGAGAAAGGACTAGCCTAGCAATGTGAATTTGTTTATGGCGTCCGAGGGAGTGTCTGTCTGTCTGTTTACAGTATACTGTACGTCCGGCTTTCCGTGAGAAATTCCCATGTGTTTTGTTGCTATTGGAAACGTGTTTGACACAAACCTAATGCTGATAACACTTTGCATGATGTTTTTAAGATATAGTATATCAAACACATAAGGGCACTTTCCCGTACAAGGTTTAGATTAATCCAGGTCTTAGTTATATTAGGACATTTGAGTAGTTTTTACAAACAATACTGGCGTACATCTTGAAACAAAACAATGGCACTGATGTATGTTAAGATATGTCAATGCAAGTTGTTTTTAAATGAAGACAGATCAGACATGCATTTTAACCCTGTCTAGTGAATAGTTAGTATTTATGTAATGCATGGGTTGTTTAATTTGATTTTATGTACTTATCATCATTGGATTGTATATTGTGATCAGTATTAAAATGAAACTGTATAAGTTGAGTAAAAACTCAAATTAATCTCATGTGAGTATCACCGTAATCATTCAAACAGGCTGGACATTTACTGAAGGAGGAGTTGTGTTTTCTTTATCACAAAACCAGTCTGATCAAACACAAGCAATTAGTTTGTGGGGAATTAATCCAAGTCTCAGTTTTCCACCTATTGGCATGTGACTAAAAATCCTTTACCTGAAATTTGATATTTGCAGTTTCTCTGAGTCACCGAGTCTCATGACCGAGGTCAGAAAACATTACGGTTGTTTAACATCCTGGTTAACTATTACTCTCTGGCTATTTTAGGAAGCAGGATATTTCAGCCATCCTCAGCATGTCCTACTAATTACGTAACTAATTAACTATGTAAACCATGCCAAATTACATATTTAATGTTAAACCCGTAAGTGCAAATATATACATGACCTTCTAAGTCCTCCACCTCAGCATTTGCCTTTACGCATTTGGCAAACACTTCTATCCAAAGTGACACTTTGGTACGTATCACGTACGTATACCTGGAATCAAACCCATGACCATTGCGTTGCTAACACAATGCTTTACCAAGTGACCTACAGATTTCCCCAACACCATTAATACTGCCTGATAAAACCTTTCTGAACTATGTAAAGCATGGGTCGGGTTAGTAGCTCAGTTTAGAGCAGTGCTTCTCAAATAGTGGGGCGGGACCCCCAGGGGGGGCTCGAAGCGACACCAGGGGGGGCGCGCGAGACCCCGGGGAAAATACTTTTTCAGGAAGTGATTTTTTTGCACCGTCACTTAAAGACATTACACCCCAATCACGCTGATAAGCCGCTTGAGTTTTTTATTATTATTTATTGATTATATTTAATTTAATTTTTCAGTATCAAATGGTCAAAAAATATTATACTTTAAATAAGGGTTGATTTTTTTTATTTCAGGCAAATTGATGCATTTTAAGTCTTTTTTGTTACAGACTAAAAAACAATGTTAATAAAGTTATTCTTTGTTGTAAGTTGATCGATATTTCTTTTTTGTGTTTTCTTTAATGTTAATAAGGATACAATGTTTTGCAGATGTGTAATTTTATAGACAAATTATACTATTTACAGTCGCGGCGGAGAGTTGGGGGGGCGCAAAATGTTTACTTCTTCCTAGGGGGGGGGGCGTGACAGAAAATAATTGAGAAGCACTGGTTTAGAGAAAGGTGCTAGGTCCTCATTAACGCTGAAGATAAAATATTTGTACAGTATTTTATTATCTCTCTTTCTCTCTCTCTCTGTAGTTATGTCAAACTGGCTAAGGGACGGTCTGGTGTTGGAAGGGACAGGCAGTGGTCCGATGTCCCCCAACCCCAGACGCCGGAGTCCCTTGCCGGGCCGTATGGCGAGGTTACAGTCACCCAGCAGCGCCGGCCACAGAGCGCCGTCTCCTGCCCGTGACAGTATGAGCAAAGCCAAAGAGTTGTTTGAGCTCTGCGATAAAGAAGGAAAAGGGTTCATCACAAAGAGAGACATGCAGGTGAGACCGGACAGCACAGTGTTGTATGTGTATGTGATCTGTATGGTAAAGATGCCTGCAGAATATTACAGAAAGCTGCTATTATAATACACTCTCAGAAATAAAGGTACAAAAGTTGTCACTGGGACAGTACCCTATCAAAAAGGTGCACCTTTGTACCCAAAGGATGCATATTAGTACTTCAAAGGTACATATTGGCAGTTCAAAGATACATATTTGTACCTAAATGGTACCTATTAGGACCTTTTTTAAAGGGTACTGCTTCAGTGACAGCATTTTACCTTTATTTTTGACACAGAAAAAGCCTCTATTGCAGAATAAATGCACAAATAAACAATTACATTTTTTTCCAAAATCTGGGCAGGTAATGTAATAAATTATATAAAATAAGACGTATAATGAGGTATTTTGGGTGTTTGTTCATCTAGAGGTTACAGGTCGAGTTGCCGCTCTCTTCGGAGCAGTTGGAGTCTGTGTTCGACGGTCTGGACAGAGGGAAAAATGGATTCCTGACACCCCTCGAATTTCACACGGGTTTAGGTCAGTGTCTGTATATCCCACAATGCACCAGGACTCATGGTTTATCATTTGATTGGACTGCTAAAAGGTTTAATATAGATAAAAAAATCAAACGAAATTAGATTAGAATTAGAATAAAAATAACCTGCACTGTAAAAAATAAGCATTTTTGTCAAATCAACATATATTTTTGTTACTTTAACCCATAAAATAAGTAAAACAATTTCAACTTGATTTTATAAGTTATGTTAAGTTAAGTTTTCACAAGCCAAAACATAAAATAGTAGGTTGAATTGACTTGCAAAACCTATATTATTTTTACAGTGTTAGGTCAGTAGCTTTATAGATTTACTATACTGTACCAATGATGTATAAAGCATATAATAATTTACTAGGCTGTTTGAAAAGAGCGTCAATATAAATTTAGGGGAATTATAAAAATACCGTTTAAAAAAGTTAAGGGCAAGGACAAACATAGATGTATATCTGTCAAAAATGTGAAGTTGGTATAATTTTGACAAGAAATTAAGATCATTGTGTACATTTAAAAAGAAAAATATAAGGTGGTAAATAGTTTAAGTTTTAATTATTTGTCTACACTGTAAAAAAAAATATGCAGCATTTTTGTCAAATCAACACATATTTTTATGTTACTTTAACGCAGTGCTTCTCAAATAGTGGGGCGGGACCCCCAGGGGGGGGCTCGAAGTGACACCAGGGGGGCGCACGAGACCCCGGGGAAAATACTTATTCAGGAAGTTATTTTTTTTGCACTGTCACTTAAAGACATTACACCCCAATCACGCTGATAAGCCGCTTGAGTTTTTATTATTATTTATTGATTATATTTAATTTAATTTTTCAGTATCAAATGGTCAAAAAATATTATACTTTAAATAAGGATTGTTTTTTTTCAGGCAAATTGATGCATTTTAAGTCTTTTCTGTTACAGACTAAAAAAAAATGTTAATAAAGTTATTCTTTGATGTAAGTTGATCGATATTTCTTTTTTGTGTTTTCTTTAATGTTAATAAGGATACAATGTTTTGCAGATGTGTCATTTTATAGACAAATTATACTATTTATAGTTGCGGTGGAGAGTTGGGGGGCGCAAAATGTTTACTTCTTCCTAGGGGGGGCGTGACAGAAAATAATTGAGAAGCACTGCTTTAACGTAAAAATAAGTTAGATTTTTTTTTACTTGTTTTTATAAGTTATGTCAACTTATCACAAACCAAAACTTAAAATAGCAGGTTGAATTGACTTGCAAAATCATGTTGTTTTAACTTTTTTAACATTGTATGTGAAATGATTCACTAAAAAATATGATTCATTCAATTTACTCAATTTTTTTAAGGTACGTGGTCGCAATCAATTTATTTAAGCTAGATTTAAACAACAACAAAAAACTAGAAAAGCAAAACAAAACAAAAAACTTTTGTTTAAATGTAGATTAAATAAATTGATTGCAACCACTTACCTTAAAAAGTTTAGTAAATTGAATTAATATTTGTTTCAGTGTTTTATGGCATGGAATGCAAATTTAGTAGTTATGTATAGACCCCTTCACGGTTCACGTCACAGGCGGTTTCCACTGCGCATGTCGGGGTCAGAAAAGCCATTACAGCAGATTGAGTTGCGTGTTATTCGGTATCGTCAAAAATGCCTACTTACGTCGTGGGCTGTGAAAATCGCACCAGGTCTTCCGTTAAGTTTTCGCGATTCATGCAGAATCTCAAAAACAAAAAAGTACAACATCTGCGGCTGCAAGCAATTAACGTGCAGACTGGAACAATGCAAATATCAATGAGGCTTTTGTTTGTAGTGCTCACTTCATTTGAGATTTTTCAGCCCTGTTAGATTAAATTATAAAGCCTGGATGGTATGAACAGTTTGACCCCATGCTGCGCGCGCTCCCCATAGTCATTCAATGTTTACAAACCTTGAAGGGGTCTATACGTTTTTAACACTTTACAACAATGTTGTGTTTGTTAACATTAGCAAATGCATTAGCTAATATGCTAATGCATATTTTTTATCCAATCTTTGTTTTTGTCTAGTAAGGAACGTGATGCTTTTTAAATAATGGTAAAAAGAGAGAAAGTATAATAAGGCTTCAGCCTACACCCTTTTCAATAAATATGTGTATAACATAAATGTGACCCTGGACCACAAAACCCACAAAAAATTTTAAAAATTGAGATTTATACAAAATCTAAAAGCTGCAAATAAGATAAGCTTTCCATTGATGTATGGTTTGATAGGACAATATTTGGCCAAGATATAACTATTTGAAAATATATAATCTGTTGGTGCAAATAAATAAAAATATTAAGAAAATAAATCGTCTTTAAAGTTGTCCAAATGAAGTCCTTGGAAATGGCATCCACTGACAAAAATAAAGTTTTGATATATTTACGGTAGGAAAGTTACAAAATATCTTTCTCATGATCATGACCTTTACTTAAAGGCGGAGTCCATGATGTTTGAAAGCCAATGTTGATATTTGAAATCACCTAAACAAACACGCCCCTACCCCAATAGAATCTGGACCTTCTGTTGATAGACCCCCCCACACATACGCAACCCGGCATTTGATTTGATTTGATTGGCTATAAGTGTGTTTTGGTAGTCGGCCCGTCTCCTTTTCCAACGCGTTTTTCAAACATCGTGGACTCCGCCTTTAATATAAAAGAAAAATTGATCATTTTGATCCCTACAATGTATTGTTGGCTATTGCTATTGTTGGTTTTGTGGTCCAGGGTGACACATTATTACGAAAAATGTTCTATATAGGCTTAAAAATAAATTTGATTGTAGCATAACACTGTTTGAAACATCTAGCAATACATGCTGAATACTACTGCACATATTATTTAAAAATAGTATGCCGTATATATAATGCAGTACACAAGTATACACGGCCTCTCTGTCTGTCACAGGAGAGCTTTTTGGTCTTGAGCCGGAGGAGCGAGCGAGGAGCGGTGAAGAAGAGAGAGTAGAGGAGGAGGAGGAGGAGGAGCGCTTTGAACCTGCAGAGATCAGATTCACACAAATCCTCATAGAGCTGGGAGCTGATAAACTCTTTAGAGAGTGAGTAAATGTACATACCAGAGATAAATGATAATAAATAACTGTGCTTGTCTTTTGGACTTTAGATCTTTATGTATTTAACTCACTGTTATTGTTTAAACTTGAGCTCAAGATTGACTGAGAGCACAGAGGAAACTCCTCACTGATCTTTATGTCTTATTATGGCGTAGTTTTGGTTTTATTTAATATCATCAGAAATGCATTTTTCTAACAACACCGTTTAGCAACACCTTAACCTATATATCGCTTTGACTTTTTATTATGAATACTTTAAAGATATACTATGTGTGTATATTAGTCAGAGGGAGTTGTGCAGTCTTTGGTGTGAGCTCCGGCGAGACAAACCTGAGCTCTTGAGCGCGCTGGAGGAGGTCCTGTCCTACACAGTGTCTCATCTTCAGGACGCCCTCAAAGAGAGAGACAACCTAGAGCAGACACTACGCAGGTCAGACGTCCATTTGTACCCAATGCTGTCCGTTTGAGATGAATGATGTGACTGATGTCTGACAAATGTGTTTCAATGTCCTGCAGGAGAGAAGAAGACCATGACCAAGTGGTTCGGTCAATGTTTGAAGACATGGAGAGTCAGTTAAAAGAGGAGAGAGAGAAACGACAAGCACTGGTAGGATTGAGGATGATGGAATTGATAATGGTGATGTTTATTGTGAGGGTGATTAATGATGGTGATGTTTATGACGATGCATTTTGGTGATGATGTGTTGTCGGTCTGTTGATGAAGGACAGTGTAAGGGAGGGAGACATAAAAGAGCATCTACTTCAGGAACTGAGGACAAGAGAACAGGAACTGGAGTTCACCCTCACCAAACAGAGAGAGGTACAAACTTTATTCATCATCAGCGCTTTATTCATCATCAGAGCTTTACTATCAAAGCATATGAAGCTCTCGCTCACCTTTGTTTGAATGTGTGTAGCTGGAGAGCAGGATCAGCGCTTTGACTAGCGATCAGGTCGAGGTTCGTATTCAGAACCGCAAACTGCAGCACATCAACCAGGAGCTTCAGGAGCAGCTCGATGAGAGCCGTGAAGAGCTACAGCAGGCTCTGAATCAACTACAGCAGCTGCAGAGCAACATCAAACACCAGGAGAAGGGCAAAGAAAGGTGTGTCTGATAGATTCAACCATTAACAGATTCAATGACTGACAGATTCAACAACTGACAGATTCAACAACTGACAGATTCACTGACTGACAGATTCACTGACTGACAGATTTATTGACTGACAGATTTATTGACAGACAGATTCATTGACTGACAGATTCAACAACTGACAGATTCATTAATCGACTGATTCAATGATTTATAGACTCATTCACTGACAGATTCAACAACTGAGAGATTCATTGACTGACAGATTCAACAACTGACAGATTCAACAATTGACAGATTCACTGACTGACAGATTCACTGACTGACAGATTCATTGACTGACAGATTCATTGACTGACAGATTCATTGACTGACAGATTCAACAACTTACAGATTCATTGACTGACAGATTCAACAACTGACAGATTTATTGATCGATTGATTCAATGATTTATAGACTCATTCACTGACAGATTCAACAACTGACAGATTTATTGATCGATTGATTCAATGATTTATAGACTCATTCACTGACAGATTCAACAACTGACAGATTCATTGACTCACGGATTCATTGACTGACAGATTCATTGATGGACAGATTTATTGACTGACAAATTCATTGACTGACAAATTCATTGACTGACAAATTCATTGACTGACAAATTCATTGACTGACAGATTCACTGACTGACAGATTCATTGACTGACAGATTCATTGACGGACAGATTTATTGACTGACAAATTCATTGACTGACAAATTCATTGACTGACAGATTCATTGACTGACAGATTCACTGACTGACAGATTCACTGACTGACAGATTCAACGACTGACAGATTCAACGACTGACAGATTCAACGACTGACAGATTCAACGACTGACAGATTCAACGACTGACAGATTCAACGACTGACAGATTCAACGACTGACAGATTTATTGACTGACAGATTTATTGACTGACAGATTCATTGACTGACAGATTCATTGACTGACAGATTTATTGACTCACAGATTCAATGACTCACAGATTCATTGACTGACAGATTCATTGACTGACAGATTCAATGACTCACAGATTCATTGACTGACAGATTCATTGACTGACAGATTCATTGACTGACAGATTCATTGACTGACAGATTCATTGACTGACAGATTCAATGACTGACAGATTCACTGACTGACAGATTCACCGACTGACAAATTCACTGACTGACCGATTCATTGACTGACAGATTCATTGACTCACAGATTAATTGATCCACAGATTAATTGACTGACAGATTCATTGACTGACAGATTAATTGACTGACAGATTTATTGACTGACAAATTCACTGACTGACAGATTCACTGACTGACAGATTCAACGACTGACAGATTCAACGACTGACAGATTCATTGACTGACAGATTCATTGACTGACAGATTCACTGACTGACAGATTCAATGACTGACAGATTCAATGACTGACAGATTCACTGACTGACAGATTCATTGACTGACAGATTCATTGACTGACAAATTCACTGACTGACAGATTCACTGACTGACAGATTCACTGACTGACAGATTCATTGACTGACAGATTCATTGACTGACAAATTCACTGACTGACAGATTCACTGACTGACAGATTCACTGACTGACAGATTCATTGACTGACAGATTCATTGACTGACAAATTCACTGACTGACAGATTCACTGACTGACAGATTCACTGACTGACAGATTCATTGACTGACAGATTTATTGGATTTATTGACTGACAGATTAAATTATTTACAGATTCAATAACTGACAGATTTCATTGACTGACTGACTGATATGATCTAAACTCATATTATCCTTTCTATATTATATTCAAAATTGTATCATTATATTAAAATGATCCCTGACTATTTCTCACTCCAGAGAAGTCCTAAAAGTTTCCAGAAACATGCAGAAGGAGCGGGAAAGTCTCATAAAACAACTTGAACTGCTCAGGTAAAGCAACTTGTATGTCTCACCTGTAGTATGCAGTGCAATGCGTGTACACTGTAGTATTCATGTCTGTAAAGCAATTCTGTACTATAGCATCTCCTTTAAGCCATCTTATCTGAGAGATAAGGCCACAGGAACTGGCCAATCAAAACACAAGTGACTATTTCCTGACAACTAACAGATGTTCTTATTGATAACTAATGTGAGTGGTTATCTCAGAAGTCGTAAAACTATATGATAAACAATCCAAACATAATGGTTTAGTAGGGGACAGCACCAGATAGCACCAGAGGTGTATGTACAAATATGTAATATTTTCTTCCACTAAAGATGTTCATAGAAACATGAAATTACTAAAATGTTTATTTGCAATTATATTTACTCTCTCTATTTCTGTCTCTTAGGGATATGAACAAGCGTCTTCGGGATGATAAAGACGTCCACCAGGCTCAGAAGATGGTTAGTCTAAAACATCCCTTCATGTCCCCCACCCCTTATCCGCCGTGCCGCTGCATACACACCATCTCACCGTGGCCACACTCGGTTTACCCGTATTAAACTTGTCTGTCTACTTGCCAAAGTAGCATTACCCACAATGCACTGCTCCAGTGCAGTTAAATGTGAATGGATACTTTCAGCTGGATGTGATTCACTGGGTTTCTTTAAAACCCACGTTCTCTCGGTTACTGGATGAAGACGGCCACAAGCTCTTCTGGAAAATGACACGTTTAATGCAATCATAAACATATTTTTGGGAGGATTTGGTCCATTGGTCAGGAACAAGGAATGATTTCAAGGAAACTGAAAAGGATGACGTGTGCCATGATCGCTTGTGGAACATTTGGAACATAAATCATCTCAATGAAACGGGTCACATTTGGAGACTGACTGTTACATAAGTAACTAATTCTTAAAAAAAAACATGTACTTTTTATATGGTCAACTTCTGCTTAGATTTATAACTTTAAATAAATCAGCATAAATTAGATTTTTATAATTTCCCATAATCGGGGAATGACGTCAGAACCTCTTATTATATTTTTTGTAATTAAGCATCATTTTATTTTATAGTTTCTTCTTAATTTTACCGATGTGTCATATGGCAATGTATTTTTTTCTTTAATGATTCAATAAGAACAAACAAGAAATGATCTGAAGCTAAACAATGTTGTGAATTATTGTAACTGTGAACAATAAAAATGTTTATTCATCTTGATCTTCATCACTCTGGATGATTCAGTACACACACACATTTACATACAAAAGAAAATTGTAAAGAAATTAAAAGACAAAATTAAAATTTTTAAGCTTATCCCAATAATATTGTTCTTTAAAATATTTATACTATAAATATTATACTAATAAAATATCATAATGTTTATTTCAAAACATTATCTGGACACAGTATAGACATAAAGAAACGTATGTTAAAATAAATATTATTATATTAAAGCTATTTTATAATATTTAATATTTTATACTGTTCCTCAGATAGACGAAGTGATGAAACCTTCACAGAGGAGAGAATCAATACTAGGAAACTATTTTCAACCAAGAAAATCAACAAAGAGGTCAGCAAATCATCTATGTATTTCATTCCTAATATTTTTTGCTATATTAAACGTAATTCAACATCAGATAAACACAAAATCTTGTGAATTTTAAAGACATCTGAAGACAATCTCTATGGATGAGCTCGACGAGGACTCTGACAGCTCACTAACAAATTCACGTCCAAAAAGACTCTCGACAGCCGAAGATACAGAAGAAGAAACTTACAATACTTACAATCGGTCCGAAAAAATCACGGTAAAAATGTTCACAATGTAAAAAGATTTATATTAATTTTACAAATTTAACCGCAGGTGTCTCTTAGATGCAAAAGATGAACCTGGGATCATATGGGTGACACACATTTTTTGTAACTTCACCCTCAAATACAAATAAAAATATTTATGCATTTGCATAAAGACCTCTTTCTCTCTCTGTTTCTCAAAAAGGGGGTGGTATGTGACCCACAGCGTGTGTTTAAGGTTGTGTTTTTGGGAAACTCAGGAGTAGGAAAGAGTTCATTCATCCAGCATTACACCAGAGGTCAATTTCCCAACAACATGGCTTCAACTGTAGGTAAGATGCTTGGGTCACGCAATCACACCTTGATTTACCTGTAACCCACCTGAGACACATGACCTGTCATGTTTGATTGACAGGGATGGATTTCCAGGTGAAGACTGTGATGCTGGACTCCACACCTGTCGCTCTGCAGCTGTGGGACACCGCAGGACAAGAAAGGTCTAGATAAAAAAATTAAGTTGTTTTGTGTTATTTATCGCTTTGAGAATCAAAACTAAAAACCGTAAAAGGATCATTTTTTTCATTTAAAATATTAAAAAGGTAATTTTGGGGAAAATTGGCATTGCATACCAGGTGTTTGAAGTGGAGTGGTTGCAAAAAAGAGGGCTTAGTGATCCACAGTTCCTCTGGAGTAGTTAACAACCCTAAAAATGATTGACAGCTGCACTGTAAAAAATAAATTGTTGGCTCAATGAATTATTTTTTAGTAACTAGTTCCACAGAAATTTTACGTTCACTCAATTTCTGTCTCCAAAGTGTTTCCTGGATTGATGTTTTTTAGTTGGCCCAAATTTGACTCAAATATAAAAAAGTATGTTGGCTCAATTAGCTTTATAGTTCATTCAACTAAAATGTTTTAATCAGTTGAATCTTTAAAAACTTACAGCAAAGACTCTGTCAATTAAAATTTAAGTATTCACTCAATGGTTTATGTGTTACTTCAATTAATATTTATTATTTGGGATTTTTTTAATAACATTTTTAAATTATTTATCAAATAATTTATGCTGGTGTTGTAAACAAAATAATTAACTTCAGTCACATAAAAACAAAAGCTTTTTATTCACTTATCATACAGACTGAACATACAGAATTAAGTCTTTAAATAGAGGGCATAAAACAGTCCAAAAAGCCTCCAAAGTCAGTCAGAACATCTCCAGGGCCATTTAGGAGACTTTCCTCAGCCAGTCCAAGCGGAGACTGTCTCGCTATGTATCCCTCTGAGGAATATAAACACACAAACATACATAAATACATGTTTAATATAATAAAGCTTGACGGTGAAAGACTTTATTCCCTAAATAACGTTAATGTTAGGCCAAATTTCCCTCAGACATCACACATAATTAAACAATATTGGGCGGTTTTCTCGGACAGGGCTTTTCACTGACTAAAATAACTTACTGACATCTCTTAACATATGAGTGCTATTGTTTTGTCTCAAAATGCACGCCAGTATTGTATTATATAAGGTTTGTTTGTAAAAATGTCCCAATTATAATAAAGACCGAGTTCTAAACTCCGGTAAACCAACCCTATATCCAGGCTTTTTATCTTAACTAAAATAGCTCCACTTTACTTCGGTCACATAACATAACACACTTCTAATATATCTTTACAAAAATATAATTACAAAAACGTCGAGTATTTGCGTCTTTGCCAATTAATATATTCTAAAATTAACATTTAATTACAAACACTTACCTGACGTGAACTTGAGGAAACGGCTGATTTGTGTCCTTCCTTGTGTGAATCAGTAAGTGATTCCAGCTGTTGCGTGCGGATTGATCTCAGATGAAATGACCTGTGATCCAGATCCTTCCGAGTTAAAACATTTTAAATTCAAAATACACAGACGCACGCCCATACATACATGCATACGCGCGAGGACGCGCGCGCGCGCACACACGCACGCACACGGGTACACACACGGGTATATTTAGAAGTTTTAAGATTGTTATGATATTGGGACTATTTCTCCACTCGCACCTTCAGCTCTGAAGTTCAAATTCGCAGGCAGTACGCAGTCCGATTATAACGAATGTGAAAGATATGAAATATCATTCAACAGCGATATCATTTAAGTGCAATCCTAAAATATGATTTAAAACATACCGGTAAACCTTTTATTATTAAGTATAAGAAATTAAAATGAATTAAATCGCATGTTTAAACGCCACAGAGATATCAGAGCCAGCAGTCGATTTCTGATGGGCTTGCCGAGGCGAGGCTGCGCTGGGCGGGGTGTGAGCGCTTAAGTGTCTGTGATTTTCTGGAGCTCTTCTGGAGCTCATCTCCGTCCGAAAGTGTCCGAGCACATTTTTAAATAGACGCTATCTATATTAACCGACCGCATATTTAAACTTAAAGCACATACATTCACGCCTGAACAACTCTTAAAATTACATTTTGTTACCAAATAACAGTAATATTATGAGCATTTTGTTGTCAGGAAACATAGCTGTCATAAGTCCACATATTGACCAGATTTGTCTTAATTAGTTCAGTCAACATAGCCATTCTGAATGTTGACTGAATTTGAAAATAACCATTCACTTAATGTTTTAAACACAGATTTATCTAGACTTAAAATAATATGTCTACTCAACTAAGCCCAAACAAGAAAATTGGTTTAACTTATATATTTTTGCCCTTCCAACATTTCATTAATTGGATTTTTTACAGTGTGTATTTTTCGGCATCAGATTCCACAGCATCACGCAGCAGTACTTTCGCAAGGCGGATGGAATCGTTGCCATGTATGATGTCACCCAAGAGACGACTTTCACGGCTGTCCGCCATTGGCTGGACCAAGTGCAGGTGAGCTCCAAGAGTAAAGTACCTAAAGGATAAAAAAACAGCATGGGCTGGTTACGTAATACGACAACACTGATATGCAAATATAGAGTGCTTTGCATAGACATCAGTGTGTAACTTTGATTTAAGGTTTACTTTGTTTGTGTGTGTGTGTGATTGGCAGGAAAAGATGGCAGAGGAGGCGTGTCTAATGTTGCTAGGCAATAAGACAGACCTGGCCACCCATGATACGAGACAGGTGACCAGACCACAGGGCAAGAAGTTGGCAGAGGTGAGAAATGACCCAGTTGCACATTTTTGACTATTTTGAATGCACACTTAGCATTGATGTGATTTGTGTTGACAGCACTACCAGGCCCAGTTCTTTGAGTGCAGTGCTAAAAACAAACAGCAGGTGGAGGAGGCCATGGTTCACCTGACCAGGTGTCAATCTCTTTTACATTTAAAATGAAAATGTAATTTTACATATGCAAACGAGTGATGAGGTTTTAAAGTTCATTTATTTCTGCATCATCAGGTTTCTCGCCTTGCAACAAGATAAGCAGTGCGAGTCAGCGCTACAACTGGAAACCTCAACCAATAGAGGGCGCTGCTGCAAATAAAACGACATATATGAATCATGTCTGACGTCACATTAATAAACTCTCCTGTAAATTTGTGAAAACAATCAACACCAGAAGAATCATAGGATTTTTATTCATTCATGCTGTAGCATGATCTGTTTTAACATCTTTTTATATCCCAAAAAATGATAAAGGCCCCATGAGTATTTATATTTTTTTATAATAATAGTTTTTTGAAGCATCCCACATGAAAAGTCGTATGCTTATTATTATTATTTAATACAGTAATATAATTGTAATGTATATTATTATTATTATATATATATTATATATGATATATTATTATTGTAATTATTACACTTTAGTATTCTGTCAGTATTTTCTGTATGGTATACTATGGTATTGTGTAGTATTACATATGGCACATAATACTAATAAGTTAATTAGTATACTTTTAATTAAGTTTAAATACCCTGAAGCACTTTACTACAATAAAGTATGCTGAATTTGTTTTTGTATTATATTGTATTATCTATTTACATTTATGTATTTAGCATGTACTTTTATCCTAAATGACTTACAGTGCATTTAAGCTATACATTTGATCAGTATGTGTGTTGTCTGGGATTTAAAACACACTGCTAATGCAATGCTCAACCAACTGGAAACGCAAAATAAAGGTTATTTTTATATTAATGTCTCCTTCATTACACTCTATACTTACAGATAAATGTAACTTTAGATCTCTATTATCAACATCTGTATTATTTTTCTTGTTATGATGTTTTTGGGGTTATTATGAGGCATAACGACAACGCCCTCTCTCGGTCTGCACGTATGCTAATAGTGCCGCGCGCTCCCCGCGCGCCCTCGCAAGACACCAGGCGCGCGCGGGCACAGCCTACAGCGAACACAACTTGCAAAAGGACACGAGAAAAACTTTACTCAAACTTCATTTAACAAATCAGATTATTTTCATCAAACGCTTTTAATTGTTTCATAAGGTGAGTAAAGCGTGATTTACTTTATTACCTTTGTTTTGTTTTTTTTGGTAATGAATACGCAGCATTTGTATAATAATTTGATTTATACGATTTTGCAAAATATTTAATTTTAACAACAAATATTTTATTGTTTTAAATGTATGTTATCCTTTAAAATAACATACTTATAAATGTTTCACATCAAGGCGTCCTAAAGCCATAATGACCTTAATAATTATATCTGAATAAAATATATTTATTTAAAGGTAGTTCACCCAAAAATGAAAGTTCTGTCATCATTTACTTACTCTCATGTTGTAACAAATCTGTATAAATTTCTATGTTTAGTTGAACACAAAGGAACATTTTTTGAGGAATGTTTGTAACCAAACCAGTGAGCCCCATTTACTTCTATAGTATAGGATAAAATAATACTAGATGTAAGTGAATGGGTCTCATGAACGGTTTGGTTGCAAACATTCCTCAAAATCTCTTCCTTTGTGGGCATCATTCAGAAGAAAGAAATGTATACATGTTTGTAACAACAAATAACATAATTTTTGGGTGAACTATCCCTTTAACAAGTAAATATATATGTATTTATAATCTCGTGGCCTGTCTTGTATATTTAGTTGCAGGTAACAGGATCTGTAATAAACTTCACAGATTCCTCAGACAGCGAGATGTGAGAACTTAAAATAAACACAATTCAGCTCATGACAGCATATGACACTCGGATGATGTTTAGAACAACTTGTTTAACTATGAATGATCTGTTTATCTATTTAATAAACAATCTTATGGTGGGCAACCATAGGTCATGCATGCATACAAGATCCAACGCTCTTAAATATAAAGGTGCCTCATGATGTCATACAAGAAGCATTTTTGGCTGAATGAACATCTGAAGAACATTTTATTTTATATATTCACTACCTATATGTTTTTACTACTACTTTACAGCGTTTTATTTACTTTTCACTAAGTTTGTTTTTTTAGATGTTAAGGAAAGCCAGCAGCAGCCTGAGAAACAAGCAGGTGTAAAAACACGAGCCGTAGCGTCGAACTTTACGAGTCTGTTTCTCACACTGACTGAAGAGAAATTAAAGTTAGACAGTCAGAGATACAGTATATCTTCAGCTGAGGTTACAGAGTTACTATAGTAAAAGCTTTTCTTTCTTTTATTAGAGCCGGTCTGTCTCTTTGACTGTCTCACACTTTCTGTGAGTGAGTCACATATCTTGTCATGAATCCAGATTATTCAGACTAAAAACAGCTCCAGTTTTAGCCCAGACTCTCCCAGTCTAATGCAAACTGTATGCATGTGTGTGCATTTACACTGCTTTTAGGGACACCATCGAGTTGATCAATACATTAACATCTTTAAGGTTTATTAAAGGTCACGCTTTACCCCAAAATCAAAATGAAACATAAGAAATGTAATGTTGCATGAAGAAAATTCTTCCTGCAATGCATGCTCTTTAACCAGATCTGTATTTTGGAGTGAAAATGATATGGGAGTATTACACAATAAAGATATTTCAGCAAGCTTTGCCTTACAAAAGTCAGTGTTGTCACATCATTCGGGGTCTTTGCTGAAGCAGATAAAGTTCGGCCGGTCGGTGGTGTCAGGCTGGACTCATGGTTTTACTCACACCTGTCAAACGGATGCTGTTTTTAAAAGCCTGTAAAACTCTCCCATCTGTTTCAGGATGGCAGATGTTGAAGAAAAAACGAATAACTGTGGGACGATATGCCTCAAATACCTCCTGTTCATCTTCAATCTTCTCTTTTGGGTGAGTTGCTCCAGTTAAAGTGCTCCTGATGCTCAGGCGGTAGAGCAAAGGTCAAGGGTTTGAATCACAGGGAACCCACATGCTAATAAAAGTATATACTTGAATATATATATATGGACTTACACTGTAAAACCTGACAGTTAACTTAACTCAAACCATTTAAGTAAACCGGTTGCATTAGACCAGTGGTTCCCAAACTTTTTCAGCGTGCGGCCCCCCTTGTGTATGGCGCATTCCTTCGCAGCCCCCCAAAGAAAATTTGTGACAAAAAACATTTGACTAAAACACATATTAAATTATACAAAAAAAGTAGTGCTTTTGATTAGTAGCCTTATTTTTTTATGTTTAATTACACAGAATTCATGAAAAATTTATGTATTTTATAAAATGTCATAAAACTGGGGCCCCCCTGGCACCATCTCGCGGCCCCCCTGCGGGCCCCGCCCCCCAGTTTGAGAACCCCGGCATTAGACCATTTAAGTTATAAAACACATACATTTAAGTACTGTGAACTTGAGTCATGTGCAATTATGCACTTATATTTAAGTAGTGTGAACTTAAATATAAGTGCATAACTGCATATGACTCGATTTGTTTAAGTTCACAGTACTCAAATGTATGCGTTTTAAAACTAATGCAACCGGTTTACTTAAATGGTTTGAGTTGAGTTAACTTTTAGGTTTTACAGTGTACTTTAAAGAGCACCTATTTCATTGCTAAAAAACATGTTATTAAATGTTATTTTTAAGGCTGTCAAAAGATTAATCGCGATTAATCGCATCCCAAATAAAAGTTTGTGTTTACATAACATATGTGTGTGTAGTGTGTATAATTATTATTTATATATAAAAACACACACAGACATGTATATATTTAAGAAAAATTGGTTATATTTATATATAAAATATTTATGTTTCTATATAACATAAATTATATACATTTATATACAGTATATAAATGCAAATATTTCTTAAATATATACATGAATGTGTGTGTATTTATATATACATAATATTTACACACAGTAAACACACATATGTTATGTAAACACAGACTTTTATTTTGGATGCGATTAATCGCGATTAATCTTTTGACAGCCCTATTTTGTGTATTTGGTATAATACAATGTGTTCGCATGGTTTATGGTTAAAAAACGCATTATTTTCACATACCGTACATTTTTGTAGCTCCAGATTTCACTCACGGCAGCCAGAAATGTGACGCTCTTTACCATGTTTGAAAGACTCGCTCACAATGCAATGCTAACAGGAGTTAATTTACAGGCTGTGAGTCCGAAACGGGATGAATTATGATAATGTCGGTCTTTACTACATCACCAATCCCAGGAAGTAAACTGTTGCCTACAATCCGTGTGTTTTTTGTAGAGATTTATGTTGGAGATGATAACTTGCGTCATCATTTACTTTGGGGTTTGTACCTTTTGCATATCGTTAACATGAACTAATACACACTTACACACCAAAAGAAATGTAAAAACGTGAATCGGACCATAGGTGCTCTTTAAATAAAAGCCAACATGATCTCACAAATTCCTTGAAATAGTTACGCAATATTTTGAAAATTTTTGCATGTCATTGTCACGTATTTTCACCATTTTACGTGCCATGGCTTTCTTTTTCGTGTCAGTTTCATGTATTGGTTACTCAACTGTTTTTCCTATTTTTAAACCATCGTCGCTTCGGTTTGGGGTTAGATTTGCTGTTTGCGTTAGGATGTCACTTTAACTATTGGTTTCTACTATTGTTCGTATGCTTTTTAAATCATTGTAGCCTGACGTTAGGGTTAGAGTTGGGTTTGGGCAAGGATGTCATTTTATGTAACAGAAGGTCGTTCTAACCCCAAACCGAAGCGAAAATGGTAAGAAAATAGGAAAAACAGTTGAGTAATCAATACATGAAACTGACGCGAAAAAGAAAGTCGTGGCACAGGCACATAAAATGGTGAAAATATGTGATAATGACACGCAAAAATGAGCAAAATATTGCATGACTATGTCACGGAATTTGTGAGATCAGGTTGATAAAAGCATCTGCCAAATGCACGAAAATTACAAAGTGTTTACATTGTAAAAATAATCCTTGTTGCACTTTACAATTCATTTAAACTTTCTTGACTAGTAAGGAGTTGCAATAAATTCTAAAATTAAGTTGAATTAGCTTAAGTTATTTCAACTTAATTTTTATAATTTACAGTGTAAATTGTTACATGCAATAAAGGACCAGTTTTATGTTACTGTACCTCTCAGTTGGCAGGGGGCGCTGTGATGGCCGTGGGCGTATGGACTTTGGTGGATAAAAGCGACTATATAAGCCTTCTCTCCTCCAGCATCTATGCTTTTGCAGCGTACATTTTGATTGGTGCAGGAGCCATAGTCGTGATCACTGGGATATTGGGCTGCTGTGCCACCATCAAGGAACAAAGAAGTCTGCTTATAGTGGTAAGAGAGCATTGTGGGTAATGAAGTCAATGTAAATGATACATTTTAAAGTTTGTTGCATTAGTAGCATTCAGAGGTCATAGCTGTGTTTAATGTTGAATAAACCACAGCTATTGACCAATCAGAATCAAAGACTGGAACTTACCATTTTATAATATTAAAAGTACCCATGCAAGAGTAAGGTTTTCATAAAAAAAGTGTCATGGATGGTTGTTGCTATACAGTTGCTAAGGCATTCTACGCAGTTTTTGAAACTTTGCAATATGGTTGCTAGGGTGTTGCTAGGTGCCTAAAGGGACACTCCACTTTTTTTAAATATACTAATTTTCCAGCTCCCCTAGAGATAAACATTTGATTTTTACTGTTTTGGAATCCATTCAGCTGATCTCCGTGTCTGGCGCTAGCACTTTTAGCATAGCTTAGCATAATCCATTGAATCTGATTAGACCATTAGCATCGCGCTAAAAATAACCAAAGAGTTTTGATATTTTTCCTGTTTAAAACATGACTCTTCTGTAGTTACATCTCTTCTGTAGTTACATCTAGTAACTACAGAAGACCGACAGAAAATTAAAAGTTGGGATTTTCAAGGCTGATGTGGTTATTCTGGCATAATAATCAAGGACTTTGCTGCCGTAACATGGCTGCAGCAGGCGTAGTGATATTACACAGTCCCCTTAGTAACTTTCAATAGCAGGGCACAATTTTCAGGCGCTGTGCAATATCATTGCGCCCGCTGCAGCCATGTTACGGCAGCAAAGTCCTTGATTATTACGCCAGAATGAAAGTATAGCTCCTAGCCATACCGGCCTAGAAAATCGCAACTTTTAATTTTCCGTCGGTCTTAGTACACAATGTAACTACAGAAGAGTCAAGTTTTAAATAGAAAAAATATCAAAACTCTTTGATAATTTTTGAGCGCGATGCTAATGGTCTAATCAGATTCAATGGATTATGCTAAGCTATGCTAAAAATGGTACCGCTAGACACAGAGATCATCTGAATGGATTCCAAAACAGTGAAAATGTTTAACTCTAGGGGAGCTGGAAAATTAGCATATTTTCAAAAAAAGTAGAGTGTCCCTTTAAGTCAAAAGAGTTGCCCATATGTCAAGTCTCTGTGATATTCTGGATTGGAGAAGACATTATTTTACAAATGGCATTAAATATTTGTGCAAATACTGAGTCATTTCAGTACAAAATGTGATAAAGTCCGGCACAAAGTAAACTATTTGAAGAATGAAGAAAGTGGAGAGTGTAAACATTGCATTACAGTAGCCAGATTCAGGACGCCTGGAGTCTTGACATTCAGCAGCGTGTCAATGGACGATGTCAGGAATTATTCTGGGTACACGCGGTCACTTCAGTTTAAAATTAGCATATGTGTGTGTGTGTTTGTTTGTGTGTGCTTTCAGTTGTCACAAAGATGTTAATATTCAATGCTATAAATATACAGTATACCTCTGAATTATATAAAGATGGGTGTATCTTTAAGAGACGGACTTAGAAACTGAGTCATAGTTGAGGAATGGTGGGCAGCAGAGAGAATCCAGAGACCAGGAATAAGGAGGTTGGTAGGCTGGGAAATAACAAAACTTGGAATGTTGTAGGAAACAGCAGAGAAATAATACAGGCAGAGAGAGAGAAAGAAAGAAAGAGATTGTTTTTTTCAGCTAAAGATTAACCTTCATAGTTAACTTTTTTCTAATAACACAGGTTAATAAAATAAGGACACATGCCATTGCTCTTGACCAGAATATGAGGGTTGGGCTTACTTGATATACTCATTTTGCAACACCCTTGTAATCACCCAGTTTATATGTACAGTATATAATGAATGCACTGTAAAATGTAATTAGTTGACCTTACTTAAAAAAAGTATGCAAACTCGTTGCCTCAAAAAAAGTAAGCAAAGTTAGCTTAAGATTAGTGATTTAGAAAATCTTGTTTATTTTAAGTGTGCAGTACTAATCTAGTAGTACCACTAACACGCTTTTTTTAAGTTCATGTAACTTTTTTCATTTAAACTCCACTTAGAATTACTGAATACCTACAACTTAATATTTTTAGTTCTGCTTACTCAAAGAAACCAATTTCCTTTAATTCGTCCTTGTTTTGTTGTTACGATCTAATAAACACATCACAAACATGTAATTTAAAAGAACACTCACTTCATTCAGCTACATTACATCATTTATTCAATGCACATTCACGTACATAACAGCAGCTAAACAAAGTTGTGGTTTATTTAAATGCAGACAGTTAAAATTTAACTTTTTTTACATTAAAAAATTGTATTCAGTTAAAAATTGCATTTTAAACTGAAAGTACAACAAATGCTTGTGTGTCCCAAAGTGAGCAGTGAAAGGATTAAAGCAACACAAACAAAAACATCACTCCTTGGGGTTTGTATTTGTACTACATTACAACTATAAAAAGCTTTCCTAAAACACAAATGTTAACAGTACAACCGTGGTAGGTTATTTTCTGACATTATTATCTAATACTAACACTTAATAAACAACTCTTAATAAAACACGGTGGCTCTGTTTCCAACATTAGCATACCTGCATAACATTACAGACTTTAATAGAATTTCTTTTTTTATTAAGATCAGAAGCAAATACAGTTGCATGAAAACATCAAACTGTCTCTAATAACAGGAAAACATTAATAGCTGCAAAGCTTACAAAGTGCTATCTGACAGCTCTTTATTGTTCTAACCCAGAAGACTGTTCTTCAGAGTCAACCGTTTTGGTGGGAGGTTTTTCTTTCCCAGTCCAAGCATCACAGTCTGAATGAAGTTGAGTGTATTTGCCATGCATTTTGGGTAATCCAAATGCAATGCATATGTAAGCCCAAACAAAAGACTTGAGGCAAGTTCTTAACATTATCCATAACAATACCTCCCTCCAGAATGATGGCAGTGGAGATGGGCTGGAGGACCACTAAGCTTCGTGAGGACTATCTTCACTGACAACCGTCAGGACACCAACAGTGATGCATTCTAGAGCCTTGTCTCTCGCTGCATCCTACAAAGACACAAATTCTTTAGCATTGCAATTTATGCTAGTCTAAAACATTCATTTTTATTTTTGTAATGTTATCAGAGAATATGGCTTTAAATACGTTTTCACATTGGATTGTAACAATAAAGCAAACAAAATATATTTGATTTGGTTAAACTACAGCTATGAAGATCCAATAAGGTCTATACATATTTGAACAGTAACACTGACTGTTCAACCTAGACTCCTAATCCTTAAATTTGAAATGAATGAATATGTATAACGTTTATTTGGAACATTTTATTTCTACTTACATCTCTCAAATTAGTTGTGTAGGTATTAGGGGTGTAACAATAAGCGTATTCATATTGAACCGTTCATTGGACCATTTTCCCTGCAACCAATATTTTTTTATTTTAAATATAGGCGCATCGCGAGTAGGGATGGACGATATGGCCAAAAATCCATATGTCGATATGCATTGTGGCCTCTTGCGGTATGTATTGCGATATGTTAATTTTAATAGGCTCGTTTCAGAACCGGTTATATAGACCCTTAGGAAAGCCAAACTGCTAAATGTATTTTTTTATACAAGTAAATCGTTTATTTGGCTCTGGTAATTTCTACCTACCGCGGGCTCTTCTACTAGAAAATGACAACAGCATCAGAAGCATACAAATCAGCACTACGCTGCCCCTCTCTCTCTCGTTTGCTTACGCATGCGCGCACACACATACACACACACCGTGGATCAGCTCCTGCGTGAAGGCAAGAATGCACATCCTGGTGAATTTTGGAAGTTAGACGACTGAGCTGCAGCAGCCTGGCATAAGAAGAAAGGCACAACAACTCAAAAGACTTGCGTGTTTCACAATTAAAGACGATAATGCCAATTTCGCGCGTGGAGCAGCAGTTAACTTATGTGCGATCTACCGCTCTTGCGATCGACTGGTTTCAGCCACGTTTATTCAGAATGACAAATATGATGATGCGTTGCAGGTATAGTTTTATATTCATGCAGACCAAACTTTTTTTATGTGCAAGTACTTACAGAGCAGGTCTTGTAGAATTCACTGGAGTCGTCATGCCTTTGAGGACAAATGAGCGAAGTACTGTCACGTCTGGTGTCTAATGATACACAGAGAGAGAAAAGATAAGTTAAAGGGAAACTTCACCCATTTGCATTAAGCTTTGTACCGTTAGAACCCCAGTCATGTTTTTGAATGGTCGTGCACCATTCCCTCAGTTTCCCCTGAGAGGGGAGAAATACTGATTTCAGTGAGGCACTTCCTTCTTTCAATGATGTAAAAATCGTCATTTTGCGTCATTGAAAGAAGGAAATCCTGTATCTCTATTGAGTGTGAAAGACTACAGACACTCATTCCTCATTTTTCCAAGGTGGGGGCTATGGGTGGGACCCACTCACGCTTCAGACCAATTACAGATAAGTGGGTGGGACTTACGAAACTATACGAACACAGACCGAAAAAAAACGACCAGCCGCCATCTTTATGCTAAGCTAAGCTAAACAGAAGTTGTGGAGCGAGCCAGAATTCATGTTACAATAACAGTGGAAGTTAATCAGTATTACATGGAAGAGGGTGATTTTACAAGCGTGATGCTCTAATCCGCTGTTCATTGCACCTTTATGAGCCACAATACTGCAAAGAGCTGAGGCAGATGTAGGAACAGAAGCCCGAGGAGTAGGCCGGAGCCTGGGCGTCGGCTGGGTAGAGGAGCCCGGTGAAGAAGCAGCAACCATCGGCCTCTGCTGCGTAGAGAAGCTTGCCTGTTCTCTCGCTGTGTGGCTTCTTTATAACATTTCTGCATCAGATACGGATATGGACGTTTGTTTGGTGAAGGTTTCTATGCAAGAGAGGAAGTTTGCGCGCATTTGGAACGTTTATTTCACGGACATGTTTCGGTTTACGAGCAGACGCGCTGCGGAGTATATAAGCTTGGACGGACTCGCGCCGTTTGCTTTCGGTTTAACATTTCTGGATCAGATAAGGATATGGACGTTTGTTTTGTGAATGTTTCTGGTCGCGTGCTTATTTCAAAGACGTGTTTCGGTTTACGAGCACAAGCTCCAAGAGCTGAGGCAGCGCGTCTGTGGAGATATTATGCAGGGGACGCGTTTGTGTGGAGGATGCAGGGACAAACGGACGTCTGACTAAAGTGAGTGTTTATATTTTCGTTGTTATACTAACGTGGCATTTATGTACACAATAGCATATCTGAGCGGTGTTTTATATGTCTATATTGTGAGAGCAGTGAGGCCAATAATAACACAAATGTAATTACAGTAAACGAGAGACAAAAAGAAAATTGGTAAAACTAAATAAACATTTAAATTGCATACACTTTTTTTAAGTACTTGGAAAGACATTTGTACTGCGGATCTGAAACCGCACGTTACTGTTTGAATAAGACTTTGCTACACACCAGGCCAGAGTGTTATTGTGTGTACCACAATGTAACATCACGTTTAAAAGTAAATCATGATTGGTGTCAGTCAGACACAGTGGTGGTGGCTATTTTCTTTGTTTTACTAACGTGGCATTTATGTACATAATAGCATGTCTGAGCCGTGTTCCGAGTAATGGGAGTGGCTTGCAGAGCTGTGCATTGTGGTGCATAGTGGCAGTTGTAGTTTTTCATACAAATGTGCTCTAAAGTCACATTTTGTCTTTTCTCTGTCAAATAGGCACAAAATTCTACATTTATGTTACATTTTGACTACAAATATGACTCACTTTCCATAAAGATTAATGTTCCTATCGGTGAAATGGCCCTTTAACAGAGTAAAGTGCAAGGCACAAGCAGACAGGAAATAAAATAGGTTGGTCTGGATTGTCTCATTTAGAACCTGATGAACTATCATACAGATCAAAAGCAAAATGAACCTACTTACCAGCCAGTTCATGTGCTGCATCAGCTCCTTGAGTTTCTGGCCAACTCAGTCCTTGAGTTTCCCTTTTGGTTTTAAAAAGTTTGATGAAACGTGGGGAATACTGGTCCAAAGCCTCAAGTCTCCCTCAAGATTCTTACTGGCGATTCTATTAAACTCAGCAAACACCTGAAAAAGTAGAGAGGGGTATTAACATTCCAACAAGTGTTTGGATTTCTAGCCACATTTTGAATTTGTTTTTGATTTGCATCATTTTATTGGTTGAAAACAAAAATAGGTTACCTGTCTCTCTGTGAAAAGTGCTGGCCATCGTTTAACCATGTTCTGTACAGCAGGCCCTTGTTTTTTACAATTTCTTGTCTGCATAGTGGGAATGATTGGTCCATCATTTGTGAAATGAGAGTGCCACATTTGGTTGTTTTTTCTTCATTTCTTCCACTAAAACACAAAGAAGTGAGATTATATGGGGATGATGGGAGACACCCACACAAATAAGCTCTGGTTAAAAAAATAATAATAATTTGGGTTAGTGTGTAAGGTAGATTTATAAAAATTCTCTCACATCTTCATGGACACAACAATGAATGTTTTAATATTTTTCCTTGTAATAATGTATGATTAGCAAAAATGAGAATGCATCCGTGTAGATGAGGGAATCAAAGTGTATGCTCGTTGTGCACACTCTACATTATGGCCAAGCATGCTCGCTTAAAATAACATCTGAATACCACAAGCAACGCTTAAAACAATTCCGCCACTGACTTTAGACATTGGGAACTGCAAAATAGCATCAGGGATTGTTTGCGCCAGAACACGCCTTATTTTTTTGCACTGAACAGCCCAGGGAGCAGAAGTTCATTCCTAGTTTACTAACATGCGTCTGTGGAGGGAAAGTCCGCTGTGCATCGGGTGCAAGATAGGGCCGGCTGCATTATCAGACTTTAAATACCAGAGCTATAGGAAAAACTAAATCCTTGCAAAAATCTAATTATCAAGCTTTTCAACATTGAACTTCAAGACAAGTGAACAGAGCAGTACAAAAGGTAAATGACTCACTTATGTGGTTGGCATCTAGGATACTGTAGTCCTGGGTATGATGGACTGTCCACAGTATCTATAAAGACAGTTCAGAAATACCAATTACATCAAATATTTGCAATTCAACATATGCACAAAATATTCTGTATGATGAAATATACTATAATGATAAATTCATTTAGACACACAAGATATTTACTTTGAATTTTTTTAATTGATTCGCTTTTGTTGTAATCCAATTGCTCTGATGAAAGCATAACTTTTACTTTAACATGCAATAATAACAGTTATTAGTTGAAAATACCTTTTATTGCTGGGATTATGGAACGTGAGGAGGATTGATTACCATTCTGCTTGAGCCTGAAAGAGGACAGTTTAAAAAAATACAACAATTTAATACAACCAAAGTTCACCACAACTCACAAACAAGTAACGTTACATGTGAAAACTAACATAGGCATATAACCCACCGACAGTTCCCCTTATTAAAATGTGCACATTATATACAAGATGACCTTGAATAATAATGTTAGCAACGGAGTATGCCAGCAAATACGTTACCTATCATAACAGGCTATGATAAACGGTGTACAAAAATTCAGACAGGGAGACACTATTGTCTGTAACATGTCTGATCTGGGTACTACACGTGGTAACCATGGAAATGGCAAAGCTACGAATATCGACCAGAGTTAAGTGCGAGTGTTGAATAAAATAACATTGTGGGGATATCCCCAATCATGTGTCGACACACGTGGTAATCTTGTCTTAGATAAGCACAGACTGTTTTTATTGGTAGCTAAATTAGCATTAGTGCTAACTTTACAGCCTAGCTTAAAATAAAACGATACATACTTGTTCTGCCTAAACTTATAAAAATCAGTTATAAAGCTCTGGAAACTCACAAACCACCGGGATCAGTCTGTCATCATGCTAATCAGTACGTTACTCGACAAAAGTTACCTTACTAGGCTTCTTCGACTTCATGCGGCGTCGCAAGAACCGACAGCCGGATGACGTCAAAGTACCGCGAGAATGATTCAAGCAAATCTTATTTCGTCTCGTTCTCGCGATACTTTGACGTCATCCCGCTGTCGATTCTTGAGGCAACGCATAACACTGCAGTTATTCCTGAATTTTAAAGTGTCAAAAGTCTTAAGTTACCAATTTTCAACACCGAGGAAGTTGTGGATTGAAAAAATAATAAAGTATTTACCAAGTTTCAGCAAAATATAGCCACGTTATGTCTATAATATATAGTTAGCTACCGTAAGCAGACATTACTACACGCATATCAAGCACAAAACACTGGGGCTGACTTACAGAAACAAAACGGTGTGCACACGGGTAAAATATTTACTCACCAAATGAGTGTGCCAAGCAAAATGATATCGGCTGAAGATAATCACAAGTGCCGTAGAAGCGATGTTTAGGTCCAGCTCCACCTGGTCAGTTGCAGCATGTGGTGAGGTGACATAACGACCGTCTGCAAAATTACGATTCCCGCAAATCCAAGACCCGCCCCACGAAGCACCTTGATTGGTTGGGTTTAGGCATGTCAGAGAGGACTGATCTGCGCATGTCCACATGTCATAAACTTACTTTTTCTATATTAATCCAGCTCACGTAGACTGAGCTGGTAAGATTTTTCAACCTCAAAGTACAAGTAACTCACTAAAAGCAAGTGTTAAAAGCAGGTTGATAAAAACTGATTAAGGTCAATTTACTATTTTTAAGTAAGTACCATGTTTGCATTTACAGTGTGCATTTATTATTTGTGACCCTGAACCACATAACCAGTCATAAGTTGCACGGGTTTATTTGTAGCAATAGCCAACTATACATTGTATGGGTCAAAATTATCAAAAAATTTTATGCCAAAAATCATTAGGATGTTAAGTAAAGATCATGATCCATGAAGATATTTTGTAAATTTCCTACTGTAAATATATTAAAAATGTATTTATCATAAGTAATATGTGTTGTTAAGGACTTCATCTGGACAACTTTAAAGGCAATTTTGCAATATTTCGCAATTTTATTTTCACCCTTAGATTCCAGGTTTTCAAATAGTTGTAGCTCGGCCAAATAATGTCCCATAAATCAATAGAAAGTTTATTTATTCAACTTTCAGATGAAAGAAAATTCACCTTTATGACTGGTTTTGTGGTCCAGGGTCACATATCTGCATATATTTTTCCAGACTGATATCACGGAAAATCGTGTTATATAGTTATAGTTGCAAAATTTGATCAATTTATTTGTGTCAATGGCACGAAATTCAACTTTTTTACATGCCTTGAGAACGAATGTCTTATGTATTGTTTTCTCTTTTTTCCCATTTTCTTACCATTGTCACTTGAAGTTGGATAGAATCACTTTCTGTTACATTTTTAGGCATCCAAACCCCAAATCTAACCCTAACTCCAAGCGACAATGATTAAAAAAAGGGGAAAAAAGAGAAACAATACATAAAATGACACGAAAATGAAAGTCGTGCCATGGACACGAGAAACTATTTATAGAAATTCGTGCGAGTGACATGAAAAAGACATTCGTGCTCAAGGGATGTAAAAAAGCTGAATTTGAACACAAATAAATTGATAAAATTTTGCGTGAATATAACACGACTTCCCGTAAGATAATGTAAATTTTTTACTTTGCAGTACTTTGTTCTGTTGCTGTTTATCTTCTTACTGGAGATCACAGCTGGAATTTTGGCCTACGTTTATTATCAGGAGGTAAACTCGCATTCACCATGGTAAAAATAGTGACCTTACATTCAGGATTCTTCTCCTGATGCACATATCTCTGTATACTTTACCTTTAATTTCAACATCTTCAAACATTTCTGCATGTAAATAACCTGATGTCAGTGGTTACAGTACAGTCGTGAATGTCCTATCAATTGCATTTTGGGAATGCAAATATCTCTTAAAGAAACAGCTCACCCAAACATTCTGCTATTATTTACACACCCACCTTCATGCTGTTGTGACCCATTTGTTTGTTTTTAGTCGGACACGTACAAAAGCCCTGTTTGGACGGTAATTGTTTCTCGTGGGGGCGTAAGGTATTTTCATCATTTACAGAGGGTGGTCAGGATTTAATTGATGTCCAAATCCAGAATGTCTTTGTTTATCTTTGACCACCCCCGTAAAAATTCCCAGCCAAATTACCTACTGTTTTCTGACAAACACTAAGGTCGTGTGATAATTTAATTGCCGTCTGAATTCAGATCTCAAGGGATCAATGTGAAAGTCATTCTGCACATCCTTAGGAAATTTATCTTCATCCGTGTGCATGAGTTTAGGAGCAGGCATGCAAATACATTTTTTAAAGACATCCTCATGAGAAACAATTCATGAATAAGAGCTTTAGACATAAGATAATGGTGATGTGTATTATTGACATACTTTGAAAAACACAAAATAAAGCCCATGTGTTCAAAAGACTTGAAATATAGCACAAAACTGCACTGTAAAAAATACTTTGCTGCCTTAAATTTTTTTGTTGAATCAACTCGGATTTACAAGTCATTTCAACTTACTATTATTTATCTTGACTAGAGATGAGTTGTTATAACTACAGGTGAGTTGTTATAACTTATAAATCTCTGTTGGCATGACTTGTAAATCTGAGTTGATTTAACAATTTTTTTTATATTTATATAAATATAAATAGTTAAAATTATACATGCATGTGTGCATATTTACATATGCATAATTATTATACACAGTTCGCACACATATATGATGTTAACAAAAACTTTTATTCTGCTACAGATTAATCGTGATTAATCGTTATGCATCCCTACTTCCTACCATGGTTTGGCTATAAAAAACATAAATAAACCTACTCGTAAAATCATGCTTTTGCCAATAGAAATCAATACACAAAAAAACATGGTTAATTTTAAGTAAGGGGCTTTATAGGGGCTTGGAGTGAAACTAAAGATATATTTATATATTTGGGTGAACTGTTACTGTATAAAAACCATCTGAATTTTGTTTCACAAAATTAAATTCACATTAAATCCACATAAACATGTTGAATGCTGTATGTTTGCACGCTCATCCACTTTCCTGTTTGTCCACCTGTATAAAACCCTTTATCTTCTTCCTTCCTCCTCTTCCTCCAGTGTTTTCCTCTCTGCTACCAGGTAAACATCTACAAAGACCAATAATAGCACAAGTTATTCTTATGTGGATAACTTTTATACCATATTTTATGGATCTTTGTACCTGTAAATGATAACATCTTCCTCTCGGTTTCAAAATCTTCATCTCAAGTTTCCCAACATTTTCTACTCTTATACACAGTACAATACCCCTGCATAAATATTTACAGTAGTAATGCAACATGTGTAATGGGTTTATCTGTGACCGCAGCTGAATGCTGAACTCAGGGCTGATCTGAAAGAGCGGATGGTGCAAAACTACCAGCAGCCGGGACAAGAAGATATCACCAGAGCTGTGGACAGACTCCAGCAAGACGTAAGTTTTATCATGAGTTTTAAAAGTGTAGTCAGCGTATTGTAGCCATGCTGTGGAAAACAGCAGTATAGTGAGAATTCTTGCATTTTCTAAGAAACTTCCTGGTTCTATACAGAATAATAGATTATATATTTAACTTTCTCCTTATATGAGTTTCTGTTACTGTTTATTCTTTCTCTCTTTATATGTGGTACGGTTCAGTTGAAGTGCTGTGGTAGTAACAGCTCAGCCGATTGGAGGGAGGGCGCATGGATTCAGACGTTTGCTGATGGACGACTGGTGCCAGACAGCTGCTGTAAGACCCCATCAGAACGATGCGGGTTCAGAGACCACCCGTCTAATATCTACAAGGTGGAGGTACACAGCCGGCACAGCATCTTTTATATTTCAGTTTAGAGGAAACAGATTGTGGTGTTATTTCAAGCACAAAAATGAAACCTGAGAAACAAACTTAACCCTTATGTGTTGTTGGGGACGTTTTTATCCAATATGGGTTTTTTTTTGTCTTAATTTGGCCACAACTTTCTCTGTGTTTCAGCAAGTGGAATGATTTTTGGTGACAAATCTTATATTGACACATATTTTGGGAAAATGCTTTGAAATTTTTTAAAAAACTCAGCATTAGACCGTGGGCAAATTTACTACCCTTTCGTTTTGTTCATGGATGAAAACATTCACTAAACTATAACGGCTTTAAAAATGTATCAGATTAATATTTTTTTCAAATTTTTTGCATAAATCTGTTAATCAACCTCAGTCCTGATCAAAACTACCAAATGTTTACAAAAATTCCATAATTTTAACTCTTTAATTAAGATCATAAGTGATTTTACTGATTTGGGGAGGAAACACACAAAATGATCGATTTTCAATATAAAAAGTGATTGTGGACTGGATTTTTTTAACCTTTTTCACAGTCTAGGGCATGTCAAAGATTAGTAAAAACATTGGTTTTGATGCATGTTTAGTTTTTGTGCAGCATCAAAAAAAATTATCCTTTATTTGTTGTTCGTGGTTGTTTTTGGTCCATTGCCCCATTATAATGACATTTTTTGACTGCAAAGCCATGACACCTTATTATCATGCATTTTTGATTGTTGGTGGTTTTTCCTTTTGCAAAGAGGTAACATTTGTCACCATGTGGCACCATTAACCCTTTAGTATGCCGTTGCAAAAACAGAGCTTAATTTCTGGCTTGGCAATTAAAGAGTTAAAATCATGAAATTTTTGTTAGCATTTGGTAGTTTTGATCAGTATTTAGTGCATTTAGTATTTAGTGCATCAATGATATCTTACTGAAGCTATAAAATGTACTTTAAAGTCTCTTTCTCTTTCAGGGTGGCTGTATATCAAAACTAGAAGAGTTTCTACTTCAGCATCTGCTGATCTTGGGCTCGGTGGGTCTTGGGATTGCGTTTTTACAGGTGATAAATTGCGTTTTTATATAAATCCTATAAATGCAAACATGAAGGCTTCTATTTGTGTTGTTGAATGTTGTTTAGTACTGAATATCACCTTTTTACTTCTTTTGTAACAGATTGTGGGGATGATAATCACCTGCTGCCTGTATCGAAGTCTGAAAGAAGATATATACTGAAAGAAAAGTTATATCAGCTCTGTTCCGACAACAACAACAAAAAATGACTGTAACTGTGTATTTTTAAAATACATTATGCATCAAAGATATGCAAAATGACAGTGATGAGTCAATATGTTTCGGCTGCAGGACAGTCACTCTGAAAAGTTGTAATGACTTGTGTGCTGTTGTTTTAAGGAGACCCCCAAATAATTATACAATGATTAATGGAAGCACATGGATGGTCCACACTCCCAATGTTCAACCATCTATAGTTACAAATGATTTATTTTTGAATTGCATTTATTTAAACATCTTTTGTTTTTTGATTGCTGACAGATGTTTTTAACTAGTAATTGTTGCAGTTAGCTTGTACACCATTGATGGTCGTACAACAAACAATAAAACACTTCTGTTATTCTTTATTATTAAACACAGCAGATAATTATTGTCAATATGCCTGAATTAAGTTCAAGTTTGTTATTATTGTGTTTTATTTACGATACTGTTTACAGTCTGCTTTAATATATGTATTGCGTGGTAAATAAGCAATAAGGTACTCGAGGCTAGTCCTTATAAAAACACCCTTAGTACACGCTCCAGCACAGCCTCTCATACCTTATTGTTTACCGATCCCTACTGAAGAATCCAGCTAAGACCAGCATAAGCTCCCAGCTTGGTTTTAGCTGGTCTAGCTGTGTTTTGGTCACTTTTTAAGCTGGTCTAGCTGGACTTAGCTTTGCCAGGCTGGGAGGACCAGCTACTGCCACCTTAACCAGCTAAAACCAGATCAACAGTTATGCTGGTCTTAGCTAGATTTTTCAGTAGGGATTTGGTTTATTATCATTATTTTGAAATAAAGGGACATATGTGTCTTGTGTATAACATGTGGGAAATGATTAAAACATTCACATATTCGTTTACATTCATTCAATATTCTGCATGTACTTTCTGTACCGACTTTCACGATACAATACCAAACTTTTGGTAACAGGGACCCACCCAAGTAAGCAACCCACACTTGCGGTCTTCACACTTTACCACTTGTCTACCACTTAGATGAGTCATGACATATTTTTCCTGTATTTGGATCAAGTAGGCATGGACTCCAAGTGAACGTCATTACCTAATAGGCATGCCCTACAAAAAATACAGCTAAGACCAGCATAAGCTGGTAAGCTGGTTTTTGGTGGTCTCCCAGCTGGGTTTTGCTGGTGTATCAAGCTGGTCTAGCTGTGTCACTTTGGTAACTTGCCAGGCTGGGGCTGTAAGGACCAGCTTAAACCAGCTACATGCTGGTCTTAGCTGGATTTTTCAATAGGAAGTGCAAAATATAAACTAAAAAAAGCAAATTTTTCAAAAAATACATATATTACTGATAAAATGGGCCAAAAAAATACGTTTTGTTACAAAATGATGGGTAATATCTTACATTTTAACATTTAATTTAATTTTCAAAATTTTCACATACACTGAATGGTTTTCTGCGGTATCGTTAACGTTACGTAAGTTCCTGAACATAACTGATATATAACTTACACTTAACAGACAGCCCAGACGCTTTATTAAATATAGAAACAGTGTGTTCGATTTCAAAACCATTAAAAAGTATGACTGAAAGTATGAGTAAAGTCACTTATTTACAACTCCCCCGGGACTTTATTTCAGTAACACGAAATCAAGTCCCATCGACTTAAATGATGAAAGACAACTCGCTTGCTAAGGTGACATATACACTATATTTACGATCAACAACTAAACCATACACTCAATTTTAAGGTCATATTGCGGATTTTAAACACTTTGGTTGGCAAGTACCTCACAACTCTGTACCGTCGGAACTACTTACCCCGGAACTGTTGCACGCGGAACTTTATAACAGACGGACCTTTCAAAACAATCTACTGATCAAATGATTTCAGTTCTCTGTGTGTTTAACAATAATTCAAGGAATTTATTCAGTTTTATCACATGTGTTTAGTAGGTCATTGTTGCGATTTGTATTTCCATGATCGCACTTTAACTGTCGGTGATTTAAAGGTGATATAAAGCATCAATAATGACATCTAAACCTACATGTCTGATTGTGGCCAGTGCTGCATCTGCAGGTAAGACTGCGAACATGACGACATTATGTTTACGATTGCATGTGCCACATGTTTCTAAAAATACACAGTTGGTAACTTAAAAAAAAGAAAATATGTATTACATGTAAATGCACTGAAGGATTAATGACAAGGATGCTTAGATCACATGACTAGTTTAGCAATGTGTCAATTTAAAGATATGTATTATTATAAATGTATTTATTAACTGGCCAATTTCTGTTAATGTGTACCAATTGTGTTTTGTTTTACCTGCAGGAGTGTCAGCTCGATCACTTCAGCACTGTTTTACTTTGTGCAGTTCAGTGTTTAACCTGCAGACAGCGACACCTGGCGTGAGAACACACACACTGCGACATACACTACCAAAATTTAGCCTTTAATGTCCTAACTACGCCACTTTACTTGTACTTTTATATCTTTGTTTCTTTCTGTTTAATAGGGGAAGCCTATTGACTTTGTCTGTGTGGATGAAAGTGCAACCCGATGGGTGCAAGAGTTCAACCTCACATCGTACGCCAACCCAACAAAGCTGGAGTCAATTGATGGTTCGAATGATATATTTCACCCCTCTTAACAAAACTATTAATGATAGTTATAATTGGTTTAAACACTGCACATCTGATGGTTTATAATGGTATTTGTATTAGAAACCATCAGAAGGGCCTGTTTTTGTATGTTATATAAGCACATATCTTATTACAAAAGTTCAGTTTCACATTTTTAGTTGTAATGTGTGATGTTTCAGGCGCACGTTACGACTCGCTGTTGATTCCCGATTGTCCAGGGGCCCTAAGAGATCTCGCACACAGCGGCTCCCTCGCACGAATCCTGTCTCACTTCACATCACAGAAAAGTAAGACTTTACATATCTAAACACAGTTTAACACAGATTACAGAGATTTGGTTTGAATCATGTGTGTTTGTATGTTGTAGAGCCCGTGTGTGCTGTTGGACAGGGCGTAGCTGCTCTCTGCTGTGCCACAGAGGAACAGAAGTGGATATTTAGTGGTTACAGTATGACTGGCGTATGTGCTCATTTTCCATGAATCATAAAACGAATTCATAACATAGACATGTCTGTGAATCACTGTAGTTTCTGTTGTTTTTTAGCCTTCTGTATTTGAGCTCGTACGATCTCCAGAATTCGCCAACCTGCCACTGATCGTGGAGGATTTTATTAAAGACAACGGTGGATCTTACACAGGTGAGGTCACAACAGTTACCAAAGAAAGTAGATTGTGATCGATACTGTCATAGTCACATCTACCGTATATGACTTGTATAGTTTAACACAAAGCTGCTGTCTCACATACATATGCATTGAATGAGGATTGTCATATTGTATTGATTTTTAACATGAGATAAATTGTTTCCCTTACAGCAAGCGTTGAGGATGCTGTTCATGTGGTTCTGGACCGACATCTGGTGACCGGGCAGAACGATGAGTCCTCGGTCGTAGCCATCAATAATCTGATTCTGATGTTTAATAGCAGATGAACAAGAGAAGAGATCCCATCATAGATTGTGAAGTCACATGTACATCAATAATGTCTACAGTCAGTATGGAAAATCTTAACCATCAAATTAAAAAAATGATATATATAACTTTTTGTATAACCATTTCAATGTTTGGGGAGAGCGGGGGCACAAACTAATGCTTTTTGACTTTGGCTGTCATTCAAAAAATATTTAAGTTAGATCATTTTTTTTTTACAGTCAACACACACATCTCTGCTACAAATAAACACATAAAGTTTGTTTGTGGGTCCTACCGTTATCGTACAATTACACCAAAAATGACAGGAGTGCAAACATTACCCCATAGGTGGGTGATTCTCACGAAACCATTGAAACACCACGGCACTAATGATTTTAGCTTTAAAATGTGTAATATAGTAACATTAAAAAGCATCAGAATAAACACAATATTGTGTTTTACCTTGCACAATGTGTGATTTCAACGTAAGAATTTATAATTGTAAATTTTATCTCATTTTCTGCTGAAATTCTCATTACCGCAATGTGTCCGGCTGTGTTTGAACATGCGTTATGTTGTAATTTAATCAAATTAACACAAAAATATTAAGAAAAAAAATAAATGGATGTTTTGCTTGACTACTTTAGATGACAGAAAAAATATTTACTGAATATTCATGTGTAATAATAATGAAGAAAAATTAGGAAAATGATGTGTCCATGCCTGATGTTCTCATCCTCCGCAACACTTTTTGAGAACAGTTTAAGCACACATACAGAATTTTAATAAAGTTTGATTTTGAGTGACCAAGCACATGGACCAGTTACCTCAAGATGGCTACCAGGTAAGATCATTTTTTTACAGTTAATTTGAAATATTGTCTTGTCAGAATGCTTACACGACATTTTGATTATCATTAGCGCAACAGATGTTTATTAAATGTTAATTTAATTAATAGAAGCATAATACTTTGATTTTAAATGCATGTGCAGAATCTCCAAATTATGTTCTTTCAGGTTTGTCATGTCATTTTGAAAATATGTCAGTGTTGATGTTTTCTGACTGTTGCGGTAATGAGATTTTTTAGGACTAATTTTTTAAATTATGTTACAAAAAGTGTTAAATGATAAGTAAAAGTTTTTAAATTAATGTTCCCATTTACTCCAGACTTTGTTTTTCAATGTCTGGTGGGAAAAAAGTAAATTTAAGCAATTTTTACATTTTCATGCTTGACATTTTTAAAACCACGTTTTCGTGAGAATCACCCAGATGGGGTTTATTGTAACAAAGAAAGGGTTTGTTGTAACACCTGCTAGAAAATTTTGTTTAAACACAAATAATTCAATAAAATTCTGTCTATATACTAAAGGTGGATATTGTTTATATATCTGCCTATAATAGATCCACACATTCATCCATCCATCATCCTTCATCTAAACATCCTTGTATTATGCATCAATGTATATAAGTATATTTTTTTTGAAAGTGCTGCACAATTAAGACAAAAAAATCTTAATTTTGAGGTATTTCCCCCGATATGTTATTAACAGTTATCATTTTGAATTTCATTATCATTGTATACCTGAGATTGTGTGACAACTAACCCCGCCGTGTAAAAATGTTTTCAATCCCAGCTATCAGTTACTAGGAATTGCTGACATGTTTCAAAATAATGTTATTAAAATAATACAAGATTGGATTTGGTGACTTTCACACCCAACTCAGAAATCGAAAAAAAAACACAAGATGAAGAAATTTACTTTCATGCCTCCAAAACAGTCTTTGTTCAATATCTTAACCAAAACACATCAAAACTTTTCACAAATCCACAGATCTTCTGACAGTAAGAGATAAAGACCAAAAGCACAGATTGCTCGGCCTTGTATAAATATGTAAAGTAGCCGTGTACAATTAACCATGCGTTTTTTGTGTCCCGCTCACCCCTACTTTATATCTGTAATATAAAAATGCTTTTAAAGAAAATCTCATAAATGAATATCAAATGTCAAAATGTTTTTTTCACATAAGTATGTACTGTATCAGTGTTTGTTTATGATTTATTATGTTAATATCTTTATATGGCCAAAATGTTTTGTGCACTTGTAATGATGCCTTCTAATATGTATCACATAAATAATAAAAAAAGAGTAGTAGTATTATGAACATGATCGAGTATGATTGCATTCATAAACATCACTTTAAGAAAGCTCTTGGTGTAGTTAAAAAATAATTTTATTGGCATGCTCAACAATGATATCATCATAAATATCTTAAGTGCTTTCATAAATCACACTTTATTATTCGGAAGCAGATTGGACAGTTAAGGTTTTAATCACAGCTTGAATTGATCACAACAAGTCATAGAAATAATCCAATCCTTGTCCCAGTTCCCACATGGAAATTCCTGTTCCCAGTTCAGCTGCCAGTTCAATACGGAGCTGGAGAAACTAGAAATGAGAGATATTTTCAGAGCTGAACATATTACCCATAATTCATTATGACTGATTTGTACAAACCTTTAAAGTAGGAAAGTAAACAGCATGTTTCGCTCCATTACTCCTGAAACACAATGAAAGAAACTTTGAGTCGATCTCATATCATCTGATAAAAAAGGATTTTATAATTATATTACAGTGTAACTCTGTGTAACCTTTTAAAATTAAAGAAATGTTCTCCAGCGTTTTCATCCCACTGGAGTTTTGGTTTCACTTCTTTTAGCAGCTCAATATATCTGCATAAAAGAAAATCTGATCAATATATATGCAAAAGAGCAAATATGTATAAATCTACACTCACCTAAAGGATTATTAGAACCACCATACTAATACTGTGTTTGACCCCCTTTCGCCTTCAGAACTGCCTTAATTCTACGTGGCATTGATTCAACAATGCATTGAAGCAACTGCTATGTGATTGGTTGATTAGATAATTGCATAAATGAGAAATTGAACAGGTGTTCCTAATAATCCTTTAGGTGAGTGTATATACTGTATAAAAACAAAAGTGTTGACCTGCTCCCCAGCAGTGGTTCTGCCCCGCCATAACTGCTGAAGTCCAGACCGTACATGTTGATTCCCAACAGGATCTTATTCCTCCACTGGTTCTGTGGAGCGAGCTGAAGGACACACTCTCTGACCCACGGCAGAGGAGAGCTCGGACCGGGCCTTACACCAAAAAGACCCCATCACAAGTCATTTATAAGTTTAAACAACTAGATAAACACAGTGTGTGTGTGTGTGTGTGAGCGTGTCTGACCTTCCAGGGCCTGAGTAATCGTAGGTCATCAGACTGAAAGCGTCCACCACAGGTGCCAGTTTCTCAAAGTCTTCCTGACCAAACATTCCCGGCTGAGCCGTACTGACCACAACACAAACAAACACACAAGATTTGTTTATTATGAATGCAATGTAGAAAAGGATGACAGGAAAGCAATTGGTTTGTTACATACCCAGGTGCGACTGCAGGAGGGATGACCAGCACACAGGTGAGCTTTCCCGCCTGTAGAGTTTCACACAGGTGCGTGACCAGGTGTGCCAGCTCTCTGCAGCACACACACACAAATCTCACATGACAATATGCTTAAGAAATCAAGTACTGAGATGCTGATTTACTAATATAGAGGATTTTGTGAAATGTTTTAGTGTAAACACACACACATGCTCTCTCTCTCTTTCTTACTTTCTCTTGTTTCCTCCTAACTGACTCCATAACTCCAGTGTATATCCATCAAAACCTTCAGCCTATATTTCACACAAAAGAGAAAGAATGATTAGGTCAGATGTTAGGGCTGTCACGATTATGAATTGATGGTTATTTGCCTAATAAATTGCGACGGTTATCACGATTAATTGCCTGTTTTATTGCTTTGACATTTAATTCTCATACATTTGCAAGGTTATTCTGGCATGAAATATTAATACACACAACACATATTTAAAAGTAATCTGATACTGTCTCGTTTATACAGGTGCTGCAGCTCCCCCTTGTGTTTTTAGAGAGATGTGCAATCATTGCGGTGATCTGAAATCATCGCGATGAGGTCAAACAATCGCGATGAGACGATTATTTAATCATTGTGACAGCCCTACAAACACTTTCTGTGTGATCGTGCCGTGCTAGTCTGAGATTAAACAAAACCTTTGCCACTTCCAGCGCCTCTCGACCCAACTCCTCCATCTCATCCTCGCTGTCCAGCACGGTCATGTAATCCTGATAGGACCATCCATCAAACAACAGTCGAGGTACTTTTATAGAGAAAGAGAGAGATCAGATGGAGAACTTGTATTCTATATCATTTGATTCGATTCACACTCACATATTTTGTTTTTCTTGTTGGCTTTCCTCACCGCTTTGACCCAACCTGTTGAGACACAAAGTTTTAAATCAAATCTGTGCATACAGTACTGCTAATGATTATGAAGATGTTATAAGTCATGGTTTGACCTGGGTCGTGGTCATGCAGGCCGGTGATGTGGAAACTCTCTGGTCCTCTTCGTCTCAGCTGGAGCCACACCGGAGACAAAGATGTCAATTTGGGACCAAACAACTTGGCGATGTCATATCCATGAGAGTTCCACTGAGACACAGGGGATATGAATGAATAAGACAAATAATCAAGTCAAGAGAAATGTCACAAAATATATACAGTGGGTGCGTATATAAGTAATGTTTATATAAATATGCATTTATAACATTTTTGGAAAAAACTTATGATGTCATGCAATTTTTAGTTCTATCCTATCTGAATGTGTATGGATGCTTTGGGAATATTTAGGGAAATTGGAGCCGGATGGTTTTGCTTTCTAACACACTTTTTTTGCTTTATTTCAATCTTGATGGCATTTTCTTGTCTGCCTTTTTCCTTTTAAATTATTAAACTATGAAAAAAATATAATTGGGTGATTCTCGTGAATTTAGAGTTATGAGGTGTCATAAAACATTTTGATAAAAAAAGTAAATGCTATCAAAATAAGAAGCATGCAATTACAAACATCTCTTTACGTACTACTTCGCACATGATTTCAAATGACATCATACAAACCAATTTTGGGTTTTTTTTACATTTGAGGGGAAATTTGTCATTACTGCAACGTGTCCATGACTGGATTTGGGTTCTTTGACATGAAAATATTTATAATTAAAAATAAAAAGCTTCAGTGCATGTTATACTATAAACATTTACAGTAAAGAAACATGAGGTATTTGGTGATCATTGGTAAATGTAGAGACAATAATAACTTTTCTCATCCTCCGCAACAATTTTCAGTCATTGTTTAAGCCCTCAAGGAACTAACATTTAAAAAAAAAATGTTTGGAAGGGACATAATTAACTGTGACACTCAAGATGGCTACCAGGTAAGCAGTTCTTATTTTTTCTCTCCAGATAAAAGTTGAAATTTTGTTTCTCATAGTACCTACACAACTTTTTAGTTCTCATTACCGAAACATGAGTTTATAAATACATATATTTAATGTAATATCATAATGATAGTCTAAAAAATGTAAATAATTATTTAGGAAATATTTTTTTAATCCTCTAAAAATAATGATTATACTGAGTTCAGTTCTCATATGTGCAAAAATTTTTTGCTTAAATGGCTTTTTAAAAAAAATTGATGCTGGACACTTTATAAGTCTGGATTTCATGAGAAAAAATTCAATCTAATTTGAAACAAAAACATCATCTGATGCCACAAGTATGTTGCATTTTACTCATTCTGCTTAAGATGCAGTTGTTCTCTACTAGCTAAAACCAGTATAAGCTGTTTGGCTGGTTTTAGTTGGTCTCCCAGTTGGCTGATTTTAGAGGGGTTTTGGACACTTTTTAGCTATTCAGCCTGGAAAACCAGCTGACCCACAAGCTTGAACAGGCTGGAAGCTTAGCCAGCTGGTTTAAGATTGAGGTAGCAGGTTTAAGCTGGTCCTCACAGCCTGGCAAAGCTGGTCTTCCAGCCTGGTCAAGCCAAGACCAGCTAAAAAGTGGCCAAAACCCCTCTAAAACCAGCCTGCTACCCCAGCTTAACCAGCTAAAACAAGGGTGGGAGACCAGCTAAAGCCAGCAAATCAGCTTAGGCTGGTTTTAGCTGATGTTTTGACTCTTATTTAAATAGCTACATGCCAGTTTTACATTTTAGCAAGCAAATTAACATCTTGTTCATGTACATGTTGCCCAAACAAAGATAAAATCAGAAATTGGCACATTTGCTTGAGAAAAATCGGCAATTGAAATCGGCCATGGAAAATCAATCCAGCCAATAAAGTTATTTAAAAATTAAATGTATAAAACTGGGAAAAAACAGATAGACAGACATTAAATAGATCTCTGTTTCTGTGTAACTCACAGGTGTGATGTAACCCAGTACAGATCCCTGAAAGTGTCGTGTGGAGACACACTGAGGACAGAAACGCTTTTCCTCCCTCACGATATCTCTCCAGAGAGGATCCGAGACCACCAGACCCCGGTCCTGTACCGGACGATCTGCTATTGTCGTCTTCACACATACAAATAATAAAGACAGACATGATATCAAGCAGCATCACCTGAGACCTGCAGCATGTCTTGCTTCTGCTACTGTATAATAATGTTAATATCTGCTAAATGTTAAACGTGGTCTAACCTCAGCCTCCTGGATCTTATTTGCTTTTTTGGCATCTGTCTTTGATAATGTGCCTCTGACAACATTAACCAGCAGACAGATGAGCAGAAATATCACATCTGCTCTCATTTCAGCACCTCTGCTGTTGGAGGAGAAACAGAAAAGTCTTAAAACCAACAATGTGATTTATTAACAAGCTGTGCTGGACTGTAAAAGCACTGCTTGTTACTATATTAAAAATCGTATTTATTTGCAGCTTTAAATGCACCGGTACTGTGTAAGTTACAAACATTAAAAAATACTATAGTATGAGCTGTCGTAAATTTTAGTAAGTTACACAATAGAAATCACTACACTTTGTTAATGTATACTATAGTATTCTGTAGTGTTAAATTACTTATACTTAATTA